>NC_141346.1:20920209-21520209 GCF_057382095.1 Aulonocara sp. 'chitande type north' Nkhata Bay | reverse complement strand
TTGGATGTGCCAAGCAATGCTCAATTACATTGGTGTGAACTAGTGTGTTAGCGCAGTTAGCTCGTTAACGTGTTGGCCGTCTAGCCCCATGCACGGAGCGATCGGCGGTAGCTCGTTAACGGAGATTTGCCGTGTTGTGGCGTTAAGGTCATTTCAACGAGATTAACCTGAAAGCACTAGTGGGAACACAACGAATATGACTGCACATTTACACCGACATCATCCTAGTGCAAAGACAAAAACAACAAGCATGCTACTAACTTTAGCCGAGTCATTTAGACAGCTGTTAGCACATGATTCTCCTTATGCTGCTGAGAATATAGCCCAGAAGAAGCGGATAGTATAGCTTTTATTTTGGAAAGAGACATTTCTCTGTAATAAACTCTCTTTTCCAAAGATGAGTGATTCCTCAATCAGATACAGGGCTTGCAATATCGCTAGCCCGACATCCTGGAGCTAGCGATTTTTTCAGTCGGGCTACCAAAATCTATCTCTTCCCTGCCCGTCGGGCTATTGTAGGAAAAATATATGTCAATGCTTTTGCATTCTTTCAGAAATGTAGCTGGGTAATTATGTCATTGGCATCGGTGAGCCACTGTCAATATGTGACATATTGAAGTCGCGTTTGAATTTGCGCTTGTTTTTTTGCTTTCACTTTGCAATCGTGCGAACTGTGTATAGAGAGCGACAGCACTGATCTGTGAGTGATGATAATTTGTGCACCAATTCCTCTGACATCGTCTTATTAATCGTTAGCTTACTATGCAAACATGACAAGTGAAATCTCCCGCAGCAAGCTTAAACATGTGAGAGGTTGATCGCACAGAGAATCGCTGAGCTTATGTGAGTGCGCGTGTAAAAGCATTTCAGTTCTGCTGAGCCAAATAAGACAGGTCAGGGTGAAGAAGTGACAGCCAAATAAAAGCTTACCACAAAACGGAGAAGTTATGACAAATCAGACTATAAGGCAAAAAGAAAGTGCAGCTTTATGGTTTCATGGACAAAATAATTTCTGTGGCTGCGATATGATGAGCTAAATAACCAGGGCTGCACATAAGTGGTCCGCAGGTGCGCATTCGCTGTCAAAATAAAAAACGCGCACAAGGGTTAGGGTTAGGGTTAAATTTAAAAACTGTACTTTTGAGTTAAAATATATATTTATAATTTTAATAAATGACAAATTAAAAATGCATGAACATTTTTTTTGTATCGAAAAAATATCGAACCGTGACACCAAAGTATCGAACCGAACCGTGAATTTTGTGTATCGTTGCACCCCTAATATATATATATATATATATATATATATATATATATATATATACACACAGACCCATTTCTGTAATATATCTATATAATTGCTAATATATATTTTGTAATATCATGGCTAAAGCACTTTCTGGATGGATGCAAACTGCATTTCGTTGCCTGTACTTGTGACATGTGCACTGACAATAAAGTTGAATTCTATTCTATTCTATAGCTTTATGTATAGCAAGGTGGAAAAATCATTTAGGCAAATTCATAAAGTATATGAGAATACATGCTATATTTTTTTATTGTGATAGCCCATCATTTCCAGTGAGTTATTACACTGTTGGCCTGCCAGGCAGATTTGAGGCACTAGAAGTGGATAAATTATTCATGTTTTTCCTCATAATGGAAAAATTAATGGAAGTGAGACCAATACCTGTACACTTGGTAGGCTGATGGGGTCCTCTAAGAAATTCACTCCTTCAAATGCCAGTGTAGGAAGAGCTGAGGGAGCGACACCAGTGTTAGGGTCGTATTCGAGGAAAGCATTGTTAAGGGGGTCATCGTCGGGTGGGAGCTCGTCCTGTGTGGAGTTGACTGCAATGATGGCCTCCATGTCAGATCATATGTGCTTAGCTGGCAGCGCCATTTTACAGTCACACAGTTATACTCACAGGACCTGTGGGAAAACAAAGAAATATACCAATGGACAAATGTTAAATTAACATGCTTAAAGAAAGAGTAGAGTATATGGAGGTTTTTTTTGGACTGAAGTACATCTTACATAAGATACACCGACTGATTGATAAAGCTATGTCATATTATGGAGCAGCATGACCATTCTACTACCTGAATCGAATATTTAATCTTATTTTATATCTTCACTCAAATGCTCAGATAAATATCTGACTCTTTTATTCCTTTAACTAGCTAGTCAGTAACTGTGACCTTTAATGATTCGCAAACAGATTTCATGGAGGAACAAAGCATAGAAGGCTAAATATGTGGTGTGGAGCAGGGAAATTATTTTACTGCTATTGTTAAATAATCATCATCATTACCATTGCATTAATAATATAATCTGCAGCATTGATATTGTATTCAGAGGTTTAAACAGTGTGTGTGTCTTTCAGAAAGACTAAGTTGCAGTTGACAGGAAGTTGCAGAAGGCTTTGCAGAACTGAAACCGAAAGTCATTCTGAGCAGGTTAGACGAGGCTATTTGAATTACTAGGTTATCCAAATTGTCTGTTATACTTTTATATTCTTTTACTAAACTTTTAGTAGAGGTTCTTGATTAAAACATTTATTCAACATAGTACATGTAGTTTCAGTTAGGTTATTACACATAAGGATGAGCCTCTGGTCTGGTAAAAGGTCAGAAGTGCAACGGGTGAATTGAGAGAGCATTTGAGGACGACACACACACACACTCAGTTAGAGAGAATCATTTATAGGTGAAAGTTTAATCATGTTTTGCTTGGGGTTGCAAAAGAGCAGTTTGTCGCAGAACTGCTGCTGAGGTGTCAAGCTGACAAGAGAGCATCCGGCAGTGACAGGAAGTACCGGCCATGAAGATAGAAGACAACGTTCCTTTAAACTGTGTTAAAAGTCATTATGGTTTTAATTTGACGTGTGTATATATTCTGTCTGTGACGTATGAAGGGGCGTCGTTAATTCAAACCCTGATGCTATAAAAATCTGTGTATGCTTTGATTAAGTCGAAGATCAAGTGCTGTCTGCGTACAGTGGTCTTCCCACGCGTGTATTCATTAAAATCAATTGTTTGACCAAGATCTTCTGGACCTGGTTGTTTGTACTCTCCTTCCTCAATTATGTGAACCTTAACATTGGCTAATTAAAAACAAGGTCAGCTAAAAACATAGTGAATATTTAACTAAAAGTTATGATTTAAAAGTTAACCCAAGTAACAGTACAAGTAGTTGACAAACAGAAATGAAAATTTAGCAAAAATTTATATTTGAATTTAATGTCTGTAAGATAAGATGGGGCCTGATTATTCAAGAATGAATGTTTAAAAAAAAGGCTATGGTATAGCTGCAGTTACATAACTGAAACCTCTGTGTCCTGAATCCAACCACCTCCAACTGTAACTTTTTTAACAATATAAGTGATGTTACAATAGTTTAAAAACGAATCAAAAGACTAAAATAAGTTCAACATTTTTCACACATGATGAAAGGATTTTTGAAGGGGGAGCTCTTCTGACAAGTGAAAGAACGTTTGATAGAGAAAATTTAGTATATACTGTATTTGACACTACAATGGCAAGTAATGAGATAATTAAATCTGCAAGCCATATCAATAAACTTTGTTTTAATTCACGTCATACTCAACAGATTACAGCAAGCAATCAGGTTAAAGTAGGAAAACCATGTTATTTGACGCTGATTACTCTAAAACCCCAGTTTAAGTCAACCATTGGTGTTTGCCCATAATAACTATCCAATCTGCTGTAAACACAGACAGATTACTAGAATGCCCCACTAAACACAGGATTAAATCAGGAACACTTCATCCTGCAACAATATGAAATGTTATTGTAGGGTCTTTACCTTATATCATAAAGCACCTTGAGGGGAATGTTTCTTTATTTTATTTGGTGCCATATAAGTAAAATTACATTTAACTGAACCCTAAACATTGTTGTTCTGAAAATGTGAAGCTGAAGTTTGTGAAAAATACTTTTTTACTCAACAACTACAATTAGTATTTATTTAGTATTTATTTAGTATTTATTTATTTATTGTCATTGTCAAGAACAATGAAATTGCGTTTGGGGCTTCCATACAACCCCAAAAAAAGAAGAAAATAATAAATACCCCTTAAAACCCAAGTGTACATATTTAACCCAGTGTGACTCCAATGCAATAAGACAATCCTTAGCAATAATGTTCGTAGAAATTCAGACAAAGACCTGAGAAACATGACAAAATACAACAATGCAACCCATTCAATATTATTGTACTGTGAGATATGATATCAGATATGATAGTCATCTATTTAAGAAAGAGGGGGGGGGGGGGGCAGGAGGGGGAAGAGAATAAAGATATGATGCACCAATGCAGACCAGTTCATTGCTATTAAGAAGTTGGATATGGTTATTGTCCGTGAGAGGGGGGCAGAGAGTTCAGGAGCCTCACAGCCTGTGGATACAGGCTGTTGGCCAGTCTGGATGTTCTGGCCTGTATAGACCTGTACCTTCTCCCTGAGGGCAGCAGATGGAAAAGGTGGCGCGCAGGGTGATGTTGGTCCCGCAGGATACTGTGCACCCTCCTCAGACAGCGAGTGGGGAAGATATTACTGATCTCTGGCAGACTTGTTCCAATAATTCTGCCAGCTTCTTTCACCACCCGCTGGAGTGCTTGCTGATCGGCCTTGGTGCAGCTGGGGAACCACACTAGAAATCCATACGTCAGAACGCTGCTGATGGCACAGTTGTAGAAGTTCAACATTAGAGATCTGGGAATGTGTGCGCTCCGCAGTCTCCTCAGGTAGTAGAGGCGCTGTTGGGCCTTCCGTGCAACTGAGGTGATATGGTTGCCCCAGGACAGGTCCTCGGTACAATGCCTTCATTTCTATGAAAATCACGTTACCCATTTTCACACACACCTAAAAGTAATCAGGTCACTGTCAAATCAACCTGTGTCACAATGTTATCCTTAATCCCTGTTCCTGGAAAGCAGCATAGAATATAAATGAGATCAGATTACTCCCAAAAGTAGAGCCTCAGATAATCTGCAGAACAGTCAAACACACATATACATACATATATGACAATTCATGAATAATTCCACCAACAACAACAACAATGTTAATAATAACGATAAATAAACAAAGTTGAAAAGTGTTAAACATTCCTGTGATACTCTGATAAAATATTTATTTTTAATTTGAGATAAATAAAACTAACAATACTGAATCAAACTAGTGAAACAGTAACTGACCTCATGCTGCTTGCATTACCAACAATAATATCCAGTTAAAACAGCAGCAGTTTAAAAAGTGTGCACTTTTAAATATCTGGTTTTGATTTAAAAAAAAAAATATTGTTACTTTGTCTCATTTTGAGTATCAAAATTTTTGCCTCAAAAATTTAATCAAAAGACTGAATCCTAAGTGTCGAGGTGCCCTGCAGCAGGCAGAAACGTCTGGCCTGGTTGGTAGAGCAGCAGATGGGCGCAATACTGGGCAGCTCTCAGTGAAGTTACACCTTCAGGCTGTTAATATCGCTGCTCATTTAGCCCATGTGGACAAAGTAAAAGTCTGAGAGCCTACAAAGTTTGGGCATTTAAAAACTAGTACTGGATTTTGTATTTCTTATCACCAGGATTTGATAAGACCAGGAAAAAAGGAACTTAGGTTAAGTAGTAGTTAAGTTTCAGATGCTGTATAAAATGCAATATCCATAATCTCTAGGAAGGTAACTGCAAAAACTTTAGCAGTTACTTTAAACATACAAATGCAAAGTAATGATTTTATTGACTGTGAGGATGCTGTTTTTGATAACTTATATTTTAAGTTATCAAAAACAGTTACATCTGAAATTCCACAATGTCAGATGTCTCACTTTTTATATCTTTATTATGTAGATATTCAAAAACTGGGCATGCAAGCCAAGCAGTGCTTGCCCAATGAAACCTAAACATAAAAATCACACAACGACCAAGACTGTCCAAGCCGGGGCTCGAACCGGCAACCTTTCCGATTACAAGGCGACCTCCCAACTCTTGAACCACGATCGCCCCTAGATGCTATTGATAGCATCAGTAGTTTATATCAGCATGCATGCTTATGTCCCATTAACAAAGGCTGGAGCTGAACAAGCTGAGTAGACACTATAGCCTCTTTTCCTATAGTACCTACTTGGATTGGCTCGACTCGACTCTATTCTACTCTACTCAGTTTTATTCATTTTCCATGCTCTAATCACCCCAAGCACATTGAGGTGGTATTATAATTGAATACCACCTCAATGTGCTTGGATGGATTTTTGTGAAGGAGTCGCTCTCATTAGCCGTTTTGTGGGATGTAGTCTCCTTGATGTCACATTTTCAACCCCAACCGAGCAGATACTATCACGTAATGGAAAATCCTAAAATCTGACTTAAGTCAAGTCGAACGAAGTACGTAATAGTGGAAAAATTGGTACATCTTAATCTGATTATACTGTCTAGTTTTGATGGGACCTAGTGTGTTAGACAGTGAAAGCAAAATCAGCAACAGCTTCTCTTAGTTCAGTTACAATCTTGACAATGTGTAAAAACCAGAATGGTAAATATTAAATGGCCTGTATTTGTATAGCACTTCACAATTCTGCACTATACAATATAGTCCTTTTTTTTTATTGTTATTTTGTTGTATTTTTAGTTCCAGATGTCCACCTACTGCAAGAACCTAAATTGAAATGGATAGGTGCCATCTTGGAAGAAAGTTTCTAGTTTCTGTATAATGGTGCACAAAGTCAGACTGTGTGGTTCACAGGTGGGAAGATGTCACACCAGCTGTGTCATAGTGTCTGAACACTACCATGCACATGCAACTGTGACCTCTCCATTTCACAGCTCTGATATGTAGGTCAGTTAAATAAGCCTCAAAGGACATTTCATCAAACAGACACACACACACACACACACACACACACACACACACACACACACACACACACACACACACACACACCAACAACAACAACAACAACACAAGAATGGTAACACAAACACACACCAATGTGAATCTAAATGCACTTGCACATGTACTCACACAAATCCATGTGGGAATAAGCACATACAAAGAAACACATTCACACACAAACACACGCACCCCAGCGAGCTAATTCACTGAGCAAGTTGCTAGAGGGAATTCAGCTCCCTCCTGCTCTTTCTCTCGGCTGACAAGATCAGTGACTGTGCCGAATCATACTCACCACAAGAAACACAACACTGCGAGACAGTGCTCAGCAAACTAAACTCACAAAAGGACTCAACAAAGCATCTTTTTCATGTTTATATGTATACAAAAAAGAGACAGGTGAGGGCTGTGTGTTTGTGTTAGTTTAGTCAGTCACATTCATTGGTCATCAGAGGACTGAAAGAATTGCAAAGAACTGCCAGAGTTAGCTGAAAAGGTTAATATTCATCTGTTATGTATTAACTGGCCTCTGGGCACAGACATGTGAAAGGCCCCCTGCTGCTTGTACTAGGAGCAAAACATCCAGACTGCAGTCCAAGTCATTGTCATGCACTGAATCTGAGGGTATGCCTGTTTGATTCATAGCTTAAAAAAATACTGAATGGTTACTTTTTTTGAAATAAAGGAAATAATTAATGAGTAGATATAACCAAATCTAGTTTTAAAAAGTAGATGTAGATGTCAGCCATGAACTTTGGCATTTCAAAGCCTCAAGGTTAGTGGTTTGGGGTTTTTTTTAGCCAGAAGGGACCATTCTTGGATGAGAGGGAGGAGTTCAAAGTTATTATGCTAACAACAGCTAGCCAACAATCATGGCTTTCTCTTTACCTTACAATATGAAATGCATTGAGGTGACTGTTGGGATTGGTGCTATATAAATAAAACTGAAAAGAATTGAACTGAACTAAATTGACTACTGGTGGATTAACCATTACAGAAACATCAAAAATGATTCTGGTAATTGCCAATATTGTTACTTTGGGCTGCTGTGGTATTAACCTTACATTGGATGGTATATAAGGACTCTAGTATTTACAGCTTTCGCAAGCGGCGAGGATAAGATAACTAACAGATTGTGGAAGTATGTAAAGACAACACAAGAGATCCTAATATTATAATAATATAATATTTTACTCCAACTTTAATCTCCGCTTCACAGAACTGAGCATTCAAAGCACCAAAAGCTAACCCATTTGCATCCAGTGTGACTGGAGCCTCCTGGTGGTCCCCCCTTCCTCGAACGCGTAGTAGTGTCTCCTTTTAGTCCAGGACCCTGGGCTTAAGCAAACGGGCGGAAAGGCTGAACTTGGGAGGGAGAAAACTGGTAGAGAAAGCTCTATCCTGAGAATTAGGGGGTGTGGGCAGAAAAAGTAAAGACTGAAGAAAACTGAAACTCCATCGGTTGAGGGCTCCTAGGGGGAAAACCAGAGTTAGTTAACCCCTTGGAAGACAGGCGGCCGTGGTGGGGGGGGGCTGGGCCGACCCTACTTGATTGTCCCCAAGAACATCTGCAGGTTTAAGTCTATCAACACACACAGTCTCCCTACAACCTCCAAAGTCCGGCCCGATTCGAGGACTCTAAACGGGCTGTCATACAGCAGACGCAGTGGTGTACTATGAGCATTGCCTGACAAAACAAACTTATAAGTTTCTAAAGTCTTTGGGACAAAGGTATCAGGACTAGGGCCCATTCCTTCACAGTTTTGTGAAGGCCTGGCCAAAAAACTTGGAGCTGACCAGTTTAACAGAGGCCCGGACCCCTGGATGTGACAGAGCATGCATGAGTCAAAAATGCGACGACACCATGAAACGGGAAGCACCGGGCGTGGGCGACTGGTGGAAATATCACAGACCAGGGGAGGACCACCATCCTGCACTGGTCTGTCCTCCAGGATGAGGCCTGTCTGAGCAGGCTTAAGGGCAAGGATGTCCAAGTTACCACTCTGGTCAGCAGTCATGGCGTAATAGTCTATGCCAACATAAATAGGAGAAACTAGTGCGTGGGACAAACAGTCAGCCACATGGTTGGACTTACCAACCACGTGCTGAATGTCCATCGTAAACTCAGAAATAGCCACCAAATGGCACTGCTGGCGTGCACTCCAGCAGACGGCGATAGGTGGGCCAGTACGGCAGCACAAGCTAATGCAGAGCATAGCATCGGAAAATGCCCGGATGCTTTCCGGGAGCCAGTCAAAAGAGCCACCAGGATATCATCTAGATATAGTAGAAGAGTAATAATAGAATAGTAGAAAAAAAATCGAGGTCCACCACTAGATAATAATATTAGACTGTTATACAAATTGTTGTTCTTGACTGAACCATTGCTTGGCTTGTAATTTTGGAATAGCTGGGATTCTTTGGCCAGCTTTTGTGTTGTGTCAAAATTTCAAGAAGAAGCACTGAAAGCCTTTAAGGAAACTATCCATGAACCCTGAACAACTGTTGGAAAGATATCCTAAAATGAAACTGAATTTAATAAACTCATATCTGACGTCAACCACCGATTAAATAATATCACGTCCACTAAGTAAAAGAAGAAGAGCAGAGGCCAAACCCGTTAGTTAGTCATTTAATAGCTTTGTTCTAATTTTGTCACATCACAGCTAATTTCGGTTGTAACACAGAACTTCAACAGTACAACATAAAGGTCAGCCTTTAAAATGTAAATTAAAGCTTTCTGGTGCCAAACCTCCTGTGTAAGGTTCAAAATTAAAAAGAGCTGATGTAGAAAAAAATGGATCAAAGCACAGGCTTAGAAGAACTAATAAGTGAAGTGTAGCTTCAAACTGATGCCAGACCTCTGGCTTCTCTCTGTAAATGTGATGCATTCACTTCCAAAAATATATTTAAAGTCTCATGCCTGGTGACCAAAGTTTAAATGACTTCTTCAATTAATCCCTCTCTCAAAGCCACATATAGTCCTAAAATACTTTGTTTGTTACTGAACACAGACAGAAGAGATGCCTTCTCTATGCATCGCATGCTTGCTGAGATTTGCCTCCAGAAGCAAGAAACTAAATTGTTTCAGTTAAGACTCTTAACCTCTGGAGCCACGTTACAGTATCTGTTTCTGTCTTTTCTCTGTGACTGCAGACATAAATCTTGCATCTGCACCAGGGGATGATTTCACAAATGATACGTTTGGATCTCAGTGTCAACTTTAAAGTTCTTTACTGTTGTGATAAACCAGCCATGTTTTCCCAATTCACAGAATCCTTAAACGTCTTTTAAGGTTGTTTGAAGGCTTTCCAAGAGTGGAATAGTAAAGTGTGGCATATTTTTGAATATTGGTGATTTTAAATAGTATTTCTAAGAAGCAGAGGGACGTTTTTTTCTTAGAAATTACTCTTTGCATTCTTTGGGGATGCCAAAGCAAAGTAATAATGTTAGCTAGTTCTACAGGATCATGATCGAGGAGCCTGATCTTGAGTCACAGGGAACTGAGGCTGACTTGAAACCTGAAGAGCAGAAATTAAGAAATAATGGCTTTCATTGTGCACTTTAAGTATATCACATCAAAAATAAAGAAACAATAAATGTCTTTGTGTGTTTTCGGATATCCGGGTTCTAATAATCACCTTTTTTGCCACATAATTTTCAATTCTTGAGGGACCCACTAATGTTGATTTACAATTAGCTTTTATATATAAAAGCTGCACTGAAAGCTTAAGAGTAAGAGAAATGTTATGAATATACCAGCTGATGTCGCACAGTGCAGACTTTCAGTACAATCATCATAGGACACGATTTCACAAAGGCTGTTTCTCAGACAGATCATACAGTTCATAGGACCTACAGAAATACTTCTAACAGTTCTGCAGTGGTTATGGTTGGAGAACTAGTGATGGGCAAGACTACTTCTTGAGGCTTCTGTTATTGTTATTTGGCAGTCTACAAATAAAACTGAACTGAATAATAATAATAATAATAATAATAATAATAATAAATTAATTTTTAAAACTGCAATCTAAGCAACAACATGATAGAGATTTTTATCACTCTGCTGCCGTCTGCTGTGGGAGCAGCATCGGAGTAGGTGACACTGAGTGAACTGATCAGGTAGGTGCTTTGTGGTTGGCTACAAATGGGGTCATCCATTTCTGATGCACTGTCTCTAACAGTCTGAATCAGCTAAGCTACCCACATGCTCTGTAATACATCTGTCTGGCAGAGAAGCATCTG
Source organism: Aulonocara sp. 'chitande type north' Nkhata Bay (assembly GCF_057382095.1). NCBI lineage: Eukaryota > Metazoa > Chordata > Actinopteri > Cichliformes > Cichlidae > Aulonocara > Aulonocara sp. 'chitande type north' Nkhata Bay. The sequence goes on along the minus strand of NC_141346.1, from coordinate 21,509,059 downwards.
GCAGATATTATTACCATCATTGTTATTATTTTATAATCATTTCAGCTGCTATAACAAAATAATTTCCCAGATTTGGGAAGTATCTTTATTTTTCATTTTCTAATGACATTGTTTGTATGCTTTGGGGACATCACAGACTTGATAGTGATGTTACAAATACTAACTTTCCTTGTACTATTTTTGTATATCACACACCTAAAAATCACATTAATTAGTTATGAATAATCATTTTCAATCATCTAAGATCAATGATCAGTGCTCTAAGGCTGGTCATTAAATAGGCTAGTAACTAACAGAGACCGTGCATGGATGAATGCATGACAGCAAAGGCGAACAATTTTGGCCGATGTTTTACTTATCCATTTCTCTTTTATCAGAATGGTGTTACAGAAATTAATGTGGAGTAGGCTGGACTCAAACTCTTTTAAACCACCCCTGCTGCACATATTAAAGTGAAGAACAAGCTCAAATTAGCGGCCTGGGATTTCCAGAACAGTTCCAGCATGCTGCAACAACAATGCTGATGTTACATTAGACAGCTAAAACATTGCAGAACCAATAATGTGCAAAGAATTTCAAACAAGACCACAGACAGATAAGCAGCTGGCATAATATGCAGAAGAAGTTGCCCCTATTCTCGACTGATATATTAAAAAAAAATCTTTTTGGTCATTCAAAGTTCACCACAAGCTATTTCAAAAGAGCTCCATGCTCCAGAGGCACTGCTTCATACAACCAGACCTCAACTTTCCTGTAAGGCTATAAGAATGTGAAGGGCCTCAGTGAATCAGTACAAGAGGAGGTGGTGTGGATACATTTACTCCTCATCCTCTACTCCTGTAAAAGCGGGATGTTTTAATGCTAATATGGTTTTAAATCATGAGAATTCCACACCTTTTGAAGAGTAATGGGTGCAGCAGTAAGGCACAACTTTTACCAGGCCAACTTTCTCCATTGTTGGTCTGACTCATAGTTAATGAGTTTCACTGACGTTCATCCACTATTTAAGTCAGGGCAAACTATGGGCAGTGGAGGCAATGTGCTCACAACTAAAGCAATTAAAAGCAGGGTTTTTTTTTTTTTTTGGTGTAGCAGCCTCTTTGCAACTGATTTCACTAAGTGAGCCAGCCACATCCGTATATACACATTTCCCTTATGACCTGAAGCTGACTGATCTCTAAGGCCTGTGTGAAATAGCCCTACGATAATGCTGCCATTACGATTTTCTCATAAGCTTGATTAAAATAATTGTATTTCATAATGTATTAACTTTCATAAAAAGTATCCAACCTCTTGACACTGCCACATTTTCAAAAACTAAAGTTTTTGTTCTAAATATATTTAGCAAATACATTTCCAATAAAAACAAAATGTCTAACTTTAGAACTATTAACACCCACTCTGGCTACAAATTGCAATTAAGCTTAACTCTGTTAGAATGTAGGCCAACAGGAAAAACTGGTTTGTAAAACGAAATGAACTGTATTTCAAATCCCGAACAAAACAATGGTGTCTGAGCTTCTGTTGCCATTTGAGTTGAAAACACAGCATCTTGGAAAGAAATGTCTCAAAGAGTGTTTATGGCTTAAGAACAGGCTCCTTTTATTTTAAATGATGGGCTGAAAATGCACTCCTTCAAACACTTGATTGCCAGTGTCCATGTTTTCACTAAGCAGGTGCCTTTAATATAATCTAAATAGTGTGACGGCTGCACGCCTCTTCTCGCTGTTATTTGTCCTTTGTTTTCTTGCCAGCTCTGACAGAAACAGAGCAAATCCCCTTCATGTGTTTCTCCTGCTAATCTTCTCATTACACCTTAAACAACTGTTTACATTGTAAATCTATCACTCCTGACTAAACTCTCAATTTAACACGCTGTCTGTCTCTATCATTACATATTGGCTGCACGGAGTCAAACACTTTGATTTTATTTCATTTTTGTCAAACTGCTTCATTGACATTCAACAGATGCCTCAGATCTTGGTGCATCTCTCTGCGGATGACTGCCCCTCATTTATTTGTACAAGCTGGGTCAAATCAAAGAGAAGGAAAACATCAAGAGGATGCATCTGTTCCAGAAGCCAACACAGTGCTGTAAACCAACCAGTTTAATCATACAGGGGTTCTTGGGGGAGTCTACATAAAACTCAGTGACCCAAAGAGAAACGAGGGTTAATAAAGCTCTGCTGACTTTTCTGTCTGTCTGAGCACCTACACACAAACTGGCTTCCTAAGATCAGGCAGTACTGTTGGTTGAAGGTTTTACAGGGCAAAACAGCCGAGTGGACCTGAGCGAGAAGGTGATAAGAGTAAATCCTTTTGTACTCTGAGTAACGTTGGCATTATTTAAAAACTGCATGATTATCCATTCATCCCTGCAAGTACCTTCTAAAGTTCTTACATATCAGAGATGTCAAATTTAAAGTTCAGGAGCCAGACCCAGCTGGCCAAAGGATGCAAACCTGGCCTAATACAGACCTCTGGATAGATGAAGGATATAACTATATTTTGGAGCTTGAGGCTTGGTGTTGTAAGTCTTTATCATGTCATGGGATTAGGATGCCTCTATTCTCCGGGGGTTTTTGTGCATTTTGCCCTCTCGTCTATTAGAGATGGCACGATACCATATTTTTATGTCCGATACCAATATCATAAATTTGGATATCTGCCGATACCGATATGAATCCGATATAGTGTTTTTTAATCAATAAAACGTTTTTTTAAATATCTTGCTGCATTTTGTATAAGTTCATACTCAAGTTTAAATAAACAACAACACTAAAGCTATTCTGTTATACCTGTATGTAAAAAATACACTGCGCCCAAAATATTTCATAGTTCAGCAACACTGATCAATCTAATAAACTTAAACCTACTCCATCCTCCCTATTCTGGTATTTTAAAGAGTACTTAGTGGAAATATTAAGCAACCTAACTAATGTGATGTTGTTTATTCTATTACTCTTGTTCTCTTCTGCTTGTTTTCTTTTTTCTTTCTCAGCAGGTGATCCAGGTGATTGATATATGCTTTTTTTTCCCTTTTCTTTTTTTTTTCTGCCCGTTCTGTTGGTTTTTGTCTTTTGCCCTTCTCCCCCGTCCCTCTTCTCAGCTGTTTCTCTTTCCCTCTTTCTTTCTCCCCTTCTTTTCCCCAGTCAAGTCTGTCCCGTATTCAGTAAGTGAAAATAAAATAAACAATAAAAGGTGAATCAAATGGACCATTACGGCAAGGCTGGGATGGTCAATTTGGTAAAGTAAATCCGTTGGGCATCTTTCTTTGCCTTTAGACAACAATTCTGATGGCAAAAGAGCCAAACGGGACAGGCAAAAAAAAAAAAAAAAAAAAAAAAAGCAAGCTAACTAATAGGGTTGCAAACTCCCAGCAAAAAAAAAAAAATAGGGAACCACCCTCCACCTCATGATGCTTAATCGATGTAATGAAATTTAATTTGATGCAGTGTGGGGAAATGCACAGAAATAAATTATTTTTCAAGAATAATTAAATAGATTCAACATCTTTCTTCAACAGAATTGCAGAATTCACAGATGGTACTTTCCCAAAGGAAAAAGTACTATATCTTATTAGGATATATTAGTCTTAACTGTTACTATATACAGTAATGGACTTCTATACACTTTACATCAGATAAGAACTTTGGGTGTAAGATTCGGATAATTATTTATTAGAAGCTAGACGTTTTAAATGAGAATAAGAAAGAAAAGTATGTCTTTGTGCCCCCTTTTCCCTGTTCATGCCCTATCAGCCCCCCTGGCTAAACTTTGCTAGATCCGCCCCTGCACAGTTACCAGCTGTCAGCTACGTAGAAAAAGATCCTGGTGTAGAAAGTAATATTAAATAAATTCTAACAACAGCTTATCAAGCTTAATAGTGCTGCTGTTGTTCAGCCGCTGGTTTCCTCTTTCTGGCACAAAGTGGGCCAAAAACAAAGAAGATCATTAAGCAGTTTCGCGATTGAAGTAGCAGCAGGAGAGGAGAGAGAGAGGGGCAGTCGCTCCATATATCGGTTGTTAAGCTTAACGTGGGAATGCTTTACAAACATTCAGAAATGAACTTACACACTTGCTTTACTTCTCTCTGGGAAAACTTCCTCGGAGATGAAATGCCGGATTGCTAGCAAGGCTACAAATACACACAGCCGCTCTATCACGTGATGCACACTGCTGCACCGTGCTACGGTTATGAGCCGAGTTACGCCGTGTAGCAAGTTTTGTAAGGTGCTTTTTTGATATTTAATGGATCGGATTACATTTTTTATTTCTCGCCGATATCCGATCCAGTAATTTGGGTCAGTATCGGACCGATACCGATACATAATATCGGATCAGTCCATCTCTATCGTCTACATGCAAATGGCATTTTAGGTCACAGAAAATTGAGCTTTTGAAAAAATGTGTTCCTGGATTTATATCTGGACAAGTAAGACCAAGATTTGGTCTCACAATCTCAAAGGTGTGTGGCGTTAGCTCTGTTTTTGGCATCAGACTGTGTGCTCTGTTATTATTTGCAGGCTTCAGATTGTCCGACAGTTATACATGGTTATAACTAGTATGGGAACTACCACTGCCACATATGAGGCCATGGTTGTCAGTCAGAAAAGGGTGGAATATCGCTCCAAATTTGGGGAGGGTTTTCTGCGATGTGATATCTCCCAGAGGTAACAGTGAATATAAAATAACATTTATCTGTATTGTTACCTGTGAATAAGCTGTAAATTTGAGAACTGACGTTTTATTTTGTTTTCTTTTTCTTTTTTAATGCAAAATACTTTTTTTTAACCTTGTCTTTGCTGCTGTTGTCTGAACTTCTGGCCTTTTGGTAATGGGGACAAATCAATAAGCCAAACTTTAGTAACTAACTTTCTGTCACTTTTACCTGATGCCTCTCTGTTTAACTAGCCTACAGTTCCCTCCAGGGAAATATATTTCACCATTAGTAAACCGCTGGGCCTAAATAGCAGGACAGTTCCAGATAAACTTGACAACTCTTTGGTGTAATGACAAATTAGTTGGGTGACTGAACTTCACATTCAGTCATTAATCAATCCCCTAAATGACTGGCTCATTAAGCCTACACACAGCCCTCGTGTCAGTGGTAAAAAATGAGGTATAAAGCCAAATGACTAAGCTTTAGGCCTCAACATATTCAGATCAAACAAGCACAGATCACATCAGTGATTTAAATGCTGATGACTAAATGTGTTAAAGCAAAAGAAAAAAAAAGTTTCTATTGATATCTAGAGCAAGATCGTTTTAATTTACTGCATTTGAGCTGGTTATGACTCAGTCGTTTAAGCACTGTTCAACCAGGGGAGTTAATAATAAGCCAATTTATAACAGTGGGCAGGAGACTTGCCAGATACCTCATAAGGACTAGTTATTAAGAAATAAAACATGCACCACTGCACACCAGCAGAGCAACAAAAATATTAAAATCCTGTTCATATGAAATGGAAGCGCTTCTGATTCAGTGGCTTCATTAATTTCTCATTGCAGAGGAAAGAGATTTAACCAGATGTTTGAACTATATTTAATTTCCTTACTATTATGATAGCCTGTGTCATTTGACCATGACGCTAGGCTTGATTTGAAGAAAAATTTAAACTTTACACACTTCTGTGATAACTGATAACGTGAATAGCATATAAAATGTTTTAACACCTTTATCTATGTTTTCCATTTGGCAGGAAGTGCTGTGTTATCTATTTGTTGTGATGGGGTGCTGTACTCTCAGCACCCCTACTTTCGTCTAACTTGATATTATATCCTCCTTTCCTTACCGTAAAAAACACCTTGAGGGTATTGCAAGTAGCCTCAACAGCAGACAGGGCAAAACATGTTGAAAATATGGCTAAATGTTGGACTCTCCTGAATCCAGTTCATAGCCTAGACCACTGTCTAATCAAGTCTACCTGCAAAAAAAGGACTGTAAATAAGTTAAAGGGTTAAGTGCTTATATGACGGTAAATGGCCTGTATTTGTATAGCATTTTACTTAGTCCCTAAGGACCCCAAAGTGCTTTACACTACATTCAGTCATCCACACACGCATTACTCACACTGCTGATGGCAAGCTACATTGTAGCCACAGCTGCCCTGGGGCGCACTGACAGAGATGAGGCTGTCAGACACTGGCGCCACCGGGGCCCTCTGACCTTTCTGATGTAAAATATGTGCATCTTCCAAAATTTGAAAATTCATGGGGAGCATTACTTAGCAAACTTGTACATATTTGAAAACAATTTGTTGAAGTTGAAAAATGCTTGTGTGATTTGTCCTCAGGGGCCAGCATAGATACTCCTCCACCAAAAAAGGTTTTAAATGCAAAATAGTCCATACAGAGGCAGAAGTCGTCACCACCTTTCAAGAACTCCAATAAGTGCCAGGTTTTTTGGGACTAACATACTAAGTTCAAACACTCGTTAAAAGTCAAGAATGTTGCTTGTGGGTGTTTCTGCTTTTCATTTTTTTCTTCAAAAGGATCCCTTTCTAACGTGACATAGCTTTCAAAATGCAATAAAAACTAAAGTTACAAGAGTCACAACAAGCTCACAACTCCCATCAAATGCAAAGAGAAAAGATTTAGACAAAGGAAACAACAGTCACCCGGCGGGCTGTGACACTTTAACACAGGAAGTCACACCATTTCTTTTTGCTGCCGAGCAGGAAATGACACGGTCTGAGTCACAGCTAAGGTCAGAGAAAAAGACAGCAAGGAGCGTCCTGGTTATGTGGTCAGAAAGCAGAAACAGAGCACAAGGGAGTGTTTCTAATTCCCTTTTTCCCCCGACCCCAGTTTCAAATGAGAATCAATCACTGAGCCTTTAGAGTGCTGCTCATTAGGGAGGATTTGATGGGATCGCATCACTGTGAAATCACAATCGTGCCGCTGGACATAAGGCCAGATGTCCACTTCAATCCACATCAGTCCAGCAAAGCAGTCTGACGACAGAGATGAAAGAGATTAAAGATCTAAGCCTAGAAACACAGACTCTTTTCTTTAATGTTGGACTAAAACATAAAAAAGTGTGAAGTACTTTTAAGTAAGAAATCCTATTTAAACAAAATGTTAACCACTCGGATACAAAAATCACCAAAGATATGTGGACAGGTTACCAGTACACCTTTTGTATCTCTTTTGTAATGATTTGAGGAATGCCTTCCATAAATGCGTCCACTAACATCAGTGTTTGAGTCTCACCAAAAGCAAACCCAAAGTAGGACCCCAAAATAAACACTGCTTACTGCATTGGGGAATGAGGATTACATTTTGAGCCCAAGTACATGAGTCAAAACTTTGACCACACGGCAGCACTATAGAGAGACTCTAAGAGTTATAGAGGTTATCAGAATTCATGGTAGCAATGAATTTCTGATCTAAACATTATTTTACCACCCATCTAGTAGATGTTTCAGAAAAAAAAAAACAAGAATCTGTACTTTACATTTGTATTGTTTCAGTTGAAAAGTCGGTTAAAAAGAACCACGGGAGACAAAGAGTACTGAAACAAAATTTAACTGTAAGGCTAAGCACAACATGCCAGCCTCAGAGTGGTGAAACATACAGAGTACCCATATCATTAGGATGCGTTCTCTGGACACCATGAACTTGTTCCAGTGGTTTTGAGTGACCAGTCAGAATTTTGATCTAGCTGTAGCAGTCAAAGAATTACAAAACTTGTGATACCTCTGGGTACAATGACTGTCTGATCCCATTCAGTAGAAGTTTTCTTTCAATAAAAAACAAAAATGATGGCCACAACAGGAAACCTAATGGAGAATGGTCAATCTTCCTGAAATTATATATCTGGACTCACCTGTGAGCCAAACCATTGAGGAATGGAACCAAAGCACGAAATTCAGTAAAATTTATCATGACAACTATCATTACCAGCACTAAGGTTTTAATCCTCTGGAAACAATATCAAAACCAAATTTCATCACAGGAAGTCCAACAGTTGTTTTACCGTTACTTCATACATGCAAACATATTGGAGCACCACAGTCATTAGTGTGCTTCTTCTGCAAAACCATGAATGCTGGGGCGATCGTGGCTCAAGAGTTGGCAGTTCGTCTTGTAACCGGAAGGTTGCCGGTTCGAGCCCCAGCTTGGCCAGTCACGGTCGTTGTGTCTTTGGGCAAGACACTTCACCTACCGCCTACTGGTGTTGGCCAGAGGGGCCGATGGCGAGATATAGCAGCCTCGCTTCTGTCAGTCTGCCCCAGGGCAGCTGTGGCTACAACTGTAGCTGCCTCCACCAGTGTGTGAATGTGAGAGTGAATGAATAGTGCAATTGTAAAGCGCTTTGGGTGCCTTTAAAAGCGCTGTATAAATACAATCCATTATTATGTGTGTATGTATGTGTCAGTCGACCAAGTCAACAGTTCAAAAATGTGGTCCTACTATTTGATCAAAGCAGGAATCTTTAAGAAACCGTGAACCCCTCTAAAAAACACGATCAATCCTCAGAGAACAATCAGTTATCAGGAACACATTTCAGCTAAATGCTGTTTTATCAACATATTAATGTAAATGAAATATTCCTATTACCAGAAAAACTTTCAGAAACCCCAATCTTTTAGTAGTTATGCCTGAGCAAAAAGCAAAAATCATCATTGTCGTACCTTTTGACGAATCTGTAAATTTAAATGTTTTAAAGACAAATATCTGGCTAAAATCTGTAGATTTCTATACAGGGAGTGCAGAATTATTAGGCAAATGAGTATTTTGTCCACATCATCCTCTTCATGCATGTTGTCTTACTCCAAGCTGTATAGGCTCGAAAGCCTACTACCAATTAAGCATATTAGGTGATGTGCATCTCTGTAATGAGAAGGGGTGTGATCTAATGACATCAACACCCTATATCAGGTGTGCATAATTATTAGGCAACGTACTTTCCTTTGGCAAAATGGGTCAAAAGAAGGACTTGACAGGCTCAGAAAAGTCAAAAATAGTGAGATATCTTGCAGAGGGATGTAGCAGTCTCAAAATTGCAAAGCTTCTGAAGCGTGATCATCGAACAATCAAGCGTTTCATTCAAAATAGTCAACAGGGTCGCAAGAAGCGTGTGGAAAAACCAAGGCGCAAAATAACTGCCCATGAACTGAGAAAAGTCAAGCGTGCAGCTGCCAAGATGCCACTTGCCACCAGTTTGGCCATATTTCAGAGCTGCAACATCACTGGAGTGCCCAAAAGCACAAGGTGTGCAATACTCAGAGACATGGCCAAGGTAAGAAAGGCTGAAAGACGACCACCACTGAACAAGACACACAAGCTGAAACGTCAAGACTGGGCCAAGAAATATCTCAAGACTGGTTTTTCTAAGGTTTTATGGACTGATGAAATGAGAGTGAGTCTTGATGGGCCAGATGGATGGGCCCGTGGCTGGATTGGTAAAGGGCAGAGAGCTCCAGTCCGACTCAGACGCCAGCAAGGTGGAGGTGGAGTACTGGTTTGGGCTGGTATCATCAAAGATGAGCTTGTGGGGCCTTTTCGGGTTGAGGATGGAGTCAAGCTGAACTCCCAGTCCTACTGCCAGTTTCTGGAAGACACCTTCTTCAAGCAGTGGTACAGGAAGAAGTCTGCATCCTTCAAGAAAAACATGATTTTCATGCAGGACAATGCTCCATCACATGCGTCCAAGTACTCCACAGCGTGGCTGGCAAGAAAGGGTATAAAAGAAGAAAAACTAATGACATGGCCACCTTGTTCACCTGATCTGAACCCCATTGAGAACCTGTGGTCCATCATCAAGTGTGAGATTTACAAGGAGGGAAAACAGTACACCTCTCTGAACAGTGTCTGGGAGGCTGTGGTTGCTGCTGCACGCAATGTTGATGGTGAACAGATCAAAACACTGACAGAATCCATGGATGGCAGGCTTTTGAGTGTCCTTGCAAAGAAAGGTGGCTATATTGGTCGCTGATTTATTTTTGTTTTGTTTTTGAATGTCAGAAATGTATATTTGTGAATGTGGAGATGTTATATTGGTTTCACTGGTAAAAATAAACAATTGAAATGGGTATATATTTGTTTTTTGTTAAGTTGCCTAATAATTCTGCACAGTAATAGTCACCTGCACACACAGATATCCCCCTAAAATAGCTAAAACTAAAAACAAACTAAAAACTACTTCCAAAAACATTCAGCTTTGATATTAATGAGTTTTTTGGGTTCACTGAGAACATGGTTGTTGTTCAATAATAAAATTATTCCTCAAAAATACAACTTGCCTAATAATTCTGCACTCCCTATAGATGATAAAAATGTTTTACAGTGTGCACTGACAAATGGTAAATCCTGTGCAAATCAGCAGTGACATGTAGGAAAATGTGATCACATCACTGTCATCCTGAGGAAGAAGGTGATCTCTTTGACCCTCAAGAATGGCAAAAATCAAAAAGTAGAATATTAAACATGACGTACGCTCTGTACTAAAAGTTAGTAAATTCTAATTCGCATTGATCTTTCCTGACCTACATAAGAAGTGCATCAGGGAAAGAGCTGAGCAGCACAAGGTCCTGTAAATTTAATCAGAAAGGAGACCCAGAAGACAGCATGCCAGGAGAACCATGAATTACATTTAAGCTGTAATAACAGGAGCAGGAAGTGCTGATGACGGGGAATCAAACCAAAAACAAAAGAAAAAACCCAAACTGTGAACAAACTTATGAACTAAACTGTAAGAAATTAATGTGATTTTTTTTATGTTACTGGTACACAACAACAAAACTGGAGAACATAACCTAAAAACATTCCACTGGGGAGCCTTTCCAAAGCTGCTCCCACACCTTCAGCATTTAAATTATTAAAACAAATCAGAGAATAAAGACAATGCACGAGATAAAATATTTAAAACACTGCTCAGACTTCATTCTCTGATGAGCTGATGAGCCACGATGAAGCCACCTAATCAAATCAACCAGCTGTCAGTCAAAATGCTAGGAATTATATGTCCTTATGATATAATATTCCAACTGGCACTGCTTAAAAAGTGACATAGGTGCACAGAAATAACAGAAACAATCACAAATGTTCTTTGCCTTAACACATAAAGAATAGACCTTAAAAAACAAGAGCAAAAAACAGAATGTGATAATCGACTGTTTACCCACATCAGATTTAACAATTGTCCACTTTCTTCATTAGATTTGACTGTTAAGTCTTTTGAAATCAAATGCAAATGCATATTTTTCCTTTGGAATATGGCTTGGAAATCCTTGGGAATTTAGCAATTGGCAGCTTTTTCAAGCGTTCATCTTTACACTTACTGAGCTGTGAGGTAATGCTCCCATTTCAAAGAGCTGCTAAGTGTTCATCAGAAGGCTCCAGGAATGGCAGTGTTAGATATTTGTTAGGAAACTGTGGTTGGAATCCAGTTGAAATCTCTGTGTTTTGCACTTTGATTTACTTGGGTTTTGCTCAGAAAATGTACTCAGAAATTTATTTTCGTTTGTTAGGTTAAGGAAAATATGGTGGTCTCAATTAAATATGATTCCAGGAGGTCAAATGTGAGGAAGGAGAGTCCTGACACAGACATTCACCTGATAAGCATCATCCAATCAATCAGCAATGCAATGTGGCACCTCATTTTTCACTCTTCACAACACACCACAAGTGCGTTGAGTTGATTGGCTAACAACAACACAAATACTTTAGTTCCTCTGATGTCAGCTGAGAACAGAGATGTAGGTTGCAAAGTCCATAAAAGAGAAACACCCAAAAAAGTTAAAGATTAAAAGAAAAATATGCCAGGTCTGATAATCCTGCACATCTTTGGAGGGTGTAGATTATTAGCCAGAATCAGCAACCAATATCTGGTCCCAACCTGATTGGTATCAATAATGCAGACTTGCCGCCTCTGCTGTAATGGTGTGGGGGATGGTTTTGTGGGCCACTTTGTAATTGCAATCAGTAATCACTTTGAATGCCACAATCTAGCTGGGTCTTGCTCCTGCTGCTCAGATGTACATCCATATATGGCCTCAGATTTCTTGGCTTTTTCCAGCAAGAAAATAGACTATGGCACAAAGCCAAACTGAATATGGCCGATCATTTAGTGTACTTCAGGGGCCTTCACCCAGTTAGCACCTGAATTCATCAGAGCATCTCTGTGGTGTGGCAGATTTGGAGACGGGCAGGATGAATGTGCTGCTAACTGCAGCAATGTTGTGACTGATCATGTAACATGGAGTAGAATTTTAGAGAAAGGCTTTCAATGGTTGATAGAAACTGAAGTTGGGCAAAGAAAGTCATGACTGTAATGTGATGTGTGTGTGCTAATCAAAAATTCCTGAAGTGAGTATAATTACTAAAACTGCTGAGTCATTTCTATGTTAAAAAGACCCTGAAACCTGAAAAAATGATTTAAAATAGGGGGAAATGGGCAACACAAAAATAAAAAGCCAAGTAGGGGAATTAAACCAACAAGACAAAGAAATATATTCCCAAACTGGTGAGAAGTGAAACAGCAGCTGGCAGCTTTTGCACAAAATCCCAACACTTCATTAAACTTTGATGTCTAACATTAAGAAGTGGAGTAAGAAGCGGTAAAAGTCTCTCAGTAACATAATGTTTGGATGTGGAAAAGACTACGCAGCTAATAACCAATTACTGTTTCTTCTAATTTTGATTTGTAACTGAAATGTTTTCCTCACAAACTGAAAAGCAGCTTAGCTTGAATATAATTAACATTTCAGTCACCCACTCAGTATCAGTGATTCCAAATGCCACCATTGTCTAAATGCCAGAATAAAGCTGCAGGTGAAATTAAAGAAATTATCCGTGACATTTACATGTCAATGAATAAATAGCCTTCTTTCACAGATCTTACAGTTTTCCCTTTTGGTATTTGTAATGTTCACTGAATGTCAGCTTTTATTTTTATTTTATTTTTTTTAACAGTCATTTGTTTGGAATGAATTAAGGAAAGGAAACTGCAATAAAACATGGGAGGTATGAATTATATATCAAGGACTAAAGGAGTCGCCGTAGTTATAGTTGGAATTTTATTGATTTTTTATTAAGTTATTCATAATTTACTTTTCTGTTTGTATTATTAGAGATTATGATATGCTGTTTAAACTATTAGACCAGTTGTTTGGTGGGTTAACAGAAAACAGACTCTTAGTAAACCTGAATGGTTATGGTTAAAAATAGCTTCCTTGTGTCCAACGTTTTGCATTTATGAACATGTATTAAATGTTAGATCACAGAAGAAAAACTATAAGCATGATATATTTTAGCAAATGTTGTAAAACTTATCCTGTTTTTAATTATAGAGTTTTTGGCATGCAGTCTTCCAGAACAAAAGGAATTAGGAAGTGAAAAATTATACATTTGTATTTGAAGAGGTCATGATTAATTTTAATAAGACCTTATATATTTATTTTAATTTATTTTTTAATTGTAAAGGTTTTAATTCAAGTGAGGGTATTCAGTGTATCATTGCATACATTTTTTTTCTTTTTCTTTTTTCCTAATTTTTGAAGATCTGATTTAGTCTCCACCATTCACGCTTCATCTACTATCTTTCTTCACCCAAACTATAACTGCAACTTAAATCTGACAAAACCAAGTCATTTTAACCCAGCCCATGGCCTTTATTGATTTACTTTTTTTAAAGGCAAAAAAACATAAAAATTGTCTTGGCTTAGCAAGATGATGACATCTGAGCATTTGTGAATGGTTTTGGTGTCTACAGAGAGAAGAAATATTTGCAGATGTGAAATCCAATTTTAATCTTCTTGTTATATTTTTTTTAGTATTTTCCCACAAAAGACTGAACTAAAAAAAAATACAACCTGCTGATGGCATTAGATGAAGTCAGTGTCACAGGCTGGGTCTCTGACCCAGCGCTCTGAGTTCATTTTGTATTTGTCTCATTTTAGATTTGTGATTAGTTTGTGTCATTCCTATTTAGCTTTAGCTAAGGAAAGGCAGTTATTATTTATTGTTTCCTTGGTTTCTATGTTTGAGTTCTTGTATCGTTCATCACGTGTTAGGTCTGTTAAGCTCGTGTTGTCATGTCTAGTTTCAGTGTTTCCTGTTTTATTTTGAAGGAGTCGTGTGTTCTTTGTTCATTGTATTTAGTTTCACTTCCCCTGTCCTGTCATTAGGTTCATGTCAGTCAGCTGTTCCTCCATGTGTTCGCACTTCCCCTAATCACCTCCTGTGCATTTAAGTCCTCTGTTTTCAGTGTGTCATTGTCAGATTGTCTGCTTTGTTTGCAAGCCAAGAAGTTGTGTCAAGTTTCCTCATGTCAGGTCCATGTTCCTGTTGTAGGTTTTTAGTTAATTTAGCTCACCCAGTTTAGTTCATTGTTAGCCTTGCATTTTGCCTTTTGTTTACAGTTATTTTGCCAGCCTCAAACGGCTCGTTTTTTGTTATTTAAGTCATGTTTCACATTTTGTTTCCGTCTGCATTTGGGTCCACCCTTCACTCTACACACAGTCAGCCCTGCTGATTGTGACAGTCAAAGCATCAGTGTTCTGTTGCTGTTCCTTTACAGACAGCTACACATTTACACAAAGGTAGTTTGCACAAGTGTCAAACATACAAACACCCAAACAAATCCACTAGTAATTCTAGAGTAGCAAGGATGGTAAATCACAAGCTGCGAGGGAAACAAACCAACAATTTATCAAGTCATGAAAATCAATAGTGAAACTTTTAGATGTGTATTTTTCTTCCTGTTTTGTACCATAATTTGTTTGTTATTGGTGACAGCTTATATGACAGAAACAAAACAATGAATAATGTATAAATAAGATATGTGACTGACAATCCAAAAATGAGAGCTGAGCTACAAAAACACAAAATGGAAATGAAATAAGCAATATGTTGCTTAATACCCTGAGAAGTCACTGCCTGAACAACATCTTCAGTTCAGCCATTGTCCCATCCTATTCAGGTATAAATCACTGCCTGATTGGATGGGCCGAATGAGAGCCTGTGGCTCGTACTCTTCAGTTTTTGGGACTGAGATTCCCTACTCGACACACAGTCTGAGGATTAGTGTCACACTGTTGATTACAGATGGAGAGACAAGCTGCTCTCTGGCACACACAAGCCTCTTCTATCTTTCTCACCCAAGCACAAAAACCCATTTCAGCAAAAATCAACTGTTGAAAATGAGCCTGACTGTTAAAAATATACCTTCCCTGTGTGGTTAGTGAGATTCAAGCAGCTGTTTATCATTAGCACCTCCTGCTTCTGTTGTTATGTGAAGTTGAAGCCAAAACCTTTTCAAGCCTATTTCTCCTGATTAATGCTAGTAGGAAAATGGTATCAGACTCCCACAGTGTTTTTCCAAAATATATGTCCAAGAACAACCCAAAAACTACAAAATTATACCCATCACGTATAACACATCAAGTGTTTCAAATGTTTCCTCTGAAAGAATTTACAATGAAAATACAAAGACTGCATATTGCACAAATGGGGTCTTGGTTTGATTTGATTTTGTCCAGGATTCTGGAGGATTTGGAGAGGGTAATGCACCAAAACCCTCTTTGTAATTGCTCCAGAAGAAAATAACTTTTGCCTTCAGACTAAAAGTTATGCCCTGCTATTCCAACACATTTCAAATGGTGCAAAACACTAACATTTGTAGTTTGTATCACACTTTAAGTTTTGCTGAGCATTTGCTGACTAGTGACGTCTTCCATGAAAAATGTGGGTTACTGGGATCAAAGCAGTAACAGGGAGGTTTTAAGTGCAGCACTGCATAGCTGTTTGAAACCAAATACTTTTTTTTTTTTTTTTTTTTTTTTTTTTTTTGATCGACCTTTCGTTATTATTTATTTTATTTTATTTTCAGTTGTTACAGACGGGACAGACATGACTGAGCGATAGGAAAGGGAGAAGGAAAGATGAAGGAAAAGAAAAACAGAAGGGAAGAGAAAGAAGGAAAAAAATCTCCTGGATCACCTGTTGAGAGAAAAAGAGAAAACAAGCAAAAAAAAAAAAAACAGAGCAACATACTAAACACAACACCAACACACCATCTGTGTGTTGTTGCATATGTTGTTGTGTAGCAAACAGGACCGACAGCGCACAATGTGCTTGGAAATAGCACCAATAAAGGTGTAGTTTATGCCAATGAACAGTGAACACCTGTGTGCACACCTGTGTGGATCAGCGCACTTGTATTCAAAAGGTTTCCCCATGTAATGGTCTGCTAGAGGATGTAGAGAGCCATAGCCTTGTCTCCCAGGGCATGAAGCAGGTATGGAGGAGATCCAGGCTCCAGACATCCAGAGGCCCCAGAGTGTGAGAGCCCAAGGAGGACCACCAGAGGCGCATCCGTGCCACCCTCCTGGGAAGAGCTGAGGAGAGCCCCAGATGAGGGGTCACCCAGTAGCCACGGAGCAGAAGCCAGAGGGGGCTGCAGTCACGTGCCCGCCGGCTCTGCCGGCAGCCAGCTGTGCCAGAGTGAACTGAGCCGCAGGCCCGAGGGCCCCTTTTGCCCCAGAAGAGGCCTCACCGGGCACCAGGCCCCGTCAAGTAGTCATCGTGAGTGAGCTGGTACATACCTGAGCGCCCAGCCCCAGACACCAAGAACCACCAACGCACCGACCCCAGAGGGCATCAGTTACTGGCAGGGAGTGTGGTGAGGGGAGATGGGCCTGGGAGTTCCCAGAGAGGTGGAGTGTAAGACCCGACCTGACATATAGTCACAAACAGGTACACACAGACACAAACATGCATTCCCACCCTCATGCACACATATACAAATACTCAGCACTCACCCAACGTAGGGATAGACATACATGGACACTGTACACACACAAACACTCCCCAAACAAACTCCCCTGCACCCTGGTGACACACCCGCACCCCAAGGCCCTACTTGTGTGGGTGGGTGTGTTGGAGCGGGAAGAGGGAGGCAGCCGGGGATGGGGAGGAAAAGAAGGGAGGAGCAAGATGCCCCTCCCTGGGGCCAGCTCCCCCACTGACCCCAGTAGGCACCCCCGTCCTTCGGCATCCACCAAGGCAAGGGAGCCCAGGCCCATCCAGATCAGGGCCTACGGCAGCAGGACCGCCCAGCCATACAGGACCCGGGGCAGCCCACCCGACCCCACCCCAGAGGAAACTGTACCCACCCTAACATTCAATCATCTCCCAGACTTCACAAGACAGAAGTTTATTCTCTACCTCTCCTATGACTCTCCCCCACCTGCAGAGTGGACTCCTGCAAATACATCTACCCACAGTTGGCAACATTCAACAACCACTCACCAACCAGTCTGGGAATATGCATGTATGTACCTAGTGACGGGTGGTCACCAAGTTGACTCCAGGCCACGCCAGTGCAGTGTTGGAGACAGATGGACTGTTAAAGTTCAGCATTGATTTTCTCTGAAATTGATTAAGTCTAATTCAAACTGTAGCTGAATATGATAATCATGTATAATTTGAGGGAAAACACTTAATTTCATCAGGAAACTAAAGACTTCCAGTGATCAATTGTGAATTAGGTGAAGCATCTGAACATATGTGAAGGCTTGTTACTGCCAAACACTCAGTACAGTGATGCACATTTATACTTGATGCTTTTTCTGCTCATGCTCTCTGGGACAAGGACAAAAATAGAGGTGCTGCATGTGACAGAGAATTAAAAAAAATGAGAGATGAATAAATCAGCGGACTGGTGATGTGCAGCTAAATGGAGACAGAGAGAGAGAAAGCATCAGAGAGAGCGTCAGACTGAGAGGATGAGTATCTATGTACGAGTGGAGACCAGAAAATACAAAAGCATGTTTAACATTTGGGGGATTTTGTCAACACTGAGCAGAACTGACAGAACAACTCTTAGGTTTTTTGGGTTTTTTTTTTGGGGGGGGGGGGTTGGCTAAATGTAAGCAGCACAAATACTCAACCTTTTAAAGTGCAGCCATCTCCTCAGTCTGAATCAGTTATCTGTTCAGTATTTACTGTATATTGTTATCCAAACAGAGTGAGAGACCGAACCCTCTGGGACAAAGTTGTAGTTATGTACAGTATAGTATAACTTTCACAGCCTTTCTCGGAGACTCTTTGACACTTCAGATAAACAGCAGACAAAAATAATTGGAGTCAAACTGAAGGTCTGAGGAACAAAAAATGCTGTCCCTATTATTTTCAGGCCATACAGGCAATAGTTAGGCACACCAGCACTTCGGGACACTGCCCTGTTTCCAGTCTGGCTGCCTCTGCTTCTTGTTCAACTCCTGTTCCTTATTTGCTATCCTGCTGCTCATGGGTGGGGAACAATAAATGAGGACGGGCTAATTGGTGAGGTTAAAGATTATCCTGACTCCAGCTACACGTCCCAAAACGCATATTTACCAATGAAAGACCAAAGGAAAGCAAGTTTAAAATGTGGGTATAATTCAACCATTTGGATCATATTGAGGCTTAAACTTAGTGGTGTGGTCACGTTATTCTACAAATATGGTCACTTCTGGCTCAAAGAAAGCAGCATAGCAACATATGGGGTTATCTGATTGTTGGGATTTTAATTTAATGTGTCAGTCCCATATTTTTTTCCTGATTTATGAATTTTGAGGAATTCAAGACAATACCAGTCTCAATTTAACTGTATTGATTTATTTATTTATAAAAAAATTTTTTATGTATTTTATTAATACTAGTTCTAACAGGTGCCTCTGTGTTGTTATTCTGCTGTGAATGTCACCTACACAGGTGTATAGGACAAATGCATTCTACTTATTCTACTTCTACTTCTGGTTTTAATTTTAATTTATTTATCTGGAGAGGGTTCAGAACTGCGACATATCAGATGTAGCAGTCAGAAGGTCTGCATACACCCACACAAACCTCTTATCAGGTAAGAGGTTTTGAAACAGGAGATACATGTGGGAAGAGAAGCAGACGAAGTCAGGGAGAAAGAAATGAAGGAAAAGAATGAGACAAACATTAACAGAAGATGACAAGAAAGAGAGGAGGAATGATGGGAGGGAATCAAAGAACAAAGAGACAAACAAAGAAGGTAAAGACAAAACACGAGAGAGGAGTATGAGAAACAAAAAAAAGGACTGAAGTGTGAATAATACAAAGTGACTGGAGATGGCGTGTATGAGCAGATTTGAAGCTACACTGCTGGATTTGTGCAGCTGCTCACATGCTCCTCACCTGCAGGCCACCTGTCTGACAGTCTAGGATTTATCAAAGCAATAAAGCCGAGATGGACTGAAGTGAAATTAAACGACGGAAGGAGGGAGGGGAGGGAAAAGTCTAGCTGCAGGATGTAAATGTCAACTCTATCCACCGGGAAAAATCTTTCGAACTCAGCTGAGACAGGAGATAAAAAGGAAAAGACCTCTATTTACTTTTACACTTAAAAACCATTTTGGTGCTTTGTGTATTTTTCTGCTAAATTAAAGTGTTTAAGATTTATGATTTTATAACATCTGCGCAGCTGCTGTTTACACAGAAAAGTCCATTTCTGCTGGGGAGTTCTTAATCCTCCTCTGTACCCAGTGGGACCTTATCTGTTGGTCTAATAAAAAGTGATTCACAACCCTCAAACAGTACTGTGGGGGTGATTTTTCCTATTGAAGGTATGAGGAATTATTACATTAGGTAAATTGCATTTTAAAAACTTACAGTTTAATTCAAAAAGTTTATTGAGGTATAAAGTGGATATAAATACAGATCTTTCAATTTTAGAAACAATGACAACTTAGGAAGTGGACACAAACTCAAATAATGGTTCATCTATTAACATGATCCAGGTCACCATCAATCACCCTATGTTAGGGTTTTAGTTAGGTTAACATCCACCTCTTTCAATAGACTCTTCTCCTATTTAGTGAAAATGGAAATGCAAAACAAAGTTGATGCATAGACCAGAATGGTGACATCTCCGACCCATATTAGATTTATTCATGGTGTTCCTCAAGGCTCTACCTTTGGTTCCCTGTCTTTCTCTATATATTGCCTTCTATGATAATTCCTTCTGGATTCTCAGTTAAAACAAGCACATTTTGCTGGCATTTGGTCAAAGTAAGTCCTCCAAAGTTCTAGATAGCTAAAATATCATTTTATATATCATTTCTCATCTAATTTTCTTTGTCTTGTTTTCCATCTTTCTGCTTGTTTGATATCTCTTTTTTTTTTCTTGTCTTTATGGCCATATGGGATTTCAAATTATGTTTAGGTGGTTTCATGTCTGATTTTGGTGATTTGTGCTTCCTTAACATCTAATTTTGTCTCATTTTCTTCTTATTTCATGGAAATTATGTCCTTCTGTACCTGTTATTCATAATTTGTTAAGTTTGTCTGATTTTGTTGTCATTTTGCCCATTTATAATTTTCTTTGATTCTCTAATTTTGCCATATTGTATGACTTTACGCATTTTGCTAAGTTTACAGCAATATTTTGTGATATTTTTTTTTCTTTTTTTTTTTTTTTTTTTTTTTGCATAATATTCACAGTAACATTGTTTTATGTTATTTTGGCTATTTTGTATGCCTCGGTTTTGTAATTTGTAAAATGTGGGGGTTTGTATCTTTTCTAATTTGTGTTATATTTGACTAATATCATGCAGTATTGCACACATTTTATGATTGATATTGGTTAGTATTTTCAGTCTTCTTTTCACCATTTTGGTCATTTTAGCATTAACCTTTCAATTCATTTCAGTTTTATTTGTAAAGCACTAAATCACAACAACAGCTGCCTGAAGGCCCTTTTTATATTGTAAGGTAGACCCTACTATAGCAGCCATTTGTGAGGGTTTTCTTTCTTATTTAAGGAAGTTGTGTTTTATTTTGCATGTTTTGTGTTTAATGCTGATTCTTTTGTTTGTCAGTGTGATTGTTTCATGGTCATTTTGCTCTTTTTAGGTCTCAGTTTGGTCATTTTGGATCTGGGAGGGCATTGTCTTGTTTTGTTAGTATGTGTCTTATTTCTGTGTGCCATTCTGGTCATTTTAGATCTTTTATCCTTTTGCATCCATTTGTGGGCATTGTGCATTCTTTTTGGTCATTTAAAATCTAATTCTGAAGATTTTTATTCATTGTTTGCAGTCTTTATAGTTACTTTGTCCCTTTCTGGTCATTTTGCATTTTCGTTGTATTTTCTGCATGCCGAAATCATGGCCTGCCCCATGGCCTGTTAAGTAACACATTCAAATTTGGGGTGTTTTCTCTCATTTCTATTATACTTTTATTTTGTATTTGTTTTCCTTCTGTGTATTCTTTAAAAACCACTTCGTAAGATAGTTTTGGAATGTGTAAAAAAAAAAAAAAAAAGCTACAAAAATTTGTTATTATGATTCGTATAATATAATTTGCATTTGACCTTTTGCTTGTATTGCTAAGGTAGGAGCTAAGCAGTAAACAAGAACTACACAGATGCAATAAAAATGCACAAAATCCAATTTACATAAAAAGACAGTCAGGAAAAAGAAAACATGCAAGGACAGACTGAAAGAAATGGGTCAGCCGAAGTCATAAACCTTATGGCATCAGTGAGTGATTTTAAAGGTAGTAAAAATGAGATGTAAAGTTCAAAGCCATGTTTACAACATGTTTTCAAGCCATAAAGATATAAGCACACAAAACAAACACACATAAACCGAATCAATATATGTGGACTTCTTAAAAGAGTGAAGTTGGTGGTTGCACGACTAATGGAACACTAACAGCCCCTGCGAGTGTGGGTGGTAATCGTCTGTTGATAAGGAGATAAACACGTGGTTTTATGGTTGAATGCTGAAACAGTCAGCTGTAAGCTCAGTAATAATGTCAGGTTTAATTAACTCATCTGAGAAAGATGAAGACGGGCACACGGTAGAGGATTAACATCAATCAGAAACGGGACAAGTTAAGGGTGGCCACTGCAGGCAAACAAGCTGGTGGTTCGGACAAGTTGTTCAGCTACACAAACATTTTTACAACTCTGAACAATGAATGAAGCAATCTGGTGTGATAAAAACAATAATTTAATCAACTCCAACTTCCAACATCGAGTTGGAAATTCTCCAATGTAAATGGCTTGCTGCTCTTTTTATTCTTTTTAGATATCGTTCACATACTTTGAGTTATGTGTTGCATACAGAAGAATGGAGAAAAAAAACAGACAGGAAGTGATGAGGAAGAAAGAATATTAGAGAAATGAACAAATGAAGCCATGTGCAACCATGCTCTTCGATTATCTGATTGCTGACATGTACAGTTTTAAATGAGACCTCTTAATTAACCCGCCTAGCTCATTTTGTTTTCTCTGCTCATTCAGACTAACAAGATGCTCCGACGGGCACGAGCACATCATCAGCAAATAATGTCTGAGAGCACAAATCATATTGAACGTTCTGTAATAATGCAAATGAGATGCAAATGATCAGAGCTGCACATCAAGCATCATATTTAAGACACGGAATGATGAAAAACTCATCCCACAACAGATTTACGTGCACAGATATGATAAGATTCATGGTTAACACTTTGCAAAAGGCAAAATTAGAAAAGAGGCTTAAATTCATGTCACAGCTATCTTTCAGATTAAAAAGATAGATTTGATTCAACCCAAAAGTTCATGTTACAGCAGCAAATTCAACAATTGCTAACCGTTTAAAAACAAATGGATCACTTATAGACACTCACCAGACACTTTATTAGGTACACCTGGTATATATGGTCACATTGCATGGCATTAACACTGTACATGCATCCATGTAGATGTGGTCAACATCATGCTGCATTTTAAAACTAAGAATCAGAATGGGGAGAAAGGTGATTTAACTGACTTTGAACACAGCATGGTTGTTGATGCCAGACAGGGTGATCTAAGTATTTACTGGGATCTTCCCACACAGCCATCTCTTGGGTTTACTGAGAATGTTTCAAATAAAGAGAAAACATCCAGTGAAAATGCCTTGTTGATCCTAGAGGACACAGGAGAACGGCCAGACTGATTCATGCTTATAGAAAGGCAACAGTAACTCGAATAACAACTCAACCAAGGAATACAGAAGAGCATCTCTGAAGGCATGAGACGTCAAACCTTAAAGCAGATGGGCTAAAGTAAAACCAGCAGAAGATCACACCAGGTGCAAGGAAAAACAGAAAACCAAAACTACAATTCACACTGACTCACCAAAACTGCACAACAGACGCTTAGATAAAGGTTGGCCGGTCTGATGAGTCTCAATCTCTGCTGCTACATTTGGATGGTAGCGTCAGAACGTGGCATGAATGCACAGATTCATCCTGCTTGGATGGAGCACTTTCAAATTTACAGCCCTCGGTGTACCTGAGTGTTGTTGCTGACTACGTGCATCCCTTTGTGACCAATCTGTATTCATCTTCTGATGGCTGCTTCCAGCAGAATAACGCACCATTTCACAAAACTTCATCACAAACTTGTTTGTTGAATATGAAAAAGAGTTCACTGTATCCCAATGGCCTCAGTAGTCAGCAGGTCTCAATCCAGTAGAGCACCTCTGGGATGTGGTGGAACAGCAGATTCTCATCATGGATATGCAGCTGACAAATTTGCTGCAGATTTGTTTGTGTAGATAAGGACAAAAATCTCAAAGAAATGTTTCCAGCACGTTGTTGAATCGATGCCATGAAGAATTAAAGCAGTAGTGAAGGTCAATGGGTGTCTTGACCTGGTACTAGCAAGACATACCAAATAAAGTGGCTGTTGAATTTCCCACCATTATTTTCTTGTTTTTAAATCACAACATCATGACTTTTCCTCTTCAAAGTCCAAAGCTAGAGGCTGGAGGGGTTGGTGGTGGAGTAAATTATTATACCACTCACACTAGGAACCACAGCTTGAGACTTACTGGTCTCTGTTACAGTTTTCCATCAATCAACTTTTTGGATGTTTGACCTTGATTTGTAAGACAGAAGTCACTTCCATCTCTGGTAGACAAGAGAGAAAATATATTTCAGGAGATGATGGCGGATTACAACCTTCAGGATAGGAGGCTGACCATCAGAATGATTGAAAGGTGATATAGCGAGATGGAGGGCGGGGCTAAAACAGAACATTTGCTGCCTCAGGGGGAAAAGCTGCAAAGCTGCGTGTTGAAGCTCAGCTGCCAGCAGCCATTAGATCACCCTCCGTGTGTGTGTGTGTGTGTGTGTGTGTGTGTGTGTGTGTGTGTGTGTGTGGCTGTTGATAATCTCTCACACGGCTTCCTGTAACTTTAATTGCCCAACATCTGTAGCCATGGTGTGCTCATTAGACAGGAGAAACAGTGAAACAATGGGGAAAACACACTGAGGGAATCACACCTCGACATCCTCAGTCCTGGTGTGTGTTATGTGTGTGCCCTGAAATCAGACAACACACACGAGCAGCGGGGTGATTGGCGGTGAGGCCTGAGTGCGCGAGTGTGGGGCTTTTTGTGATTATGTAACCATGTGAACAGACACACTGAGAGAAGCGCTGGTTGTACATGCCGGGATCATTCCCATTTTCTGTTGGTCACATTTGTGAGTGCACTGTGGTGGCACATTGTGGGTTCCTATTAGATGCCAGTGCCATGGTAACACTGATAAAGGAGAGTCAATTAGGACCAATATTTGGTTGAATGGTATGGATGCAGTCCCCTGCAGAAAAGATAGATACCACAATATTATGCCCTTTCATTCAGGTTAAGCATTGTGGTGGCACATATGCAGCTCAAATGATGGTGCTGACACCGTGGAAACTGTGTCGAAGGTGAATTAGCTACTGCTTTTTTTTATTATTATTGTTAAGTACAACAACAATGACAAAAAAAGTTGGGATGTTGTGCAAAATGCAAATAAAAATAGAATGCAGTAACTGAAAATATCATAAACACCTTTTTTATTCACAACAGCAAATAGAAAACATATCAGATATTAAATACATGAGAAAACTATTATTAGTTTGAGTTTGATGGAATGAATGCATCTCAGAAATGTTGTGAGGAAACACAACAAAACAAAAAGCTAGAAAAATAACTGGTGCTAAAAAGAAACAGCTGGACTGGGTACAAAAAGGGGATCTTACAGAGGCAGTTTCTCAGAAGTAAAGACAGGCAGTGGTTCACAAAAAAAAAGTGAAGCATATTCAAAATAATGTTCCTCAGGGTCAAATTCTAAAGACTTTTAATATCATCTCCTGCACATAATAAAATCAAGAAAGAGAAATATCTCAGCACATGGGACAAGGACAAAAATCAGTACTGGATGCTCATCTGGTGGTCTTCAGGCACTCAGGTGGCTCTACATTAAAAACAGGAATGACTCTGATATGGAATTTACAGCGCTGGCTCAGGAATATGCCATTCACGAATGCAAGTCAAAGCTCTATCATGCAAAAAAGACACAACCTGAATGGCCATGATCCAGAAACACTGCTGTCGCCTCTAAACCAGAGCTCATTTAAAGTGGAATGAACTAAAATGGAAACCACAGATGCTGTGTCCCTGGAGTAAAGAGGCGAGGGACCACCCAGGCTTTTTATCAGTGTTCAGTTCAAAGACCTGCATCACTGATGGTATGGAAGTGCTTCAATGTCTTATATGGAATCAGCAGCTTGCTCGTCAATGCTTAAACATATATGCAGGTTTTAGAACAATATATTCTCCCATTCAAAAGACATCTCAACATTCATCTCCCTTGAAAACAAGAACACCGAAGCTAAATAACCTGAACAAGAGATCTGAAAGCCCAACAACTGTATTTCACAGAAAGCGATTTAGACCCTGCAAGCAAAAGCAGACAAAACTTCAACTCAGAGCTGCAGTTTGACAGATTTAAAGCGCTATATCATTCATGCGTGAATCAATTTCTATTCAGTATTCATGTTTTGATTTTTCTGATATGTCCATTAGCACTCTTTCAAAACACATATCAGTCTCAGTTTATAACGGTCAATCCAAGCAGACACCGTTACTTCTTGACAAGACTCAATGAGATTAAATGAGCCTGAGAAAGCGCAAGCAGCTGGAGGAAACTAGCAGTATGAGTGATGCCACTGTCAGAACAAGCTCGGTGAGTGACAGTGACTGATCGATTGACCGGTCAGACTGACACATCAAAGTCTGATTCACTGTAATCAATCAAAAGTGGCATATCCAACAGAGGAGGAGATTAAAGAGCCTGGAACATCGAGTGACTGTAAACCAGCTCTGTCAGTCACAATCTGCTACTGCAGTCAAGATGGAGTGAGTGTATGTGAAGTAAGTCTTCCTCTCCTTGTTAATATACCTGCACAGTTTAAAAAAAAAAAAAAAAAAAAAAAAAAAACACATTCAAAACAAATTCTGAATGCACCCGTTATGACTCTGTGTTGGACTCAGAAAGCTCAAAGTTCACTGTAAAGCTGCCAAACATAAAGTTCAGTGCACATGAAAATATCCATGAAAGTGTAGAACTGCAACTATAGACCATATATGTATGAAGAACATGGGTCTAAAAGTTGAAGCTGATACAGATGTGCTTTATACCTGCATTCTCTCAAATGACCAGCAGGGGGCGACTCTGGTTGCAAAAGGAACACATTTTCTTGTCAGTTCATCAAACACTAAAACACTTGCATCATTTAATCTATTAATTTGTGATTCTGGACATTTTCTCAAAAGCTACTTGGTTAGGTTTAGCCACTGAAAACTAGTCTTTAAGACTGGATAGAAACTCCTTTCCACTGGACCTAAGGACTGTGAATACTATTGATACTTTTAAAAACTAACTCAAGACTCACTTGTACAGACTTCCCTGTATTCGGTTTTATATCTTTATACTGTTTCAATTGATGCATCTGTATTGCAAAGCTTTTTGTGAATTTTCTTCTTGAAAAGAACCTTAAGGTAGTGAAAGCTACTGATTTATGTCCATTGCTCAGTCGAGAGTAAAAACTAGACTAAACCTGTACTAATTTTGATTTTAGGTTAGGGGTTTGTTTTTTTTGTTTTTTGCAAATTTGTGGAGACCAAATAGTCCCCCAGATGTTGAAGGTGTTGCACATTCAACTTCACAAGGTCATTGCATAGGTCTTCTTGTGGGCGGCAGTTTGTCTCCAAACCCAACTTGGACTGGCTGCTATCACTGTTATGCAGTCTAACTTAGACGTCTAACTTAATTGCTGTATTATCACAAACAGATAATCATGTAGGAGTGGCATGGTAATGTGGTGGTTAGCGCCATCCCCTCACAGGAAGAAAGTCCTCAGTTTGAATCTACTGTTCGGCTAGCACCCTTCTAGGTGGACTTTGCTAATTTCCCCCCCATGTCTATGTGTGTTCTCTCAGGTACACCGGACTCCTCCCACATCCTAAAAGCATGTATGCTAGGTTAATTGGTGATTTTAAATTGACTAGGAATAGTTATAACTCTTTCTGCAATAAATAGGCTACTTGTCCAGGGGTTTACCCTGCATCTCACCCTGCATGAGCTGAGATAGACTCCAGCTCTGTAACCCTGAAAAGCAAGAGAAAAAAATGGATAGAGATTGAATGTAATTGGCAACTTGACCTCATTCAATTGCAAAATTATTATCCTATTGCTGTTTTATTGCCAACTTGATGCAGCAAAGTTGCTCTGAAACAGCAACTCATATAGATCAATTATAGACCAGATCTCCATCATCAAAGCCATTCTAAATGCATCTAGATTGCAAGTTCATTACATATATTCACCATAACCTTTGCTGTTCCAGCCACTGTTTTCCCTAACGTGACTGTCGCACTATGCACAAAAAGCTACTTGGTTAAGTTTGGGAAATGATACCTTCCTGTTTGGCACGAGACTGGGTTGAAAAAGTACACTTATCTAAAGAACTCTATGAACAGAACAGAAGAGCTGCGTCTCTGCTGGCAATGCTTCCAAACAATGCGCTCAAAGCACTAATGCCTCAATTCAAACTGTCATACTGTTGCCTTCCTAGTATCAGAAAACAGGACAAAACTGACCAAACACAAAAGTAAAATTGACTCAGCGGTCATTCCAAACATTAATACGCACCTGAATATACTTGACACCCAGGCGTTCTCACAGTAAACATTAACCAGATATATTGGAGTCAACAAGCACCTGTAGCATGAATACTGTAAAGCTAAACGGGAGCTCCTCCAGGAGCAGGAAGGTGCTCGTGAACTCACCTGTGCAGCACAAACTCTCCCTGATCACTCAGCTTCCATTCCACTGAGAGCTTTCAGAGAGCTGTTGCTGCTCTACAGACTCACAAATGGCAAACAGGAAGGAGCTGCACATGATTCAGGATCCAATGTGCATCTCTGGACCAGGCGGCAGCGTAGGCGTGTTTGATTAAGGCCGCTGGACACACATGCCAAGCGGAGCACCAATTTGGTCATCGATAGCTAATAATTAATTTCCCACAGCTGATATTGTGAGCTGGTCTCAGGTTTTATGTCAATGGGACTAAATGTTGTCACATAGGACTTCAAAGGTCCATTAAGTAATTTGCTGACTTCTGAATCAGATGGTACACAGAAATGAAAAGCTTGTTTTCCTCAAGCTGGATTTACTATCCGTTCATCTAATGAACAACATCTATGTTAGAACTTCAACATCCAGGAACAGTGTGTACCATTTAAAAGGTGGCCACATTAAAATGTGGTCAGACGGATGAATTATTGGAAGCAGGTCACCAGTAGGGATGGGATCGTTTAGGTTTTATCCGATACCAGTACCAAACCGGTACTTTTGAAACGGTGCCGGTGCTTAAACAGTTCTCGAACCGGTGCTTAAAGAATGAAGAACGAAACTTCAAAACTCCAAAAACCTCTTATGTTTAGCTGTTTTTTTTGTAAAAAGATAACAATATTAGCCTTTTCTGCAGCTATAGGGGATTTATGGTATCACTCTTAGCTGGAAGCAGTGCTTAAAGAATGGAAAAAAACACAAACTTTGTCCTAAACCTCTCATGTTTAACTGTTTTCCACTTTTTCTTTGGTCATTTTAGCCTTTTTGGCCAGGGTGAAGGGAGTATCTGCCATCAAACAAGAAGACAGCCGCATGTAACTACGACGGTGTTTGCTAGTTCACCTTACATGCATTAATTTAATAACGTGGTTAGCCTACTCAACGTAAATTACACTTGTGCTCAGCGTATATTACAAACGAACAACATTAAGCTACTCACACAGAGAAGAACGGCTGCTGCTGCCATCATCATCCTCATCATTTCTGCTACACTGGCAGGGCTAGGGGCCAGGACTCTCGTCTTCGGGTTCTTGGGGGATGTTGCTAACTCCGGATCCGATAACAGGCACCACACCCGCAGTAGATGTGCTCGATGTGAGGTCTCGCAGCAAGCTATCAAATACGGTGCATTTCTCAGCTTTTAAAAAATGCTATACATTGCCAGGTGTTTCATCAGATTTGAGGAGTTACCTCCTTTGCACAGTATCAGCTTAAAGCACTTCTTGCAGGCTGCTGAGTTTACATCTTTTGCTATGAAGTACAGCCAGACTTTTGACCACTTCGCCTTGGGCATTTATAATCTGTAGCTCTGCTCTAAAAGAATGTACGTACCTGGGCCCGCCTACTATGCTTGCAAAGGTAAAATGATTGGCTAGAATCCAAAGTGTATGACATCTCAGGAAATAAAACACCGAAATGTGCGCTGCTTTTCGATCTGGTTACTACCATTTATGTCAGAACCGGTGCGGTACCCATCCCAAGTCACCAGCTATCAGCTCAGAGAGGAAACCTCACTAAGCCTCTGATTCTTTTTAAGACCTCCGACAGAAACAACCAACATTAGGACTTTTCTTAAGCCTGCACCTTTCTGTCGTCTCAGAAGCCACACTGACACTCAGACGCACACATTAAAGTGAGTGTTTGTGGGCGAATCGTTGGAGGAGAAGTGTGCAGGACAGATTTCTGCTGGAAATGATGGTTTAATATTTAAACAGCTGCGCTCCTTATCGCAGGGAGGATAAGACAAGCAGTGAACATGTGCAATCACGGCGCTGTTGTTTCTCTCTCATTTAACAGCATATCAGCGCTGCGTGCGAAACCAACATTTGCTTTTAAAGGACACATTTTCAACGTGGAGACCATTGAAACCAAAATAACACTAAAACTAAAGCTTGAACTAGAACTTTTAGAGCCAAAACTTTCTGAACACAGTACCTACTTCTGGTGTGTACATTCACAGTCACAATATAAAGAAGACATACTCTTGGGTGTCTTCTTTATAATCACCAGAGTCTAAGTGAGACCAGTGAGGCACACACAATACTGCATACATAACAACTCCAAAATAATTTTAAATGAAATTAATATATATTTTGATTGTGTGTGTGTGTGTGTGTGTGTGTGTGTGTGTGTGTGTGTGTGTGTGTGTGTGTGTGTGTAATGAAGTGAAAAAGTACATAAAATGTAAATTTATAAAATAAATTTATAAAAATCAAAAAAAGGAAAATATTAGAAAATATAAAAATTTAATTCATGAAATGAAATAGGATGAACTAAAATATTAAAAATAAGTATTAAATTACTTGTAATTTTTTTTTTTACGTGAAAATCAAATAAATTAAATAACAATGTGAAATTGGATTAACGGAAATTAACCGTGAAAAGAAAATAAGGCCGTCCTATTAATAAAAAAATAAAAGTGCGAAAAGTAAATTAGCCCCACATCTGAAGGCTCGCTCTTTTTTCTCGCGCGCATTTTGTATTCATTGTAAATCAGCGTGCGCGTGCGTCCATAAGTGCACGTGTGCTCGCTTACAGTACAAGCATGCTTCCTGTACTGACACAGCAGGTGCATGTGTGAGCGCGTGGTGTGCGTGCGTTCCTGACACACTGACCTGCTCCAAGTCTCTCCTCTCAGGCGCTCAGCGCTTAGCTCGGGTCCCGGCACCGCTCTCGTATCTCGGATCTCTCCTCTCTCTTTCCCTGGCAGCCCGAGCGGAAAACCCCGGGAAGAGTCACGCGGCTCCCGGCTGCCATCAACATAAATAAATAAAACAAAAACTTGAAATCTAATTTAAAAGGGGAAAAAATTATCAAAAAAGGAAGAAAGGGGCGGGTGTCTGACGTTGGTTGAGAGTTTAAATCCCCATCCTCTGGATCCTCGTGTGTAAGTCCCGCTTACAAGTCTCTCTCCTCTGCCCGCCTCTTTCTCTCTCCAATGTCTTTTTGAATTTACCCAACCTGGAGCGGGAAGCGAGGTCTCGGTTGTCCTTTGCCCTATTTTAGGAAACAATCGCTCGGCTGCTGTCTGAGGCAGCGCTGACATCCGCGCCTCTGTCACTTTGGATCAGCGGAACCCGCCGGTAAGTTCGGCCCCCAAACGAGCCTCCAAGGAGCCGAGGACACTTTTAAAGACGGAGTCACCTCCTGCACGGAGAGCCAAATGTAAACGTACACACTCTACATCGGTGTTTAAAACATGCACATATGTTCTTCTCCTGCTCTCTCTTCTGCTGGACTGTGCGCTCTGGACACGGACTGAAAAGCTTTACGCACGGCGCGTAAAAAGGAGTGGAGGGTCATAGGAGGAGGGCTTCTCGTTTTTAAGAGGGGGGGGGGGGGGGCGAGAGAAGAACGTGGGGAGGGAGGATAGACAAGGTGGTGAAGACTGGGGGAGGGGGGGAAGAGACAACGGGGCGTGTGTGGGGGGGGGCTATGGAGGTGCTGGAAGCTATGTGAGGGAGGAGTTAATTTTCATTTTATTCATCCATCCATTGAATTTCTGCGGCTTAGATGCTTAGATCTCCCTTTCCTCACCCTCCACTTCCAGTTCTTCAAACGTGGGCACAGAAAAAGGTGATCCCAGATCATAGCTGCTCCACTGTGGCCTGGGCTCAAGGGTTTTCTCACTGCGGCATATGCAAAAAACGTATCCAGGTGGCATTCTGAACTGCCTTATCTTCTTTTACTAATGAGGAGCTGTGGTCACTCTGAGGCTCTTATGACTGAGAATAACTGAGCTCCTTACTGTAACTGCAAAGGCTGAGCCCCCTTCAGGGCAAGCACATGTCTGCCACTTGTATCATCACAACTGTGATGACAGGTGAGTGTAGGAATGTAGATCAACTTCATCTGCATTACTATAAAGAAAAGTAAGAGTAATGTGTAATACAATTAGCGTTTTTTTGAGTGATATCTCCACCACATAACTGTTGACCTCACACACGAGCTCACGCTCCCTCCCCACTAGAGAGATAACATTTCAGTTTCAGTTCCACAATCAGACCACAAAGGGTTCAGACTGCTGCCAGATTTAAGAAGAAATACTTTACAAATTCTATTTTGCCAATTTTTTATAGCAATTTTAAATCATTTAAACTAAATAATGGAATTCTGTATTTTTTTTAATTATTCGCATTTTAGTTAATCATTTAAAAGGGTTAGGTTAATAGACTTCTTCATTAATTCATTTTCTTATCTTTATTTTTCATATTCTTTTATTTTACTTTATAATTTGTTGTAATGATCTTATTTTTTATTTTCGATTTAATTGTGTTTCTCTGATGAAGACAGAGGGGTGAGAGAGGCAGAAACAAAAGAAGACCAAAGAAACGGGATTAAGAATGATGAGAGGAGGGAATGAGATTTAAAGGGAATTTAAAGGATAAGGAAGACAAAGGCAAGAGGGGTAGACGGAGGAGATAGGGGAAAGAAAAAAGGAGGGACACCAGGGAAGGAAAATTAGAGAATGAGAAGAGGAAGAGGAGGAGAAATGTGTTTTGATAAAGGCTGCAGAGGAGGAAAAGTGGGTAGAAGACAAGGCAGAGGAGGGAGGAGAGTACAGAAACAGGAGCCAGAACCAATTTCAGATTTTAACCCATCACTCATTTATTATATCGGTGAGTGACGAACGTGCTGAAAGATGGAAACTATATGTGTGTGTTTGTGGCGTCACAGTGGGAAGGTTTCTATCTTTTTGAGGCCAAATTTCTGCTTTTACCCTTAAATGTATGGTTTGATTTTTTTAGCTTAGACTCGACCACACACACACAAGAAGACCACAAACTCATAGTTGTCTCTCTCTCTCTCTCTCTCTCTCTCTCTCTCTCTCTCTCTCTCTCTCTCTCTCTCTCTCTCTCTCTCTCTCTCTCTCTCTCTCTCTCTCTCTTCAATGACAGATGTTCACATTTAACATTATGAGGTCAGTATTTGTACAAGTAATCCCTGTGAGTCAAAGGCTGCAAGGTTGTTGAATATGTAATTAATCCACTTTTATCATTAAAATGCACTGAAATTCCTGCTGTCGGGATCCCAGCACTGCCGGTAAATTACAGTATGTGAAAAGAGAAAGTATTTCTACGTTTAGGTTGTTTGGATCATAAAGAAGTTAACAATATTATTGTTTCTTTAACCTTGCTTCCAAAATTACAGTAACTTAAGGATGAATTTAAAAATGTTATGACAGAAAGCTAGTTAAGATGAAAAGAGAGAGATCGCTTCCACTTTGGTAGATTTTAATGATGTCTGATTTTAGATTTTGCTTGGCAAACACTGCTTGCCTTACTTGCCCTGACAGGATGCCGCTGCTAAAAAGGTGAGGAGCTTGTTTCAGTTGATAACTGGGAATCATACAAAGCTATTCTAGCAGAGTCCAAGAATACGAATATGGAGCTGCATATTTGCGCACACAACATACACACAACACACACAAACCTTGATGTCCTTATTAATCCTTGTACCTGTGTGTACTTCAGCAGTAGAATCATATTACAGTGCAACCCGGTTAATTCAGCTCACTGAAACAAATGATTTTTCAGCCTGACTGGTTCCTCTGAGTGGTAAAATAACTGCTGACCATCCAGTGAGGTAATACATCTTAATTAATCCCACAGAAAACAATGGATGAAGCCATCTCGCTGACAAAGTCGTTTTACAAACAGACAGACTGAATCGACCTCATGAACAAGCTGTCAGTCATGTTTAATAATCGTGCTGGAAATGTTTTTCTCCACATGTTATTCTAAAGGACTGCAGGCCACTTGTGCTTTTTGCAACCCAGACCTTATTTCAAATTGATCTTATATTCAGAATCTGTATCTGTCAAAGACAAACAACACGGAGTCCAAGTGGAGGTTAAACAATTTGTTTTATACAGAATGAGAGAGGCATCATGGCTGTCATCTCAGGGTTTCTACGAGATTTAATCCAGAAGCCTGGGCCCAGGTCCAGAGCATAATAACTTAAATAGGTAAAAATAATCAGTGTCCACCAAAAACTGATTATTGTTCAGGTTATATAACTCTGCAGCTGTTTTTATCTGCATTATATGTCTGCAGCTACAGTCCAAATCTATAAATACCCATAAATTAGCATCTGTCCAAGGCAGTAGTAAGTGTATGTTTATGTTACTTATGTGTGTCTAATATCCATGTATAGTCTGCATATGTTTTAAAGTAGACCTTAATTAACATTTCAGCTACACAGATACACTTTATGGCAAATAATTGTGGGCTCTATGATGTCATTCATAAAGTATATACCTGCATAGCATAGTTACAGATTCCTATTAATTAGTGCTAAATAAAAACAAATTCCTAGAGTTTCAATCAGCAAAACTTAAGTGCAGACTTCTTGGATACTCTAATCAGACAATTAACCACACAGCAAGCCACATTTTCCTTAAATAGTTACATTTAAAAGCTCAAAAAGTCACCAGGAGCACACACACAGTCCAGCAGACAAGTCCAGTGGCTCTGATTCACTGAGATGAAGCCCAGCATACAGCCGGCACTCACCGCTGCCTGTCTTGCCATCTATCTGTCAGCCACCCTCCAATGGACATTAGAGCAACTGCAATGTTTTTGCACCTGCAACCAATGAACTAGACAGTCAAGGTCATTTTAATCAGCTTTTCTGCTCCATTCTGATACTTGGTTTGAACTTGACTGTGTTGACACTCTTAAATGCACTGAGTTGGTGCCATGTGATTGGCTGTTTAGATCATTGCATTCAAAGCCAGTTGAACAGATGTACCTAATAAAGTGGCCGTTGACAGTATGTAACACCAGAAAAAACTAAAAAATGCTCAGATCTTCCAGATGTTTGAATGAATTGTAATGAAGTGAAAGGAACTCTGGAGTAAAGAAAAGATAATCAGTTTGGGAGAAGGAAAGTCTTCCACGGGAAAGAGGCTACTAAATGAAACTAGAGCTATAGAACTGTTATAGAGGAAAAGAAAAATATCAAGCATTACACAAAGCAACATGCTATGAAACCTGCCACTGGGCAAAATTACTTATTTTTTATGGTATAAATGAGAAACCTTCACATATGTGGTGGAACCACTTATGGATTTTTCACTGACGTATGAGAACAAAAGTTTGGGACTGGGAGACAAAGAGTTTTTAATTTGACTGTTTTTCATCTGATATCAAAGACTCAGTCTTTACTCTAGTTATATTCTAGATCGCTCACTGGGCCCACGTCCTCATTTGAGGTTTGGCAGCATTTTAGTTGATAAAGGTGAAAGGCTTGGACATGAATTGAGCTGCAGTTTGGAGAAGGCCTCAAAGGAGACTGGCGGCAGCTCCCAGGCCTGGCAGATCCCCTTGTACTAAATAGAAGTGAAGAAGTTAAAGAATTGAAAAGAGGAGGGAGGGTGGGGAACGTAAACGAGAATGAAAGTACAGTTTTACTTACAGGAAAATGGGTGAAATGTATTTCTTGACCGTCTTTCTTTTCCCCTGGACCTCCTGTGGAATGTAACATGCAGCAACACTCTTCAAATGCATAATACATGCCTAAATACATAATCCATAAAAGGAGGAAAAGCCTCTGTACAGGACACTCATGTAAATTAATGAGTCAGATTGAGGTTCTCAGTGCAGCTCGCTCACTGTCACAACAGCCTGCTGATTAAAGTCAAAGCGACACAAATTTGGGGAATCTGGTGTCCACCAGCTGCTGAGGGCGACGGTTTACATCAACCAGCCATGTGTGAGTGTTGCAACAAAGCCCGCTTCATATCTGCTGCTGTCGTGTGTGTGTGTGTGTGTGTGTGTGTGTGTGTGTGGCAAAGTGTGTGTGTGTGTGTGTCAGAGCTTGTGCTGCAAATGTGTTGTGAGGAGGATATCACGTGTTGGCTTTTAGTGTGCTATTCATTGATGCTGAAGAAGCTCGTGTGTGTGTGTGTGTGTGTGTGTGTGTGTGTGTGTTGGCAGAGTGCAAATCTAAAGCAAAATGAAGTGTGAAGTTTGGTGCCAGCATGTCAGCGTGTGTGTGTGTGTGACACTATCAGTTTGAAGAAGCAAATTTGAAAATGGAGTCAGCTGAACGTGCAAAATTATCACAGACCAGCATTTATGGACTTCAGATCCCCATCATGCCACAGGAGGAGATGACAGACTGCACACAGAGCTCACTTGGTCTTCAGTTTGTGATTTATATATTTGAATTTTTAACTCACCTGCAAAAACAGTTTTATGGGTGTGTTGGTGCACTATCACTGTCATTTTGAAAATTCACTCTTAGCTCATCAGCTGGACAAGAACACCTTAATCTCCTCACTGCTAGTCCCACACAAAAAAAAAAAAGAAACCCATAGTAGATCAGCAGCATTGTGTTCTGGATCAAAGCTTGTCTGTATGCGGGTGTTGATGTTGTTAACTTGTATAACAGAAGTTATTTGCTTGTGTTTTTCTTTTTTATTCAATGAGATTTGATTCACCGCTAATTTGGTCACTAAATTGTTAAGAGATAGTCACACTAGATCTTCTCCATGTAGACAGATGAGTTTTATAAACAGAGCGTGATTGTTTAACAGCGCTTGTAAGTCATTTATGTTCATCTATATGTAAATTCTGAACCCATAAATCCTGTCATGTGACTGCTTAACTACCCAATAACTCAGCAGGATAAGAAGTGGTCCTCACAACAGCAGGTCAGGAGTTTCACATTTGTTGCTTTAAGAGAATGTGTTGTGAAAATGTTTCTAATTGATAAACGTATAAGAGAATCAATTCTTGAGTCTACATTTACTTGGTTAGAAAGTGAAACAACGATCTCTGAGTAATTTTAAAAAACTTTCATTTTTTAACAAAATGGAGAAAATATGATCTATTGTGCTATAAAGAACAGCTTTATTACTTGACCAATGCACTTCATTGGCGCATTCACCTTGGAATTAGCTGAAGTTGTGATAGAAATATCTGTTTTAAGAAAATATGATCAGTCAACTGTTTTTGGAAGGCAAAATGTATGCTGGGAGGTTAGTCAGCTATTAACTCATTCTAGTTGCTGTCCATTTTTTGGAAGTTTAGTTAGTCTGCTGATTTTTTTTTTTCTTTTTCTGTCATCCTCTTGTGTTTTCCCACCATTAAATTCCTTTGTGTTTCTGGGTTTCCTAATTTCAAATGTGGTTCTCATTAATTTCCTGTTTTATTTTGATAATTATCATGTTTTGTGCAGTTAGTTTTTCCTTTTTCCGTTCAGTTCTCCGTCGCTGTCTAGATTTGTTTCAGCTATGTCCCATTATCGTCCTCTTTTGAGTTCCCTGATCACCTTGTGTATAAATAGTCCTGTCCTTCACCCCAGTCTTTGTTTTAGCATCTGTTTACCTTCATGTACTCCAATGTTACATTTTATGGACTATGTATTTCAGACTTTTTGTTTATCCAGACACATGCTCTGTGAGCTGGAGGGCCACTCCAAGCAGAGCGTGCAGTGCCTGGCACTTCGTCTACTGCTATTTGTAGTCCAAGAATCTACATGACGAATAAGTCAGTGAAGACCAATTATGGCCTTCAGTTGTATATTTCATTTATGTATTTAAGAAAGCTTAGGTGCGTGCTACTGTGACTAACACAAATTAAATCTATACTGTGGAAAACACTTTAGACTGTAAGCTAATAGCTACTGTGATGTTTCCATTGGTTAGTGTAGTCAGGTTCTGAAGCCTTAAGCTTGTAATTTTTTCTGTTGTTGTCTTGAAACACAAAATAAGAAGCAAGACCTTCAGTAATAGTAATAAATCACAGCAATAGTACATTCATGTAGTTGTAAAAAAAAAAAAAAAAAAAAGCATGATAATATGTAATCCAAAGTATTCAGAATACGTCACTCTCATTGAGTAACGTAACGGAATACGTTACAAAATACATTTTGGGGCATGTATTCTGTAATCTGTAGTGGAATACATTTTAAAAGTAACCTTCCCAACACTGTCTAAAGGTTACAAGGATAATGTTCTCAGTCTGTCTTGCCATTTGCAACCAGACAAGTTGCCCCCTATTGGCCAGAACAAGGAATGAAGTCTAAGGCAGTTAAGCATTGGTTACTCTTCTCAAAATCAGTGGCCATGTGTATCTTGATAGATTAGAATACAGACTTTAATTCAACTTTTTTTTAAGGTCATGTGTTTTGTTCATAAAGTCAACACATCAAATTCAAAAACCAACAGTAGGTTAAAAATTCAAAACTTTCCTGACATTGTGAACCATTTTCTGACTGATTGATTCTCTTTTGCTTTATTTAAAGAAAATTCTGCAGCTGTTCTGAGCTGCTGCCCCAGTGCTGATCAAGGTTAAATCATTTGAGACCAATGGGAAATGGAAAGTGGAATCATTTGATTCTCACCAGTTTTAAGGTATTTGAAGTAAAGACAGCTACTTAAAACACCAATATTGACTCTCTTACCACAGCTTACACATCTACAGTGAACAGCCAACTCATCAGTGGATCTCCACTGGGTTTATAATTGTACTCGCTCTGTCTCCATCCAATATGGTGGTACAGGCCCTTTGTTGTAGTCATTGCAGTGTAATTGATTATTTAAGAGCTTGTGGGTTAACCTCATTAAAAGGCTTATTAGGTACATTGGCCCCTCTGCTTTTAGTCAAACGAGCTGTATTTAATTAATTACAACAGTCTTGCACATACACGCACACATGAGTACGGTTCTCTTTCATTTGAAATTTCCATTTCATTTCCCATTTTCATTTTTTACGTGGGCACACAAAGCCTGCATTTTCTTTTTAAATTAAGTCAACTTATTATATATTTCTTTATCCAGTTCACCAAAGCCATACACTTGTACAACATAAAATCTAGACAAAACAATTATTGTTCTAGAAGCTCAAAACAAGCCTGTATGCAAAAGTTGACGTCATTTAGAAATCTATGGGAAATGGCCCTCAACCCTGAGCTGTCTAAATAATTTCAGATGATTGCATGCTCTCAGTTACTCATTTCAGATCATATTCCATAAACCATGAAGTCCATTCTCTAAATAGTCATCCTGAGAGTCAGAAAAGAGGATTACTGTGGATATATTTATTGGCTTGTTACCAGTGAATCAGATAAACAGATAAAATACTCAGTCTAGGCTTTGTAATAGGACCTTTGTATGGCTTGATGGTGGCTACATCCATATACAGTCCATTTATACAGTCTATGGTACATTTCCAGTTACAGTGCCTTGTTCTGTGTGTGTGTGTGTGTGTGTGTGTGTGTGTGTGTGTGTGTGTGTGTGCGCGTGCGTATGTTACTAGCTATTAGCTCTTCAAAATAGCAGCATGACTTTACAAACGTCCAGCATTTTTTATTTTTGTAATCCCATTTGAAATATTTCTATTTCTTTTTCTCATCAGAAGAATAACAGAAGCATTATCAAAGTAATGAATAAAAGTCTTAATCTGCTTAAAGGAAAAAAAAACTATACCTAGCTATACCTACTTTAACATTTTAATAAAAAATAAAGGACAGATGTTAATTGTTGTGGTAGGATATACTGGTTAAAAAGTCGAAATGGAAAAGGCATAATTCCACTAAAAAGCAAAATAAAGATGTAGGAAACTGTACTCTTTATGGGTTATGTGGTTTTTCAGGACTCTGATGGGATGAGCAGAGACGATAGACTGAACCATTAATGAAGCCATGTCAAAGAAGCTTTTACTAGAATTAATGTTGATCCTACACGCAATGACTATTGCAATGAATTGATTCCTTGTAAGTTTGACACTTTGTGACATCCTCTATTTTTTTTTCAACTCACATCAGGTAATATCAAGGAAAAAACCATAAGGCCAAGGCCCCATTAACACAATGTTACAAGTCAAACTATTATTTACATTCTCAAATGTTAGCTCTAGTAATGTAATAGCTGCTTTAGTAAAATACATTGTATTTACCTTGTTTTGTAAAGTTGCAGAAAAGACGAGTTTGGTTATTTTGCTATCATCATGAGCATCATCACTACACATGAAACATCAGATGTTAAGTGTCTTAAGATAAAAGGTGATTTACATAGTAAGCAATAGTTTTTTTCTTTAGCTCTAACAAGTCCTAGATGGCACAGATTTAAAATACTGCAAAATTTCATTAGAAGATCAACATCAAGTTAAAAAAAATTGCACAAATATGAAACTGAACTGAAGTGAACTTTAATATTTGGTCTGCCATTCCTTGTTTTTCTCAGAAATTTGCAGGACTTTCCAGTGGCCTGAATACGTTGTGGTGCTTCGTGTCCTGTCAGAAGACAGATTACTCTTGTCAGGACCACCAGCCGAGTGTGAATATCAGACTTAAGGTTTCATCTACCCAGCACACTCACTCATACACAGTTATATAACACAGGTCGCACACAGTCTTACTTTCCATCAGACAGTTTTTTGGACGCTCTAATATTCACCACTCAGTCCAAGGGAATTTCATTTCCCACGGTTGTCACAAATGCTGAGAATAACTCTCTGACACATTTTTAATGGGAACACATAGAAAACCTCTCCTAGTACCTCTGTTGAAAACTTTGTAATGCGTCTGGCTGCAGAGAGCTATATTTGTCACCACTCCAGCACAGTCGATTCTTTTCCTCGTCAGCGTTTGAAGCCTCGCTGTAATGAGCGTGCCAGTCACAGTGTCTGGGATTAAAACACAGAAAAGCTCCACAGAT
The DNA here is from genome assembly GCF_057382095.1 of Aulonocara sp. 'chitande type north' Nkhata Bay. Taxonomy (NCBI): domain Eukaryota; kingdom Metazoa; phylum Chordata; class Actinopteri; order Cichliformes; family Cichlidae; genus Aulonocara; species Aulonocara sp. 'chitande type north' Nkhata Bay. Next base: position 21,468,216 of record NC_141346.1, on the reverse strand, counting down.
GACGATGATGACAGCTGGAGACGGTGAAAAGGAAGAGCGAGAGAGACCAAGAGAAAAGAGAAGACACTTTCTTTTCAAGAGCCACAATATGCAACTTTCCGCCTGCAGGAAAGGAGGTGTTTTGTAAGCAGAGTCCTTCCCCTGTTCTGCTGTATAGACTGGATGCATTTTGTCAGACACAATCCAGAGATCCAAAATAAAATATCTCTTTTGACAGTTTTGCCACGATACTTTAATATGTTCATTTTCTTCTGAGATTCAGCTTTCTGGGCTCAGCTTTACTCCGTCATGCCTTAATCAAATAACTGCATGTTAAGTAGAACTAGTGTTTGTTTCTTTAACAAGAACAAGACCTAAAAGCCTTCAGTGACAACCCACTGTTAAAAGATGAAAGCAAAAAGAAAGCAAAATCAGAGCTGTCGTGAAATGTTTGCCATCGCAAAGACTGAGATGGAAAAACTGACAAAAGAACCAAGTCTTTCAAAATGCACACATATTCCAGTTCCTATTAAATGTTTACACTGCAGTCTAAAGTACAGCTTGATTAAAAGTAGATTGAAAAATGCTACAGATGAAAACTATTCTAAAGTGTGATTAATCTAGATTGTAGGGGGAAGTTAAGAATTCTGACAATGAAATTGAACAACATGTACTGCAGATCACATGCAGGTCAGAGGTAGATAAAAACTAAAAACCAGAAGCACAAAAACTGTACCTAAACTGAGAAAACATGGAAAAAAATGAAGATCTCAAGGAACACATGCTTGAACTACACATGGAAAAACTGGAGGATTAATGTAAAATCCCTCTTGTGATCATTATGATTGCTTGTGGATTGCCAAAATTGATCATACTTTGGAAGAAACACTATGTGCACTATGAAAGATGTGACACACCAGGAACAGGAGACCTATTAGCTTCAAATGTATGGCTTCTTGTGGCAACCAACACATTTTGTGTCTCACTTTTCACACAGTTTCACACGACTCAGTGAGCATTAGCAGCACCGTTCATGCAAACTACAATCAGCTGCAGCAATTTGCTAGCAACCAGAGCAATTGCACAGAGGTTTTTGGTACAACACTGTATATGACTTGTGACTAATTTCACCTTGCAACTTCCAGGAACCACTCACTCTGGAGATAGGCAATATCTGTTTTTTCATCTATTTATCTATTTTCCCTCCCGCTGGAGGTTTCCAGGGTCTGCATGATGGGGGATAAAGGCAGAGTTTATCAGTAAAACTAGAACTAAATTAAATTGGTGGGACCAATGATGGTGGAGCAGAAATAAGGCAACAAAAAGAAAGGCAGGAAGTAAAAACAGGACACTTGAGCAAACTAAGCTTCAGTATAAATCAGTAAGGGAACAAAGATTCTCATGCAGGCCAAGTCCAAGTTAGAATCAGGGGAGCCGAGACGTAAGACAAAATGAACTAAGACAGACCTGTTATGGCATTATGGTGAAGTTACTCTATAAGCTAGTTTTATGCATAATAATGGTAAACAAGTTATTTTAATGACTCGCATCCAGGCGTTCCTCATAGCTGGTCCCATTTTCATTCCTGTCATTTATTCATGCATGCAGATATAAGTGTTGCCCCAGTGTTTATATTCAGCATCCAGCTAGAAAATTGGGAGCTGCCATCACTTGTTTGGAGAAGTTTGCCAATGGTAACATGTGGCCATAAGTTAAAAAAAAAAAAACACTTAGAAACAAACATCCTTTCAGAGAGAAACTAAAAGCACCAGATTTAAACCAATTGTAGCGATACTGCTGGGATGTCAATGCCTGTTAAAAAATATAAATATAATAATATTTTATTTGTAGAACACTTGTTATACAAATGTAAACAGATACTAACATACAATCATCCATTTATTACACCATACAAACTTCCATACACACATTAGAAAAATGAGCAAAAGTAACAATAACGGGTAATTCATATTCTCATTTAGGTCAATTTCAGCAGATAATGGCAAATAGCTTGAGCACAAATTGACGGTGTGGTGTGGGAAAGGTGTCAGATCGGACTGGCAGTGGCTCCCAGGCCGGGCAGATCCCAGTGTGAATGAATTGTGAGAAGTGAATGAATTCAAAAAAGTGGGAGGGTGGGGCATGGAAACAAGAACAAAGAACAGGAAGGGGCGTGTATGGAGGTGTGGTCCCACTCCTGAAATTTTGTCTCTAGTGGGTAAGGAAAAACAGATAAATAGATAAAATAATTAATGAATAAATTATTTCCAAAAGAAGGCAGGTTAAATGTTGCTGGAGTGGTGACATTTGTGTTCAAACTGGATCCTGTAAATGCCCTGAACCGATGATGTTAGAGGTACAGATATGAATGCAGGTGTAGCTTAAATGGATAAATTATGGATAATTATTATGTTCATAATTATGGACAGCTTGAAAGGCACCAATTTAAACCGATTCAGAGTGTGGATGACAGCACTCTGAACCAACCAGCAATTTACAGGGAATGTGCTGAAACATGCACATGGGCATTCCCATTACTTTCTGTGGTACAGATGTGTGCTATTTCTTGCTTTCACTGTTTATTGCTGTTGTCATATAACACTGTTCCCATGGTGTTCATTGTTGTGAATCTATTTCCCCATGAGGTGTCTCATCAGAAATTGTATTTTTTTATACAGAAAATAATAAGTTGCAGTCAGTTCAATTGCAGCACCTACTTGCTATTTGAGACAGATGGATGTTATTTCGCAAATGAAACCTGTGCATTGCGGTCTGACTTTAATTCATCCAACCAATGAATGAACATGTGCAGTTTCCCTTTTTTCAATGAGAATCAGCATGTGAGAGAGCTGAGTGATATCCAACAATCTGCTTGTTTGTCAGCAGCAGACAAACAATTTAAATGTGTTTAGCTTAGAGTTTAATATGACAAAACTGAACATAAGTTAAGAGGTTTATATTTGTGAGATGCATAAGAAGATTACCCTGGTTGCTTACATCAGCGAGGCTTCCTAACAGTTTTTTTTCATGTGAAAGCAGGTAGATATCATAAAAGGTTGTTGTTCAGAATGAAAGTTGTGTCGTCTACTCGGTGAACTTGGATGTCCTTGTTAGACTTTCCAATACAAAAAAAATCTCTGTTGAAGAATTTTAACCACTTTTGCTCAATTTGGGTGACAGGGAGAAAGAACCATGAGTACAACACAAATAATGGCTAATTTCTCATTTCAATTGCATTAAAGAAAGTCATAATTCTAGTTACTATGAATATTTAATCTCAACTACAAGAGGTTATTATAGTTAATGTTGCCCCCCAAAGACAACATTTGAGATTGTGATATTCTTTTAACCCTAGAACACTATCGCCGGGTGATTTTCACCCGAGCAAATGTATTTACATAATTTTCAATATGTTGCGTTTGTCTGAGTGTGGTGGATCCCTGGGTAGCTTCAGCATTGTCTTTGACGTCTTTGAAGGCGTGGGTGTTTCCCTACCCCAAATCCCGCTTTTTCCTACAGGCATGTGTTCGGGTGAATTTCACCCGGCAATAGTGATAGAGGGTAAAGTAGGTTTTGGGTGGATTTCACCTGGTGATAGTGTTAGTGTATAAAATCAGGCGATCTTGCCGCATTTCAAGGGTGACAACATTCAGGCTCACCATATTTACTGTACCTCTTCTTTTTTTTTTTTTTTTTTTTTTTTTTTGGCCTGTCCCGTTTGGCTCTTTTGCCATCAGAATTGTTGTCTAAAGGCAAAGAAAGATGCCCAACGGATTTACTTTACCAAACTGACCATCCCAGCCTTGCCTTAATGGTCCATTTGATTCACCTTTTATTGTTTATTTTATTTTCACTTACTGAATACGGGACAGACTTGACTGGGGGAAAGAAGGGGAGAAAAAAAGAGGGAAAGAGAAACAGCTGAGAAGAAGGACGGGGGAGAAGGGCAAAAGACAAAAACCAATAGAACGGGCAGAGAAAAAAAAATGCATATATCAATCACCTGGATCACCTGCTGAGAAAGAAAAAAGAAAGCAAGCAGAAGAGAACAAGAGTAATAGAATAAACAACATCACAATGATATATGGGAATATGACAGTAAATACTAAATGTTAAACATTATTGTGCAGCACATAAGATCAACAGAACACAGTGTGCTTTGAGGTAGGAGCCAAAAAGGGTGTAGTTTGTGGGTGTGATCACCCGTGTGTACACCTGTGAGCATGGACGCGCTTGTTTTTTGTTTTTTTAAAAGGTTCCTTCATGTAATAATCTGCTAGAGGGTGTGGGGGGGCCACAGCCCCGTCCTCCAGGGCGTGAAGCAGGTGTGGAGGAGATCAAAACTCCAGACATCCAGAGGCCCCCAGAACACAAGAGACCAAGGAAGACCAACAGAGGGGCAGCTGCGCCACTGTCCCGGAAAGAGCTGAGGAGAGTCCCAGATGAGGGCTCACTCAGCAGCCGCGGAGCAGAAGCCAGGGGGAGTTGCAGTGACGCGCCCGTGAGCTCCGCCGGCAGCCAGCTGCGCCTGAGTGACCGAGCCCCAGGCCGAGAGGCCGGGGGCACCCCACCTCTGAAGTGGCCCAAGCGAGCCCCAGGCTCCAGGCCCCGATAAGCGGCCGCCAAGGAGTGAGCCGGTGTGTACCTGGACGCCCATCCCCGGACACAAAGAACCACCAACGCACCGATGTCTGAGGGGGTCCGCCACTGGCAGGGGAAGTGGTGGTACGGGGAGATAGGCCTCCAAACCTTGGAGGGCCTGAGATGTCCCCAGAGAGGTGGCGCCTGACACCCAACCTGACATATAGACACAGACATACAGGCACACACAGATACAAACATCCATTCCCACCCTCATGCTCTCATATGCACTTACTCCACACTCAACCAACGTGGAGACAGACATAAAGAGACGTTGTACACACGATCACACTCCCCAAGCGTACTCTACTGTACCTCTTCAACTACAGCCGTCACCCTGTTGCAGGTTTAGTGTCTTTGGCATCCCAGCTAGTGAGTAACACATAGGTAAGGTTTGTTTAACTTGGCAATTGTTAGCTGATTAGATTTCTTTTTCTTTTCTTTTTTTTTTTATCTAAAAGCTATGTTATGTAGCTAGCTGTGGCATGACCTTAGTGGGAACAATAAAAGCAAACAAAAGGGAGATCCCACAAGGGATGAAAGTTAAAGAAAATCACGCGCCAGGCTCCAGTGCATTTCTCTTTACGAAAGAACTAACCTTGGTGTCCTTCCTCCCTGACAAAGCTTCAAAAAAGAAGGTTGTACTGCTCCTGTCATCCATGCATACACAACCAAGCATAGGACCCACTCGTAAGCCCGAAGTGATTGAATTTTACAACAAAACAAAGGGAGGTGTCGATACTTTTGGCCAGATGTGCGCTCACTATGGTTGTGGAAGAAAAACCAAGAGATGGCCCCTTTGCGTGTTCTATGGCATGATCAATGCTGGTGTGATAAACTCATGGATCATTCACAATGAGAATGCAATGAAGAGAGATGAAAACCAAATGCAGAAGAGGCCTTATATGCAGGCTTTGGCATTGGCACTCATCAAACCATGGGCAGAGCAGAGGCTCCCCTCTTCAAATCTGTCACGTCAACTCAGAGTCCTGATCTGTAGCGTGCTCGACATCCCTACCCCTGGCACTCTTGAAGGTGAGGCAGGACCAGTGGCAGCAGAAAGCAGTGGTCCCTTAGTGAGGTGTGCTGACTGCCCCACAGGCTTGGACAGGAAGACGGGATACAGGTGCCATGTCTGCCGTCGACCGGTGTGTCCACGCCATTACTACCCTGTGTGTACTGACTGCATGTAAGGAATAGGTAAGTAAGAGTGGTCCTGGAATTTGCATGTTATCCTTATTTAGTGCAGTGGTTATGAATAAATATCAACAAGTGGTGATTTCCAAGTGAATTCATATGGTTAAAAAAAAATATTTTAGTCAACTGGTCATTTTTACCCACTCAAAAAATGCCATTTTTTTGTTTCTCTCTCCTGCAGCTGTTCGCGTGTCAAGGAGACTGTGCCTTCACCAGGGAAGACTCAAATAGCCCAGGAATGGGTGGACCAAAGACCAAGTTTCCAGCATCATTATATTCACGTCATCTTGGTGGCTGTTTATGTTCCCCCCTCTGCTAACCCCACAGCTGCATGTGACACTATCCACTCTGCCATAGCTCGGCTACAGACTCAGCACCCGAGTGCCTTTATTGTGATCTCGGGTGACTTCAACTATGTATCACTGGACAATACACTACCAACATTCAAACAATATGTGGACTGTCCCACCAGGGGAGAGAAAACTTTAGACTTACTGTATGCTAACGTCAAGGATGCATACAGTGGAAACTCCAGCAGAACAGCATGAGAGAGGTGTGGAGGGGCATGAAGACCATCACTGGGTTCAGGCCAACCAACAGCAGGGGAACTGAGGGAGGTGAGAATAGAGCCAACGAGTTGAATCTGTTTTTCAATAGATTCGACACCACAGTGTCTGCTCCCACCCCCACAACCTCACCTGTAGTCAGCCTGGAATCCCTCCCCCACCCATCACCTTCACTCAATACCAGGTTGAGATGCAAATGAGGAGACTTCACTCAGGCAAGTCTGCTGGACCAGACGGAGTGAGTCCCCTCGTCCTCAAGACCTGTGCCCCCCAGCTGTGTGGAGTCTTTCATAAACTGTTTATGCTGAGTCTGAGTCTGCAGAGGGTCCCGGTGATGTGGAAGACATCATGCCTCGTCCCTGTACCAAAGACGCCACGTCCCAGTGGCCCCCAGGATTACAGGCCCGTGAACTGACCTCCCACATCATGAAGACCCTGGAAAGGCTCATCCTGGACCAGCTGCGACCCATAGTAAGACCACACCTGGATCCCCTTCAGTTCACTTATCAGCCTCGTCTCGGAACTGAGGACGCCATCATCTACCTGCTCAATCGTGTCTACACCCATCTGGACCAGCCGGCGAGCACTGTGAGGGTCATGTTTTTTGACTTTTCCAGTGCTTTCAACACCATCAGGCCGACCCTCCTGGGTGATAAGTTAGCAGCGATGCAGGTGGATGCTTCTCTGGTGTCCTGGATTGTTGATTACCTGACAGGAAGACCACAATATGTACGTCTCCCACAGTGTGTGTCTGACAAGGTGATCAGCAACACAGGGGCACCACAGGGGACTGTCCTCTCCCCCTTCCTCTTCACCCTCTACACCACAGACTTCAGCCACTGCACAGAGACCTGCCATCTTCAGAAGTTTTCTGATGACTCTGCGGTGGTTGGATGCATCAGCAGGGATGATGAGACAGAGTACCGGGCTGTGGTCGACTCCTTTGTCACGTGGTGTGAGAAGAATCATCTGCAGCTCAACGTGGCAAAGACCAAGGAACTGATCGTGGACTTCAGGAAGACCAGGAAACACTTGACCCCTGTTTCAATTCAGGGGGTCAGTGTTGACATTGTGGAGGACTATAAATACCTTGGAGTACACATTGACAATAAACTGGACTGGGCTAAAAACACCACAGCACTTTACAGGAAGGGCCAGAGTCGTCTCTATTTTTTGAGGCGACTGAGGTCCTTCAACATCTGCCAGAAAATGCTGAGGATTTTCTATGAGTCTGTTGTGGCGATCCTCTATGCTGTTACATGCTGGGGGAGCAGGCTGAGGGTCGCAGATGCCAACAGACTTAATAAACTAATCCGTAAGGCCAGCAATGTTGTGGGGATGGAGCTGGACTCCCTCAAGGTGGTGTCGGAGAGGCGGATGCTGTCCAAGATAAAGACAATGTTGGATAACACCTCCCACCCACTCCATGACATGCTGGTCAGTCACAGGAGCTCGTTCAGTGAGAGACTGAGATTACCGAAAAGCACCACTGAACGACACAGAAATCTTTCCTGCCTGTGGCCATCTCCCTGTACAACGCATCCACTTAACACACTGTTTGATGCTACAACTACACATGTTTCTTTTCCAACTATTTATTTATGAGTGACTTATGTATGTATGTATGTATATATATGTATATATTATACTATTCTTAGTTAGTGTATTGTCTGTCTTGTCTTAATGTTGGTTTAAAATGGAGCACTGTAACAATAAATAATTTCCCCCAGGGATCAATAAAGTATTCTGATTCTGATTCTGATTGTTTAGGGCTTGTTTTGTTCTCCAACTGCTAATTTTCCAGAAATTTTGGAGCATTTTTTAAGGTCCCCCCATGAAACTTTTTTTTCTCCATTTTGTTAGATATGGCACAGCTGAAAATAAAAGAAAACCACTCTAATTTGTCATGTGTTGTTATATATTTTATATATTTTGATGACAAGTACTTTTTGTTATATTGGGTAAAAATCACCCGGCGTTAGTGATGGTGTTACTATTTTTAGCGATAGTGTTCTAGGGTTAAATGTACCTAAACACTTTGTAGTTCTTTATGGAATTATAGGAACTTTTTAAGTATGTTTGGCTATAATTTGTTGAGTGCTCTAGCATTTCACAAACAATCTACAATTGTAAACATATATGTTTTGGTCTTGTTACTTTTTATAGAAATGAGAAATTTAGAACTTTGCCTTTATTTTCCAGAACTTTAGACCATGGTGCAGAAGCAGCGAAGGAACCATTCAGCTCCTTGGAAATTTCCTTGACTTTTCATATAATATATCTTTATAGGAGAAATATTTCAAACACTAGCACTGACAGTGTTGGTTAGCCAATCTGATACTGCAGTTCGGACTGAAATATTGGAACTATTAGTTTTTGTAGATTTCAGAAGACTTTGACAGTTTTGTTATCCCCACTAGATTACACAAAACAGTTTTTAATAAAAATGATTTAATGTTCTGTCGCAAGTAAAAGATTAAAAATGGTTCATAATAATTTAGTGATAAAAATGTCATATTTCATCTGTGGTAATTTATGTTAAAAAAAGAATCATTTAGTTAAAAATATTTTCTATACAGTCAGCATTAGTTTTTTTTTGTTGTATCTTATATTGAAGGAGTAATCTGTGTTCGCAATGGATTGTGGGAAGCAGAAGCCGCAGTCAGTTGGAAAAAAACATTGTACAGAAAACCTGCCTATCCGTGTTTAAACTTCCCCTCCTGTGTCCTGAATCTTTATATACACCATCAGTTTAGTTTTCTGGCTGATGAAAATTTAGCTTGGCTTGCTGTTGACCTGCGTTAACATACACAGTGTATCCAACACGTAGTGATAACAGTACATTTAATGAGAAATAAATGTGACTGAATTTGTGATTTGACCCAAGAAACATAAGTGACGTAATAAATGAGTCAAGCATCTAATGCATGAGCTATTTTAAAGGACACCAGCTTGTTTTTTTTGTTTTTTTCATTTGAAGAACTTCTGTAATAAAGCAGTGCTGTCAAAAACTCATCAGAGAACTTTCATTTCAAAGTAGGACTTTAAATAATATTATAACTGTGTGGTGGTCCTTGTAAACTAACAAATGCCCCCTGCTATCATTTACCTTAAAAGCTCTACCGTAGCCCCGAGCCTTCGAGGAGAATCTTTCCTTTTGGGAAATAAGATTTAACTCTTTTATGAGACGTGATTGAACATCATTTCAAGACAGGCAGCTCTTCCGCTTGCTTGCATTGATTTCAGAGGCAGACATGTCTTCACATGCATTCCTCTTCTATTACATTAAAATAAGGATTTTTGTTCATATTGCTTTACATTGTGTAGGTGCAGATAGCTGTGCATCAGTCAAACCTACCCATCTACAATCAATATGCTCTGAAACTGATATCTGCAAGCTAAATTCATAGTGAAGTGTTTCCATCGCAGCTAGGATGGCGCTCTTCATCTGTTGACACCAAACGCCAAAGATTAGCTTGATGTTGGTGAAGCCTTCTCCCATGACAAAGCTCTTTGGGGTGTGTTTCACACTGCGTGTCATGTGTACTGACAGTAAATCATTGTCCTGATGACAGTCACTGCAAACAGAGTTGCCTTCCTAGCAGCTTTGTCAATCAAGACTTCCCAAACTGATTTGGCACATTTTACTAAATATGGCAAGCCTAATAAAATTTCAAGTCCGAAAGAATTTTACAAGCAGGCCTCTGATCACATGGTGCATTCTGAGGACAAAGTCCTCACAAGGTTTGTCTAACTTTGAGTTTTAAGCATGAAGGTGCCATTTAATTATTCCTTTTGACATAAAAACTGACATACAGTTAATCTATGTGTGTTAAACAGTAGTTAGAGTGAATTCAGATTAGCTTAGCATGAAGGATAGAAATATGGGTCCAAGTGGTGACTCCCACCATTCAAAAACGAACTTAACACAGCAGTGTTAAGCTACCCCACTCCTGCTTCACAGGTGAAAATAGAGCAACAGGACCGCTGAGTCTTTGTTTTTTGTTTTTTTTTTGTTTTTTTTTGTTTTTTTTTTTTCTAAATGACATCAGAAACAGCAGTATGCGACATTACGTGATGGCAGAGCTTCAGTTCATCCTTTGTCATTTTTTTTTTTTTTTTTTTTTTTTTTTAATAAATAGGACAGGGGGAATGAATGAGAGAAAGAGGGGGAGAGAAAGAAAGAAAACCAAAGGGGAGAAGAGACAGTGAGAAGGGGGGGGAAGAGAGAGAAAAAAAAAAAGAACTCCTGGGTCACCTGTATGGAGAAAAAAAAAAAACAAACAAAAAAAACAAACAGAGGAGACAGCAAACAACAAAGAGCAACATAATAATAGAGAAAACAAAGCACCATCACAATAAACTAGCTAGTCATAGATATCAATATTTACTAAATAATAAACGATATTGTGCAGCACGCAAGATAGACAGCGCACAGTGTGCTTTGAGGTAGCAGCCAAGAAAGCTTTAGTCCGCGTCTGTGAATACCCATGTGTGCATACCTGTGTGGATCAGCATGCTTGCATTCCAAAGGTTTCTCCATGTAATGATCTGCTAGGGAGTGTGGGGGGGCCACAGCCCCGTCCTCCAGGGTGTGAAGCGGGTATGGAGGAGATCAAAACTCCAGACATCCAGAGGCCCCCAGAACACAAGAGACCATGGAAGACCCACAGAGGGGCAGCCGCGCCACTGTTCCAGTAAGAGCTGAGGAGAGTCCCAGATGAGGGCTCGCCCAGCAGCCGCGGAGCAGAAGTCAGGGGGAGTTGCAGTGACGCGCCCGTGAGCTCCGCCGGCCCCCAGCTGTGCCTGAGTGACCGAGCCCCAGGCCGAGAGGCCGGGGGCACCCCACCTCCAAAGGGGCCCGAGCGAGCCCCAGGCCCCGACCGCTGAGTCTTTGACTTTATTTATTTTCTGCTGTGTTTTACTTGCATCTATTTGAAAGAGTGAGTGTAAACACAAAAAATATTTTATTTTATGTGCTGGAATGTGCAGAAAATAGGTTTAAATGTTAAACTAATTTATTCAAGTCAGAGAATGTTGCATATAATTAAATTTTTGCTTGATGCATAAAGTTAAAAGATTAAAACTAATAAAACAAGTTTTAAAAAGAAACTTTTTCATTTGATTACATTTTCTATGATGGATTATGCAGAAACAGTAGAATTGGGCTGAAAGATATATCGCTTTATCACCTATTCAGGCTGTAAATCGTTTTTTAAAAAAGTAACTAAGTAATTAATTACGTTTGAAAATAAGTAATCAGTAAAGTAATGTGATTTCTTTTTGGAGGAAGTAATCAGTAATTAGTTAGTGATTACTTTTTTTCAAGTAACTTGACCAACACTGGGCCTCAGTGACACAAACCTGATCGTAACCTCTTGGTCATAATTTGATACAGTTTTATCATATCCCATGTGCAGAACCATTGGGTTATAATGAGCCATCTGGAAGATTAATTCCCAACAGCTTTTTGGCATCAACAACTGGGTGTTTTAGTGTGATTGTCACAGCTTTATACAATCTGTGCCTATTCATCACAAAATGGGGGTATCACTGTGCAGTGTCTGGGCACACCATTTGACCATCTTCTTTTTTTTTTTTTTTTGCTTGGAAAAGCATTGTGTCTCCTCAAAAGGCCCCACAGGCCTGGTTCAACAGGACAAGGGTATGCGTGCAACCGGAGTCCACCATAGTCTGGTACATACCTTCTTGATACTTTACCAAAATACTGTATGTCCTTCCCAAACCAGAGGAAGGTGTGGCAAGGCCAGCTACATGGATTACCTGCCTCACTTGAGTGAGTGGGCAGTCCTTTGTGGTCCCCAGACCAAACCCCCAAACCACAGACCTACCTTTTAAAATAAGTGAATCTTTTGGCTTTGTAAATGTCGCTTCTGTGATTAAAAGTTAGTTAAATCAAGATAAATACCTTAATAGAGCTGCTTTGGCTGTGTAATTTATTTCAGCAAACCTTTTGGGACCAATATATGTTTTTTATATATGCAAGTGCAACAGCCAGCTGCCAGTAACATTACTGCCTTCCTCCAGCAGTACCGCTAAGTGAGGGTTAATGTTTCCTCAGCCAGGAGGGATCAGCTCAGTGTTCTTGGCCTCAGGCCTCCACATGAATAGTGATCATATTTTTACATTTATTGATTGCTTTACAGCAGAAGATTCCAAATTTTGGGCCCTTTGGCCTTTTGAAATTCTGAATCTTATTCACAAAGTGATTGGATTCAAGAACAGCATGACCCATTTCTAACCACATTTGAAAAGCAGATAAACTTCTGTTACCTTAAACTTCTGTTTAAGGTAAGTTGCTTTAGTTTTATCCTTCTTGCTCATGAAGATAATGTTAACCCATTCTATGCCTATATATACAACTTATATATACAACAGACTGGTGGCCTGCTCAGGCCATAACCTCCCTCTTGCCCTGTGACAGCTAGGATAGCTTGTTTAAATGATGCATCCTTCAGCTGTTATGGTAATTGCATTGAGGATGGTTAAGCATGTAAAGAAAGGGAAATAATAGCAACCATGACTCTGTGTGACTTGATGTCCTTGCCAGGTTTATTAGACACATGTTGCACTTCTAATAGAATGACGGGATTACCAAAATCTCAGAGCATGTAAACACATTAACGCCATGCTCAATATGATCCATGACCACATTCATAATAAGGAATTTCAATTACAATTTTCACACGGATCCATCCATCATGTGTTTTCCAATTTTCAGAACTGACAACAGACTGATACTGGTTATGATGCAAAAGGAAAGAGAAGCTAATGTAAATACAGAGAACCAATATAAATGCAGAGTACCGACACTGTTTGCTACAGCAGAAAATACTTTTTGGTGTTTTTCTCATTACACAATATATTCAAAGAGAAACTATGTCACTGACGTGACTAATATGTTTTCACGTTTTGAATCCGACAGAAGAGCAGTCAGGATAAATGCACAGAGAGAAGGTGGAGGAATGCAATGAATGAGTGTGCGTCATGTCTGACGCATCCAGACAAGTGAATGCTGAAGGTTGTGCATGACCAGAGCTGATAATAACAACAGAAGACGGCAGTGAGGAGATGTGACTTGGTTTGTAATGGAGCTGTGAAGGAATATGGTGTGATACGTGTAAAGGTAAATTACACTGGATGACTAAAAGAAAACAGTCTGGAGATCAAGTAATAAATTGAAAGGATTTCACAGACCGAGGCATTCACCAGACACTCCCAGTGCACCCTCACTTTACATATTGGTGCACCAGGCCTGTCCAGCATCCTTCCCTACCACCTGATCCAACTCCTGCCAGGTGACAATCAGTTGAGACTTCAACTCCTTTCTTCACCTGAATGTCCAAGAAACATATTTTCTTGGACAAATCTAAACATAAGATGATAATGCAGTTACAAATACTCTGTATGACTGAACATGGTGTTCGTAATAGACAAACTGTGGTTGGCACAGAAGTGCAATAACAGAATGACACTCGGGTTCATATCAGACAGGATGATCCTCCCTGTCACATCTCACTGTTGTTGCCTATGTGAGCGTCTAATAGTCCCAGTAGGTGGTATCCTCTCCAGGAGACTGATTTCAGAAACATTAAGTAATGATCCTGCTCCAGTATGTTTGAGGCATTTATAGCTACTTGGTTATGTTGTAGGAAGAAAAACTGACCAGTTAGGTTTAGGTAATAATAAGTACATAGGTTCAGATATTAAAATGAGTTTAATGGGTTAAATTTCTATAGAAAAGCGGTGGGTGTTGACCAAGCCCAAACCCCAAGCTAATCCTGGATAGCTCTCCAGTGACCAAGAGAATGTTACGGGGCTACAAAACATGATGAAGTCCATATTGAAAGGATTGTAGAAACTTCTAATTAGTGTACATTTTCTGTTTGTGTGTTTTTGAACGTACTTTCACTCACTGGTTAAGTCCATAAAACTGTTTGCTTAAAAGAAGAATTTTGACCATTCAGTTAAAATTCAACCTTCTCAACTTTTCACATCGTCTTACAAGAGGCAGAACAAACGTTTTTGTGTAGATTAGGAAATAAAACAAAATGAGAAAATAAAGGAGACCTGCCTATAAATGTGACATATGGCTGTTTTTCTGGTGTGTTTCAACCAACAAAGCTTTGTGGGAAGCTATTCTTTTGTTCTCACTGTTTTTTTTTTCTTCTCTGTAATACCTTCGCCTTTTGGTAACTGAAAACTGTGAAGTTGTGAAACAAGCCATCTTGGACATGAGTATTATTTTAGAAGTGTCACTGATGAGTTTTCATCAGATCCCCGGAGGTCTGTGGAAAACGAATACCAAAACAAATGGCCTATATTTGTATAGCGCTTTACTTAGTCCCTTAGGACCCCAAAGCGAGGCTGCCGGACACTGGCGCTCTGACCACCACCGGTAGGCAACGGGTGAAGTGTCTTGCACAAGGACACAGCAACCGAGACTGTCTGAGCAGCGGCTCGAACCGGCAACCTTTTGATTACAAGACAAACTGCCAACTCTTGAGCCACGATTGCCAAACAAACCTAACCTTGGTTGGCAGAAGCAGCAGGGAGTCAAGTTCATCTGTAAAATGTCAGCTCTGCCAACCTGCTGAGAAACAAAAATGAGTAGGAGTGTATCAGCAGAGCCAACAGTTCTTCAAAATGGAAACCATATTGTGGTTGACATTTAGGGTTTGTGTTTGTGTTGTAAGGAGTAGTTCTGTATCTAACAGCCTTGTACCTCACATTAGGAGACCTAGGAGAGAAAAATCGAAAGCACAACACAACAAAGGGTAAGAGGTTATACAATAAACTTCTGTCTTTTAAACGTTCAGCATATTTGGGGGGAGATTACAGTCCTCATTTAAAAGAGCGTTATAATCTACATCAGGTTGCTGGAGGGCTAGAGGTGGTCACCATGGTTGATGTGCCTTTTGAAAACCTTTGTGTTTTGCACTCACTGGTCAGGTTCAGATTAAGTCTTCTTTTTTTAGAATGTTTTTTAGTAGTTTACATACCACAGGACTCTAGCTTTACCTCGTTATTGCACCACAGAAACTGGCCTTTCGAGCACACCTGAATTTCATCAGCTATCTTATATGGTCCAATAACATCAATATAGGGTTCACCTGGACCAAATACATCAGCCTTACACTGATCAGCTACCTGTTCTGACATCATCAGGAATTAAAAGAAGAAAAAGAAAAAAAATAAGAATTCAGTTCAATGCAATTTTATTTATACAGCACCAAATCACAACAACAGTCGCCTCAAGGCGTTTTATATTGTAAGGTAGACCATACAATGATACATACAGAGAAAAATCCAACAATCATATGACCCCCTATGAACAAACACTTTGGCAACAGTGTGAAGGAAAAACTCCCTTTTAACTGGAAGAAACCTCCAGCAGAACCAGGCTCAGGAAGGGGCGGCCATCTGCTGCGACCGGTTGGGGTGAGAGAAGAAAGGATGAAAGACATGCTGTGGAAGAGAGACTGAGATTAATAGCAAGTGTGATTCAAAGCAGAGAGGCCTATTAACACATAGTGAAGAAGAAGAACAAACAAATACAAAACTATATAAAAATAAATACAAATTTAAAAAACTAAAATGAATAATTTAATAAAAATAACAATGAAAAAAGCAATTAATTAAATCTAAAAGAGGTAAATGGGTAAAAATAATAATAATAAAAAGTATAATATATTTTAAAAAAGAAAATAAAAATGAGTGAAAAAAAATCATTCAAAAAATATAAATGAACAACATATAGAGATGAACAATTTGTGTTTCTATCCTGGTGTTATGCTAATCAACTGTCATCAAAAGCAGGAAAACATTTCAAAAGAGGCACAAACAGCAGAAAGCAAAACTGATACAAAGTATTTTTTCAGGATTTCTCTGAGTTCCTTTATAAATGTTCTTTCAGCAGCTTCAAGAAAAGCTCTTAGGAGGAATAAAAGAAGAAACGTATTGCTGCCTTTACGAGGACTCCTGCTGTAAACGTCAAACAAGATCAATAGCCCAACTATTTGCAGTCATTTTGCATCATAATACTTAGTAGACCAAATACACACTTCAAGGACAGTTAAGCTAAACTCACAAATCTGTCCAGACTGCAGCAGAGTACTAATGACCCAGCAGTTAGAGCATGCCACAGTTTGTTTGTGTGGGAAAAAAAAAATAAGACATTAGAGCTCAGTGTTTCTGTCCCGTCCTTGTGGTTGTTGTTTTTTTTTTTTTTCCCCGTTACATTTCCGGGTGTCAAATTTTATTTGCAATGTTATTCATCACAGCAGCGATATTAAACAGCTGGGTAATGGCCACATTAGGAAACAGTAAATGAAGATGACAAACTCCAAATGTTCGGCTGCAGAACAAAACTTCCACAGAAACTTAATTTGCAAACAAATACACCAAACTTTTAATGAGTGCACGCTGAAATCACCAATTAATTTGCAAAGTGGTTCAATAGTGCTGTCAAGTGCCTTAAAAATCGAGATTTCTTTCTAATTATTGACCCACCCACTCACCCCCACCAAAAAAATAACACTACGAACACTTTTTGTTACCACTGCGGCTATTAATTATCCAACAAGTGTTTATATTTAATCAGTGTCTGAATCTGACAGTGATAATGGAGCATACTCATGTTGAGCCGCTTGGTGACTGGAAGAAAAACACATCACGTCCACAAAAGCGCCACGCAAATTAAACATTCGTATGGTTGACTGTGGTTTAAATAGATTTACATGCATTACGAAAATCTCCACTGACTTTCCTAAGAGGTTTGTTATGTTCTAAGACAGCAGGAGGGTTGAGAAAACAAAATCTGACTTGTTTACAAGTCAGATTGTCACGGCATCTGTTTGTGACAAGAACTCATTGCCCCGACGTAACTGCCATCATTTCAATAAAATGAGTAAAAGCACCACAACAAAATTGAAAAATTAGTACACGTTAAAAAGTTGGAAGTCAGTTTACTTTTAAAATTGGTACAACTCCACAAACTACATCAAAGCTGAATGATGCTCTCCGTTTAACTTGTCTTCCTGTTCACAAAGAGCAGAGACTAACAGACCATCACCATGTAGGGATTTAAAAAAAAAAAAAAAAAAAATAATAATAATAATAATAAAACAATCTCAGTAGAAGCACTGACACTTGCATGAATTAATTTTTTATTGATAACATGTTGAATAAAACAGTAACTAACCATTACATGTGATTGTGTTCAAGGTTTGTCTGATTTTAGGCACAAGGTCAACTTGTTTACCCATATGGAAAAGATATATATAAATCTTATAAAGTTTGTATCTGTCTTGTGTGAAACTTATATGAAAAGCATACAAGAGTGAAAACAGATATAAGATCTCTTGAAAAATTATATAAATGAAACTTGTATGTTTTGGATACTTCCTAAAACAATATATGAAAGTAATGAGAAAGTGGCCACTTTCATGAGTAACTCATATAAGCCTTATATGATTCACTATATGAAGCAAGCTAAAGCTGATGAAGTCTTTTATAAGTTTTTCCCATTTCTTTTCCATGTGGGTAGGTTTTGAGAAAGGTCAATGTTTGAGTAAAACCAAGTACTTGTGATGTTTTGTTGCAGAGGTGTGGACTCGAGTCACATGACTTGGACTCGAGTCAGACTCGAGTCATTAATTTTATGACTTTAGACTTGACTTGAAAAAATGTTCTAAGACTTGTGACTTGACTTGGACTTTTACACCAATGACTTGGGACTTGAATTGGACTTGAACCGGTTTACTTGAAAAGACTTGATATTTTACCCCAAATATAAAATTTAACACGCATATTATATAGAGATTGAAAATGTGACGTCATTCACGGGTAGAACCGCAAAGGATTCTGGGAACTCGTGGCAAGCGGTACTAGCGCACGCAGGCTTTCAATTAAAATCAGTTATACAGCGATAAAAAGAAACACAAAAATGTCAAGAAGCTGTTGTATTATTAACTGCAATAGCCGGTCGCATGACAGCCACGGGAAGCCGACGGGTAAAGAGATCGGTTGTTATCGGATTACGTCGTTGAAGAGAAATTGTTCGAGCCATGTTTCCGAAGTAACAAAGACGCGACGGGTGGCCTGGATTGCAGCCATTCAAAGATCAAATATAACGTCCCAGAACACTCCAGCTCACAGGTTAGTCTGCTCCAAGCATTTACACGAAGGTCAGTGTTTTTAGTAGTTAATACGTCATTTTCATAACATAATTGGTGATATAGGTTACAAGCAAGTCTGGCGCTGAACAGAAATTGTGGCGCTATGCTCCTTTATTTATTGTGCATAAATAGTGAATTGTCCTGACACAATATTGCGTTTCGCTTCTGTTATTATGGTACATTGACAAAAACATATACGTTTATTCACAGGATAAAACAGGTTTTTTTGTATCACTAATTGCCCAGTACGATTACAGCATACAGTATTGTTGTCACTGCTACATTTCTGTGATGAACCAGAAATTATTTCCACTACTAATTAATTACCGTTGAGCTCAAAGGTTATATTAATAAACGGTTAAGGAATGTGTATTTATGACGACGATTTGTGAGACTGGTAAACTTATGATACGTACGATGGTCTTTCGTTCTACACGGTGCATTTCAAGGTCCTGCACCCATCCGTCGGTAAACTGTACCTGGGCTTGTTGCAGTGACCGGAAGTTACTAAACTTCATGAGTGTATGCACTCACTCCAAGAACCGTATGATTATTAATATGCATATAAATAAAGAAGCTATTTTGTGCAAAGATGTCAACTGTAAGAATGCTGTGCATAAACATTTACTCTGCTCCATGTATGATGATATAGTGACTGCTCTGTATAAAAGTGGCACACTGTTTGATAAACAATATAAGCATAAGAAACCTAACATCAGACCTGGCTGGAAAGAACATGTATCCATGTACCATGATGAAGCTTGCATAGCTTATAAATGTTGGGCCATGGCTGGAAGACCTAAACAAGGCCCAGAATTTGAACAGAAAAAATGTGCGAATGCCAGATATAAGTACGCTGTTCGCTTTATAACTAAAAATGAGCAAATGCTAAGAGCAGATTCTTTGGCCAGGAAAATGCTGTGTAATAATACGGCAGATTTTTGGAAAGAGGTGAAAGCTCTTAATAACTGTAAACCATCTCTACCATCAACTGTTGAAGGTGTTTCTGGGGCAGATAACATTGCAGCATTATGGAGACAGCATTACAGTGCGTTGTTTAACTGTATAAAAAGTGAACCATATGAGGACAATCTTGACATGAGTAATGACACAATAAGTGTAAGGACACATGAAGTATATGAAGCCATTCATAGGTTGTCTGATAATAAATCCTCTGGTTTGGATCACATCACTGCAGAACATTTAAAACATGCTAGTGTAAGGCTAGCTCCTCTTTTAGCACTCTGTTTCACTGGGTTTATGATTCATGGCATATTACCAGACTCAATGCTGTGTATTTTACTGGTACCAGTTATGAAGGACAAAGCTGCAAAAGTGAGCTGCTTGGATAATTACAGGCCAATTGCACTAGCCAGTATTTTATCTAAGGTGTTAGAAAGAATCTTGTTTGACAGAGTTAGTGAGTTCATCTCTTCTCTGGATAATCAGTTTGGCTTCAAAGCACGGCACTGACATGTGCATATATGCACTCAAGGAAATAGTCAGTTTGTACAGGGCTAAAAATTCATCTGTCCTCATGTCTTTCATTGATGCCTCTAAGGCTTTTGATCGAGTGAACCACAGAAAACTTTTTGATAAAATGAAGAGATGGGGAGTTCCTCAGTACATCGTGAGGATTCTCTCTTACTGGTACGCTCATCAGAACATGAAGGTTAAATGGGGAAGCAGTATTTCTGCCCCCTTTGGTGTCAGCAATGGTGTTAGACGGGGTGGGATTTTGTCTCCAATTTTATTTAATTTGTATGTTGATGATTTGTCCATACAACTGAGAGCCTGTAACACTGGGTGTATATTAGGTAAAGCACTGATAAATCATCTTATGTATGCAGATGACCTGGTTGTTTTTAGTCCAAGCAGTGCTGGGTTACAGGATCTTCTTAATGTCTGTACTGAATATGGTGTGCAATATGACATTGAGTACAATGCTGCTAAAAGTGCTGTTTTGATATGTAGAACCAAGCAGGATAAACAGCTAAATTTCCCTTTGTTTAAACTGGCACAAAAAACTCTTGAAGTTCATAAAAAGTTGAAATACCTCGGTCACTTTATTACTGAGCAAATGAATGATGATGATGACATATACAGACAACGGTGTAAGCTCTATGTGCAGGCAAATACTATTGCACGCAAATTCAGCTTTTGTTCACTTCCAGTTAAAGTGGCTTTGTTTAAAGCGTATTGCACACCGCTATATACTGCCCCCCTTGTGGTCATACTACACAAATGTAGCATGCAGAAGCTGCATGTTGCATATAATGATGTGATGAGAATCCTTTGCAGGATACCTAGAAGTGGTAGTGCCAGCCAGATGTTTGTAGCTGTGGGTGTTTGGACTTTTAAAGCACTTTTAAGGAAGCTAATGTTCAATTTTAGAGAACGACTGGATGGTTCGAGTAACAGTATAATTTTAGCACTCACAGATCCGACAGTGAGTGGTTCCCGTTACTCATCCAGTCTCAGAAAGCACTGGTTAAAGTGTTTGTGTATTTATTGATTTATTTTAAGTAATTGTGTTTTATGTATATTATGGTTTTATATTTTTACAAATGTTTTAGATACTTATTTATATACATATATATATTTAATGGTGTATACCTTGTGTTGGGGGGGGGAGTGTTGTGTGTGTGTGTGTGTGTTTTTTTTTTTTTTTTGTTTTTTTTTTGTCTTGTTTTTATGGACATGAAGTCTGCCAATTAAGATTGAATTGAATTGAATTGAATTGAAATAAATATGCTAAGATGAGATAGCTGACTTCATCTAACTAGCAAATGTTGTCCAGGCTACGTTGGTGATACAGTTTTTTTTAATGTGTATGATATTTTTGTCATGCGATTTTAAAGCTGGCCCTACAACCGCATCCAAGAATAACATGCAGCGTATCTCAGAACTGTCGGTGAAAATTATTCTTGGAGCTAGGTTTAATTGAGCTGCATTTTAAAGAGGTGCAATTTCACAATTTGTGTATATTTTCTAAGTTCACTATTTTGTCATGTGTTGAGAAAAACACAGATTTTAAAATTACATGGTCTAATATTTACATTTAGCATAACTGCAACATTATTTTTTCGTTTTTTTTTTTTAAAGACTCGAAAGGACTTGAAATTCAAAGTTTCAGACTTGTGACTTGACTCTGACTTTTACACCAGTGACTTGAGACTCGACTCTGACTTGCCTGACATTACTTGAGACTTGACTTGAGACTTGAGGATAAAGACTTGAGACTTACTTGAGACTTGCAAGACAATGACTTGGTCCCACCTCTGTTTTGTTGACCCATCAATCGACCCAACTCTCCTCCCTGGGTGCTCTGGTATAATGTAGCCTGACCTCTACAAAAAGATCAGAGGCAGTTATGTGACGTTAGTCAAGGTTCAGTTCATTTTTGACACAAAACAATTTTTTTGTTTTGAGAATGGTCAAGATGTGAGTATAACACTTTTAAAGGTTTTTTAATGTGATTGCAATAAAAAGAAAATAACTAACAGCTGCTGATCTCAGGCAACTGGGCGAACCTGACGACCCATTACACTAACCAGACTATCCCTAACCATTCTGTTAACAACACAACTGTTTCTGCCCATTTGTTTTGTTGTCATTTTTCTATTTTCAAGCGTTGATTCTGTCAACCCATATGTTTTGGGGGATTTTTTTTTTTTTTAACCTTCCACTTTGTTTGTACTTGCTCTCTGGGATCAACCAGCACCCTTTGCCATACCCTGTGTTGGATTGGCTTTTTGAAGGAGTTGTTTAATCCTTCTCTTTGTCCCTCTATCCGAAAGCTGCCTTGATTGTTTCCTTTCAAGCAGGCCCCAAAACTCTCCCCTTAACTGCAGACTATTTGGCATTCTTGTGTAGGTATTTGTTTTAGATCAGAGCACAAGGTGATTCCTAACAAACACCCACACCCAGCACGCCCCTGCGGGCGGTTTATCCTTCAAGCTCGGGTCCTCTACCAGAGGCCTGGGAGCTTGAGGGTCCTGCGCAGTATCTTAGCTGCTCCCAGGACTGCGCTTTTCTGGACAGAGATCTCCGATGTTGTTCCCGGGATCTGCTGGAGCCACTCGCCTAGCTTGGGAGTCACCGCACCTAGTGCTCCGAGCCTCCTATTCATGTAGCCCCTGCCGCCGGGGTTACTTGCGTAGTAGCATTCCAACAACGCCCTGTTGTTGTTGGATAGCGTAGTAGTTAGACTACACGCCTTTGGAACCCAGGATCGCAAGTTAGATTCCTGCCTTGGGCGTCTGTATCCAGTAAGGGTCCTAAGGCTAGACCCCCTATGCTAAGCGAGCCTACCGCAGACATGAGCGAGACAGATAAATATGAAGGCATGCCGGCTCGGACGTCGCCCGGATCAACAAGGTCCGCGTCAGGTGTTGAGGAACCAGGGCACCCTGACGAAAAGTGGGCTACTGGAACAAGAAGGCATCGGTGGGCAAGAGACTATATATATATATATATATATATATATATATATATATATATATATATATCCAGTAAGGGTCCTAAGGCTAGACCCCCTGGGTGGGCAAGAGACGAAAACAGGGCGTTGTTGGAATGCTACTACGCAAGTAACCCCGGCGGAAGGGGCTACATGAATAGGATGCGGGACCTATGGATTCTTCGATATCCAACATCCACAATGACGGCGAAACAACTCAGTGCTCAGTGTTCCAACATTCGAAAGACGGGACTGCTCTCACAGCTAGAGATTGACGAGGTACAACACAAATGCTACGGCAAGAAGGAGTCAGGACGCCAGGTCAGGGGGGAGATATCATCATAGCCCCAAGTGCGATAGGAGAAGGATCGTTGAGTGCGAGAGGAACTGACCTGATCATGGCCAAGCTTGAAACCTGGTTCCCCCGTAGTCGGTTACCAAGATTACGTGAAGTACCCTCAGAAGGTCTGCTAGATGATGTTAATGCAGCACTACGGACGATACCTACAACCACGATTACCGACACTAACAAGCTGACCTACAATACGGCAGCAGTGATCAGTGAGATGCTTGGCTACAAGTTGAACAGCCACAAGGGGCAGTACCCTCCATGGAGAAGGAGACTAGAGGGCAAGATCAAAGTAGCACGGAGGGAGGTTAGCCCACTAACGGAGTTGCAGAAAGGTGCGACAAAGAAGGTGCATAAGAAATACAGCGAGCTGTCTATACCTGAGGCCTTGAGGCCTTGAGCTGCTTGAGGAGGTACACCAGAGAGATAGAAGGCAGGAGAATAAACCAGCTGTTCTCCACAGAACCAGCAAAGGTGTACTCTCAGTGGCAAGGGAACAATAATAATAAGAGAACAGCACCACCAAGGCTGGAGACGGAGCAATACTGGAAGAGCATATGGGAGAAGGACGCAACCCATAACGGCAATGCTCAGTGGCTAGTGGATCTGAGGGCAGACCACAGCGACCTCCCTGAACAGGGTCCAGTAACCATCACAGTGGCAGATATCCAAGAAAGGGTCTCCAGTATGAAGAGTTGGACAGCACCAGGGCCCGACATGGTTCACGCCTACTGGCTAAAGAAGCTGACTGCACTCCACGAGCGTCTGGCAGCACAAATGAACCAGCTGCTAGTTAACGAGAGACACCCGGAATGGCTAACCGAAGGTCGGACGGTCCTGATCCCCAAGGACCCCAAGAAGGGACCGGTCCCCTCCAACTACCGACCAATAACCTGCCTCAGTACTACATGGAAGCTCCTGTCAGGCATCATATCAGCTAAGATGAACAGGCACATGGGTCAATACATGAGCGGGACACAGAAAGGGATTGGCAAGAATACCAGAGGCGCAAAACACCAGCAACTGGTAGACAGAACAGTCAGCCGAGACTGCAAGACCAGACTGACCAACCTGTGCACTGCCTGGATTGATTACAAGAAAGCCTATGACTCAATGCCCCACAGCTGGATACTGGAATGCTTAGAATTGTACAAGATCAATGGGACCCTAAGAGCCTTCATCAGGAACTCAATGGGGTTGTGGCGTACAACACTAGAGGCCAACTCCAAGCCCATAGCACAAGTCACCATCAAGTGCGGGATCTACCAAGGAGATGCTCTGTCCCCACTGCTGTTCTGCATAGGCCTGAACCCCCTCAGTGAGATCATTAACAAGACTGGCTACGGATACCGACTACGGAACGGAGCAGTTGTCAGCCACCTCCTGTACATGGATGACATCAAGCTGTATGCCAAGAGTGAACGAGACATCGATTCACTGATCCACACTACCAGGCTATACAGCAATGACATTGGAATGTCATTCGGACTGGAGAAGTGTAGTCGGATGGTAACAAAGAGAGGGAAGTTAGTCAGAACTGAGGGGATTGAACTACCAGAAGGCAACATTGCAGACATAGAGGACAGTTACAAGTACCTGGGGATCCCGCAGGCGAATGGGAACCATGAAGAGGCCGCTAGAAAAGCTGCAACCACCAAGTACCTGCAGAGGGTCAGGCAAGTCCTGAGGAGTCAGCTGAATGGTAAGAACAAGATCCGGGCCATCAACACGTACGCCCTGCCCGTGATCAGGTACCCTGCTGGGGTAATAGGCTGGCCAAAGGAGGAGATAGAAGCCACTGACATAAAGACAAGAAAGCTCCTTACCATGCATGGAGGGTTTCACCCCAAGTCCAGCACCCTGAGGCTGTACGCTAAGCGCAAGGAAGGGGGCCGGGGACTGGTGAGTGTCAGCACCACAGTCCAGGATGAGACAATGAACATCCAAGAATACATTGGGAAGATGGCCCCAACTGACCGAGTGCTCAGTGAATACCTCAGGCAGCAGAAACCCAAGAAAGAGGAGGGAGACGAGGAACCATCATGGAAGGACAGGCCCCTGCACGGTATGTACCACCGGCAGATAGAGAAGGTGGCTGATATCCAGAAATCCTACCAGTGGCTGGACAAAGCTGGACTGAAAGACAGCACAGAGGCACTAATCATGGCAGCACAAGAACAAGCTCTGAGCACAAGATCCATAGAGGCTGGGGTCTATCACACCAGGTAAGACCCCAGGTGCAGGCTGTGTAAAGATGCCCCAGAGACAATCCAGCACATAACAGCAGGGTGCAAGATGCTAGCAGGCAAGGCATACATGGAACGCCATAACCAAGTGGCCGGCATAGTGTACAGGGTAGCTCCCCAGCTGGGTCTAGACTGGGTCTAGAGAGTATTTTAAATTCAGGGAATTTAAAATAGAAAGTTGCTCGTCCACAGAAGGACTGGTAGCTCCCCTTACGATAAGGGTTCAGATCGCGCGAACAGGTGTGGGATTAGAGCTCTGGGTAGCTCCCCAACTGGGTCTAGACTGGGTCTAGAGAGTATTTTAAATTCAGGGAATTTAAAATAGAAAGTAGCTCGTCCACAGAAGGACTGGTAGCTCCCCTTACGATAAGGGTTCAGATCGCGCGAACAGGTGTGAAATGTGTGTGTTTAGTTAGTTTGTTTGTTTGCTTGTCTTAATCAATTTTAAATCATGCTTTTTATTTGTTTTTGTTTCTAATGTCTCTGTAAAGCACTTTGAATCACCTTGTTGTTGAATTGTGCTATACAAATAAATTTGCCTTGCCTTGCCTTGCCTTACAGGAACATCTGTGCCGAGTATAATCTGGAAGTCCCGAGGTCAAAATGGGAGATGCCCCCAAGGGTGGTGGAGAATGACCAAGCTAAGATCCTGTGGGACTTCCAGATACAGACGGACAAAATGGTGGTGGCTAATGACATAGTGGTGGTAGACAAACAGAAGAAGACGGCCGTAGTGATCGATGTAGCGGTTCCGAATGACAGCAATATCAGGAAGAAGGAACATGAGAAGCTGGAGAAATACCAAGGGCTCAGAGAAGAGCTCGAGAGGATGTGGAGGGTGAAGGTAACGGTGGTCCCCGTGGTAATCGGAGCACTAGGTGCGGTGACTCCCAAGCTAGGCGAGTGGCTCCAGCAGATCCCGGGAACAACATCGGAGATCTCTGTCCAGAAGAGCGCAGTCCTGGGAACAGCTAAGATACTGCGCAGGCCCCTCAAGCTCCCAGGCCTCTGGTAGAGGACCCGAGCTTGAAGGATAAACCGCCCACAGGGGCGTGCTGGGTGTTTTTTTATATATATGCTATAAATGAAAATAATTTATTTTAAGATAAGGTCAATGAAGCCAGAGTTCAGCTATTAAACATACCAGCTGAATGAACATCCTCCAAATGTGGTGATTCCATCATTTTTCCCAGGCTGTTTATGTCGTCAGAGATGATTCTGTGCACCATTCATATGAAACAGACAAGTAATGATGTCTGAAAAACTAATTGAACTCAAACAGCTTTTCTTCAGCATTTTAATAGTAACACAATTGGAAGACAACAAAACAAGCAGAGTACTTTAATTTGTACTCTAAATGTTTTAAAGCGGCATTCTGGGAAATTAAGTAAATTGCTCAATTAAACAGAAGTGGATTAGGCATGTCTAAGGAACATGGGGGAAACAAACAAATTCCCTTAATTAGGGTTTTTCATCCTTCTCTGAACCAGTGAACGGCTAACTCATAATAAAGACATCCGGGCTGAATGTGTGAAATTTAACTTGTTCGTCAGGTAGCTGATTTCCCAGCGGGAGCATTAAAGTTTCATCTCCTCCTATCCATGGTAGCTTGTCTTTGAAGTGTCTCCAGTATGTCACCTGAAAATTGTTACGCCATCCTCCTCCTGGTTTGACTTCTAGTGAGGTCTTGCACCTTTTCTTCCCTCTGAGCCTCACCACACTTCCTCCTTATTGACATTTTTTTTCCTGTACTTTCCTATCGTTGCTCATTGTCTCACTTCTATCATTTGTCCTTCAGCTCTGTCATTTTTTATCATTTTTTTCCCATCTATCCACCCATTAAAGCCCTTTTGGAGGAATACATCTGTCATCCAGGTATATT
Organism: Aulonocara sp. 'chitande type north' Nkhata Bay; assembly: GCF_057382095.1. Lineage (NCBI taxonomy): Eukaryota > Metazoa > Chordata > Actinopteri > Cichliformes > Cichlidae > Aulonocara > Aulonocara sp. 'chitande type north' Nkhata Bay. The sequence continues at coordinate 21,440,697 of NC_141346.1, read as the reverse complement.
TTTCCCTCAGGATTTATACTATGCCTTATATCATTATTTTGATGCACCCTGTCCGACCATCCATTTTTCCATCTATTGCTCCCCTAAGGTCTGTTTGTCACTGACATAAAAGCAGAAACAACCCCAGTTACCGTGTCATCACGACAGGTGCATGTGTCTGGTAAGAGTATATGTACATACAGTAAAAGTATGTGATGTTTGTGAAATTAGCTGCATCCTGGGCAATGAATCCTTGTAGGGGAAAAGCAAAGCCCTGATCTATTTCCCCAGAGATATTTAAGAGGCAACTTAATTTTTCAGTAACACTGAATCAATTTCAAAAGCAAAATTTAAAAAAAAAAAAAACCAGAAAGGATGACTCAGAGGAAAGGTGTGATTTTGGTTTGTGGTTACTGTCTTTTTACGGAAAATAAATAAACCCAGGTTTAAACATAAACAGCCACCTTACAAAGACAGACTTAAATGGCTCATTTTTGGGGGCCAGAACTATAGTATTAGATTAGATTAGATTCAGTAATTCCATCGCTGATTCAATAAGCCTCCTTATAGGTGTAGTTTTACTTTCCTGTCTAAACCCTCTGCCATTTGTGTCCTTTCTTCTATTCATGGTCTATAACCTGCATTAAGAGCCCTTTTATCACTTCAGACCAGCAGAGAGTGATTTTTGATGCGTGGGCTTCAACTCAAACACAAAAGGTATTTTTCTGTAGTGGCTGAGAAGCTGACTGTTCCTCCTAATGTGCAGTTTTCAGCTTTCACCTTTTACTTGTCACCTCTGATCTCGTAGACTACACCTCTCCATCTCTGAGTTCTGTGGACTGGATTGTATAAACGCATGTAAAAAAAAATACTTGTATACATGATGTAGAATTAGAGTTTCTCAACCTGACTCACTCAGTCTCAGTGATTTTTTTATGATATTGCTACCAGAGATGGGCAGTAACGTGTTCTAAGTAATATGTCACTGTAATTCGATTACTTTTTACAAGTGCTTCAGCACAGCCTCTTCAGCACTTACAATGCCACTTGCTGCACATAGTGCACAGCTGTTCCCAAACCAGGATGTGATGTTCTATGTGAGGATGCTCTCCACAGCACCTGCATAGAAAGTCCTGAGGATCACTGGAGAGACCCTGAACTTCCTCAGTTGTCGTAGGTGGTACAGGCGAACATGTCTCACAGCAATTATTTGTGCACACACTGACCACATCATTTAAACATGTTAAATAGGAGCTTAAACCAATGTAACTGTGTGTATATATATATATATATATATATCTTGAGAGAGAGAGATGTAGCTGCCAGCAAAACAAAAAGTAAAACAATGTTTGTCATATAATTAATGCTACTGAAGGTAGAGATGCTTTGCCAAGGCTATAGAAGATGTAGATAAATTATGAATTCATGTGCACTGTATATGCAGCCAGCTCAGATTTTGTTTTTCCTCCTGCACATAAACAACCAGATGAGTGTACAGGCTGTCACCTGAGCTGACTCGGAACTGCATGCTGCTGCTTGTCAGGTTATGCTTCAGCGAGTTGGCTGCTTAGTAAGATCATCTGCAGATTGATGATTGTACGGATGGATGAGTGTGTAGCTTAAAGCCTCGTCATCTTAAGATTTACTAGCTGCGTACTGCTCAGGGCTTTGTGGTCATCAATCTGAAGATGACATGATGGAAATAAGTGATTTCAGTGCTGTGTCACATACCTGGCATCTTTCTGGCCATGCAGGTTGGTTCATTTCTCTTTTGTACAGCAGCTGTGACATCTCAGCGAGGTCACACTTCTCTCTGGTGTTACCGATTATGTTAAATCTATCAAATGTGATTAAAGCTGTCACAGATATGGAGTAATGGTAATGCTCTTGACAGAGGAGTTTAAGCTTATTTTTCTTATGAGGGAGTGGATCGGCAGAAAATGTAGATTAGATTAGTGAATGTATGGTTGAATGGATTGATGGCTTTATGTCCAGATGAAAGTAAGTAACGCCGCTTTGTTAAACATACAGTGATGGATGAAAGCTTGCTCGGATTAGAAATTTCTTTGGAGTGTGTCAGAGAAGATTTAAGATGGTTTCCCCATGAGTACAAAAAGGAACGAGGGAATGAGAGATGATGAGGACAGGAATATTTGTGATCTTAGAGATTTATATGTCGAGTTAATAATTAACATTCTGTAGCTGAAGAAAGGCAAAAAAGCAAGTAGGAAAAATAGCCACAATAACAATATTAAGGTTGTTAATTAGCACAACACTCAAACTACTACTGAGGCTAGTTTGAAGAAAAAAAAAAAAAAAAAAAAAAAAAAAAAATATATATATATATATATATATATATATATATATATATATATATATATATATATATATATATAGAGAGAGAGAGAGAGAGAGAGAGAGAGATCCGCATGACAATAATACTAATCACACTGACATTGTGCAATAATAGTGCACCTGGATAGAAAAACACACAATAGTCCAGACCTGAACACTGCTGAATTAGTGTCGAATCATCCTGTTATAGAACAGAACAAAAACGACCTTTAAAAATCTTTTAAGAAGCCTGTAGAACTATTCCTGAAGACTGCTTAAAGAAATGACAAGAATGCTTGACTCAGTCTGTGCTGAAGAATAAAGGTGATCATACCAAACAGTGACTCTTAGACATAAAAGGGCATCTTTTGAGGATGAAGAATGGCAAATCATAGTGGTTTGGGCTTTGGTGAGTAGGGATTACATCTCAGCAGTGATCAGCTTCTTCTCCTTTGTGCCCATGCTGCTGCTTGGACAGCAGAGATTTTTAATGCAACAAAAAAATCCACATATCAGTTTGTCCACATATGAGTTCAATGTAATCAAAGTGAATACAAATCAGTAATGCTGAAGCATGAAATGTGGATTTGAGTCTTCAGTAAGGCAGATATTTATCATAGTCACACTGTTAACGGCATATGTAGTGAGGTTTTTAAAAAGGAGGCTGTTTGAACTTAAGCAAAATATAGAAAGTTGGTAGGAAACCAGTTAGAGTAAAGCAACATCCCAGTTGTGTTATTCTTTTAGAAAAACTTGTTCAAAGACTCAGATTCAAATGCCCCCTGTTGGCTTTTTTTTTTTATTGCAAACCAAAAGATCACAGGAAACACTTTTGCATTTCTTTTTGATTCAGTTTCAAAAACAGTCTGCTGAGGTTACAGGAGTGTAGTAATATTTCTACTTATCTGAGCATTATTAACATCATAACATTTTTCAGTTTTCCACATAAAGGGTGTTGATATACTCCTGATGCATCTGTTTCTCCCAGCCATATGTAAAACAGATACATCAACTTGAAAGCTATTCATTCAATCAAACTTTTTTAACTAGAAATAAGTGTTTCAATACTGGGGACTATTTTACTTTTACTATCTTTGAATACTATTAAAAGTTTATCAGTTTGTACTACATATATGAATTTCTATACAAGTTGGAGAACTACTGTTAATGACACCTTCAGTCATCAGTCACACCCTGTTATATCGTCTACATACTGTACACCTAAGTATAATGACACTAAAGTTGAATGTTAAATGATAATGTCTAGGTTGGAACTAGCTATTATGATTCCTGTTACTAGAGAAAGCAAATATTTTCATTACACATCTTGCCTGGTGTCATTACAAAGTTTATTAATGGCTAAACTAGCCACTGTTTGAGGTTATATAAAAGTTAGTACCTTGACTAAAGTTGGCTTGTGAAATAATTTGTCCAGCAAGCCAAATAGCATTTCCAACATTTTGATATATGATCAATCATCCTGGTAAAGAAATCCGAGAAAGCTGTTGTATTCCATCTGGATGTTGTGTTTTCAGCAGGAGAAATGTTTCCCTACTCATCCTAGTGACTTCATCAGAATGAAAAAAATCACTTCAGTTAGATTTGATTCCAAAAATCAAACAGTGTCTGTGACTTAAATCCTTTGTGACCGCCAAATTCCAACATGATAAGATGTTAGCTAACATTGTTAAATACTCTCTCAAATTTTATCCCTTCTAGTGTAGTCTCTTCATGTGGAGTTTACAACTTAGTCTGTGTTGCTCAGTATCAAGAAAGTACTACCATCTGTCCATCCACTTATCGGGTCATGGGGGACTGCAGCCTATTCTAGCTGCCATAGGGCAATTGTCGGGGCACACCCTAGACAGCTCGCCAGTCTGTTGCAGTGGCTTAATATATATTAGTATTCTTCCCATCACATAAAAGTTCTTCAATAATCCCCATCTTATCTTAATGACCTTGTAGTACCATATCACCCTATTAGAGCACTTCACTCTCGCACTGCAGGTTTACTTGTTGTTCCTAGAGTAATTAAAAGTAGAACGGGAGGGAGAGCCTTCAGTTTTCAGGCCCCTCTTCTGTGGAACCAGTTTGGATACTGTCACGGCTCAACGGCACGAGGGAACAGGGATGGACACAGGCGCAGAAACCAACCCGGAAGCGAGGTGACAGAAAACAAATGATTTATTTCCGCCCACAGGGAAAACAAAGGTGAAACACAAAGCGACGCCACCACACTAGTGGCGCGTAGGATTCGTCTGTGAAAATGAGGGCGACCTAGACACCTCTAGGAGACGGCTGAACAGCGGGGACAGCGGGGAGGTAGAAACAGGACTAGGTAGGGGCCGGGGCACTGGAACAAGAGGAGATCACGATCAGAGGGATCCAGCAGACAACCAATAATCCTCCGCAGTTGAATTGAATTGCCTTACTTGGTTTCAGATGGAGGGGACAGGTGGAGCGGAAAACCCGGAAGCGGTCGAGGCGTGGGGAGGCAGGCAGGTGAGCAGTGGGTCGGCAGGCCACGTTGTGTGAGCAGCTGGCGGCCCAGGTCCAGGAGGACGGGAGCGAGGGGAACAAGATCTCCACTCCGGGTACTATCGCTGAGGACAAGAAAAGACAGGTCAGTCATCGCACGGCGTTAAGACAAGGTTTGAGGATGCTCCACTGAACTAACATGGGAATAGCAGATACTCAGGCGATGAGTGGTTGAGAGCGCAGGTCTGATATACCGCTGGCACGATTGCTCACAGGTGGTCAGCCAGGGAGGGGCAACCGGACTCCGCCTAAAGGAGGAGGAGCCGCTGTCTGAGACCTGCAGGTGCCCAACCAGACCATGACAGATTCAGGAGTCAGATACTATCTCTACTTTTAAGATTAGTCTTAAAATTTACCCTTTTGCTAAAGCATATAATTAGTGTGTTTTATTATGTGTTTTTCTTTCATTTATTAATTAATGAAAGAAAGAAAGAAAGAAAGAAAGAATCAGCACCTCCAATCTTGTTCGCGAGTGATGGGAGAAGGGAGCCGGAGATCGACAGACGGATTGGTGATGCGGACGCTGCACCGTTCCGTCGTGGTGAAGAGAGAGCTGAGTGTAAAAGCGAAGCTCTCAATTTACCGGTTGATCTACGTCCCTACCCTCACCTATGGCCACGAGCAGTGGGTAGTGACCAAAAGAACGAGATCGCGGATACAAGCGGCGGAGATGAGCTTCCTCCGAAGGGTGGTATTAATCTCAACACTTTACAGAGTTCTTTTGATTCTTCAGAGGCATCCCATGGAAGACAAAACACTGCTCAGTAGACCATTTAACACTTTAGTACTTCTAGAAGGGAGATGCGCCCTGCACAACACGCTGCCACGGATCTCAAAATGGTGGTGTGCCCCTGACAGTTTTATTCCAGAAGCTAAACAACAGCATTCCAGTAATTTTCACAGAAAATGGTTCCCTCTTATCTAGTGCTCTACATGCCAACGTGGGCGAGAGTCTACGACTGAAGGACGTCAATTCTAATGCCTTTATTATTCAGGGCTGTGTCCACTTAACACTACTTCTACATGATTATATGGCAGTTTTGATTAATATGAGATTAATATAAGGCACAGTAATAATGCACTTCAGGTAAGATCATTCCAACAGTGGCTGGTCTCTCCCTTAGAGATAGGGTGAGAAGTTCGGCCATCCGGGAGGTGCTCAGAGTGGAGCCGCTGCTCCCCCACATCGAAAGGAGCCAGCTGAGGTGGTTCGGACATCTGACAAGGATGCCTCCTTGGGCGCCTGGCATGTCCCCCCGGGGCAGACCCCGGACACGCTGGAGAGATTATATCTCTCGGCTGACCTGAGAACACCTTGGTGTTCCCCTGGATAAGCAAGAGGAGGTGGCTGGGGAGAGGGAGGTCTGGGCTTCTCTGTTTAGGCTGCTGTCCCCACAACACGGCCTCGGATAAAGCGGATGAAGATGGTCTAACCTCTTGTGCAAATGGCCAGTTTTTCAGAACTTCAAATATATTCTAAATTGTGATCTGATGACTGTTCACCAAACCACACTGAAATTTGATCAGTTAATACAAATCAGTCGACACACAGAAACCAGGAAGCTTCAGATGCCAAAACTTGCTTTCCTTTCCTGGAAATCTGCAAATTCATATGCAGTTTTTCTTTAAAAGATCTCTTGGGCACCAGTGTTTATCAAAGGCTTAAATCCATTAGTTGTAGTTCCACAGCTGGGATTACTCTCTGACCATAAAAAAAGCTACTAATGGATCTCACAGGGCAAGAGTTGTATCAGCAATGACAAATAGGCCCAGCATATGGTTAATCTGCTTTGCAAATGTTGAACTTAAAAATTGTGAGCACTAATACGTTTCTACTTAGTTTAGCAACTGGGTGCAGTGTTGCCAACTTAGCGACTTTGTCGCTATATTTAGCGAGTTTCAGACCCCTTAGCGACTTTTTTTCTAAAGAAAGTCGCTAAAAAAAGACGTGAAAGCGCGTATCGCTTTTACTCTCAACAAGCAGCGGGTGCTGTAACGCAGTCAGTTCTTCTTTTACTCTTTTACTCTTATGCTGTTTTGTGGATCACAAGGTTTAAAACTACTTATAAACACACACAAAGTAACTCCACCAGAGTGCCTATTTTTGGTCACTTGCCGGTCCAAGCCCGGGTAAAGGAGCAGGGTTGGAATTGTGACATTAAAAAAACAATAACTGTTATAGATGTTATTTCTCTCTCCAACAATATAGGTTACAATTATATTAGCATGACCAATTATGCAAATTAGGCGATGACGTCATTTAGCGACTTCTAGCGACTTTTAGGACAACCAATAGCGATTTTCCTTACTGAGGAGTTGGCAACACTGGCTGGGGGAATGACTAACATATCTCTGACACAATGAAAAAGTAAAAATTAAACACAGTGTGCTACAAAGTTGTTTGTGTAAATAACGTTGGTTTGGCACTAATCTCCAGGAGCCTAAGTGACTGCTGGGCTAATCAATGTGGAATGAAAATGGAAAATTGATTGCACTTCAAAAAACTAGAAAAACGGTTTCAATTTGACTGACAATTTTTCCCCCACTCTTCCATCTTCGTTTGTATAGCTGTAGGTCATTAATTCAATCAGGGTTCAACATGCTGATGTTATGATAAACGTAATGAGTTTAAAGACTAAAGAAGAGCTTTTTCACGCTACACCTTTCCTCTCACAAGTAGGCAAAATGTTAAATGGTAAATAGCCTGTATTTGTATAGCGCTTTACTTAGTCCCTATGCACCCCAAAGCGCTTTACACTACATTCAGTCATCCATCCATTCACACACACTGGTGATGGCAAGCTATTATTCCATTTCAAAATTATTTTATTTGTAAGGCCGTTTTAGAGGCGGCAAGCAGGGTGATAAAGAGGAAAGAAGGTAGAGGGGAAAAGAAGATTGTACCTTGGTGGACGAAGGAGTGTGATAAAGTGATTAAACATCGAAATGGTAAATGGCCTGTATTTGTATAGCACTTTACTTAGTCCGTATGGACCCCAAAGCGCTTTACACTACATTCAGTCATTCACACACTGGTGATGGCAAGATACATTGTTGCCACAGCTGCCCTGGGGCGCAGTGACAGAAGTGAGGCTGCCGGACACTGGCGCCACCGGGCCCTCTGACCACCACCAGTGGGCAACGGGTGAAGTGTCTTGCCCATGGACACAACGATCGAGACTGTCGCAGCTGGGGCTCGAACCTTCCGATTATAAGACGAACTGCCAACTCTTGAGCCACGATCGCCCCAAGTTAAGAAAGAGAACAATGAGGTAAGGGGCATAGATGAAGAGAGGAGTGATTTTATTATTTGCTAAATGAGGATGAAGACAAATGTAAAGAAAGGATGCAAAGAAAGAGGAAGGATCACTGCTCTGCCTTCCATCACTGAGAAACAAGTGCATTTTTACTATCTTGCAAAGAAGCACAAGATCGGGAACACATTTATATAATGCAGTACTGCACATTCATATTATTTCATCTCTCTGGATGCTTTGTATCAAACACTTGTGGGCAAGTTTTCGTGATGTTAATAAGCAAGCTGGTAAAAGGCCAGCAGCTTCTTTTTTTATGCTGCCTGTGCTGTTTGTTTTCTATGCTGCAGGTGTGTGCGTGCGGGTTTTGATTTCCATTTGAAAGTGTTGTGTGTCCTAGTTGTACATATTGGCACACTTTGGCACGCTTACATAACGGCCTTGCAGTCCACCCTTGAGCTTTGGTAAAAAAACAAAGTAGCTCTATCTGTAGATGGATCTTTTTTTACAAGGCAAATGTATCCAAATGTATCTACAAAATGTAGCCTGACTGATAAGACCGATGCAAAATTTTAGTTTCTGAAGTTTTTGAAGAATAAACCAATGATAAATCAGCACCATTGAGAAGAACAGAGGTACCCAAAGGGCCTACAAGACAGTGGAGTACAGAGAAATCTAAAATAAATAAAAAATTAAATCAATCCCAAACATACCTATGGTATGAATCAAACCTCATGAGCCAACTGTTGTTGTGATTTGGCGCTAGTAAATTAAACTGAATTGACTAGTAGATAAAACTAAATTGTAATTAGTGTTTGTCATTTAAATGTAAAAATGTACTATGCTATGTACACATGCAAAATATTCTAATATGTATATACAGAATACTTAGTGGCTCTAGATAGTAATTATTCTTTACTGTAAATCTACTCTACTGTAAAGTTCTTTGCAGTGAAAATAAAATATTGCTGGAAAAGCTAACAACTTTCCTAAAGCTGCCAATATGTTACTGAATTAAAATACTATAAATATACTATAGTAATTATGTAAATCAGCGGTCCCCAACCTTTTTTGCACCGGTTTATGCCCGACAATATTTTCACGGACCGGTCTTTAAGGTGTCGCGGATAAATACAACAAAATAAAACTAGTACCGGTACCGAAAAAAAAGAAGATTTATTCATAACACACGTGAAAAGACCCAGGAAAACCGAGTTAACGATAAAAACGATAACAAAATAATGCTGAAAACTGATAAAAACCCTGAAAACTATACATTTCACACCTGAGCCTCAACTCTCGCAGCCCGGCACCAAACGACTCGTTGGGGTTCGGGAACCGCTGATGTAAATGACAAAATGTAATACAGTGGTCGCTCGTTTATCACAGGAGTTACGTTCTGAAAATAACCCGTGATAGGTGAAATCCGCGAAGTAGCCAACTTTATTTTTTTTTACATTTATTATGTTTAGCATCTTCCTCTGCCTTTTGGATGCTACCGCGGTTGCCTTTGATGGTGCAAAAAGTTTCGTTGACATTGTTGTGTTTGTTGGGGAGAAAACTTACAAACATACAGTGCAGCACTTCAGAGTCACACTGCTAGCAATTGATGATTTATGTACATTTGACAAGCTGAACGCATTCTGTACTGTACAGGAGACATGGCACAGAGGAGATTGTTTGACAATGGTCTACAGCCAATCAGGACCAGTGTTGGGTAAGTTACTTTAAATTAGTAACTTAGTTACATTACTAGTTACTTCTATCAAAAGTAACTCAGTTACTTCAAGTTACTCGTTACTTTCAGAGTAACTAGTTACTAGGGAAAGTAACTTTGGTTTAACTCAGAATTCTCTTGTTAATGTGTTTCTTCCATAACTTCAGTCTTCTAGCTTGCTTACTTGCCACAAGTGCACTGTGCCACCTACCAATAGAAAGGAAAAAATAATGTGCACATTTCCACGAGAGAAATCCCACGCCTGATTCTATCCTAGCCTGCTTTTTACATCCAACACAAAAACTGCAGTCGTAGTGCTTTCGATTGTACTCAGAACTCGGAAATTCTGCCTTCTGAATAGGAAGATGTAGGTAACACCAGACTGCAGATGAGCTGCACACTGGGCTGGACTGGGACAAATAAATCGTCCCGGGCATTTTGACTAGAGACCGGCCCACCATTATAGGAAAAATCATAAAGCCTTTGAATGAAAACAAACACTGTTGTGACAGTGATGTACACTGTTCTGATGGTATATATGTATCAATCTATCAATTGTTTGTTGTAAGACTCAGATAATTATTTTTTTGAAAGTGAGACATTTTAAATGAGAATAAGAAAGTATTTCTTTGTGCCCCCCTTTCCCTGTTAATGCCCTACATGGACCCCTGGCAACACTTTGCTAGACCCGCCCCTGCACAGTTACCAGCTGTCAGCTACCTAAAAAAGGATCCTGGGGTTATTTGTCTCTCAGAAACAGTTCATAACTTCCCTTCAACTCATTCATGTGACCTAAAAGGTAAACCTGTTTCTCCATCACAGTTCTGATGATTCAGTAAGGACATCTCCTGGTTTCATCTTCATGTTTCCCTCTCACCACATATCCAAACCGATATCATGACCAGCAGGTTTACAGCTGTGGCTCCAGCAAACATCAGCTGATACTAGAAATTAATATTAAATAAATTCTAACAACAGCTGATCAAGCTTAAAAGTGCTGCTGTTGTTTAGCGCGACATCCGCTGGTTTCCTCTTTCTGGCGCAAAGTGGGCGATAAACAAACAAGAGAGAAAAGCCGATCAGCTGATCATTGATCAGTTTCATGATGAAGTAGAAACAGGAGAGGGAGGGGGAGAGAATGAGAGAAGAAGAGGCAGCTGTGCAGCGTAAACACAGAATAACTCCAGCTTTGTGTCTTTTTCATTGTAGCTGAAGTCCGGGACAAACTGTGTTTCTTTTCACCTAAATACGAAACGCGTAATAATTTCTCTGAATACAAGACGATTCCGTTTTTTACGGGACGGTTGGAAACTCTAATAATTAACCTTATGAACAAAATAAAGTTCAACATCAGTAACATAGCACCCACCCAGCTGTATAGAAACTCCGTCATGCTAGCTAGCACGCAGTCCGAAAAAGTCAGCATAACGAAAGTAAACTCCACCTAAACTTGGTTCATATCTGACCCAGATGGACTGCAGGTTATAACTTCTTACCTGAAGTTCAGTTCACCTGACACTCTCGGACCAGCGGCCGCTTCGGGTCTCTCCTCTTGCCTCCCTTTTCCTTCATCCACCTGCTGGCCTCCACCACTTGCTAATGTTATTGAATCTGTGGAAGCTCCGCGATAGCCACCACACAAAGTAACGAATAACGAGCCTATCTAAATCCCAGTAACGAGTAACGCGTTCCCGGTTTTGGCATAATAACTAGTTACTGTGCTCGTTACCACAATAATAACGTAGTTACTGTAACGCGTTACTTAATAACACGTTAGTCCCAACACTGATCAGGATGCAGTCACACTGTGTGGTAGTGATGTGTCGGTCGCAAACGAAATGGCTCTTAGAGCCGGATCTTTGACGTGAACATCGCGAGCCATGGGTTTTTTTTTTTCCTTCTCTCACCCTCTCTCTCGCACTTTTTTTCTGCTTCACTTCCGCATGTGAGCCTTGTGCTTTGCGCTGGGCAGAGGGGGGAGGGGGCCAGGGACAACAACGTCACATTACAAAGGTATAGTAATCATCCACAACTATTTTCAGTTGCAGATAATAAAGGATTCAGAAAGTTTATTCATGCAGGTCCATATGACAGACAATGTGCATCTTCTTTTTGTTTTCATATTTTAATTTATATTTAATTGTGTTGTGGTTTGCAGTGTTTTGTGTTGTTTCACTTTAAATTTGTTTAAAAGGAAAAAGCTGAAAATGTAAATAGTTAAAAGTTGAAATGTGACTAGTTGGTTTTTGTATTATATGATTTATTTATTACATTTTATTTGGAGTGAATAAATAAAAATATATTTACGGTGGCCCCTACAGACAAAGCACGTACAAACTCCAAAACATGTACAAAACACAACAGACGTGCTCCAGAAGGCCCAGTGTTGAGCTTTTGTTACCTAGAGGCTACACAAGCCAGGAAGTACCAACGACCGTGTGGTAGTAACAGGTAAATGAACTTTTTTTTTTAAATTATTTGAATATATATGAGTGCTTGTGTATTAATACACAAACAATACACATATGCTTTCAATCATGTGATTTAAGTGATCTAGTAGCTCTGCTTTGAAGTTCAGTTCATGCTAGAAATGTGTTTTGGAGTTTGTATGCGTTTTGTCTCTAGGGGCCACTGTATATATTTATATGCAAACATATATAAATATAACCACTTTTTTTACATTAGTAATTCCTTTTGTGCATAATTTTATATTATTGTTAATAATAAATTAATTAAAGCAACAAAACAACCTGAAGAGCCGGTTCGGAGCCGAAAGAGCCGGAAATCCCATCACTACTGTATGGGTGTGTGGGCTGCAATGTGCCCACCAGTCATTCGCTGCCAGCCTAGTCCATGTACAAGGAAGTTCATGGGATTGGGGGGAGAGTGTAGCCAAAGTAACATCTGACCCCACTCCCGCAAATCCCTTTATTGTGGCGGGAATGAACCCTGTATAAGTTCCGGGTCAATCAGCAGCATGTCCCCTGCTCCCATTGCTGCTGTTGTCCCTGTGGTTGATGTGCTTCAGTTTCAGTTTTATTTGTCATATGCAAGTTAGCACAGGGTCAAAATTTGCAATGAAATGTGTTTGACGAGCAGCAGTCACTCAGCAGCATGATACAGTAGAAGAAAATAAAATAAAATAAAATAAAATAATAAAGAAAATAGAAAAATAGTAAGGAGCAAATATTAGAGAGACATGGTAAAAGAGAAAAGATGACTAAATATATATGTATCTATAAAAATAAATATATGTACACTAGTGATTAAATAAGAAAATCTTGAAAAGAAATATGACGGGGGGGCAGATGGGATATTGCACAGGAATGAGCAGCAGAAAATTACAGTATTGCACTTTTAAATATAAATATCAATAACAATAAAGTGAAGTGACCAGTGCAGATTAAACAGAGTACTTGTGAAGCTGCAGGGTAGCTTCTGAGTGCTGTGTTGTGTGTGTTTAAGTGTTGTGGTTGAGGTGTCGTATGGCTTGGTGGTAAAAACTGTTTTTGAGTCTTGTAGTCCGAGCAGACAGACTCCTGTAACGTCTGCCAGACGGTAACAAGGAGAACAGCTGATGTGCTGGGTGGCTGTGGTCCTTGATGATGCTGTGTGCTGAGGCATCGCTGGAGATAAATGTCCTGAATGGCAGGAAGCCTCGTGCCAGTGATGTGCTCTGCTGCCTTCACCACCCTCTGTAGTGATTTACCAAACTGTGATGCAGCTCGTCAGCAAGCTCTCGATTGCACACCTGTAAAAATTTGAGGTGATGTTGGAGTTCATGCCAAACTTCCTCAGCCTCCTCAGGAAGTAAAGCCGCTGGCGAGCTTTCCTGATAGCAGTGTCTGTGTGAAGGGTCCAGGAGAAGTCCTCAGTGATGTTGACTCCAAGGAACTTGAAGCTTCTGACCCTTTCGACCTTGACACTGTTGATGTGGATGGGCTGTTGCTCTCTGACTGGTCATTTCCGGTAGTCCACTATCATCTCTCTAGTTTTGCTGATGTTGAGAGTCAGGTTATTTTCCAGGCACCACTCGTACAGCGCCATCACCTCCTCTCTATAGGCCGTCTCATCGTTGTCTGTGATGAGGCCTATGATGGTTGTGTCATCCGTAAACTTGATGATGATGTTGGACTCTTGTTTAGCAACACAGTCATGTGTGAACAGGGAATATAGGAGGGGGTATAGGAGGTGCTTGTCAGATATTGACAAATTACGGACTACATATCAATTGACAGCGTGCAATAACCCGGCTGATTCATTCAGCTTTATACCTTTTTTGATCCACTCAACGGTGAGCTATTTGCTTGGTTTTTTGTCATAATTAATGTGGAGCCGCAGTCGCGCATGCTAAACGCTGGTAAGCTAACGCTAGGCTAGTGACAGTTAAGTGCAATTACTGGTTTTATTTATTGAATATTGTTGTTTTTGGTTTTTCAACTATGGCCGAATGTTAAAATTAATGTTTCAAGAGTTGAGTGAGTGATTTGATCTTTGTAGTTTTGTCCGTTTTGGATGTTTTTTGTTACTTTTCTGATTAAATGCCAAAACGGCCTATGGGACTTTTGAGTTAAATTCCTTTTAGGTTATTGAACTTGTTGCGTAACACCTTTAATTAAATCTGTTTTGTAAATATTCGATTAACCTTGGATAATGTTTATTAGCCTTATTGCCAATTTACTTTACTTTGATGGGACGCATGTGAATGTTTTTCAGTAGTATTTTCAATGAAATTTATTATAAGAGATTCACTGTTTGGTGAAAAAAAGCTCAGATTCATAAGAAGGGTTGACAATGAGTAATAGGCACAAAGCACATTTTAAACATGTGGCATGTGTTTCACTGTGGATGAAGCATCTGCCCACCACAGAGGAAGGTGTGTTTCTGTTTGTTTATGGATGCTGCCAGAAGCAGCTCGTCTTCAGCAGGATGCTTAAATCCAATGCGCCCCTGGAACATTTGTGTGACCCACATTTACTTATCTGCAGAAAAAAGATAATCTCTAAAAAGACTCTGACTCTCGCTCACTGTGTGTTCATGAAGTGTGACAAGTCTGGTGTTTTGTGTAGGAGGCAGCCAAACAATCTACAAGCAAAGCTAGCAATGTCCAAATCACCTGCAGGATGAAGTTTTGGTATAATTGGAAGATAATCAGGCGATAAAAGCATGCAAGCTACACATATGTTAGTTAATCAAGAGAAAAATACTAGTAATTCTACCAGTAATTTATGTGCTTACTTTAAAGCCTGGATATGAAGCAGATTTATTGTCGCTGTTGTTCATGTTTTTCTGAAATAGAAAACACCAACATGAACAGTAAAACAGCCTTTGTTTGCTTCTCTAATTAGCTGGGAGAGACCAAAAAGAGAGACCCATTGATGGATTTGTTAGATGCATTTGAATATTATGGGTATCACAACCCTCTTTAGAGTTTAAAGGGAGGCACTAAAAGTGATTGAGGGGGGTTCTAACTAACAGCTATCACCACTGTGCTTCTCTGATGCCCTATATTAAGATAATTATTTTCTGTAAAATATTTTATTTTTCACTTTTATGTTGAGGTGTGCAAATGAGGTCAAATTTATCTAAATGTGAGTGCACAGAGTTTTCCAGAACATAAATCAGAACTTTAAAACCCAAGTTCAGTTTTCTTATTTCATTTTGTTGGCACTGTGACTGCAAATTTTGGATATCACTTTTTATCAATCCAAAAGTAAAAGAAGAAAGAAAAGCGATGCTCACCATGTTGAGCAGGAATGAAATGTTCAATAAATCTAAATGATAGATGAACAAACCCTTCTGCAAGAACCTTCAAAATATGGAAAGAAATCAGACTGTAAAGTTTGGTGATGTAAGTGTCCTGATGTCAGGATTTCTGGCTAACTAAGAAAATGCCCTTTAAAGTTTAGGTTTGTTCAGTTTATGTTTAGTGGAAACTAGTATTTATAGGCAAAAACAAACTGAAACTATCACCATCAACATGAATTCCTTGACTTAAGATCACTTTTGGAAAAACACATTGGTTTTTAATATTTTTTTTTATTCACACATAGGTATCATATCGCTGAATATGCAATCATTCGGGCTACGTCTACACGTACGCGTGTAATTTTGAAAACATATTTTGGGGCTTAGGCTGCCAGAAATGATTATTTTGATAGTCGATTAGTCACCGATTATTTTTACGATTAGTCGACTAATCAGATCATGTATCCATTGGATGTAAAACATTACAAAGTTACCCACCAGCTCGATAGCAAGCCAGGGGGTTCAATGCTTACTCCAGCCGGCGAGAGCAGCGGACTCCTGGCTTCATCGTTTTCAGACCCCCGCTCTTTCGCTACTCAGGTTGAACATGATATAAGTCACTCGGGTAACTTAAAAATGTAATTGTTTGCCTTTTTTCTGTGTTTTATTTGTTCCGGAGTAAATCGGTTTGGCTGAGATCAAAGTTATTAGATTAAATAAAACTTTATTAATCCATCGAGTGGGTTCCTCCGGGATTTTCACACAGCTGAATAAACGTTAAACAGAAAACTGATTAAACAGAAGTGTGAGACGGTCGAGAATTTACGCCAGTGTCCTGTTATATTTTAGATAGCAAGGAGCAGACGGCCGAGTTTATTAAACTCCACCGACACAGCGGTGACGCAAATCTGAAGGCTAGACGGTCCCATTTCACAGCCTTGCACTTCCGGCCTTCTCGGTCTTTGAAGGACCCAGCCTACGTAGACCGCGGAGGCCGGGTCCTCCGAAGGATGCAGCTGACGTTTTGGGACACAGCTACTGTTGCTGTTAATCTGACTATCTTCCGTTTTTCCACGCTAACATATACACACACATTTACTGTCCCTCCATTTAGAAAGACAAAGGCATTACAGTGAACTTCGGCCGTGGCTTCTACATTCAACACAGATGCTCTCATTTGTTTTAAATCACATTTAGGTATGCTGTATGTATTTTTGGCATTCCTAAGTTGTGAGTCTACACCAGTCATATTTCACAGTGCTATGATTATGAATCTGTCATGATGTGCTGTGTGGCAGGATGTAGGACACAAATGCAGGACTCAGAGACTGAATGATAAACTAACGGCGGCAGCTTTGTTGCTGGAGGAACAACCTTAACATGAAATACAGGAAAGCTAAACTAGAAAAGCAAACACAAAACTCAACGTAACAGCGTCAATGAGGCAAAATCCAAAATACTGTCTTTAGTTATTAACATTTGACGCTTGTCGTTGACCTGCAATTTTACTACACATGTTCGCATCAAACCTGTTTATCAGGTGGTTGAGCGGGTCATCAGATTGGAAGGCTGGTGGACCGGTCTCCTTCTTGGGCAAGAAACTAAACCCAAAGTTGATCCATCCATCAGTTTGTGTGTGCATGTGCAAATGTTATAACAGTGCTTAGATATAGATGGAAGCCCTGTATGAATTTGTGTCTGAATGAGACTTGTAGTAAAAAGTCCTTTAAGTGCTCAAATTGAGTAGAAAGGTGCTATGTAAGACCAGTGTTACTGCCTGGAAGGAGTGTTTGAGTCCCACACCAATGTTTAGGTACAGTAGCACGAACATGAAAACAAGGGTCCAAAGTTTTCCCAGCAGGATATGGTAATTTGTATAGTGCTTTTACTTGGTCCTAAGGACCCCAAAGCGCTTTACACTATACACAATCATCCACTCAGTCACACACACCTTCACACACTGGTGATGGCAAGCTACATTGTAGCCACAGCCACCCTGGGGCGCACTGACAGAGGCGAAGCTGCCGGACACTGGCGCTACCGCCACCAGAGCCAATTACCTTCTTTTTTTTTTTTTTTTTTATATTCTTTTTTTTTTTTCACAGACTACTGTCCAGCAGGAGCTGATGAGTATGAGCCACACATGACCTCAGGTGTCCAATTGTTGACAATTTCAGGCTTCTCAGACATTACTAAACCAACAGACTCACCCATACGTCTGCCAACGTTTATTTTATTACAGTTTCAGTGTAATCTCCTTACACTCTAAGAAACGTCAAAATTTTATGAATGTATTACAACTTTTTTGGTTACATTGTTGCCACTTCCATTCTTTTTTTCGTTTGCTGTGTCAAGACGTGCAATGGGGTGAAGAGGGGGGCACCCTTGAATGGGAACCAGTAAAGGGGTTCTCCATTATCTCCTGTTTGCCCTGCTTTATCCAGACTTCTCACTCTTCTTTCTTTCATCCTTCCCCCATCAGCCCTCCATCTGCCTGTTATCAGGGCTTTATGTTGTTAGCTGTTGAAAAGGACAGATAAGGGAAGCAAGTATACAGCCGCAGGCTTAATAGCTCATTCCCAAATCAACGCACACACATACACTAAAATGTACAATCAGTCGTTTAACTGTGATTGGCAGAGACAGCAAATGACTCAGCTCCCTGACTACTCTGTATAAGACGAGTTTAGGCTGGAAAAATGAGCACATGGTGCTGATATTTTTCAGATGCACAGAATAAGGGAATATATTTCTTGTGAGCCTGGGTGACTCATTTCTCAAACCTTAATTCTTAAATTCATTGATGGGAAAATAAGATAAAAGTCTGACAAATGTCCTCTCATTCCAAAAGTGTCATTGCTTTCTGAAAATGTCTTCAATTACATTTAAGGGGGTAAACTGTCCTAAGCTAAGAGAAAATGTCCTAATTTTCTACATTGTCCTGTGTCCTACTTTACCAGAAATCTCCACCTGTTCTCGTCTGAGGGCATCAAGTATGGCTGTTTTGTTAAGAGTTGCCTGCACAAGCACAAATACTTTGTCTTTGCTATCCTGATGCACAACCAGTACTGCTGAGAGACAGTTTATGTTGCCAGTACTTCTCATGTGATGACTAATATGCTAAAACAAGAAGATTGTAAAAGATTTTTAACATGTTTATCAAGCATGTGTTCAAAATTAAAATTTGTACTGTTATGCTGTGTTTGGTTTACACCAAACATGTATGGCCACATATTTCTACAGGGTGGGCCATTTATATGGATACACCGTAATAACATGGGAATGGTTGGTGATATTAAAGTTCTGTTTGTGGCATATTAGTATATGTGAGGGGGCAAACTCCTCAAGATGGGTGGTGACCATGGTGGCCACTTAGAAGTCGGCCATCTTGGATACAACTTATGTTTTTTCAATAGGAAGAGGGCCATGTGACACATCAAACTTATTGGTAATGTCACAAGAAAAACAATGGGGTGCTTGGTTTCAACGTAACTTTATTCTTTCATGAGTTATTTACAAGTTTCTGACCACTTATAAAATGTGTTCAATGTGCTGCCCATTGTGTTGGATTGTCAATGCAACCCTCTTCTCCCACTCTTCACACAGTGATAGCAACACCGCAGGAGAAATGCCAGCACAGGCATCCAGTATCCGTAGTTTCAGGTGCTGCACATCTGGTATCTTCACACCATAGACAATTGCCTTCAGAGGACTCCAAAGATAAAAGCCTAGGGGGGTCAGATCAGGAGGGGGCCATTCAACTGGCCTACGACGACCAATCCACTTTCCAGGAAACTGTTCATCTAGGAATGCTCGGACCTGGCACCCATAATGTGGTGGTGCACCATCTTACTGGAAAAAGTTTTGCAAGCTATATAGTTTATGTCTTCCATATTTCCAACTATATCCATAATCACATACTGTGTATGCTACCATTGTATATAGTGTATTATCTTACTTTTTTCATTGATTGTACTTATTTGTATTTTTTTATTTCCTTCATATATCTGTACCTGAGCTGAGGTGACGCAAAAATTTTCCCCGTTGAGGGATCAATAAAGTCTTATCTTATCTTAACTCGGGGAACATGCCAGCTTCAGTGCACAAAGAGGGAAACACATCATCATGTAGCAATTTCAAATATCCAGTGGCCTTGAGGTTTCCATTGATGAAGAATGGACCCACTATCGTTGTACCCCATATACCACACCAAACCATCACTTTTGTTGGTCCAACAGTCTTGGAGGGATCCGTCCAATGTGGGTTAGTGTCAGACCAATAGCGTTGGTTTTGTTTGTTAACTTCACCATTCACATAAAAGTTTGCCTCATCACTGAACAAAATATTCTGCGTGAACTGAGGGTCCTGTTCCAATTTTTGTTTTGCAAATTCTGTGTGCCGATCTGGGTCATCCTCGTTGAGATGCTGCAGTAGCTGGAGTTTGTAAGGGTGCCATTTGTGAGTAGCTAATATCTGCCGAAGGGATGTTCGACTAATGCCACTCTCCAGTGACATGCGGCGAGTGCTACGCTGTGGGCTCTTGCTGAATGAAGCTAGGACAGCCACTGATGTTTCTTTATTAGTGACAGTTTTCTTGGGTCCACATTTTGACAAAATCAACACTGAACCAGTTTCACGAAACTTAGCAAGCAGTTTGCTGACTGTAGCATGGGAGATGGTTGGTCTCGTAGGGTGTCTTGCATTGAAATCTGCTGCAATGACCCGGTTACTGCGTTCACCAGATATCGACACAATTTTGATCCGCTCCTCACGTGTCAACCTCTTTGACATGTCAATGGCTGTGAACAAAGAGAAACTTGTAAATAACTCATGAAAGAATAAAGTTGCGTTGAAACCAAACACACCATTGTTTTTCTTGTGACATTACCAATAAGTTTGATGTGTCACATGGCCCTCTTCCTATTGAAAAACAAAAGTTGTATCCAAGATGGCTGACTTCTAAATGGCCACCATGGTCACCACCCATCTTGAGGAGTTTGCCCCCTCACATATACTAATGTGCCACAAACACGACTTTAATATCACCAACCATTCCCATGTTATTACGGTGTATACATATAAATGGCCCACCCTGTACTTTGGTCTCATCTGTCCAAAAGACATTGTTCCAGAAGTCTTGTGGTTCTGACAATGTTATCGTCTTCATTTAGAGTTGTTTGCTAAGCTTTTTGTTAATTTTTTTTTTTTTACTGTCACTAATATGTTAACTGAAGCCTTGAGGGTTGAAAATGTAGCTTTGGGATCTTTTGCAGATTCTCACCATGTAGTGAATTTGCTGGGACGTCCATTTCTGGCGTTACGCTTTAATACTACAGAAGTAGCAAAATACCAAGATCTCTGCTTTTATAGACATGTTCACACTTGATGATGATTAAATAATCAAGTGCATTTGATTAGTAGCACCTTAATAGTCTTTACCCTTTTAATTTTTGTGAACAAACATAAAAGGAGAAGAAGCCAAATTCTGTTCATTTTCTTAAATGGTACTCAGAAATATAATTAATTGAAAATCTTGTACTTTTCAAATCTGATTGCACGGTCCATCATGTTTCTCCTCCAAAAGGTCAGAATAAAAAGGTTTCTACTTTCTAATCTGCCTTGTTTTTGTTAAAAATATCCACATTTTGGAAGAACCGTCACTCTAAAGCACAAATCTGAACCTCAGAAATATACAAATGCAATAATGCACATAGTGGGGTTTTTCTTAGGCACTCCCTTCAGAAGAGGGAGGAAGTGAGCAGAGCTGACTGAGCATGTTCACTGAATCCACCCTGAAGAGACAGAGATTACAAAAAGAAATGATGTGGAAACATTTCCACAGTGGGCAGAGTTGAGACTGCTGCTCACGGACCAATGGATTTAAACATCAGAGTAAAAGCCAGAGCTGGTTGACATAAATATGATGCCATATGAACTGGTAAAAAAGGACTCTGGAGAAAAAGATAAAATAATAAATAATCATAAGAGATATTTTCTGTGATCAAGAAGTTCTTTAAGAGTAAAGATGGACGTTACCATTAATCCGAGCTGGGCTTGCCTATTTCTGCCTCATCTCCTAATTTTCACCTAGAATGACTTCTGACTTTCTGCAAGACAGACTGCAAATCTTGACATTTACAGTCTGATCTTTTTTCTTTTTTTTTTTCTTCTCCCCCCCCCCCCGCCATTGATTTTCACTGCAACTGCTGGAAAACACTGAGTGGCAGATTGAGTCAGCCTACGTCTAGTTGATTTTCTCCAGGAAGGAGAATGTAGTTATGGTTTAGTATGGTTTGTCTATTTTTCTTTTTTTTCTTGATGAAAGTTAAACAGTGCAAGAACAAGCTGTTTTTGTTTTTGTCTTTTTTAGGCTGAGCCATGTCATTGTTTTACTTATCAAAGTTTGAGAATATTTCTATTTTTAAGTTTTGACGAGGTGGAAAAGCAGTTTTTGAGTTTGCAAAATTATGCTTATATGTGTGGTCTCAGAATCTCATCTCTCCTTTTTGCAGATGATGTGGTTATCTTGACATCATCGGGTGATGTGTTTCAGCTTGCATTGGAGCGGTGGGAATGAAAATCAGCACCTCCAAATCTGAGGCCATCGTCCTCAGCCAAAAAAGGGTGCAGTGCCCACGCCGGGTCAGGGACAAGTTCCTGCCCCAAGTGGAGTTTAAGTATCTTGGCGTCTTGTTCATGAGTGATGGGAGAAGGGAGCTGGAGATCGACAGACGGATTGGTGCTGTGGCTGCAGTGATGCAGTCGCTGTACAGGTCTGTCGTGGTGAGAAAGAGAGCTGAGTGTAAAAGCTCTCAATTTACCGGTTGATCTACGTCCCTACTCTCACCTATGGTCACGAGCTGTGGCTAGTGACTGAAAGAACAAGCAGGAAAAAATGAGCTTCCTTCCTGTTTGTTTTTTTTCAGTGTTTTATTTGTTCCTGGGTAAATCGGTTTGGCTGAAACGGCTGAGTTTATTAAACTCCACCAAGACGGCGGGGATGCAAACCTGAAGGCTAGACCGTCCAATGTTACAACCTTGCACTTCTGGTCTTCTCAGTCTTCAAGACCCGGCCCACATATACCACAAAGGCCGGGTCCTCCAAAGGATGCAGCCCCTGAATTGAGACACAGTTTATATTTCTCAGCCTGGGAACACCTTGGTGTTTCCCCAGAAAGGCTGGAGGAGGTGGATGGGGAGAGGGAGGTCTGAGAATCTCTGCTTAGGGTGCTGCTCCCGCAACCCAGCTACGGATAGGCGAAAGAAGATGGCTGGATGGATGGATGCTTTTCCAAAATGTTGCCTAATTCTTGAAAGTGTGATGAGATTTTCCCCACTCTTTTATACTGTAAAACAAATCTCACTTCAAAAAGATGTCCTTAGTTTGTTAAAGTGCATTCACTAATGCGTGGGCATGAATGTTATCCTGAACAAAATTACTGTCAGATTTGTGAAACGTGTACCGGCAATTTTTGTTTTTACCAACATGAATCAGAATCATTCTTAATAAATGAGCTTGTGCTTGTACTGCCACACTCCCATTTCCCTATATAAGGAAACTCGTTTACCTTGATGCAGAGTAGAGAAACCAGTGATGATGGTGAAAAAGTATTCAGTTTCTGGGCACGTGGGGAAAAAAACACAAGAGCGACAAAACGCAGTGAAACAATAGTGCCAAATGAGGAAACCAGAAGCTTTCCAGTGGTTGAAAAACAAAAATTGTGCGCTCAGGCTGAAGTGACAAGGGTGATGAATATTGTTTCCCCTGAGACACTCACTATGGCACAAGTATAAGATATGAAGGTAGCACTTTATAATAATGCCACACTATTAAGCTTTATTAAGATACTAGCAAGTGCCTAATTCATCATTTATATATGATTACTTCACCTTATTATGCCATTTATAGATACAGATATAGTATTATGGTTATTTCTAGCAGTGATCTAGTGGCAGTGATAGATGCACATGGTGTAACAGTAACAGACAGTATGTCATGTTATAAATGCAGAAATGTTTATGTAAATCGTTAAAGGTGTTTTGCAAGATTAAAACCAAAAATAAAAGAGTAGCAGATGAAAAGATGACAGAAATTATACTGATAGCAAAAATAACAGCGACAATAAATATAATAAATATAATGCAGGGCTGTAGTCTAACTTATTGCCGTGGGCGTACCGGTACGCCTAACTTTAAAAAGTTAGGCGTACCGGCCCAAAAGTTAGGCGTACACAAATTATATAATAATTTATATAATATGTGTTTTTCTGGATACACTGCTTTTTCAGCATTCAAAGATTGATGACACCGTGTCAGCCCTCTGGCTATGAATTTCAGAAGGATCAGGCCTTAACTTAACAGAAAAGTTAGCAATAGTTCTTTTCCTATTACAGCTACATCCACTTCTGTCGTGCCTAGGCTGCTCATAGGGCTGGGTATCATCACTGATTTCTATAATCCATTCAATTCTGGTTTTCAAAGTCCCGATTCGATTCAACTTAGCCTCAGACAGTCAGAAATATTATAATTCTGATCATTTATCAGTACTGACTTCATCAGAATTGTGAAAATCACAGCAGATGCCTTTGTGTGAAAGTAACTGAGAATAAAACAAAAAAACATGAAGGAGATTTTCCTGGTCTGGCTTTTTATAGCAGATAACCTTAAAAATATTCTACAATGTTCTGCATATAAAGTTTAAATTTCTTCAGTATTGAACAACAGAAAAAATAGGCTTTCTTGTCCGAGGTCATTTAAGTGAAAAAGAGAAAAAGAAAAGAAAAAGACAGCAGCCACAGCGCTGTAAACAACGGTAGACTGGTGGGTAATAAGCGAATGAATAATACAGAAAACAGAGATTGGAGACGGGAAACTGTTCTTCAAGTACAGAGAGAGAGACAGAGAGAGCTAGCTGTGCATGGAGTGCGATTTTAATAGTCGTGGAAGCAAAACAGCAAAATTCATGGCGACATTGATCAAATGTGAAGCGCAGTTTGCTGCTTCTTTTGCTGCTGGCTCGGTGAATTTTGGTTGGAGAGAGACAAAACCTGCAGCGCAAAAAGACGTAATCACAGCGCGGACTGGACGCATCAGGATCGCTAAGCTCCAACAGCGTGTCCGTCTACGGGCCGTCGGGTGAGAAAGCCGAGAAAGACAAAGTTGATTCTGATGCGTCGGGTCTGTGTTACGTCTTTGCGTGGAATCCGTGTACCTGCTCTCATTTGCTGTTTGGTTGTTGTTGAAATGGTTTTGTGAGCTCTAATCTGAGAATCTGGCGTTTCTGGCAAAACGCAGTTATATTTAAAAGTCGATTCAGGATTTAATGAATTGATATCGCTTTATTCAAGATACTCACCTGCACTTTCAACTGGACCATGGCCAATCAGAGAGGTTCCGCCCCTTACTATCTCCGATTGGTTTAGTCCACGATAGGGGCATAATGTGTGTTTGTCGTTGACCACAGGGAAGGTTGCAGATTTGCAAATTAGATACGTAGAAA
This sequence comes from Aulonocara sp. 'chitande type north' Nkhata Bay, assembly GCF_057382095.1. Classification (NCBI taxonomy): domain Eukaryota; kingdom Metazoa; phylum Chordata; class Actinopteri; order Cichliformes; family Cichlidae; genus Aulonocara; species Aulonocara sp. 'chitande type north' Nkhata Bay. Next base: position 21,415,628 of record NC_141346.1, on the reverse strand, counting down.
CTTTCCAGAAGTCTCTCTTAAAATGTCTTCAGGCTGTAAATTAACCATTGGGCAAAGCTAGGTGTATTAGGTATTGCTTTTTTTTTTTCTTTTTTTCTTTTTATTAATCAAAGCTACCAAAACTTTTCAAGTGTCATCACTTTGCTGTAACGTCTATATATATTTTTTTTTTACAATATGATTTCAGTAATGTTACGCTCCTGCATACTGCATTTGCTGATTAATTAGATATTAGTACCTCTTAACCAAAAATGAACTGACCATTGGTTTCAGTATGTATGATGAAAAGTCTTCAACCCTCAGCTCTAGAATATTTAAATCATGGGAGTACCGAAGCCTCCCCTTCATCCTAAATAGAAAGGCTCACAGAGTCGACTCAGCCCAGTTCAAGGAAGCTCTGAATACCCGGATATGTCTCCATAATCTGCTTAGCGACTGGAAATGTCAGAGGGCTGATGGCCGAACATGAATCGAGCTGAGTTGGCCATGAGGGGATCGCCTACGGAGAAAGAGAGTTTAATGTTGGGGATCAGTGAGGGAAACTCACCCTTTAGAAAACATAATAGCTTCAAAGGTCGAATCTGTGACAAACTCTTTTGATTCTGCTGCTGTGCTCTGCTGTTCCTGTTCTTTACTTAGTATTTAAACAGCCACATCACTCACCTGCAGGTTATCAGGCTTATTCAATCCAGCAGAAAGTATGCCAGTTACTTTTATTCTTGACTTAAGCCTGACTCGCTGTGTCGTCAATGACAACCTCATGAGGTCAAGGCAGCTGCAGGTTTTGAAAGCCAAAGAGTCCTTATACATTCATATTTCCATATTTTCCTCACTATAAGTTGCACTTAAGATCTTATAATTTTCTCAAAAATCGACCGTGCGCCTTATAATCCTGTGCGCCTTATGTAAGAATTCTGGTTGTGCTTACTGACATCGAACTGATTTTATGGGGTACATGACGCTCAAATCTGTAAAAGATGTTTCAGTACGACTTTGATAAGCTACAAACGGCTTGATGGATTATCGGAGCATTACGGCTGCTGTAATCAGGAGCCTCGCGGAGTAATCTGGGTCCTAAACCCCGCCCACTTCAGGTCCCAAAGTCAAACGAACACTACGGCATCACTGAGAGTTAAACTGTCTTTTAATTGCACCTTAGAACACATATGCATCAACACTACAATGAGCGGGTGGAGGGAGGTTTGGAGTCTTCTCCCACCCCCATTCTCTGCGGCCTGCTGGAGCGGGAGGGCTAGTAGGAGGAGTTGGCCGTCCGACTGCGGTCTGGGGTGTGGGGCCTCCCTGCTGCTGCGGAGTCGGGGTGGTCTGCCTCTCCCCACCGCAGGGAAAAGGGTAACACCACCTGGGTCTGGGTGCAATTCCCCCCTCCAGGGGCAAGGGTACCTAGACCCGGTTTGTAGAGTACGCTTGGGGAGTGTGATTGTGTGTACAGCGTCTCTTTATGTCTGTCTCCACGTTGGTTGAGTATGGAGTGAGTGCATATGAGAGCATGAGGGTGGGAATGGATGTTTGTGTCTGTGTGTGCCTGTATGTCTGTGTCTATATGTCAGGTTGGGTATCAGACGCCACCTCTCTGGGGACACCTCAGGCCCTCCAAGGTTTGGAGGCCTATCTCCACCCACCACCACTTCCCCTGCCGGTGGCGGACTCCCTCAGGTGTCGGTGTGTTGGTGGTTCTTTGTGTCTGGGGGTGGGCGTCCGGGTACACACCGGCTCACTCCTTGGCGGCCGCTTGTCGGGGCCTGGGGCTCGCTCGGGCCCCTTTGGAGGTGGGGTGCCCCCGGCCTCTCGGCCTGGGGCTCGGTCACTCAGGCGCAGCTGGGGGCCGGCGGAGCTCACGGGCGCGTCACTGCAACTCCCCCTGACTTCTGCTCCGCGGCTGCTGAGTGAGCCCTCATCTGGGACTCTCCTCAGCTCTTACTGGAACAGTGGCGCGGCTGCCCCTCTGTTGGTCTTCCATGGTCTCTTGTGTTCTGGGGGCCTCTGGATGTCTGGAGTTTTGATCTCCTCCATACCCGCTTCACACCCTGGAGGACGGGGCCGTGGCCCCTCCACACTCCCTAGCAGATCATTACATGGAGAAACCTTTGGAATGCAAGCATGCTGATCCACACAGGTATGCACACATGGGTATTCACAGACGCGGACTAAAGCTTTCTTGGCTGCTGCCTCAAAGCACACTGTGCGCTGTCTATCTTGCGTGCTGCACAATATCGTTTATTATTTAGTAAATATTGATATCTATGACTAGCTAGTTTATTGTGATGGTGCTTTGTTTTCTCTATTATTATGTTGCTCTTTGTTGTTTGCTGTCTCCTCTGTTTGTTTTTTTTGTTTGTTTTTTTTTTTCTCCATACAGGTGACCCAGGAGTTCTTTTTTTTTTCTCTCTCTTCCCCCCCCCTTCTCACAGTCTCTTCTCCCCTTTGGTTTTCTTTCTTTCTCTCCCCCTCTTTCTCTCATTCATTCCCCCTGTCCTATTTATTAAAAAAAAAAAAAAAAATGACAAAGGATGAACTGAAGCTCTGCCATCACGTAATGTCGCATACTGCTGTTTCTGATGTCATTTAGAAAAAAAAAAAAGAAAAAAAAAAAAAAAAGAGAGTTAAACTGTCTAAAGTCTTTCATCTTTGATAAAATGATCAGTGTTGCTGCTCTACCAGGTGTAACAATTAAGTTGAGCATCCAGGCATCCATGAAAACAGAATTTATTAAATTTAACGGAGTTAGAAGTTAGCAGGAAGTTAGCTCGCTAGTTTCCACCTAAACATGATATATCATGATCTGACTGAGAGATTTCTAAAAAAAATTGAACTTAGCGCTCTGCTATCACTTCCAACATAAATGAAGACAGAAAACTAAACAGCAGTGTAGGGTTACTGAAGTTGGGCTAGCTATATAATGATGTGTTAAGTCAGACCTTCCCAAAGAGTGGGGCCCGCCCCCTGGGGGGGGGGCGCAGAGCCATTGCAGAGGGGGCACGGCATGAAAAGGAGAAAAAAACAGAAAAAAACAACAACCCTTGGACACTGCTAGCATGGGGCGCCCACAGAAACGCAAAGCAGGAGATGAAGCATCGCTGAATATGTTTCCAAACCAACTTCATTCTAAGCCAAAGACTAGAAAATATGGTGAAGCATATCTGCCCTTTGGTTTCACCTGCACAAGTGCCAAGGTAGGTCTCCCCTGCATAGTTGGTCTTTCCTTCGTCGGGAGCACACGCTGGGCTCTCCAAATCACGGACAAACAGTATCCCACATTCTTGATTTTTAGTTCACCAACACTTGTTGCAATGACTAACTACTCCTGACATTTTGGAGATGTTTGCTCTTTATACAGTAACGTTACAGTGGGATACAAATAATATCAGGCTGATCCTGCCATGATTTGTTCCCCCTGTCTAAATCACGGACAAACAGTATGTCACAGCTGTTTGTTTTTAAACCCATTTTGCACACAAAGGCATTTTTTGTTAATTTATTGATAGCAATGTTGAATATTATTACACAGGAAAAAAACAACTACATGTAAAATAATCGCACCGTGACGCCTCTGCCTTTCTAAATAGAGGGACAGTAACTGCATGTTAATATGTAAGCCTGTAAAAACTGAGGATAGTCAGATTAACAGTATTTCGTCTCTATCTGCAATTCCTTTCATGTAAGCAATAACGCGGTGCACAGCTGACGTGAAAAAGGCACATACCTTTGACGTTGTGTGACGAACTCCGTATTCTTCGTCCACACGTAAACACAAAAAAGGAGCTTTAAAAAATCTCCATTTTCGGTGATTCGAAACGCCGTTTACGTGTGGACAAACCAGCTGCGTTTTCAAAAATACCCGTGTAGGTGCAGACGTAGCATAAAAGAGTTAGTAGTTTATTTTCTTACTACCTGTAATTTATTGCAGGTTACTTGTATTTGCTTAATTGTTTACTAAATGTTTGAGGTGTGAAATAAACCGCAATTGAGCAAAATATGGGTGTGTGTGGTTGGAGGATGTGTTAGTGCGTGTGTGCGCGCGAGGAAGGGGCACGAGCATTTTTCTGTAAAACAAAGGGGGGCTCAGCGAAAAAAGTTTGGGAACCACTGTGTTAAGTGATCGTAAGTGACACAGCTATGTTAGCATAACATTAGCACAGTGAAGCTGGAGGATGAACGCCAACTTTTTTCTACTCGATAAAAGTTAACTTGAATGTCCCCGGTAGTTGTGGACAAATGCAATCGCATGACAGGATGTTGTAACTGGACCAAACTTCAGTCAGGAGAACAACTGAGATAATTCATCCACAATACGAGGTTAGTCATTAATATACTGCAACAATATTGAAATAGAGCAGCTGCCAGAGAATTCAACATTAATGAATCAATGGTACAGAAGCGGAGGAATTAAGAATGAGTTGAGTAAAGTTTGGCTTATCTGACTGTTTGGTTTCGCTTAGTGCGCCTTATGTATGAAAACAGACCCACTCATCGACAGTGTGCCTTATAATCCAGTGCGCCTTATGGTCCGAAAAGTATGGTATATTACAGGCCATAACATATAAAGTTGCCTTGTTGCCTCGGGACATACCCAGGCTTATTAGTTGTGGCTTTATATTTGAGAACGTTTCTTCACATTTCTTTGTATCCAACGTTTAAAACTGTGGATATGACACAAATTACCTCAGTTAAAAAAAATAATTAAATAATAAAATGTAACTTTGTAAGGAGGAGTTTGCATGTTCTCCCCGTGTTTGCGTGGGTTCCCTCCGGGTACTCCGGCTTCCTCCCACCGTCTAAAGACATGCAGCTTGTGGGGATAGGTTAATAGCTAGGTTTCATTTGACGTAGACGTGACGTCGACGTAAAGCGCGAAATTTGACTGGCGGTCGGAAGTGAAAAAGATAAGCGCAAAATCACAGACAGACAGTACGCAAAATGCCTATGTCCTGTTGTGTTTACGGATGCTCCAGTAGGTCGACCCGAGAAACTGATAAACGGTATTTTAGGGTACCAAAAATAGCCCAACGAAGAGGAGAAAAATGGAAAATTCTAACCGAAAAACGTAGGAAAAAATGGATTTTAAATTTACGTTTACAGTCGGGAGGAGCAGAGTCTGCCAATGCCCGTGTCTGCAGCGACCACTTCGTCAGAGGTAATGTTATGTTTGCAAACGAACTTATTAGCATTAGGTTGTTGTTAAATTCTCGTTTACTTAGTGCTTTTAAGTTAGTAGTCTAATATTGACTTGATTGGGACTATAGGCTGCCCAAGTGCTTTGGATGACGAAGAGTCGGAGGACTGGGCTCCGACGGTCAATCTCGGCTACGAACGAAAACCCAGATCGGAATCAGTTCTCAAACGAGAGAAAAGAATGAAGCTTAAGGCAGAACAGCATCGATGTGCAGAGGCGATTTTGGATATGCAACAGACGGCTGAGAGCCCGGATTTGAGCCTACTTAATTAGGCTACTAACCCTGCCATACAATTGCAATGAGCTGCAATCACTTCTCCATCCTCCTTTGCAATTACCCAAGTCTTCAGAGGTGTCTCGTTAGACCTCTGAGAATGGTTTACCTTGAAACAAACAACTGTCACTCTAACGAAGTCCTAAGGATGTGGCATGTTTGTTGACGTTAAAGCCGCTACCGCTAACTGTTAGCGTGTTTAAGATAAAGCAATATAAGAACAAACACTCACCCTTGCAAACACCAAACTGTATCCATCACGGAGACGTTTTGTTCCAAGGTTGTGGACCCACCCGCTGACAAAAAAATTGTACGCCTCCAGACTCTTGAAAGCTTTCATTTGCTGCCTAGTGTAGTAAGAAGTCTGGAGGACCAAGTAGTTGGTGATATCCACAGCCTCGATAGTAGGCAAATCCTTTACTTCTGTGGTGTATTCGGACATTTTCAAAGAATACGGATCACGTCCGATATATTTTTTAACTATCTGTTTATATCTCTCCCGAGAAATGGGGTCTAAAGTTGCACAATAGCTGCTCTCCTGACTCTCCACAGTGTCCTCCATGTTTACTTCCGCCCTCCACTCAAAAATCGCGCTGCCTCCGCACGTCATCAGAACCACGTGACCGCAACCCAACTATTGGATAATCCAAATTGCCACTAGGTGTGAATGTGAGTGTGAATGGTTGTCTGTCCCTGTGTGTTGGCCCTGCAACAGACTGGCGACCTGTCCAGGGTGTACCCCGCCTCTCGCCCCATGACAGCTGGGATAGGCTCCAGCGCCCCCCGCGACCCTGAAAAGGATAAGCGGAAGCGAATGGATGGATGGATGGATGGATGGATGGATGGAACTTTGTAAAGAATGTATTCACTTTACAAAACAGACAATTTCTTCACTTTGTAAAATGTCTCATTGTAAAAAAAAAAAAAAAAAAAGCACCGACATTCATATTTTGAGAGAAAAAAAAAAGATAACAAATTTAAAAAATGGCATATCTTGTACAATACATTTCCTTTGTAAAACTGTGCAATTTGTCTACGGTCCTCAATTTTTTTTTAGGTCATGACTTAAAAAAAAGCAAAAAATTTCCACATCTTCAATTTACAAAAAGTCCACAAGGTGGAAAATATCTAGAAAAGAACTGTGTAAGAACTTTACATGCCAACATTTTTTTTTTTTTGCTTCATTTATTTATTAATAAATTTAAACATTGGACAAGTTGAATTTGTTATAAAACACAAAACTCCATAATTGCTCCCAATAATTAAATACAAATTTTGTTTTCTTTTTTCTTTCTTTTCCCCCTTTTGAATGGATATTTTTGTTGTTTTTTAAATAAAAAAAAAATACATGTAACAAATTGTTGAAGTTGATGGTACTGTACAGTGATTCCTATAGGGCTTTGGAGCGTGATGTCACGGGGGTGGGCGTGGAAAGGATTTTGGCCCGATCCGCCATTTTGGGGGTCTAGCGCAAGTGAAAAGGGAGCGAAGGCACACACAACAGCCATGGTTCGTATTTGCTGTGTGGTCGGCTGCAATGTTCGATCACACGACCGGCAAGAGAATAAGCTTAAAAAGGGTTTATCTTTTCATTCTTTCCCAACCTGGAAGCAACATGAGGCAGCTCGTGTATCGATGTTACCAAACGAAGGCGTCTAGCCTGGATAGCAGCTGTGAGACGAGCTGACGTGCAGTTCTCTTCCATCTCCAAATATCTGTTGGTGCTCCAGACATTTTCATTCCGGTAAGTTCTAAATATGTTCATATCACTCTTTATAGCCTATTAGTTTTATTTTCTATGCGCTCTGAGCTCATAGCAAATTAGAACAAACATCCTACTGAGTGATTTTGCAGAACTACCTTCTATTTATAGAGTTGCTAATTATTTGGCATTATTGCAGCAAACCAGCCTATGAAATGGATGAAACCCATCATGACTGAGTTCCAGCGCTACACAAGGGACCTGCTTCAAACAAACCACCATGCCAATCATTACTTCTTCCATGTGAGGGTGAAGAGGTGACCCTCCTGGATAAGATGGTGAAGGTTTGCTGCGTTTTGTTGAACAGTGTGATAATAAAACCAGGGAAGAATGAAAACTGCTCCTGTTAAATATTCTTAAGTCTTGTGCTGTTAAAATTGCTGTATTTTTTTCAAAAGATACAGTAAATAAAGTAATGTTAGTGGTGGGTGATGTCAGGTAAACGCTCATGATTTGGTGTAAACATTTTGTCATTTGTAAACTATAAATGACATTGATTCTACATTGTAACAGATGTGCTGTTCTATAAGGTGGTTTTAATAAAAAGAGGCAAAAATTAGTTTGTTTCTTTATTCAACTTTTGAACAGTGGTACTCAGTCAGTATATATTCAGTAAATGCAAATTATTTACACGGCAGTGCACTACAGGCATAAATCTAGACCCCTAGATAAAACATTATGGGTCATTCCCACAACCCACAGCTTTACTGTGTTCCAGCAAAGTATCCAATAGCAGTGACAACTCCTCCACATTAGCAGGTGGGATTTTTCTGTTTTGAGGACGGCTCCTTTTACCTGTCACTACAGATGGTCTGTTTATGTTTTGATTGAGAGCCTTTTTTTGGGCAGCTGAAGAGGAGAAGTCTCTTATAGCCAACCTCTGGCTGTATCTTGGTCATATTACCCAGCAAAACCCAGTATGCAGGTTCATCTGTAACAGTCCTTGTGCCACAGATCAACACTGTTGCTTCTACATTAAACAGAAGAGCAGCGACATGGCTGCAGGTCTCTGTAACTCCGGCCATACAGGTGCAGTGGGCGGTTTCAACCTTCCCTGTGATGCTCACAGTGACCCATGGCTGCAATGCTGCAATTCATTCTTTAAGAGTGCAAGACCTGAAACACACACAGACAAAGTTCATTTAAAGACAAGAACGATGAGCCAAGGCCGACATAAATGTGTTTAATCTACTTTATCATAAATGTAACAAAGTGTTTAGAAAGTTAGCACATACATGTAATTTTTCATTTCTTTATGTGTCCATCTATAGAACGCTGCATGCTATAGTGTAAATCTGCCTGCAGAAAATGAACCTAAAGTATGTAATGCAAGGATGTCATCACTTTAGAGATGGAGAAAGCATAAAGTGACAATTATGAATCACTTAATATGATAAGGAGATTCTGCAGGTCATTAATCAATGTATAAAACTAAAATAAAAAGTATTTTTAGTGACACAGGATACAAACATGGAAGGAAGATGTATAATTAGGATTATTTATAATAAATATGAATAAATTAGTGCAATTTCTTTAACCATAAATAATAACTAAATCTTTCAGGACAATGTCACATCAATGCACTGAACTCACTATGTTATCCACCTAACAGCCTCCACATGTTCTCACTGTAATTTCCCCTCATGAATGAATTTATGCTGCACTAATGTGAATGTTTGCAGGGAAATCAAACGCATTTCACTCGCAGTACTCGAGCTGACTTACCTTTGTTTGAATGACGACTTGTACGCGCTGACTCCACAGACAAGGTACGAAAATATGTCAGGCTACGTCAATAGCGGTTACTCCACAAACAAGATACAGTGGGGCAAAAAAGTATTTAGTCAGCCACCGATTGTGCAAGTTCCCCCACCTAAAATGATGACAGAGGTCAGTAATTTGCACCAGAGGTACACTTCAACTGTGAGAGACAGAATGTGAAAAAAAAATCCATGAATCCACATGGTAGGATTTGGAAAGAATTTATTCGTAAATCAGGGTGGAAAATAAGTATTTGGTCAATAACAAAAATACAACTCAATACTTTGTAACATAACCTTTGTTGGCAATAACAGAGGTCAAACGTTTACTATAGGTCTTTACCAGGTTTGCACACACAGTAGCTGGTATTTTGGCCCATTCCTCCATGCAGATCTTCTCGAGAGCAGTGATGTTTTGGGGCTGTCGCCGAGCAACACGGACTTTCAACTCCCGCCACAGATTTTCTATGGGGTTGAGGTCTGGAGACTGGCTAGGCCACTCCAGGACTTTCAAATGCTTCTTACGGAGCCACTCCTTTGTTGCCCGGGCGGTGTGTTTTGGATCATTGTCATGTTGGAAGACCCAGCCTTGTTTCATCTTCAAAGTTCTCACTGATGGAAGGAGGTTTTGGCTCAAAATCTCACGATACATGGCCCCATTCATTCTGTCCTTAACACGGATCAGTCGACCTGTCCCCTTGGCAGAAAAACAGCCCCATAGCATGATGTTTCCACCCCCATGCTTCACAGTAGGTATGGTGTTCTTGGGATGCAACTCAGTATTCTTCTTCCTCCAAACATGACGAGTTGAGTTAATACCAAAAGGTTCTACTTTGGTTTCATCTGACCACATGACATTCTCCCAATCCTCTGCTGTATCATCCATGTGCTCTCTGGCAAACTTCAGACGGGCCTGGACATGCACTGGCTTCAGCAGCGGAACACGTCTGGCACTGCGGGATTTGATTCCCTGCCGTTGTAGTGTGTTACTGATGGTGACCTTTGTTACTTTGGTCCCAGCTCTCTGCAGGTCATTCACCAGGTCCCCCCGTGTGGTTCTGGGATCTTTGCTCACCGTTCTCATGATCATTTTGACCCCACGGGATGAGATCTTGCGTGGAGCCCCAGATCGAGGGAGATTATCAGTGGTCTTGTATGTCTTCCATTTACTGATGATTGCTCCCACAGTTGATTTTTTTCACACCAAGCTGCTTGCCTATTGTAGATTCACTCTTCCCAGTCTGGTGCAGGTCTACAATACTTTTCCTGGTGTCCTTCGAAAGCTCTTTGGTCTTGGCCATGGCGGAGTTTGGAGTCTGACTGTTTGAGGCTGTGGACAGGTGTCTTTTATACAGATGATGAGTTCAAACAGGTGCCATTCATACAGGTAACGAGTGGGGGACAGAAAAGCTTCTTACAGAAGACTTTACAGGTCTGTGAGAGCCAGAGATTTTCCTTGTTTGAGGTGACCAAATACTTATTTTCCACCCTGATTTACGAATAAATTCTTTACAAATCCTACCATGTGAATTCATGGATTTTTTTTTCACATTCTGTCTCTCACAGTTGAAGTGTACCTCTGGTGCAAATTACTGACCTCTGTCATCATTTTAAGTGGGGGAACTTGCACAATCGGTGGCTGACTAAATACTTTTTTGCCCCACTGTAGGTGAAGATATCGGGGTAGGACAGTGGCGGTAAGTCGTCTGGGTCTTTACTCCACGGCCGTATTTCATACGGGTCACATTTCCAATGCACGCGATTTTCTGCAAGTACCGCTGCTTCGCCTCTGGACGAAATCGGTCTCTATACGGTTCATTCTCTTTTGAGCTGCTTTTAAGCATCTTTCTTGTAGTCGTCGTTCCAACACAGTGTGTTTGTTTTGATTCGTAGACCCCGAAAATGGCGCTGCGCTCCCACAATGCATTGCGGCGTGACGTCAACTCCAAAGCCCTATATGTTAATTTAAAAAAAAAAGAAAGTTGTATACAACAGGCATCGATGGCAGATCTGTGAGTCTCTACACTGGTTTGCCACGAACAGCTGTCAGCAGCTGCTTTCTGTTTATTACTTGATGTGTACCTTTTTGTTTTTTGTTTTTCTCCTGTTTTGTGTTTTGTTTTTTTTGTTTTTTACAGTTTTCTGGCTGACACCCTAATCACCCATCATTTCATTCATACTACTACTCACATAATTCATTATCACATTGAAATAGATGTGAGGATATAAACAAATACAGTTTGTTTTCCTCCCTGTGCATTTTATCTTCAGCCTGCAGCTTCATTTGTGCCTGCATGATGATGTAAACTTTCATCCCATCAAACTCTGCCTCGTTCATTTATCTGCAGCTACACAATTTAATGTGTGTACTGTATGTCTGTGCCTTTGTGTTGTTTTTTTTGGACATTAGAGACCATCTTATCTAAATGTACTGTATAATGAAATGAGCATGCCTAGGGTCGTGTTTGTGTGTGAGCCAGTACAAATAAAAATGCTAAATTAAATGGAGCCGCTTCTTGCTTCTACCACATAATGGATTTTTCGCACTCCTTACAACAGACGTGTATAAAAAGGAAAAACAGCACTGCAGGTGTCATGGTTCTGGGTCATTTTGACCCAGCATTTTGAGTTTCTTATGTTTTGGTTTACTTTTTGCATTATGGATTATTTTCTGATTGTCTGGTGCTTTGTGAATCATTATTATTATTATTATTATTATTATAAATCTATGTTTCAGGTATTCTTGGTGAGGGATTAGTTCTTAGGTTGTCTTGTGTTTAATATAGGTTTAGTTCAGTGTCAAGTCTGCATCTCTGTTTCTTGTTTCCTGTTTTATTGTGAAGGTTTGTCTCATGTCAGTGTGTCTCGCTTTGCTCCCCCTGTCTCGTTAGCCCTAATCTCTCAGAGTCCCAGCTGTGTCTCCCTCCTGTTTCCCATTCCTTGATGACTCCCTCATTGTATTTACGCCCCGTGTTTCTTTGTGTCAGTGTCGCGTTGTACCCCTCAGATCCTGCCTGTGTGTTTCCGTTTCTCAGCGTTCATTGTTCTGTTTGTTTTGTTCATTACCAGCAATAAAGCTGTGGTTTTTTGAGTTGAAATCCTGTCTCCACGAGTCCTGCATTTGGATCCTCAACTCCCCCTGCCCGCACACAGAGCCCTGACAGGAGGACTGAAAAAAATGAAATCTCAAATAACACAGGAAAATATTTAAATTCTATACAGCTTCAAGCTGAAAACAAACATAGATATTCACCTATCAGAAAGATTTTTCAAGTGCTCATGTTTACAATAGTTACAGTTTGTGATCTGCTTCTTTCATGTTTATTCTTTGACTTGTCAAGATGAAATTACAGTTAATATCTAAGAGGAAAGCTGATCATAGTTCAAAGAAGCAACATTTATTTATACAATGTCTTAGCAATCCAAGTTTTTCAAGGCTCTTTTTTTCTTGAATTTAATACCTTGTAATGTTCAAAACAAAAGGGTAAAAATAATAATAACAATAGTAATAATAGTATGTTTAACAGTAGTTGTAGTATGGATGAATAAATCCATCATTTATGGACATTTTTGTACTTTATATTAAAGGCTTTCGCTGATATGAGGTCCATGCATGTCACAAGATTTTGGTGTGTCCACTTTCACAAATCTGAGAAATTATTTCTTTTTCGTGTCCTTTTTTTCTGATGGCAAATCAAAGAGCGGAAGCAAAGGGAAATGGGTATTTCCAGGGCTATCTTCTTTTCTTTCTGACGGGATTGTAGAAAAACTATCAAACCTACTTAAATGAAACTCAATGGACAGATGAAGTATGGGCAAACCCATATGGAAAAGAAATAGTAAAAACCTATATGATTTACTCATGAAAGTGGCCACTTTCTCATTACTTTCATATATTGTTTTAGTAAGTATCCAAAACATACAAGTTTAATTATATAATTTTTCAAGGGACCTTATATCTGTTTTCACTCTTGTATGCTTTTCATACAAGTTTCACACAAGACAGATAAAAACTTTATAAGATTTATATATCTTGTCCATATGGGAAGAGGGAAGCCAGTAAAGTTTTATGCCTACACAGATCTTTTAACACTGCAGGTGATGGCATTGGCAGTGGATTGTGCTCTCAGGTTCTTGTTGGTCAAATAAAAAAGTAACATCTGAGATCATTTAGTAAACAAGGAACTGGTCAAGTGACAGTAAATGGCTCAAATCATCAAGACTGTTAATAAGTTAAGATACAGTGTTGACCTGCAGTATGTTTGCTTTATTATTGTTATTTCTAAAATTAAATTTCCTGTAATGTTAACCAAGTCTATTAGTTGGCTAACTCTAAATATTTAATATCCATGTAAATATTTGATTAGAATAAATACACACTTGTGAGTTACATATATAGTTATTTCAAGTTTATTTCAAGGGAAGTGCTCTGTAGTTTATGTATGTGAGTTTGCAGTTCCATCCATCCATCCCCACATCCTGCCGACCTCTTTCAGCCTATCACCAAGATGTTCCCAAGCCACCAGAAAGACGTAGCAATCCACCGTGTTGCATTTTTATGGTGCTATAGTAACAAAATGTAATTACCTGGCCTTTAAGACTGTTCACATGTGGTCCCCTATGGTGCTATTTTTGGAACATAAAGATTAGATAATGGTTTTCTCTCTCTCTACATTTCTCTGCTTGTGTTTCAGTATGTTTCTTTTAATCTCATCCTCCCTTTATCTGTTTGTCTCACTTTTACAGCAACCTTCGTCTTCTATGCCCTCCCTGTCAGCTTCTGTTGCACAACAAGCTGTCAAACTGCAGAGCCAGGAAAACAGAAAGAGGGAGGGAGGAAAACTGAAAGATAAGATGAAGGGAACAAATATGGAGATACACAGATAAAGGTGAGATTTTTAAAAAGGCTAGATCGAGAGTATTCTAGTGTAGCACAGTCCCTTCAGAGGCCATTATTTCCAGAAAAGATGTAAACTTTTTGTGTTTTCGCCCAAACACGCCTCTGTTTCTTTCACCTAGTCTTAAGTTGAATTCCCTAAAACAGTTTTTTAACACTAGCTTTAGCTTCTCAAAAACTAACAGGTCACGTTCTTGGTCTAAGGCTACAGGTGGGATTGGATTTTTGCCTGCCTTGAGTACCCAATGGAAAATCTTGCCAGCAGCACCTTGAATCACAGTTTGGCAAACATTTATATTTTATTTATCACCATCCACCCCATAAAAGGATCTGGGTCTTGGGCAACTCTCCACAAGTGGTTCGCAGAAATCCTACAATGTACAAAAGAACAACAAGCAATAGGGCTGTTCAATATAACGATATATATCGGATGACGATATAAAAACATCTATTGTTTCATTTTATGCTATCATTTGTTTCGTGGTGTCACAAAATAAACAGTTTACGGCAATATTTTTTCATCGTTTTGATGGTCACTGTAGTGGCTATATTAATTTCTTAAAGTTCTCTCTTTTGCTTATATTTAATATAACCACACTACGGATGGACAAGCGCCTATTTTTTATGCGTTGTGGTTAGCAACAATGACGGTAAAACCATCGCGTGTCCGCTTGTTTATTTTCCACATAAACCTTTCACAATAAAGCTCAAGATCCTGTTGAGACTTTTCAAAATAAACTGAATCATGTGTAAGAGAATGCAGAGTGTTTACAGATGAGAAGCAACAAAGCTGCCAGGTGCTAAAAAATAAACCTTAGACACAAACGTTAGAACAGGCTTTTCCCCACAGTACACCGTGTAATAAATACTTACAAAGAAAACGGCGGCCGTTACAATTTATGTCTAAAAATGTATCGTTTCATACAATGTTAAAACACTCGACTCCAGCTACATGACGCGCAGCTGGAAACACTTCACGCAGGTCGAGCTGCCCGAGATTCACAGAATTTACAGAAAATGTTACATTTTTGTGATTTATATCGTTATCGGGACGATAGATATCTTATATCGGGGATATGAGATACTGGTCATAGCGCACAGCCCTAACAAGCAACACACAATGCGATGCAACTGAAATAAATAATAATTGTGTTTTACAACACTGTAAAATATAAACAGTCAATTCCCAAAAGTCAAATGCTCATACAACAGTGTAATGTGTACTTAAGAGACTTGTACTTGTGAACGGTTAAATCTGGCCAATTCTTGGTTCCTCAGATTGTGGTCATTACTCTCACTAAGAGACACCAGAACTCTGGCACGAGTATAATCGAATTACTTGCAAATTTGTTTTTTGAAATTGTGTTTTTTAAAGAAACCCCCTAACAACTATTCTCAAGACTCATTACTTCTGTGAGCTGTAGTCTGTGAACTCCAGTAAGCGGATGCAAATGTTAATTACTGTGTTGATTTTGTTTGCTTCCTGGAAACTAATTGAGGTAATCAAGTCTGCAGACACAACAGGTCACTTCAGCTTCCCCTTTGTTTGCAGCACTAGTGTTCATTCAAACACAGCTAATTCTCCACTGGCCCTCCACGGTGACACCTGATGTGTTTGCCAGGTGACCTGTGATGACTTTCATTGGACAAAGTGAATTTGGTTGGAAGTGAC
The DNA here is from genome assembly GCF_057382095.1 of Aulonocara sp. 'chitande type north' Nkhata Bay. NCBI lineage: Eukaryota > Metazoa > Chordata > Actinopteri > Cichliformes > Cichlidae > Aulonocara > Aulonocara sp. 'chitande type north' Nkhata Bay. The sequence goes on along the minus strand of NC_141346.1, from coordinate 21,400,069 downwards.
ATGTGTAAAAGATGAGCTGTGGTACATAGTTGGGTACACAAAAACAAAATGAGAAAAAGGAAAGGATGGAGGGTGAAGATAAATGATGAATGGATGAAAAAAAAATAGACAAGGCGTGACAGCTGCTCTCGCTCATCTCTGTAAACCCCATCAATGATGCAACAATTATCCACAGGCACATAATCCCATCCTTTAATACGGCTAAGCGTCATGGCCACTCATGCACACAAACAATTTCACTGATGTGAATATTCAGTGAATCTTAATGGTGCTGAAGTGTAAACAGTTACAACAGCCACACAGGACATACCATAGGAGAGCAGCTGATACACCTGGAAGCTGTCCTTATTATGTCTAAACACAATCACTAAAATGGTGTATGGTCCCATGCCACTAAATTGCCTTTTGTACAAATGCTTAGAGGGATTCCCCCCCCTCAGATGACACTTTGTGGTATTTTTTAAGATTTTATCAGGCCTTTCCTCTATTAAAGGATTATCATTTAAAAAATAAATGTAATTTTGCAGTTAATAAGACTGAGAGCAAGAAATCAAGGTGTTTTTGGATAGACTTCTATAACATCTAAGTTATGGGATTTGGCCAATGGAAGGAATGAAGGTTTAAGGTATGTCTTTAATCCAAACCATGAACTGTTGCTAAACCTAAAGTGAAAAGTAAAAAACACTGGCAACTGCCAGTGCTACCCATCAACCCACTAGTAGACAGACCTGTGGCATCAGTTTCAAAATTCAATGTTGTCTTGCTCTCAAGTTCCCATTCACAAGAATTTCAGAAAACTTACTCTGACCTTGCGGTAGCTACATCTGATGTAAAACTGTCCAATTTCAAAAAATTGAATAAAATTTTACTTAAGATGATTAAGCTAGGGCAACTTGCTCATTTTGAGTACACTGTACAACCTCGTTAGTTCCCAAAACTCAAAAAAACTATGCAAACTCGTTGCCTCAAAAAAATGAGTAAAGTTTACTTGAGATGACTAAGTTAAGGCAACTTATTCACTTTGAGTACAGAGTAGAGATGGACCGATCCGATATTACGTATCGTTATCGGTCCGATACTGACCTAAATTACTGGATCGGATATCGGAGAGAAATAAAAAATGTAATCGATCAATTAAATATCAAAAACGCACCTCACAAAACTTGCGACATGGCATAACTCGGCTCATAACCGTAGCACATCGGAGCAGTATGCATCATGTGATAGAACGGCTGTGGCGTGCTGGACCTGTCAGCGGTCTGGTTGAGTATTTGGAGCCTCGCTACCAAACCGGCATTTCATCTCTGAGAAAGTTATCCCAGAGAGAAGTAAAGCAAGTGTGTAAGTTCATCTCTGAATGTTTGTAAAGCATTCCAGTGTTAAGCTTAACAACCGATATATGGAGCGACTGCCTCTTCTCTCTCCCTCCCTCTCCTGCTGCTACTTCAATTGTGAAACTGATTAATGATCAGCTGATCGGCTTTTCTGTCGCAAGTCTGTCTCTCTTGTTTGTTTTTGACCCACTTTGCGCCAGAAAGAAGAAACCAGCGCCTGAACAACAGCAGCACGTTTAAGCTTGATAATCTGTTGTTAGAACTTTTTTAATATTACTTTCTACACCAGGATCTTTTTCTACGCAGCTGACGGCTGGTAACTGTGCAGGGGCGGATCTAGCAAATTTTAGCCAGGGGGGGCAGATAGAGCATGAACAGGGGAAAGGGGACACAAAGACATACTTTTCTTTCTTATTCTCATTTAAAATATCTAGCTTTTAACTCATTCACTGCCATTGACGTCTATAGCAGTGTATGAGTCAATGGGTTTAACTCATTCACTGCCAATGGCTGGCAGTGAATGAGTTAATAATTAATTATCTGAATCTCACACCCAAAGTTTTAATCTGATGTAAAATGTATAGAAGTCCATTACTGTATAGAGTAACTATTAAGGCAAGGCAAGTTTATTTGTATAGCACAATTCAACAACAAGGTGATTCAAAGTGCTTTACAGAGACATTAGAAACAAAAACAAATAAAAAGCATGATTTAAAATTGATTAAAACAAGCAAACAAACTAACTAACTAATTAACAAACAAACAAACAAACAAACAAACAAAACAGTATATAAAATCAAAACAGATAAAATCAGTAGTTAATGTAAGTTTTGAAATTTAAGCTTAAAAGTGTGGATTTGGTGCTTTATTCAAATGCAGCTGAGAACAGGTGAGTCTTCAACCTGGATTTAAATAAACTGAGTGTTTCAGTTGATCTGAGGCTTTCTGGGAGTTTGTTCCAGATATAAGGAGCATAAAAGCTGAATGCAGCTTCTCCGTGTCTGGTTCTGACTCTGGGAACTGATAAAAGACCGGATCCAGATGACCTGAGGGATCTGGAAGGTTCATACTGGGTCAGAAGGTCACTGATGTATTTTGGTCCTAAACCATTCAGAGCTTTATAGACCAGCATCAGAACTTTAAAGTCTATCCTCTGACGGACAGGCAGCCAGTGTAAAGACCTCAGAGCTGGACTGATGTAGTCCACTTTTTTGGTCTTAGTGAGGACTCGAGCAGCAGAGTTCTGAATGAGCTGTAGTTGTCTGACTGATTTTTTAGGTAGACCTGTAAAGATGCTGTTACAGTAATCAAGCCTACTAAAGATGAATGCATGGACTAGTTTTTCCAGGTCCTGTTGAGACATCAGATCTTTTATCCTTGAAATATTCTTGAGGTGATAGTAAGCTGACTTGGTTATTGTCTTAATGTGTTTTTCTAAGTTTAGGTCTGCATCCATCACTACACCCAAATTTCTCGCCTGGTTTGTGGTTTTTAGGTGTATAGATTGAAGTTCTCTGGTGACCTGTAATCGTTTTTCTTTGGCGCCAAAGACTATTACTTCAGTTTTGTTTTTTGTTTAGCTGGAGAAAATTGTGGCACAACCAGTCATTAATTTCCTCAATGCATTTACCAAGGGCCTGTACAGGGCCTCGGTCTCCTGGTGACATTGTGATATATATTTGTGTGTCATCTGCATAGCTGTGGTAGTTTATTTTGTTGTTCTTTATAATCTGTGCCAGTGGGAGCATGTAGATGTTAAACAGAAGGGGTCCCAAGATGGAACCTTGGGGAACTCCACATGTGACACTTGTCTGCTCAGATGTGAAGTTACCTATTGATACAAAATATTTCCTGTTTTCTAAGTATGTTTTGAACCAGTTTAGTACAGTTCCTGAAAGACCTGTCCAGTTCTCCAGTCGTTTGAGTAATATGTTGTGGTCAACTGTATCAAATGCTGCACTGAGATCCAGTAAAACTAAGACTGACATTTTTCCACTGTCTGTATTCAGACATATGTCATTAAACACTTTGGTCAGAGCGGTTTCAGTGCTGTGGTTCTGTCTAAAACCTGACTGGAAGGCATCATAGCAGTTATTCTTTTTTAAGAAGTAACTGAGCTGTTGAGAAACTGCTTTTTCAATGATCTTACTTAAAAATGGGAGATTTGAGATCGGCCTGTAGTTGTTCATTTGTGTCTTTTCAAGATTGTCCTTTTTCAGTATAGGTTTTATTACAGCAGTTTTTAGTGATTCTGGAAACACACCTGATAATAAAGAAAAGTTGACGATCTGTAACAGGTCTGACTCTAAAGTCTTTGAGACCTTTTTGAAAAAACTTGTTGGCAGGACATCTAAACAGCAGGAGGAGGAGTTCAGTTGACCTAAGATGTCCTCCAGGTCTTTGCTGTTAATCGGGTGAAACTGTTTCATGGTGTTTAAACAGTTTTTTGGTGGACACAGTACATATCCTGGATCTGCTGTTGATGTACCAATTGCTTGTCTAATTTTTTGGATTTTTTCTGTCTAATATAGTAAACTGGTACTTTTTCCTTTGGGAAGGTACCATCTGTGCAGTCTGCAGTTCTGTTTAAGAAAGATGTTGAATCTATTTAGTTATTCTTGAAAGATAATTGATCTCTGTGCATTTTTTTTTCACACTGCATCAAATTAAAGTTGATTACGTCTATTAAGCATCACGCGGTGGTCAGTGGTTCCCTTTTTTTTTTTTTTTTTGTTGGGAGTTTGCAACCCTATTAGTTAGGTTGTTTACTCTTTAAAATACCAGAATAGGGAGGATGGAGTAGGTTTAAGTTTATTAGATTGATCAGTATTGCTGAACTATGGAATATTTTGGGTGCAGTGTATTTTTTGCATACAGGTATAACAGAATAGCTTTAGTGGGTTTTTAAAAAAAAAAAACTTGAGTTTGAACTTATACAAAATGTAGCAAGATGTCAAAAAAACAGTTTTATTGATTAAAACACACTGTATCGGATTCATATCGGTATCGGCCGATATCCAAATTTATGGTATTGGTATCGGACATAAAAAAGTCGTATCGTGCCATCTCTAGTTCTAACTAACAGCTATCACCACTGCGCTTCTCTGATGCCCTATATTAAGATAATTATTTTCTGTAAAATATTTTATTTTTCACTTTTATTGAGGTGTACAAATGAGGTCAAATTTATCTAAATGTGAGTGCATAGAGTTTTCCAGAACAGAAATCAGAACTTTAAAACCCAAGTTCAGTTTTCGTAGTAGTTTCGTGGTATCGTGCCATCTCTAGTACAGAGTAAAAGCCTATTAAGTTTCCAGAACTCAAAAAAACTATGCAAACTCGCAAAAGCTTACCGTAAATCCCGGACTACAGAGCGCACCTGATTAAAAGCCGCATGCTCTTTTAAAGGAATTAAATACTTAGAACATATATTGGAGGGAACAGAATTGATCCCATTCGACAGACTAGTTGCACAATATGGGATCAACAAGAAAAATTTTTTAGAATATCAACAAATTAAATCCATAATAAAAAAGAAATTTAACCTCAGTCAAGTTGAATTACAAATACCACCAAGTGCGGCACATTTCCTTACTCTTAAATCCCCCAAATTATTATCTAAAATATATAGAACATTCTCTAAATTAGATGAATCAATATCCCTTCCTATTGCAAAGTGGGAAGCAGATTTATCAGTCAGTTTAGACCAAAACTTCTGGTCTCAGGTATGCTTAAAAACTTTTAAATTGATTAAAAATCCCAGTCTGCAATTAATACAATACAAAATACTACATAGAGTGCACTATACAGGTCATCGGATGTTCAAGATGGGCTTTACATCTTCCAACAACTGCTCACACTGTCAAAACAATACACCAGACAATTACATTCACGCTCTTTGGTTCTGTCCACCAGTGCAGAAGTTTTGGCACGAGATATGTGAAGACTTATCAAAGTGTCTGAAATGTAACATTCCAACTTCCCCCTTAGTGTGTTTGTTGGGCAGCTTAGATAATGTCACCTCAGAAAACAATTTAGCCCATATGGTTTTCACTGCCCTATGCATAGCCAAGAAAACTGTCCTCATGAACTGGAAAAATAAAAACAATCTTAATTCTAACCAATATAGAAATTATCTATTAGATTACATTAGTTTTGATACAGCCTCGGCCACCACATCAGATCAATTGCTCTGGGCTCCTTTGATCGGCTCCATCACCTAGTGGGGGTGGGGGGTCATAGTTTGGTCCCGCCTTCAATGTTGTGATTGGTGTGGGGGCAGGGACAGGCTTAGGGCGTCGGGGGGTTCCCCGGAGGCATCTTCCTTGGGGGGCTCAACCCGGGGTAGCGGTCATGTCCGGTTGGGGGCCTTTTTCTGACCATTTCCTCGTGGCTGCGTGCAGCGGGGCTAGGGGAGGGTCTGTGGTGATGGACGTGGGTTACTGACCTGGTAGCCTGTCTGCCCCTGGGTGGGTCCGGGATTGGCGTGAGGGTCTGGGGGCGCTCCATCTCTGGGCCGGGGCCCTGGCTGGGCCTCGGGGCCTTGGGTCCTGGTTTGTGTGTTGCCGGGGTTGTGGGCGGGTGGGTGCATGGGAGCCCATCCCTGGCGCAGGGTGCCGCCGGCGTGTCGAGTCGCCTGTGGGGCTCTTCAACCGGTGGGGGAGATTGTTACACCTTGCAGGAGCTTTCTTCCCCTCAGGAACTCTCTGCAGGAGGGGGAGATACAGGAGAGGTGGAGGAAGATCTCAGCCTGGGCGTCTATTGTCTCATGTAGTCTGGAAGACGAGTGGATGGTGGGGTGGGTGCAGTTTTCTCTGTGGTGGGGTTGGGTGGACTGTCCCGGGCTCTGTGGGGCCGGGGGGCGCTGCTGCGCTGGGCCCCGGTCTGGATGGGCCTGGGCCCCCCTTTCCCTGGCGGGTCGCGGAGTGTGGGAGTGCCTACTGGGGTCAGCGGGGGAGCTGGCCCCAGGGAGGGGTCACCTGCCCCTCCCTTCCTTCCCTCCCCATCTCCAGCTGCCTCCCTCCTCCTGCTCCACCACAACCACCCACACATGCAGGGCCTTGGAGTAGGGGTATGTCACCAGGATGCAGAGGAGGCTACCCCCCCCCTCTGTCCCCTTCTGGCTGCCTCTGCCTCAATTTTATCCCACAACTTAGACATTCACATTACTCACACCCTCATTACACATACATATAGGATCTTGGGGGTGGGCACAATACACGGAGTCCAAGTTACCATCAGGGTGTACGCCTCACCCCTGGCGTCGTTGCCCACCTCTCAATTTTAAATACACGTAGACATTGAGGGCTAGCAGGAGGGACTATGCGCTTACCTGCTGCTCTCTGGCAGGTAGCTCTATGCCCTCCTGGGTTTTAATTGCACCTTAGAACACACATGCATCAACACTACAATGAGCGGGTGGAGGGAGGTTTGGAGTCTTCTCTCACCCCCATTCTCTGCGGCCTACTGGAGCGGGGGGGCTAGGAGGAGTGGGCCATCCGACTGCGGTCTGGGGCCTCCCTGCTGCTGCGGAGTCGGGGCGGTCTGCCTCTCCCCACCGCAGGGAAAAGGGTAACACCACCTGGGTCTGGGTGCAGTTCCCCCCTCCAGGGGCAAGGGTACCTAGACCTGGTTAGTAGAGTACGCTTGGGGAGTGTGATCGTGTATACAGCGTCCCTTTATGTCTGTCTCCACGTCGGTTGAGTGTGAAGTACATATGAGAGCATGAGGGTGGGAATGGATGTTTGTGTCTGTGTGTGCCTGTATGTCTGTGTCTATATGTCAGGTTGGGTATCAGACGCCACCTCTCTGGGGACATCTCGGGCCCTCCAAGGTTTGGAGGCCTATCTCCACCCACCACCACTTCCCCTGCCGGTGGCGGACTCCCTCAGGTATCGGTGCGTTGGTGGTTCTTTGTATCTGGGGGTGGGTGTCCGGGTACACACCGGCTCACTCCTTGGCGGCCGAGAGTTTGCAGTGACCTCCAGGCTGGGCAGAGAGCAGCCAGTGATCTTCTGGGCTGTGTTGATGACCCTCTGCAGTACTTTCCTGTCTGCAGCTGAGCACCCTGCATACCATGTTGTTATGCCGTACGTTAGGATGCTCTCTATGGTGGCTCTGTAAAATGTCACCAGCAGACTCTCCTCCAGGTTGTTCCTCCTGAGCACTCTCAGAAAGTGGAGACGCTGCTGGGCCTTTTTAACCACCACTGTAGTATTTGCAGTCCAGGAGAGGTCATCAGATATCTGCACGCCCAGAAACCTCATGGAGTGTACCCTCTCCACACAGCTCCCGTGAATGTAAAGTGGGGCCGGGTCTGCTCTGCCCTTCCTGAAGTCCAAGATAAGTTCTTTAGTTTTCGTGGTGTTCAGTTGGAGGTTGTTAACTGAGTGGTGTATTTTGTGGTAAGTATTTTGGTTTTCCAATATATTAGCATTGATATATTGGAAAATTGTCAGTGACATTTATATTAATCAGGCTGAACTTTAATCATACTTTAGATCAGCCTGTTTTACTTATTGTTTTATTTGTGCTTTGGTTTGGGGAAGTTGTTTCTTTACTCATCTTTTTCTGTCTTCTGTTATTAGACTTGAGATATGACTGCACTATGCTGTTGCTGGTGACTCAAGTTAATTCTACAAGGCATGCTGTGTAAGTAAACAAACAGCAACAGTTTGGTCTGCATTTCTTGAATGATCACATCCCCCAAACTTAGTTTAAAGGGTCTACACTGTATATAGTGAAGTCTGCAAATTTTCTAATAGCAAAATTAGTTTTGTGCCCAAATCATTTTGCACATCATTAGAATGAAAGTTATTGGCCATGTTTGCATAGCCCTTTTTAATGGCTGTGCAATCATTATAACTTACAAGACAGAAGGTCAATGTATCCATCCATCCATCCATCTTCTTCCGCTTTATCCGGGGCCGGGTCGCGGGAGCAGCAGCCTAAGCAGAGAAGCCCAGACCTCCCTCTCCCCAGCCACCTCCTCCAGCTTATCCGGGGGAACACCAAGGCGTTCCCAGGCCAGCCAAGAGATATAATCTCTCCAGCGTGTCCTGGGTCTCCCCCGGGGCCTCCTCCCGGTGGTACATGCCCGGAACACCTCACCCAGGAGGCGCCCAGAAGGCATCCTTGTCAGATGCCCGAACCACCTCAGTTGGCTCCTTTCGATGTGGAGCAGCAGCAGCTCTACTCTGAGCCCCTCCCGCATGACTGAACTTCTCACCTTATCTCTAAAGGAGAGGCCAGCCACCCTTCGGAGAAAGCTCATTTCCGCCGCTTGTATCCGCGATCTCGTTCTTTCGGTCACTACCCACAGCTCGTGGCCATAGGTGAGGGTAGGGACGTAGATCAACCGGTAAATTGAGAGCTTCGCTTTTACACTCAGCTCAGTCTTCACCACGACGGACCGGTGCAGCGTCCGCATTACTGCAGCTGCAGCCCCAATCCGTCTGTCGATCTCCGGCTCCCTTCTCCCATCACTCGCGAACAAGAGCCCAAGATACTTGAACTCCTCCACTTGAGGCAGGAACTCATCCCCGACCCGGAGTGGGCACTCCACCCTTTTCCGGCTGAGAACCATGGCCTCAGATTTGGAGGTGCTGATCCTCATTCCCGCTGCTTCACACTCGGCTGCGAACCGTTCCAGTGTGAGCTGGAGGCCCTCACCCGATGAAGCCAACAGAACCACATCATCCGCAAAAATCAGAAATGAGATTCTGAGGCCACCGAAGTGAAAGCCCTCCGCCACTTGGCTGCACCTAGAAATCGTGTCCATAAAAATTAGCAATAGAATCGGTGACAAAAGGCAGCCCTGGCGGAGCCCATCACCCACTGGGAGTCCAACTTATTGCCGGCAATGCGAACCAAGCTCTTGCAACGGTTGTATAGGGATCGAATGGCCCGTAGCAATGGGCCAGCCACCCCATACTCCCGCAACACCTCCCACAGGACACCCCGAGGGACACGGTCGAATGCCTTCTCCAAGTCCACAAAACACATGTAGACTGGTTGGGCAAACTCCCATTCACCCTCAAGTAGAGCAGGGCGATATGACCAAAAATATTTATCACGATATACATTTGAAAATTTGCAATAACGATATAACTGATGATATAATTGACACTTGAAAAAATACTTTACAACTTTATTAGTGCAAAAAAACACAACCCATCAATGTATTTTCACTTAAACAAGCAGCTGTTTTATGTCCATTAAAGTTATATAAAAATGTAATAGTGCAAATGCAAATTCCTTGCTAACAGTTTAACCAAAAGGTATTTCCAGTGGAAATTGGCCGACATATCCTCAGCATAACCATGTATAATACCCACAAAACTTAAAAAGAGCTTATACACACAATACGGTAATATTATGTTGAAGCACAGTACGTATCACTCCGCGAGGCTCCTGCCTACGATAGCCGTAATGCTCCGACAATCCATCAAGCGGTGCGGGTTCGTAGCTTAGCAAAGTCGTACTAAAACATTTGACAGAGCACCGTGTACGACATAAAATCGTTTCGAGGTCAGTAAACACAACCAGAATTCATACATAAGGCACACGGGATTACAAGGGGCACTGTCGATTTTCAGAAAAATCAAAGGACTGATTTTAAGTGTGCCGTATTTTCCAAAAAACACGGTAATAACGATGGCCTGCTAGCATGCTCTACCAAAAATAGTGCTTTGTTGTGTATCTGACGGACGAAGGCTAAACCAGTTCCACACCACTGAAGTTGCAGCATTTTTACAAACCAATTCTGGTTCATCCGTTTCATTTAACAATCCGCTTTCGCCCTTCTCATTCTCCGTTTTCCGTGATGTGCGTATGAAAACAAAGGCACTGTGCGTTTTATCCATATTCTATCGCGATATTTCATTTTCTTATCGTTGCCCAACATTATACCAGTATTACTGTGAACGGTATGATATGGCCCAGCCCTACCCTCAAGTATCCTTGAGAGGATAAAGAGCTGGTCCAGTGTTCTGCGACCAGGACGAAAACTGCATTGTTCCTCCTGTATCTGAGGTTCGACTAGCAGATGAACTCTCCTTTCCAGCACCCTGGCATAGACTTTCCCAGGGAGGCTGAGGAGTGTAATCCCCCTGTAGTTGGAACACACCCTCCGGTCCCCCTTCTTAATGATGGGGATCACCAGTCCAGGGGTACTGCCCCTGATCTCCATGCAACATTGTAGAGGCATGTCAACCAGGACAGCCCTAAAATGTCCAGAGCCTTCAGGAACTCGGGGCGGACCTCATCAACACCAGGGGCTCTGCCACCAAGGAGTTGTTTAACTGCCTCAGTGACCTCGCCTCCAGAAATTGGCGGGTCATTCCCCTCATCCCCAGACTCTGCTTCCTCCTCGGAAGACATGTCAGTGGGATTAAGGAGGTCCTCGAAGTATTCCTTCCACCGCCTGACAATTTTCTCAGTCGAAGTCAGCAGCGCTCCGCCAGTACTATACACAGTGCAGGTAGAGCACCGCTTTCCCCTCCTGAGACGCCTGACGGTTTGCCAGAATCTCTTCGAGGCAGTCCGAAAGTCTTTTTCCATGGCCTCTCCGAACTCCTCCCACACCCGAGTTTTTGCTTCAGCCACTGCCCGAGCCGCATTCCGCTTGGCCTGTCGGCTGCCTCCGGAGTCCGACAGGCTAACCAAGCCCGATAGGACTCCTTCTTCAGCCTGGTGGCTCCCTTCACCTCTGGTGTCCACCTCAGTGCCGCTCGGCACTGAGGAGAGTGAACACAAGGAAAGCGGCAGGGCCAGACGGCATCACCGGCCGTCTGCTGCGCTGCTGTGCTGACCAGCTAGCAGGTGTGTTCACTTACATCTTCAACGAGTCCCTGGCGAAGTCTGTGGTCCCCACATGCTTCAAAAGATCCACCATCATCCCTGTGCCCAAGAACAGCAAACCCTCATCCCTGAACGATTACCGGCCAGTTGCACTGACCTCGGTAGTAATGAAGGTGTTTGAGAGGCTGCTGAAGAACATCATCTCCTCCTCCATCCCAGACACCACAGATCCGCTGCAGTTTGCCTACAGATCCACAGAGGATGCCATCGCCCACGTCCTACACACCACTCTCAGCCACGTGGACAAGAAACAGGGTAACTATGTGCGAATGCTGTTTGTTGATTACAGTTCAGCGTTTAACACAATAGTGCCCTGCAGACTGTTCACAAAGCTGAGGGGTCTGGGACTTAACAGCTGTCTGTGTGCATGGGTGTTGGACTTCCTCACTGGCAGAACTCAGGTGGTGAGGGTGGGCAGGTGCTTCTCCAACAGCATCACCATCAACATAGGAGCACCTCAGGGATGTGTCCTCTCGCCACTGCTCTACTCCCTCTACACTTCAGACTGTGTGGCCACCCATGGCTCCAACACCATTGTGAAGTTTGCTGACGACACAGTGGTGTTGGGTGCCATCTCCAACAACGATGAGGCGGCCTACATGGATGAAGTGAAGAATCTGGCATCGTGGTGCCAGGACAACAACCTCCAGCTGAACGTCAGCAAGACCAAGGAGCTGGTGGTGGACTTCAGAAGGGGTCAGCACAGAGACTACAAGCCTATTATCATCAATGGAGCTCCAGTGGAGAGGGTGCAGTCCTTCAAGTATCTTGGTGTCCACATCTCCTCAGACCTGACATGGGCTGCCCACATTCAGGTCCAGACCAAAAAGGCTAGGCAGCGCCTGTATCACCTACGACAACTGAGGAAGTTCAGGGTCTCTCCAAAGATCCTCAGGATTTTCTATACAGGTGCTGTGGAGAGCATCCTCACACAGAACATGACATCGTGGTTTGGGAACAGCTGTGTGAAGGACCAAAAAGCTCTCCAGAGAGTGATCCGTACAGCAGAACGCTGCTGCAGGATTGCTCTCCCCCCGCTTCAGGACACCTACACCAGGAGATGCCGGACTAGAGCAGCGCAGATACTGAAGGACCCGTCCCATCCTGGCAACAAACTGTTCCAACTTCTGCAATCTGGTAGAAGGTTCCGCATCTTCCGGGCAAGGACAGAGAGACTCAAGAGGAGCTTCTATCCCCAAGCCATCCGTGCCCTAAACACACACACCCGCCCTCTCACATCATCTATAATTGACTGAGGCAGGACTCTCTTCCAGACACTCTAAACCAAGGCACAATGTACATTTCAAATTCCTTTAATTTTAAATATGTTTATATTGTCTATCCTGTAAAATAGTCAGATGTCTATTCATATTAATGTACAGAATTCACCTGCTTGCTGCTACTACTGCACATTCACCCAGTGTATATACTATATGTATATATATATATATAATGTTCTTCCTCTACACCCCCCCCCCCCCCCCCCCCAATTTTTGCACATGTCGAGGAGCGTGTCAGGCTACATTTCACTGTGTGTTATACTTGTATAACTATGCATGTGACAAATAAAGAACCTTGAACCTTGATTTGGCTCAGGGATTACCACCACGGCAGGCACCAACCACCTTGCGGCCGCAGCTCAATGCAGCAGCTTCGGCAATGCAGACGCTGAACATGGTCCATTCAGACTCAATGTCCCCAGTCTCCCTCGGAATGCTGTTGAAGCTCTGCCGGAGGTGTGTGTTGAAGATCCGGTACCTCTCAACCTCACTCACTAACTCAGGCTCCTTCCCCACCAGTCAGGTGACATTCCATGTCCCAATTGCCAATCTTGGCAGCCGGGGATCAGTCCGCCAAGGCCTCCGCTCCTGCACCCGACCCCTATGGCACCTCCTGCGGGTGGTGGGCCTGCGGGAGGATGGGCCCATGTCCCCTTTCCGGGCTGTGCCCGGCCACCAGGTGCTTGCCCTCGGGCACCCTCCCTGGGCCTGGCCCCAGGGCAGGGCCCCGGTAACCCTATCCCAGGCAGGAGAAACTGTTCCCTCTGTTTTGCTCCTCCACGTCCTCTTCCTCCAACTTCTTCACCTCCACGTCCTTTTCCTCCAACTTCTTCACCTCCACGTCCTCTCCCTCGGCCTCCTCTGATTCTCACTCTTCTCACTCTTACTGCTCCTTCCATTGTACTCCACATAGACAGCTTACCTGTATTATAGTGCTTAGGCTGATTGCAAAGTGGACTAATTATCTAAAACAGTTTTCACATGTGAAAGTGTGCCAGACAGTTGGCAAATTAGTGTTAATGATAGACATACATGTGTATACTTTTGCTAGGAGTGTGTTGGAAATTTGGTAATTGGGTGTTGTGCAGTGAATTGTGCCTACAGTTTTGCAAAGTGTGTGTTACAAAATTGCAAACTGAGTGCAAAGCAGTTTTTGTGCTTTTAGTTTTGCAAACTCAGTGAGTGGTTTTGCTATAAGTCTGAATAGTTTTAGAAATTGTGCTACAGGAATCACAGTTAGGGTTTAAGCATTCAGAAAAAACTGTAAATCAGCTGTGTTGGTTCGAGGACACATCTAAAACCTGCAGGGACACCGGCCCTCGTGGACTGAGATTGCCCATCCCTGGTTTAGAGTCTATCCCAACTGTCAGAGGCTAAGATCCAGGGTACACACACTGGACAGGTTTGCAAACTGTTGCAGGGCTAACACAGAGTAACAGAAAACCATTCACAACTACAACCAATTTTGAATCACTTACTTAACCAAATGCATGCCAGAGTACCCAGAGAGGACCCATGCAAAATCAAAGACAGTTAAAAATGGGATGTCCTTGCTGTGAACAAACGGTGTTAACCACAGTACAACCGAGCTAACAGCCTACAAATTAATTCTCCATAAATTGATCAAATAAACTCTCAAATTAAAGCTGAAGCTCTCCAATTTATGCCCACGTTACAACAGCTAGGGTAGCACAGTGGTGCTATGGTTAGCACTCTTACCTGAGTTCGACTCGACTGCCTTGTTCTCTGGTACTTCGGCTTACGGAATACCTTTGATAGCTGGCATAGGCTCCAAAGGGCGAGCCAACCCTGATAAGTGGAAGAGAATGGATAGATAACAATGACTAACTGTACTATAGACCTGTTTGTAAAACAGAAATCAATAACTTACTCACATGTAGCCAAGTCTGACACCACTTGCATTTTTATTTATATATACACTATGACCTTCAGCAAACATAATTTCCCATGAGCCTTGGTGGTAAATGTCACAACTCGATATCATTATCCAAGACCTCTCTGGCTTTCTGTGGTGCTTAAAGGCCCCAAACAGTTATTGATACTAAAGATATAAAGATATAAATCTTTGAAAACTATTATGAAATTCCCTTTTTGTTTAAAAAGGAGAAAAGCAAATAGTCGCTGACATTTTAACAAAGCAGAGGAGGAAATTGCGCATTTTCAGCAGCAATCCTTATTTGGGGCAGCAGCATTTCTCCATCTATCTCCAGGGTGTGCAAGAGTAAATGAGATGTTGCAGAACGACCTTCATTATGAAACATACAGTAATTGAGAAAATAAAGACGTTTTGCCTCTCAGCGTTAACTGGGTTCATCAACTCATGTCAAGTGTGGCTTGAACTACATTAGAGCATATGAAAATTTTCCTCAACAGACACATTGCCTCTTTTGCAGCATCCTTCTGGCTAACACAATCTTTAACCCGCCTTCCAATCAGATTCATTTCATCAGGGATTAATTTCTACAGTTTCTCACCGGCACAGTTTTGTTTTTTTTTACTGCAGATTAGTGTTCATTTATATTCTGTACTGAGCTTTTTTTCATTTTTAATTCATAATTTTTACACCTTAATGTTCACTCAAGTCTGGATGTGATAGTTGGTGACTAAGTTAGGTATAATTGTAGTAAATGATGGAGGATTTGATGGACATAAGCAAAAAATCAAGGCTAAAGCCCAACAAAAGTAAACTGAAGGAAACGGTTTCCAGGGCCTAATCCGTGGATCGACTTCCTTCGAGGCGTGGACGTCTATCAGCAGAGAATGTACCTTCACCTATCAGCAGAGAATGTCCCTTAGTCTGTAACACAGTCAAATATATTCTCAAGTAATATTCAAGCATGCCATTCAGCGTGTTAGTACGAGCTCGGGAGCAGCTTGGGAGAACAAGAAAACAGAGACTGCTTCAGATTGTCTTCCCAAAGTGACTCAACTTTATTCACAAGTACAACAGTTTATATAGAGGGTAAAATTCATGAGACAGCAGATTTATCAGTTTAAACCAGTACAGACCAAGATAAGGGAGCGTCTTCCTGCCCTTGGGTGAAGAAGCATCCTTTGTGTAGTTTATCAGTTCAGCTACAATTGTGATTATCTCAGCGACATATTTTCAAGGCACAAAACAAAGAGTTCTTACATTAGTGAAATCTGAAACAAACCATTTGGCCTTCAACAGGCGTCTCCTAAGAGATTTAGAAACTAATGTAGCTGAGGGAGTGATCTCTGTGGTATTTCAACCTTGTATCAGCCTGTGATTCTCACACATCAATTCTTGGGTCAAAGAGAAAAATAACTAAAACAAAGGGGCCTTATTGAATGACAGAGTTTTCCTGCATAATGTCACTATAAAACAATATCCAGTAAATGCTCCCATGGTACTAAAATACCTAACATAAACCATTAAAGAAAACATGAGGCACTAAAATGGTTTTGCTTGTATAAAAAGTTCCTGCTTCAAAACACAAGCCCACTGAATGTCAATGATATCCTCTTTTGACTTAAACAAAAAAGGATTGGATCTAAATAAAACAGCAACAAACAATTTCCAGAAGGTCAGTGCCTATATTAAATCCAGCTGAATGCATTCTCCTCTCTGTTTGGAAACAATACGTGCTGATTGTTCTGCTTTTCATAAAGTGCTGTAGCACTAAACAGTGCGTCAAGTGAAACCTTGTATTGCCTTGACATTATTATTAACAATAACAATAGTGGATTGGATGTGATCTTCTGCTACACTTGGTGACAAACATACCACTCAGACCTGCAGGCAGTACATTTACTGATATAATGGGAAGTTTGAATGTTAACAGAAAACCTATTCCCCATCAAAATAGATGTGGAAATAGATTTAGTAAGCTCCGTAGAGCCGAATGCTTGAGCTAAAGAAGAAGAAAATAAAATAAAAGGGGAGATAAAAAGAAGAAACCAGAGAACAAATTAGGATTTATCTTTCTTGAGTATTAGGGTTACTTGAGGACGAAGGAGAGGAGGTACCATACACATCTGCTAAAGAAACCTTTCCACACAGTCAGACACACTGAAGTCTCCCCCCCTGACTCCCCTTCATGTCTGTGTAACAATCAAAGTGCTTCAGTACCTGCAGAGAGGCATCAGAAATGTATTTCCTTTGTGTCTCTTTGAGGAAGAATCGTGTTGCTTAAGATCAAGAGCCAGCTGTTAATACTTGCTTTTTTAGAAGATGTTCTGATGTGGACAATTCCAGATCTATCTGTGCACAGCATCTGGTCTGCACTTTCAACCAGCATCTAGATTATGTTTGTTAATTTAGTATAATGTGAAAGACTATTTAAAAGAACCAAACTATCGGTAGTAATATAGTCCAATATTGGGTAACCAGTGTTTCACCCCAAACAATGTCTTCCTCTTTCAGCTGGTCCCTTTAGGGGTCGCCACAGTCGATGATCTTCCTCCATCACACCCTGTCCTTAGTATCCTTCTCTGTCACACCAAATCTCTTCATTACATCAGCAAATCTTCTTTGTAGTCTTCCTCTTTTCCTCCTGCCTGGCACAGAGTCAGCTTCTAAAGGGTTTACTCTGCGTCATCCCAGCCCTGAATATGGGCAGAAATCTGTGCCATCAGAAACTGAATTTGAATAAGTTCAATTTGAATTTGAATTGCTCAGATTGAATCTGAATTGTAACTTGAATAAATGCTTTTGAAAACTGAATTTGAATTAGTCTAATTTGAAATTGAATTTATGGTTTGAAAATGATCATCACTAAATTGAAATTGAAATTTATATTTTGAAAATGAATTGATTTGCTTTGAAACTGCATTTTATCCTTTAAAAATTCAGCTCTCGAATAATTTCAGTTTCACTTCTCACCATTCAGTTTCAGTTCTACAATTCAGTTTTTTGGAACTTACATCCGGTTCCGGTTCAAGAGCAGATTAATAGAACTAGGTTTTACTAGCGGACCGAAAGTGTTACCGACGGGAATCTACAGCGTCTTGAGCTGAATTAAGACTTCAGAAGTCATTCGTCATGTCGAATGACCAGCGGATGAACTCTCAGGTTGGTAATAAATGTACTACATGTATAAGAACAAGCGTCGTGTTAACAAATGATAGCCGTACAGTAACTGTTATGCTTATTGTAGCTGTTAGCTAAAAACGCTAATTTAGCGTAGTTTGCCCTGAATTCGGCTTTGACAACAAATATGATCGACTGTTTCTAGTAGAATTCCAAAGCTGTCATCTTGGACCCTCTCAGAGTACCCCCTCTGTATGCTTGCAGAGACCCCTACAGTAGGGAAACATGCAAAACGGTGCCCAAACCTTTGTATTTTAGCTTTATTTATGTCTTACACAGCATCCAACTCTTTCGCTAACTTAATAACTTTAGCTAAAGTGAATAGTTAGTCTAATTCATTAGTGCAGCATTACTGGATCACCTCTGTTTGAAGTGATATAATATGATATACAACTATCACTGAAACAGCAAACTTTGTAAATAAGCAAACAACACTTCTCATTCTCTAAACGTTTGGCCACAGCTGTAGATTACACTATCAGTGCTTGTTCACTCTTGACAATAATAACATTTCTAAATTTACTTTGTGCATTTACAGGTAAACAATATCTAATATTTTATCTAAATGACTGCTTTGTCTTTGAAAAGGGTGAAGAGCCTGAGACAGTCCAGTTCTACTCTAAGTACATCCTTACAGTGGCTCACAGGACAAGGCTACATTCCTGTCCTGCCAGAAGAGAAGAGAAACTTCAGAGTCTTCATGCATCTGCCTCTGGATCAAGGACTTCCTGACAAATAGACCAGTCTGTCAGACTCGGCCCCCACCTGTCCAGCACCATCACACTCAGCACTGGGTCTCCACAAGGATGTGTTTTGAGTCCCCTGCTGTTTACGCTCTACACATCCGACTGCTCCCCTACCCATCTCTCAAACACCATCATAAAGTTCGCGGATGACACCACAGTGGTTGGACTCATCTCAAGGGGGGATGAGTCGGACTACAGAGATGAGGTCAACAGACTGACTGAGTGGTGTTCAGTTAACAACCTCCAACTGAACACCACGAAAACTAAAGAACTTATCTTGGACTTCAGGAGGGGCAGAGCAGACCCGGCCCCACTTTACATTCACGGGAACTGTGTGGAGAGGGTACACTCCATGAGGTTTCTGGGCGTGCACATCTCTGATGACCTCTCCTGGACTGCAAATACCACGGCGGTGGTTAAAAAGGCCCAGCAGCGTCTCTACTTTCTGAGAGTGCTCATGAGGAACAACGTGGAGGAGAGGCTGCTGGTGACATTTTACAGAGCCACCATAGAGAGCATCCTAATGTACGGCATAACAACATGGTATGCAGGGTGCTCAGCTGCGGACAGGAAAGTACTGCAGAGGGTCATCAACACAGCCCAGAAGATCACTGGCTGCTCTCTGCCCAGCCTGGAGGTCACTGCAAACTCTCGGTACCTCAGCAGAGCTGGCAATATCATCAAGGACCACTCTCACCCCAGCAACCAACTGTTTGAACTATTACCGTCAGGCCGACGGTACAGGTCACATAAAACCAGGACAAACAGATTCAGGGATAGCTTCTTTCCCAGAGCTATCACCGTAGTAAATAAGCACAAAAACAATTGAACCTATTCCATACCGTCACTGTCATTATATTATGCTGCTATTCATACTGTCATTATATTAATGCTGCTATCCTGTATATCAGAATCAGAATCAGAATCAGAATACTTTATTGATCCCTGGGGGAAATTATTTTTTGTTACAGTGCTCCATTTTAAACCAATATATATATTGTACATACTATTGTTTGAGTACTTACGATTGTTTTTTTTGTTTTTTTCTTGTACTTTTTATATTTTACATTTATATTTATTATTGAAACTTGCACCAAGAGAGCGGCACTCCAATTTTGTTGTACTCTGTACAATGACAATAAAGGCTATTCTATTCAGTTCAACCACACCTGTCATATTCCGTATGACAGGGGTCTCAAACTCCAGTCCTCAAGGGTCAAAGTGTCATGCAACTTTTCCATGCCCTCGAGGACTGGAGTTTGAGACCCCTGCCGTATGGTGTTCATGCTGTTTTCTACCCCACAGTTACAGCATGTCTGACTGCCTGTTCAGCATATGCAAAAATATATGATGAGTTTAAGCATGTGATGACTAAGGCCTTCCATTATGGTGTTTGTCATCACATGTCACAGACATCTGGATGATCATTTGGAATAAACAAAAAACTAAAAACTTGTTACTTCATCTGTTGTCTTTATTATTATTATTATTGTTCTTATTTTACACTTTTCATTGTTAGGCATTAGGTTTATTTGTAGTAGTCCTTTCCAACGTCTTTCCCTCTTCCATGTTACTGTGTCAGCTTGTCAGCATCTATTTGGGTTTGGAAGTGGAACAGAAAGTAAAGAAATCCAAAGTGCCATTAAAACCAGGAGAGGTTCTTATATTTCAGAAGAAGGGATTAATTCAAAAGAAATGACCTCAATGCCATATTTTATTTAGGAACCCTAGAGAGCACTTTGCAAAATAACGCATTCTTATAATTTCACCCTCAGATGAGCCAAGCTACGACTGTCAGGGAAGGTGATGTAGGTACAGAGCATATGAGAGTGGTTAAGTTAATGTCTCTTGTCTAGATGAAGGCACAAGAGGGATCAATGGCAAGGCGTAGAGATTCAGTATCTTCAGTCTTCAGTGGACACTCCATTTCTGGCACAAAACACCTGTAAAAGATGGTCGATTTAGGAGGTGACCCGACAACTTCAGCCTGTCAAACATAGTAATGGAGCAGTATGTTTAAAAAAAAAATCTAATTAAGCATGCACTCAGTACCCTAAGAATTATTATAGTAGTTAAACACAGTGATAGTTGTATATCACATTATATCACTTCAAACAGAGGTGATCCAGTAATGCTGCACTAATGAATTAGACTAACTATTCACTTTAGCGAAAGAGTTGGGATGCTGTGTAAGGCATAAATAAAGCTAAAATACAAAGGTTTGGACACCGTTTTGCATGTTTCCCTACTGTAGGGGTCTCTGCAAGCATACAGAGGGGGTACTCTGAGAGGGTCCAAGATGACAACTTTGGAATTCTACTAGAAACAGTCGATCATATTTGTTTGTCAAAGCTGAATTCAGGGCAAACTACGCTAAATTAGCGTTTTTAGCTAACAGCTACAATAAGCATAACAGTTACTGTACGGCTATCATTTGTTAACATGACGCTTGTTCTTATACATGTAATACATTTATTACCAACCTGAGAGTTTATCCGCTGGTCATTCGACATGACGAATGACTTCTGAAGTCTTAATTCAGCTCAAGACGCTGTAGATTCCCGTCAGTAACACTTTCGGTCCGCTAGTAAAACGTAGTTCTATTAATCTGCGCTTGAACCGGAACCGGATGTAAGTTCCGAAAAACTGAATTTTGGAACTGAAATTGAATTGTAGAACTGAAACTGAATGGTGAGAAGTGAAACTGAAATTATTCGAGAGCTGAATTTTTAAAGGATAAAATGCAGTTTCAAAGCAAATCAATTCATTTTCAAAATATAAATTTCAATTTCAATTTAGTGATGATCATTTTCAAACCATAAATTCAATTTCAAATTAGACTAATTCAAATTCAGTTTTCAAAAGCATTTATTCAAGTTACAATTCAGATTCAATCTGAGCAATTCAAATTCAAATTGAACTTACCGTAATTGTCGGGCTATAAGCCGCTACTTTTTGCACCAGCTTTGAACCCTGCGGCTTTTAGTCAGGTGCGGCTTTTCTATGGATTGTCCATGATTTTTGTCATATCGTAAGACGATTTGTTTTGTTTGTTCCGGTGTTGTACGGCACTACGTTGCCTGGCGGAAGGGCATGTGATCAGACACACAGTATCGGGTTCAAGAGTGGTATGTTGGTCACATGTCCATCCGCCAGGCAACATAGTGCCGTACAAGTAGCGCGAAAAACAAACTTCAAAGTAGCGCTATGCGTTCAGCGGGAGTCAAATCAAATCAAATCAAATCAAATCACTTTTTATTGTCACATCACATGTGCAGGCACACTGGCACAGCACATGCGAGTGAAATTCTTGTGTGCGAGCCCCACAAGCAACAGAGATGTGCAAACACAACAACACAAACGAGCAAAATACAAGAATGGCTGACCTGAAACTAATAAATATATGTACAATATATAATAGTGTATGCATTTCTGGATGTGTATACTAAATATTTTCCTACGTGTGTGTGTGTGTGTGTGTGTGTGTGTGTGTGTGTGTGTGTGTGTGTGTGTATACACATTTTTACAAATTAAATAGTAAAAAAATAAAATAAAATAATAATAATAATAATAATAATAAAATATATAAAATATACAGAGTTGAATATGTGCAAATATGAGTCGTGGATGATGTGCGGCGATAAACGTGCGAAAAGCAAGTTATGCTCAACTCCACCGGTGGAATCTGACAGCGTGGAAAAGTGTGAAAACATCCATGATCACCAACGGATTTCGAAGGGCTGGACTGCTGCATGATGGAGAGGAGGACACCGCCACGGCCCTTCTGAGGGTGTTCGACTCTGACACTGACAACAAAGGAAAGGAGCTGAGAGTGGATGACGTAGCCATCCTGAGCCTGTTCGTATCCGACACTGGAGAAGAGGACTTTGGTGGTTTTAGTGTGCAGGAAGAAGAGAAAGATGGTGGTGAATGACTGACTTTTCTTCTTGTTAAAGCCGTGTCACTGCACCTGAGCCTAAAAGGTAGTCCAATCTATTTTTCTGGCGTGCTGTAGGTTATTGTTATGTACTACATTTGTTACTCATTTATGAAGCACAGCACATGTTTCCTACTTGTAATTACCGCTACTTGTACATATACCTAAAAAGTTATGCAAATATGTACCCATAACTTGTTTTTCAAAATTTAAATAAAAGGGATGTGTCTCCAAACAGCCATCTCTTTCCTGACAATTCCCTTTGTGCATATTCTCTTACATATGATAAGTCAACATTGAAACACCTGCGGCTTTTAGTCAGGTGCGGCTAATGTATGTACAAAACAGGATTTTTCCCCTGATTTTAGCTTGTGCGGCTAATATTCAGGTGCGCTTTGTAGTCCGGGAAATACGGTATTCAAATTCAGTTTCTGATGGCACAGATTTCTGCCCATACCTGAAGTCCTTACTAATTCTTTTATTCTGCTGGTTATATTTTTGTTTGCTGTCAACATGCCTGCCTGTAGTTATCTCCACCAGTCAGAACTAACACTGTTTCATTTATGGGCATCTCAGAGGCATAACATGGCAAAGACACTTCAAGAATTTAGAATATAAGTCTGCATGTGAATTTCTTGATGCCAAAAGGAGTGTTTGTCTAAAGATACGGTGTTGTGAGTTTGATGTCACTAGCCACACCCAGGCCTCATTATCGTTGGACCTGTTGAAAGAAGAAATATAGAACCTGTCTGAAAAACTTGAGCAGGCTAAAAGATTTCAAAAAGCAACACATCATGTTTCGATCTAAAAAGACACCTGAGAAACAAAATAACTGAT
The DNA here is from genome assembly GCF_057382095.1 of Aulonocara sp. 'chitande type north' Nkhata Bay. NCBI lineage: Eukaryota > Metazoa > Chordata > Actinopteri > Cichliformes > Cichlidae > Aulonocara > Aulonocara sp. 'chitande type north' Nkhata Bay. Next base: position 21,377,000 of record NC_141346.1, on the reverse strand, counting down.
ATCTATCAGTCTGTAAAGAACACTTGGGAAGGTTTGAGTCCCGTTACATCAGACATGAAACTAACACAGCATTTCATGAAAATCATACCAACAGGCAAACATGTTGGTGATACTGTGATGGTCTGGGGCTGTTTTGCTGCTTCATGACCTGAATGACTTCATTCTGCTCTCTGTCAGAAAATCCTGAAGGAGAATCTACGGCTACGTCAAGGACATCATTGTACTCAATTCATGCCCTGAAGCTCAAGCATACTTGGGTTATCTAGCGGGACACCAGCAAGTCCACCTTTGCTTAAGGTCATGTCAAAGCATTTTTTTAACCGTTCAGACAATTCATACTTGAAAAACCTCCAATATCGACCAAAATTCTTCCACAGTGATGTGAAACATTTACTGCCAATTATCACAAATGCTTGATTGCAGTTCTTTCTCCCAGGGGCAGCACAACCAAGTTTTTAGGTTTAGGGGCAGTTATTTAGCCACTGCACCGTATTTCTCTTAGTGTCAATGAGCAATCTAAGCAGAAGTCCCCAGCCCTTCCTTTGCCTGAACACCTTCTCCAGCTCTTCTGGTGCATACTAAGACCTTCCCAAGCAAGGTGAAAGACATCTCTTCAGCATTTCCCAAAATCTACCCCAAGATCTCCTTTTAGTTTGACATGCGCTAAATACTTTATCTGACTTCTTCCAATGTGAAGGAGCATCCTGAATGGCTTAACTCCCTATCCAATCTCTAAGGGTTAGCCAGAATTCCTCTTTCAACTGTGTGTATCCAGAATTGGATTCTGTCAGTTGACTGAAGCACTGGGTGAGGACTGGATTCAGTGTGCAAGTTGTGTCATCACAATCGTGTCATCTCTCAAAACAGTTCAGCATTTTCTGTTAAACCTGCCTGAATCTCCAGAGTTTGGTGGCATGTCAACATACTGACACCAAGACACTAATTTTCATTAGTACAGACAGTCCTCTAAACCAAGCAGGATCACACTATGTTAGTTTTTATATTTAAACATGAAATTATAGCCTACAAAAAAACAATCAAACAAAAAAAAAAAACTATAAATACTTATAATTAAAATGTTTGTTTACCTGCAATATTAACACATGAAATTTAATTCAGCTTGCAAATCTGTATAACGGCCTTAATTTCCTTTTCTCTCAAAAATAGACACTGTGGAAAATTAAATCCAAAAATGTTTGTTTCATCGTGAAACTCAGGCACAGCTGGATTCTTGAGGAGGAGGATTAAGAGTGGTTAGCATTCATGAGGGCAAAGGCAGCTTTCACTGCTGTCTTAATGTCACAGCTCACCCACTCTGTGTGTGGAGGTGTGTGTGCGTGTGCATGTGTGTGTTTTTATTGCCAAGGTTTTTAAGGTGTGTGACCTTTTGTTTCTGAAAGATGGACTTTCCCTTAAGAGAGGAAGAAGCACTTTTAATGGAAATCAGCTACACACAAACACACTTTTTTTTAAAGAGATGGCAGTAAGACTCAAGCATATGCACACACACCATATATGCAAGGCTCTAGGCTCCCAGCAAAATGAGTCAAAAACAGTGACTATATAGCAAACATGGATGTATCCAGTGTGATATCATCTGTTGGTTTTTGACAATTATCTACATTTTAGATCTTCTGCTTTTATGCTTAAAACTCACATATCTATAGTGGCACTGATTGTTTCTCCAGAAAAAACCCTCATCCCAACACAAATATAATGTTATTGATCCTTTTTCGTGAGGCTCATTATTTTTACCTTCAACAAAACATTTTTCGACTAATTCGTTGGAAAGCATCTTACAATAGAACTTTATATGAAAAAGTTGGTAAATATTAAGTCCTTCCTCATTTTTTTATCCTAATCTTTTAACCTGATTGAATAAAAGCATCCTTTTTTCCCACTCATGTAAAGGTGGGTCACTTTGGTTGTAACAGTGCAGTCAAAATGACCTTTTTCCCAAAAAATATTTTTCTGTTCTCCTGGGCAATCAAGAAACACTTGCAGGCCACATGAGATATATAATCTCTTTGGAAAGTTCTGGGTTTAAAACCTCCAAAGAAGAGTTGGTTAGAATTCCTCCACAATGATGTGTGAGACAAAGTCACACAGAAAAATGAAAAGTGTATCTTTACCACCACCTTCACCACAGATTGCACCTGGGGTCTTGCCTGGTGTGATAGACTCCTGCCTCTATGGATCTTGTGCTCAGAGCTTGTTCCTGTGCTGCTAAATATATATATATATATATATATATATATATATATATATATATATATAATATATATATATATATATATATATATATATATATATATATATATATATATACACAAACGCAGATATATAGACAGGTTATGTGTTGTGAGAATGATTCCCTTTTTTGTGAGTATAAGGTCCAAAGACATGCTTGGTTTTTCAAAACTGGCTGTAGTTTTGACTCTGACTGAGACTGATTGTCTCTTGTTGTTAGTCCTGTGATAGTCTGATGACCTGAGATAGGCTCCAGCCCCACTGTGGGGGAGCACCCTGAATTGGATCAGTGGTTAAGAAAAAGGATAGACCAGGAGGAGGCCCCGGGGAAGACCCAGGACACGCTGGAGAGATTATATCTCTCGGCTGGCCTGGGAACGCCTTGGTATTCCCCCGGATAAGCTGGAGGAGGTGGCTGGGGAGAGGGAGGTCTGGGCCTCTTTGCTTAGGCTGCTGCCCCCGCGACCCGGCCTCGGATAAGCGGTTGAAGATGGATGGATGGATGGATAAATATACTCTAATGCAGAATATTTGTCAGACTTTATAACTGGAGGCTTGTTTTCTGGAGCTAATTATCGATAACAAAAACAGGAACTAACTTTTAATAAAATATACTTTCTGTTTTTCCAGTAAATAAGAGTTTAAAAATGCCAGCTGTGTTTATCTTAATAATTTAAAAAATAAAAAATAAAATAAAAATCGTCTACACCAGTCTGACTTCAATTTCCTGTCACCAATCATTATGTAACCCCGGGTGTCACCTTTCCATTTTGGTGCAGAGCAAAATGTTATTTCTCATCTGAATGTTCCCATGAAGGGAAAAAGAAAAAACAATAAAAGGTGGCAGCGTGGGGTGATGAAAAAAAGAAATCACTGCTCTGTATGTGGTTTTTAAATTTTTCTTATTTTATGAATCGTCAGGTTGAGAACCACCACAGAGTAAATGGAGACGGAGCTAATGATGGCACTCAGACAGATGCTCCGTACTGGGTGTGCAGACGGGGGGAGGTTAGTCAGACTGAAATGGGGTAAATTAAAGCCTCTGAGCATCAGTAATGAGCTGGACACTCAGCGAGCAGTCACTCAAACCACAAACAGCACAAACAAGCACAGTTTCATGTCAGACAGTAAGAGTAAACAGACTTACTCTGAGCTCTGCCGCTGGCATTTAATGTGAAGTTCAGAAAGACTTTCAAACAAGCCTGAGCAATGACTGTGAAAGAGACATAACAGCCTGCTAAATGTTCATCACAAAAACCCATTAATTGTGGCTGTGTACACTAACTGAGCTATTTTGTGGAACAACCACAGGTAGTATATAAAAGATGGTGTCACCTTTTGGGTTTGACTGCACATTTTCAAACCTCAAGCCATTTTTTACCATTAAAAATCTTACATGTGACAACAAAAGAACAAATAAGGTTGAGAGGTCCAGCTCAGTGAGTCCAATCTGATGAAATGAAGCCTACACTGTAAAACCCAACAGTGCATCTTACTAAAAGAAGTAAGTTGTTCTTACTCAGTTCTGAAAAATAGTTAAAGTAACTTTCATGAAGTGTGTTAGATAGACCCAAAAGTATACATATGATATAATAACTTTATTGTAATAAGTACACATTATGTTTTTGTAACGTTTTAAGTACTGTTGCTTTAAACTGTTTAAGTTATGCTAATTCATCATCCACAGCCCCGCCCCCAGTGTTTTGCCTGGACTTGTCGGCCATGAGACAGGAGCCTCGTCAAGAGAGTGGAAAGTACAAGATAAAGTTATTTTTATGTTTTTTTGTTAATGCTTACTTCTAGCATACAAAACGTACATTTATCAGACTGCTTTGTTTTAGTTGTACTTCGTTGTAATTTATCAGACTACTTTGTTGTAGTAGCTCGTAACTTAGCTTGCCAGCACACAATTCCCGCCTAGCGCTATATGAAGTCTGCCTTCACAATTTAAAAAATTAACGGTTGGTGGCTTGTTTCAATCAATAGTTGGTAAGTAGTCTAATTTTTGCAAACTGCATGCCACAAAACCTTTGGTAAAATCAGTGTTTAGACTTTTCTGACTCTGACCTTTATCAAGTTCAAATGTAGCCTACTTTTGACACAGTGAAAATAGTAGAAAATTTATTTAGTGTTAATTTTAAGAGTCTAGTGGACAAGTTCGCCTTCACAAATTTTGAATATGATGGTTAGTGGCATTTTAGTCGTGAAATAATTTACCTTTTCAAAGCTGCACTGCACCAAACCTAAACGTTTCTGACTCTGTACTTTCCAAGGGTTAGCCTATTGTGTACTTCACTTGTGTAAAATTGCTTTATTATTTTATAACATATAGAGTAGTTGACCAACCTGAATTGAAAATGAACTGTAGTGCAAGAATAAATCTTACTGTTTTCCAAGCTTGTGTTATTCAGATTGACTGTTTTTAAGTGAAGTAAAAGTCTAAAAGTAAAAACTGTTCTGCTAGCTTTCTGTCCTCATGGCTTTTGTGTTATTACAGTCTGACGATTGAAGGAGCAGTAGCATGCCAAGAGATCATCCAGCACGGCACTAAAGACAGCCAGTAAAGGTGATTTTAAAACAATTTGGTATCAAAATGTGGAATTGCAAGTTGTGTAGTTTGTCTAGTTTTTCTACTGTCATAAAAGTCATGTTGTTGAAGCATTATCGGCTCAACCATGGTCAGTACTCCACAATTTCACCCTTACCCTGTCTCTACAACACATGCATGTGTACATTTAGTACATTTAATTCATTAAAGATATACATGTCAACAATGCACACTCCCACGCAAAGAAAAGACGGTTCTTATCTAGATTTGAATAATTATGGATTTTGTTGCTCTATGTGTAATTTTAAGCAGCCATTTATTGAAAGCCAAATGTTTATCCATCTGAGGGGGCATTTAAAACAAAAAGAAACTGTCCCATGTCCTTTCAAGAACTGCAATTTTAAAATCAATGTCTATTCAACCTTCAATGCCCACAAATGCAGAGACCACCAAAATTCAACAAGTTACGATGAAGGCATTGTGCAAAGTGTTATAAATGTAGAACAAAAAGATGACATGCAGCTTGATTCAATAGAGTCATCAGATGACAATCAAGTGGCATCCACCAGTGAAATCAGTGGAATTGAGGGTTTAGAAGAGCAGTTGCAATACAATCTGGCTGGATTTTTCTTGAAAATGCAGACCCTTCTCCATGTGTCCCAGAGAGCAACACAGGAGATTATTGAGCATATTGATCAATTGTTTTTGTTATCCTTCTGACCATCTCTCTTTCTTTCATCCTGTCACAGGCTTCCCACCTGACTTCCTACACGACCTGTTTGAAGGTGTTGTTTCAGTGGAGTTGGCACATTGTGTAAAGGTTTGATTTCTAAGAGATATTTTAACTTAGAAGACTTAAACAGAGCAATTCTGCGCTTTCCATACCAACATTCTGACAAAGTTAATCGCCCTCATCCAATAACCTCAAATTTTGCCAGGCGAGGAACCATGGCCAGCACTCTTTCATGAGACACAGGTAAGTACAACTACATATATAACATTTGCTGTTCATATAGTATGCTGTGTTTTGCTTATAATATTTTTGGAATTCTCTTCAGCTCTACTTTGAATTTCATCGGATCACCAATAAGAATCTACCACATGTGTTTTATGCTGCGCTGGATGATTATGCTCCTCAGCTGATTGGACTTTACAAAAAGAGGAAAACTGGACGGGTCGGTGAAAGGATGGAGAAGCTTTTGTTGGCATATGGAAAACAGGTATTTAAAAAATACTAATTATTATTCTGCTTGCTTGGCAGTTGCCATTGTTATGTTCATATATATATATATATATATATATATATATATATATATATATATATATATAAAAACACGAGACAACATGTTTTTTTTAACACCCAGCACGCCCCTGCGGGCGGTTTATCCTTCAAGCTCGGGTCCTCTACCAGAGGCCTGGGAGCTTGAGTGTCCTGCGCAGTATCTTAGCTGTTCCCAGGACTGCGCTCTTCTGGACAGAGATCTCTGATGTTATTCCCGGGATCTGCTGGAGCCGCTTGCCTAGCTTGGGAGTCACCGCACCTAGTGCTCCGATTACCACAGGGACCACCGTTACCTTCACCCTCCACATCCTCTCGAGCTCTTCTCTGAGCCCTTGGTATTTCTCCAGCTTCTCGTGTTCCTTCTTCCTGATGTTGCTGTCATTCGGAACCGCTACATCGATCACTACGGCCGTCTTCTTCTGTTTGTCTACCACCACTATGTCCGGTTGGTTAGCCACCACCATTTTGTCCGTCTGTATCTGGAAGTCCCACAGGATCTTAGCTCGGTCATTCTCCACCACCCTTGGGGGCATCTCCCATTTTGACCTCGGGACTTCCAGGTTATACTCAGCACAGATGTTCCTGTGTTCCACTACGCTATCCAGCTGCTATACTGTAATGTAATGTGTGCGTGTTAGTCCCCATAGGGAAACAGTTCCTCTGCATTTAACCCATTCACCCACTGCTTCTGTAGGGACGGTGTGTACCGTCCCTACACACTGCTCCCCGTGTAGGGACGGTACCTTGCTCAGGGGTACCTCAGGGTAGCCAAGGTAGCCTTCCGATCATGGGGCCACCACTCTACCTACTGAGCTATCCCTGCCCAGTATATATGTGTGTGTATGTGTATGTATATATATATATATATATATATATATACATTTATTTATTTATTTTTTAGGACAAAAATGACATCTATGCAACTAGAACAGCAGTTCTGGCCGGCCTACCAATGTACCTCAAAGAGGATTCTTCAGAGATTTTCAAAACATGCAAGGTACTTTGGTATTACAATAATTTGCACATTTGAATTTAAAAAAGGTTGAAAGGAGTTTATAAGTCATCTAGACTTGGGTTGAAAGTTGAAGACGTGAAGTTGAATGACTTATAAACTTCTTTCATCCTTGATTTGACTACCTGGATGAATGAAAAATGAACCTTCACTGTCAACTTAAAACATGTTATGATATATAGAATTTGAAAAACTGAAGAAAGGTGCCTGACCATTTGTATTTATGCTTTTAACAGAGATATTACAGATGAATAATTGTGCACTCTGTATTATATCTTAGGGTGAAATTGAGTTCTATGAAGCCACAATTGCTCTGGTTGCTGATGTTGATGAAGAGGAGGTGCCTGGAGGAGTTCCTTTCTCACCACGCCAAGTGTTCATAGAAATTGAAGATCAGGTTGTTATGACTCATCACTCATGGACTGATGCCCTGGTGTGTTTGTTTGGGCTAATCTGAGCTATCCTAAGAAGTGTACTGGCTTTTTTGAGTTCATTCAAGTAGTGTTGCTGAAGCTAGACGATGAGAGAAAGCAACTAAAACCAAAATTGCAGACACTAAAAAATGAGCTTGTGCAGATGATGTTTGTTTTTCACTGGTCACTATATTTGTGCTTTTTCAGTTATCTGTGAATGGCTTCAATAGTTTTATTTGTTCTGGGTAATTAGCTTTCTAAAAGGCAATGTGGAGAAAGCTAAGAATAAGGAGACAATCCATATTTGACGTTTTGTTTGTGATTGAAAAAAATCTTCACATAGTGTGTAATCTTAAGCTTATTTCTAAAAACACATTTTAGTTACATGGAAATCTTTTGCGAGATAACTGATAATTAGTCAATATGTACAGTATACTTTCATGCTTTATTTTTTAATTGTATGATGAGTGCCAGTTCACTTGATTCGAGGTCTGGGCAAAACTGTTGCGAAGCCACAAATACCTTTGAGAATACTTTTTGTTAGTGACATCCTTAGTTCAGCTGTTTTCTATAGTTGCATTGCTGTAGTGCATGCGATTTCATTATTATACTAAATGTTACTTAAAATTGTAATTGTTATGGCTCTAATTGCCTCTAGACTATTGTTTTTTATGTGCACCTATGTATCAGGTCTACATTACTAAATTTGTGTTTTGTACATTTAATCGATTTTCAAAATGCTACAAAAAACATTCAGAATTCCCTAAAAGCGCAAGTTTTAAAATGCCTAATTATTTGTTATTTGATAATGGCTTTAGCAGTCATAGGTTATGACTGAAAGTATGGTTGTATTCATTCTGTATTTTCTCTGCAGTTAAAGTTAATAAAGACTGAATGGAAAGAATAATAGCTTGGTTTTGTGTTAATAGTACTTGAACCATTTGGTGCAATCGGTTTCCCCAATTGGATTAAGTTGTTTAAATACAACTATTTAAGTTAATTTAACTTAATTTGAATATGAGCATGTAACACTTTAAATAATCCATCCATCCATCCATCTTCATCCGCTTTATCCGGGGCCGGGTCGCGGGGGCAGCAGCCTAAGCAAAGAGGCCCAGACCTCCCTCTCCCCAGCCACCTCCTCCAGCTTATCCGGGGGAATACCAAGGCGTTCCCAGGCCAGCCGAGAGATATAATCTCTCCAGCGTGTCCTGGGTCTGCCCCGGGGCCTCCTCCCGGTGGGACATGCCTGGAACACCTCACCCAGGAGGCGCCCAGGGGGCATCCTTGTCAGATGCCCGAACCACCTCAGCTGGCTCCTTTTGATGTGGAGCAGCAGCTGCTCTACTCTGAGCCCCTCCCGGATGGCCGAACTTCTCACCCTATCTCTAAGGGAGAGGCCAGCCACCCTTCGGAGGAAGCTCATTTCCGCCGCTTGTATCCGCGATCTCGTTCTTTCGGTCACTACCCACAGCTCGTGGCCATAGGTGAGGGTAGGGACGTAGATCGACCGGTAAATTGAGAGCTTCGCTCTTACACTCAGCTCCCTCTTCACCACGACGGACCGGTGCAGCGTCCGCATTACTGCAGCTGCAGCCCCAATCCGTCTGTCGATCTCCGGCTCCCTTCTCCCATCACTCGCGAACAGACAAAGAGCGATTCATAAGACCCTTATGAAAAGGACACCGAGGGAACAGTTTACCCTGCCCGGGATAGGGTTACCGGGGCCCCGCCCTGGAGCCAGGCCCGGGGAGGGTGCCCGAGGGCGAGCGTCTGGTGGCCGGGCCTTAGTCCATGGGGCCCGGCCGGGCACAGCCCGAAGAGGAGACATGGGCCCATCCTCCCGCAGGCCCACCACCCGCAGGAGGCGCCATAGGGGTCGGGTGCATTGTGTGCCGGGTGGCGGCCAGGAGCGGAGGCCCTGGCGGACTCACCCCCGGCTGCCAAGACTGGCACTTTAAATAAGTTTGAATAAATACAGCATCTTAGTACAACAAATTTAATGGTTTAAGTTAAAACATACTAAAAACAATGAGTAAATAAACATAATGCATTTGAGTTACATTATCATATTTGCTTTGGGTTCTTGGGACTCTAATAAAGTACTTAAATAACCCACAACTGTTTAAGTTACAAAACTTGAATCAATTGGTGCAATCGGTTTCCCCAAATCATTTGAGTTAACTTAACTTGTCAGGTTTTACAGTGTAGCACTCATCTATTGTTATGAAGGGGGAAACTGTCTGTAGAATTTCAGTTTTTTGGCTCTTCCCCATTGGTTAAATTTTTAAGTCACTTATGCTAAATAGACTCCAATTTGTTCGTGTAAATGGGGAGTCTTCTTCACAGACCAAGATCAAATATGGAGTTCCACAAGGTTCTCTGCTAGGACCAATTCTTTTTATATTATACATGCTTCCTTAAGCCGCATTTGAAGTCATATTATGCATTTTCATTTCTATCCTGGAACAGCCCCCCATGGAATACCTCTGTCTGTCAATGAAACCAGATAACCATCACACATCCACTGGTTAAATTGCAGGAATGTCTTAAAGGCATAAAGACCTGGATGACCTCTAATTTCCTGCTTCTAAATTGAAAAAAAAACTGAGGTTATTGTACTCTAATCTTGTCTCCAGTAACACTGTGATGAATCTTGGAGTCACTTCAAGCCAACATATGTCCTTCAGTGAGCACATCAAAGAACAATTAGGGGTGCCTTCATACATTTGCATAATATTTCCAACACTAGAAACATCACATCTCAGAGTGATTCTAAAAAACTAGTTCATGTATTAGAACGTCTACTGTCAGAATTCAATATTATCAGTAGCGGTTTTTGATACAGGCGGTTGCCCGGGGCGGCGTCACGGGCATCGGCAAAAAAAAAATTGCTCGTACTCATGCTGCCCCGACATCAGCCGGCGCATATTGGGAATGGCATAGGCACCGATCGGTTTTCTATTGCCCATTTGCTGGGAGTAAGGGCGCCCTCTGTTTGCGAGGTGCGCCTGCTGCTTGCGGCACACGGAGGAGAGGGCGGGGCGAGGGGGGATTCTCTGGCTGGCTGGAGCAGCACCCTAATAACAACAATAATAATAAAACAAAATAAAAACAAACCAACAAACACGAAAACACCAGACATTATGATACAGACTTATAATTTGCACCGATGTTTTTTCGAAATTCTATATACGAAAAGTGAGCGCGAGAACCCTCGGTGCGCCTGCTCGCTGCTGAAGTCAAAGTAAACTTTATTGTCATCTCTGCTACATACAGTCCAGTATATAGAGAGACGAGACGACGAGGCTCCAGTTACAGCAGTGCAAATAAACAAACAATAAATATAAGAAGAGTAAGAAAATAAATATACACTTTAGGACCAGGGGTAAAGGGATCAATAACAATTTAAAATTTATAATTTACAGTTTGATGATTTAAAGTCTCACACACAAACCGTCGAAAGGGGAGGAGAACCCTGCTGCTTCCAGATAGAGCACATTTCATTCATAATGTTGTAAATCCAAGCCCATTATCCATTCATGATTTGAATCCTGGGTTGTGTGAAATCCCAGAAATACACCTTAGACAAAGTGAATCTGTGAACTAAGGTGTAGGTCTGTTAGGTTATGTTGTGGTGATCCTCGGGTTTGGGATGGGTGTTCATACTGCAGTCCAAAATTAAAACCAATGGAAGATGGACAAGAAAAGTTCAAAGCCATCAGGTGCTCAGTTTAGCAAAAATAGAAAAGAAGAGGAGGAGAAACGAGCAAAAGATGCAGGTAAGCAGATGTGTCACTTTATAATGGCAGGTCATCCTGAAACAACCAGAATCAGAATACTTTATTACTAAGGAAATAATGTGGATTACAGTTACTCCAAAAAGATATGGTAATAATAGTAACAGTAACAGACTAAACTCCAAACAATACATTATGTTACAGATTTTAATATTAATTAGTGATTGTCAGTTGTTGATTTGTCCTGTTCTCAATGTATGATGAATTATAATGGCTGTTTGGTAGCTGTTTGCATACAATGCATACTCTCTCTCTCTTCATGTGTGTGTGTGTTTCTCTGGCGAAATTCAGTATGGTTCTGACAACAGTTTTATGTTAATGTATAATATTTAATATGTTTTGTGTGTGTGTGGGTGGGGGGTGGTGGGGGGGCGCCAGAGGGAGTGTTCGCCCGGGGCGCCAAAAAGGCTAGGACCGCCACTGAATATTATCATGGATTTCTAAAAGTTCTCTGAAGAGCCTTCAGTTCATCCACATTGCTACAACAAGAGATGTAACAGGGGTTATAAAGAGAGTATATATTTCTCCCTCATTGGCTTCTCTTTCTAACTCTAGAATCAAATTCAAAATCCTTATATACAAGCTCTTGGCTAATCATAAAGACCTCACAAAACCATATCACTGTAATTTTAAGTTCATCTTATCATAGTTCTTGGATGGCAAACACAGCAAAGGCGTTAAGGAAATATTATCTCTGCCAAAAGATATTATCTTATTTTCATAATCTACCAAAACCGAATCCATGTGAGGCTCTAACACTATTTTCAACTTCATATTTGCTCCACGAGTCTCTTCCCTGTCTTTAAAATCTGCTTGAGTTTCACAGCCTGAAGCTGAATAAAATGGCTCCTGTTCACATGAGTGGCTTATTATGATTCCAAATAAAACTGGCTTTTGTGTTTGCCACAAGGCACGGAAAAAAAACTTATTTTATGACTCAATAAAAATATGAAACAGAGGAGCAAACTATCCATAAAACCTGATTAAAACAGCAAAGACGGCCATAAAATGAAAGCTAATTTCTGAGCTAGCAGACAGAATGACTCAGTGTCTTGCTCAAAGTACGTAGAGCAGAACAAATGCTTGTTAAATAGCCTTATCCTGAAACAGCAAACAACATGAAATCTCTTCTTTGAAACCATGAAACTGCAAACATTCTTTTAATTTGTTAAACTCTTGGATGATTCCCACAAGAGGAAGTCATCAGAGCCCTTCCTCGATGAAAATAAAATGCAGGTTCAACGGACTCATGATTTCACCACCAACACCAATTCATAAATGACTTGTTAGGGGTTGGAATACAGATGTCTTTGTTGTTATCTCCAAGTTAAGCCTCAGGCTATAAAATTCTAAACTAAATATTTGACAACTCTTCATTTTTGAGCTTGTTTTGTAGCAGAGATAGATTGATGACTCCCAAAGAGAATTTATACACATACATCTACCTTATCCAGACTTACTCACAGGGCCTTACTATGAACTCCAACCTGCTCAATATAAAATGCCAGCATTTTTTCAATGTTTTGTTGTTTTTTCTAATAAAAGGAAAAGCAATATTAGGCAATACAGATTTACTGTAGAATAGGTAACAAATGTTAAGTTTGGTAGGTCATAATAACTAGTTGTTCATTTCAGCCAGTGGTTCTCAAACTTTTTACATCATTCCCCACATGGCAGGAAGAAATATTTTCACGCCCCATCTAAATCTGCGACTTTATTTAGATAATAAACTCATTCACAATGAATCCTTCAGTAGTTTTCAGACAACGTTCATTTCAAACAACTGCAATATTTGTAATATTTGTCACTAGTCGTCTTCATTAGTCTGCAGCACTTCTTCAAAAAAGCAACAAGTTAAAACAGAATGTGAACATTGCCAAACATGGAAAAAATCAAGTTCAGTCTGTTTTATTTAAAAAAAACAGAAATCCAGAAACTTGCGAACAGAGATGAAAAAGCCTTTGCAATATGACCGGGATACCACCAGATGCCCTCCAACTGAATCTTGCCACCAATTCTAAAGAGAATAATTCCAAACGAACTAATGCACTGATCTGTGTAAACCGACTTGGATGGATTGCAACATGTTGGTAATCTGTCTGCTTTTATTAGTCACACAGCAAACCTTCACCAGTTTGTCTGAGAGTGATTGCAGTCAGTCCAGTTATAATGGAGTGCTGCATTTCTCTCCTTAATTAGTGGAGTTGGGAGTCCTGAATTGAGTGACTTATTTTATGGTCAGCTCACACTCTTTGTTTGTTTTTACGGTATCGTATTTTTTGGACCATAAGGCTCACCGAATTATAAGCGAAACAAAACAGTCAGATAAATCAAACTTTACTCAGTGAACTGTTCTTGCTTCCTCCACTTTCATACCATTGATTCATTAATGTTGAATTCTCTGGCAGCTGCTCTATTCCCATGTTGTTGCAGTATATTAATAACTAACCTCGTATTGTGGATGAATTCTCTCAGTTGTTCTCCTGACTGAAGTTTGGTCCGTGTATAGCATCCTGACATGCGATTGCATTTGTTCCTAACCATCAGGAACTTTCACGTTAACTTTTATCGAGTGGAAAAAAAGTTAGCGTTCATCCTCCAGCTTCACTGTGTTTATGTTGTTATGCTAACATAGCTGTGCCGCTAGTGACCACGTAGCACATCATTATATACCAGCTAGCCCAACTTCAGTAACCCTACAAACGTCACTGCTGTTTAGTTTTCTGTCTTCATTTCTGTTGGAAGTGACAGCAGAGCTGTACATTTTAATTTTCTCAGAAATCTCTCAGTCAGAACATGCTATATTACATTTAGGTGGAAGCTAGGTCAGTAAGCACAACCAGACTTCATACACAAGGTGACCAGAGTATAAGGCGCACTGTCAATTTTTGACAGATTTTAAGTGCGCCGTATAGTGCAGAAAATACAGTAGTCTTCTTTCCTTCTTTCTGTTCAATCTTTGGAAGTTCTTTGTTTTTGTTATTTTCTTGAACTCCGATAATGTTGAGGATTTCATATGTTGGGTTCCTGTCATCCATAGATTTAAAGACAGTAATAATTAGCACTCATATGGTAAATGGCCTGTATTTATATAGCACTTTACTAGTCCCTAAGGACCCCAAAGCGCTTTACATATCCAGTCATCCACCCATTCACGGCAAGCTACATTGTAGCCACAGCCACCCTGGGGCGCACTGACAGAGGCAAGGCTGCCGGACACTGGTGCCACCGGGCCCTCTGACCACCACCAGTAGGCAACGGGTGAAGTGTCTTGCCCAAGGACACGACGACCGAGACTGTCCGAGCCGGGGCTCGAACCGGCAACCTTCCGATTACAAGGCAAACTCCCAACGCTTGATCCACGATCGCCCCTTATATACACTTTCCAAAGTAATTTAAGACCATCAGGTAAGGCAAATAGACGACGCCATCAACATGGCCCTACACTTCATCCTGCAGCATCTGGACTCCCCAGGAACCTACGCCAGGATCCTGTTTGTGGACTTCAGCTCTGCCTTCAACACCATCCTTCCAGACCATCTCCGAGGCAAGCTTTCCCAGATGAATGTGCCTGATCCCATCTGCCGGTGGATCACTGACTTCCTGACGGACAGGAAGCAGCACGTGAGGCTGGGGAAGAATGTCTCGGACTCCCGGACCATCAGCACCGGCTCCCCTCAGGGCTGTGTTCTTTCTCCTCTGCTCTTCTCCCTGTACACCAACTGCTGCACCTCCACCCACCAGTCTGTCAAGCTAATCAAGTTCGCAGACGACACCACCGTCATTGGGCTCATCTCTGACGGGGATGAGTCTGCCTACAGGAGGGAGGTTGAACGTCTGGTGTCTTGGTGCAGCCACAACAACCTGGTGCTGAATGCCCAGAAGACAGTGGAGATTATTGTGGACTTCAGGAAGCACACAGCCCCACTCCCCCCCATCATCCTGACTGACACCCCCATCACCTCTGTGGACTCATTCCGCTTCCTGGGTACCACCATCACCCAGGACCTGAAGTGGGAGCCCACCATCACCTCCGTCATCAAGAAAGCCCAGCAGAGGATGTACTTCCTGAGGCAGCTGAAGAAATTCAACCTGCCAACACGGACGATGATGCAATTCTACACTGCAATCATCGAGTCCATCCTCACCTCCTCCATCACCGTGTGGTACGCTGGAGCCACTATCAGGGACAAACAGAGACTGCAGCGTGTTGTGCGCTCTGCTGAGAAGGTGATTGGCTGCAGACTCCCATCTCTGCAGGACCTGTACACCTCCAGGACACTGCGGCGTGCAGCCCGGATCTCAGCTGACCCTTCTCACCCTGGACACAGTCTGTTTGACCTGCTCCCCTCAGGCAGGAGGCTCCGGTCCATTCGCACCAGAACCTCTCGCCACAAGAACAGTTTCTTCCCCTCTGCTGTTGGACACATGAACAATAACCACATGACTGTCCCCGCCACTAACACATGACCCTACGCTGTGTCACTGCATCATTTCATGTCTGGCACTGATCACCACCTGCACTCATGTATATATCTTTCTATGTAGCACTCATAATTCTTATTCTCATGTATATATCTCATGTATATCTCATGCACATATCTTTCTTTCTACATAGCACTTTAATTCTTATTGTCTGCACTGAAGCACCGCAGCAATTTCCTAATGTTGTAAACCTCAACATCTGGCAATAAACCCATTCTGATTCTGATTCTGATTCTGAAATACTAAATATTAAATATTCATTTAGTAAAACACTATTCTCCAGGTTGATTTCTCTTCTATTTTATTTCAAATGTGCTCTTGGCTATGGAGCAAAGGCAAGAACACATCTGAAATAAAATATTTAACAGTACTTTTAGTCTGATGTCTACTGTTCTTGAGTTCTTCCAGAGGTTTTAGAAAAGACATTTGAAGATGTTTACTTTACTTTTCATGGTGTCTCCGTATTATGTGCTGTTTTAACCTAAGCAGTCATATCAACACAGGCGTCATATTCATCATTAAATAGCTACTTTCTTAACAAGTTATTGGAGACTCGTTAAGAAATGTTCTAGGAAAAAACTTGACTGTAACAGAAAGAAAAACATTTTTTGTGAACAACTAACTGTGGAAACTCTGGCAAAAGAAACACCGGTGTGGTTGAGGGATAAAAAAAAAGTTCTCTATATGCACTTTAAGTTATCTTTTTCACAAAGGCACAAGCGTCTGCTGTTTGTAGCTTTGTGTCTGTCACAAACACCTTCATCTATTGTTGCCATCAAAGCTTTCCAGTGTCAAAGGAAATGCTATTCTGCACTAAACCTGACATTCAGGAGCTGCAGATATTACAGCTGAACTCCTGTGAAGCAGGAATCCACTGCAAACATTCTCATTCCTGTGGTGTAAAATAATCCGTAAGTGTTATGGAAAATCAGCTGGGATCACACATGGCACACATAACAGGTGCTGTCACTTCCAACTTGCATAGTGTATTTTAATCCATGCTAAGTAGTTTTCTGGTCCTAAACCTGACAAAGTATTTTTAGAGCCTAAACTTACAATCAGACTTCTTAATTTGCAGTAAAAATGTTATTATACAGCATCCAAATATATTCAGGTTGTTTGATGAGTCTTATGAATCTTTGCATATATTAAAAGCTCTAACATCTTGGAAGCTTTTGCAACACTTCAAATAGAGGAAATTAACAGCTGGAAATAAAAGAGAGTGTCAGCCAACAAAGCAACAACAGATGTCAGTAAACAGTGAACAGCAGATACAGACGTCAGGATGATGCAGTGAAAAGCCGACAGAACTAAAACATCAAACTCATAAAAACAGCAAGAAAGGAAATCTTAAAGATTAAAAGTAGTTTAACTGAGATTAAACGAAAATAACATTTAGTTACAAGATGATACACCAACAAGGACACGGAGAAAGAAAGTTTTAAAAAAGGAGGCAGAAAGGTAATACTGAAGGAGAAAAAGGGGGTAGAGAAGATAACAAGGAGGTAAAACAAGTAAATAAGGAGGTAGAGAAGCAATGTATAGAAAAGGAAACAATGAAGTGAGGAAGGAAACAAAGAGGCAGGAAATGAAACAAGGAGGTAAAGATTCAAATAAGGAGTTAGGGAAACAAAAGGGTACGTAAAGATGCAAAATAGGAGATAGAGAAGATAAAAAGGACGTAGAACAGTGAATGGTGGTTAAGAAAACAAGGCAATAGAGAAGATAAGGGGCCTGTTCTTCGTACGTCGCTTACTAAATCCAAGATCAAATGACACATCCAAGACCAAACCATCGCGCTAACCGTGAGCTCGCTAATCCGGTTCCCCGAACACGCCTGCTGTTGACGATTAGTACAGCTGGACGCAGTAATGTGACATCACTGGGTGTCGTAAAAGGGGCTACGCATCGATAGTAGAAACATTGATCGGCAACCCGCTGATTGGTCGGCGAAAATGTCGAAGGGGCGTGCTCGGTATTTTCCGGCAGCAGAGCAAGAACTCATGAGTGAGGGATTTCAGGAGTTTCAGAGTTTAATTAAAACGCAAGAGAACACTGCAAAGGCTGCAGAAGCAAGGAGAGAGGGCTGGCAGAAAGTTGCTGACAAATCAAACTCGTAGGTAATTTAATAATAATACTAATAATAATGGATTGGGTTCATATAGCGCTTTCCAAGGCACCCAAAGCGCTTTACGATACCACTATTCATTCACTCCCACATTCACACACTGGTGGAGGCAGCTACGGTTGTAGCCAGGCTGCCATATCGCGCCATCGGCCCCTCTGGCCAACACCAGTAGGCGGTAGGGTAGATCTATCATATGACACTATATTGTCCAATATTATATGGCATTATATTATATTATAATATGTTATATTATATCCCCTTTCACATTAGAGCCACAACACGACCCACAAGAACATGGGAACAAGTAAAAGTGGAATACAGGAGTATTCTACAGAATGGTAATATTTATCTCTTAGATTGCTTTTCGTCTCTTGGCAAGGTAATACTGGCCTGTAATACTCTGTTAGTTTGTTCATAACAGCAACCAAGAAAAGGGCAGAGGAAAAAAAGACAGGTGGTGGTCCTGCACCCCCTCGTCAACAAGTTGGTTAAGTAAATAATACCCTCACGGGAATATCGATATCTCTCAATGAGCACACTGTCGCGCTGAGCTAAAGGATCCTGTCTATCCCGCAATATACGCTGAATTCTGAGGACTCTCCTTATCAATCTTGCACCTTCCGCAATGGGCTGCTCGCGTATATGGACAGGACATGGCTGCGACAGGCTTCCCAAATCCACCTTCGCTTTTATAGCCGTGGTCTCTCATCTTGATTACACGAAGTAATTTACAATTACTACTCTGAAATATGAATTACATCTGTAATAATCACATACATGTAATAGAATGTTAATAGTACATTTCCCTTTTTTAGGAAATGACCTGTATGTATCTGTGTGACATCAATAAAAGGATCAGGTGCTGCATTATCTTTAGTTACATTGATAATATTTATTTATGGTGAAACAGTGGTGGAATATCGCTGTTGCTTTCGTATAAATGAAGCGGACATACCTGCGTGGCCGCGATCTAATCCTGTTTACGCTCCCGAGCAGGTTTACGCTTACGGCTCTGTTGCTATGACAGCAAGTCCCGGATGAGCTTCGGGGAACCGAACGATCCGGGATCACGCGAAATCGTCAACAATCTAATCCAGCTAACTTACTTAGCGAGGTACGAAGAACAGGCCCCAGAAGTAAGCAAATAAGTAAACAAGGGGTTAGAGAAGCAAAAGATGAGGAAGAAGAGGAAACAAGAAAAATAAGAAAACATACATTTAGCTAAGAAAATGTGAGAAGGAAAGAAGGGGATGGTGAAGGGAACCGGGAAATGTCAAACTATGCTTGAAAAATGAACATTAAATGAGGACACAGCAGCAGGGCTATTCTTATGCAGCTTCACTGTTTGACTCCTGCAGGACATTTGTGAAGAAAGTGGTTGTTTCGCTTGCCCACTGTGAGGAGACGCGTCACAGACAGCCGAACAGGTGAAACAGGGCCAACACAGAGAGACAAATGAAGAAAGAGCAGACAGAAATGTAAGAGGAAAAGAAAACAAGTATGTGATATGTGACAGCGCAGTGGAACAAATGGAAAAATGAGAGCCAACAAAGAAGGAAAACAACAGTTTCAAATTGACAGATGGAAAAAAAGATAAAGCACAGACAGATGTGTCCTCAGTCGTGCACAGAAATGTCTGCAGCGCTGCAGCATTTATTAGCTCTGAAAATTTGGAGCAGACATTTATTCAGACACAAGCTCCATCTAAGCCCAGAGACACGAAAATTGGCTCTCACACACTTCTGCTGGTGCCTTTTTATATTTTGTAAGGCCCCTTAGTGATCCTAACCTCACTATGACACACTTTACAGCTATTTAAAGAGGAGGGCAGGATCCTAACATTTTATTACATTTGAGAAATATCTTAATTTGCAGGAAAGAAAAAAGTTGTTGCTTTCTAACAAATCACATCTGCTCAGATTCCAGATCTATCAGTGAGTCTTATTTTTCAACAGTGTACTCTTCATTTTAAAGAGGTAGCAGATACTTAAACTGAGCATCAGCCTTGGAGGCTTAGAAGCAAAGCCAATGCTTAAACGCCAACAACTGCAGTTCCTCTAATGTCCACTTGGGGCTCCAAAACGAGTCATTTCCCATAAACTCACATCATTAAAATGTCAGTGTTTACAGCAGTAATAAACGTCCTGCTATCAAACGAAATGGTGGTGGTCTTTATGGATAGTTTCCTTCTTCATAACAGCTGTACAGGGTTATTCTTTTAGATTTTATCAGGGCTGAGGAGTGGATATGCAGATGCTTTAATTGGTTGCACTTCATGCAGTTATCTAACAAAGATACAGCTTGCTGTGTGGTTAATTGTAGTTGACCACCCAAGTCCTTCGTGCTCCAGCTTTTGGTGAATAGATTTGCAGTGTTTCATTCCTGATGAAGCCCTAATCTCCTTTCCCTGCTCAAAACCGGTAGGAGATTAAAAAACCTGAATGAATGTTGATGTTGCTTCCACATAGAATACAGGAGGATACAGTTGGAGTTCAGATCAGATTATTGCAATGAAGGAATGAGACCCAACTGTCTTTGTTGCCGTTTTTTATTTAACAGCAACTAATCTGGTCAGTTCACTGTAGTGAACAGACATCAGAACAACATCTTCTTCTTTGAGCCTTTCTGATTTCTGAGCTTCCTGCTTGAAAATGTAATGCCCAAATTTAATTGATTATTTCTCTGCAATTACAAACTCTGTCCTTACAATCTTGGTATCAAAATAAAGCTAAAACTTGGGAAATTTCATCAGAGATGTAAATATTGAAGCAGATATTACTGTGTCAAAGTTACTGAGATTGGAACACAGAAAAAGTAAGTAGATTTTATCCTCGCCTAATTTTATTTTTAATTTTTAGCATATAACCCTTTTAAAAATATGCCTCAGATCACATTTCATTCCAGAAATTCAGTAACTAACATATAAACATCATCTGTGCAAAGATTTATGTTTCTAAAGTGAAACAGTGAAAAATTACAGCCCTGTCAATACATGAATATCCAGACGTTGTACAAATATGTCCAATTTTGGCACACAATTGGACACCATGCCAGTTGAATTTTTTAGGTATTAAAGAGGAGAAATTAATAAATTTTATTAACAGGCCTAAAAATGCTTTTTTTTAAAGTATATTTTTGAAGAATTAACCACACATTTACATGGTAATGGCCCTTTTCTGCCGTGCGCATGGAGCGTTTGATTGGCCTCTGGCCCTTTAAACTCCAAGGGGCTGTAACTTTGTTTTTTTTTGGTCAATTTGCGTGATTGACACCTCTTTTTAATCGTTTGAGCCAATAGATTCACAGTAACAATGCCACGTTCACGTCATTTCAACCAATCAGACGTTGTAATGCCAAAAACCCACGTGGGCCCATATTTACTGCATGTGGCGTCTGTCCAGTCACGTGTCTGTAGGCGGGTCTAAAATGGAGCATGTTGATGGAAAATGGCTCTGATATGGCTAGGTAGGCATGGTAACTACTGATAATCACGTGGCTACCGGCTACCGGCGAAAATAATGGAAGGAATCGGGAAGCCAATTTCTGTCTTAGCGCATTTGCACCGCTGTGTGTTTTTGTGGTCTTCTTTTGCGGCTCATTCACTGAATTTTGGTCAGAGTGTGGTGAAACTTGGTGTGTGGAGTCAGTAATAGCTCTGGAAGCTAACCAGCCTGTCTTTAGCCGGTTATATGAAGTCTGAAGAATTTCTGGTTCGGTTTTGTTTGTTTAGCGGACTTCTGCGCATTTACATAACTGCTCGTTTAATCATGGCTTTTTTTCGGTGTGTTTGGTGGTTGTAGAAATGGTTTATATGAGATTTTAGCTGAGATTCAGAGGTTTCTGTGGATATCACACATGTCTGGACTTATATTCCTCAACCCATGTTATAACTGATTAAACGTGATCTCCTCCTTTTTGCCCCCGATACCGGGGGCGTGGGGCTTAAGTGTACTTTGTAATTTGTTGCATTTTGGATTTTCACTCATGGGAACAGGGTCTAAAGTATTCATGCAGGATCAAATATACACATACACCCCACTTACATTTGGTTAAATGTCCCTTAGCAAGTTACACTTTGTTTTTGGTAGTCATGAGCAAGGTTTTTTGACTATTATTTGACTACTCCTGACGGAATTGGTAGAGTTCATTGAAGCTGGTTGATTTCGTGACATAGACCTAGCTTTTAAGCGCAGTCCACAAATTTTCAGGAAGGTTGTGCTTTGGGCTTTGGGAGGGTCATTCCAGAAGTTTAATGTTACTGTTAGTTAATCTTAGCATGCTTTATCCATTCCAAATTCATTTTTGATTTGGTATCAATGGACAAGTTGTATCCAAGTTTCAACCATCTGGCTGCTGATTTAGAGTGAAGTTGAACAATTTGGAGGTCCTCTTTCTTTATTATTCCATTTTGTTTTAATGCAGTGTACCACTGGCACCAAAACAGCCCCAGAGCATGATGCTACCATCACCATGCTTTACAGTTGGTACAGTGTTTTTAGGTTTGGAACATTCAACTTTACTCCTCCAAACATGTCACTTGCCCCAATGCCCAAAGAGCTAAATTTCCATCTAATCAGACCATTAGAATTTCAAATTTCAGTCAAGCTTGAATGGGTTGATTTCAGAACAGGGGCTTCTTTCTTCTCAGTCCATAGCAATGTAAAACTGTCTTCACTGTGGACAGTGACACTCGTTTTCCAGCAGCTTCTGGTTCATGGCACTCTTGAGTCTTGGTAGTTGCTGGTTTGTTTCTGAACATCTAACCGTGTGTGTGTGTGTGTGTGTGTGTGTGTGTGTGTGTGTGTGTGTGTGTGTGTGTGTGTGTGTGTGTGTGTGTCATTCACACCCATGATCACCATCAGGTGGTTTAGATCACTTTATTATCAATTAATAGATAGAAGATAACAATATATGCAGTACTTTGAAACAGCATTTTCTGTATCTGAGTGCCGAAGCTATACAGCAAATGGATGCAGCTTGCTAACCAAGCTAGCTACAGTAGGCTGATAACTTAGCACTCTGTCCTCTTATGAAAACATGGTGACTTCTTGCTATGAAACAAACTGCTAATGCTGAAGCTTGTGTAACCAACGCATTGCATGCTAGTCTATCCTTTACATACAGTCTGTGATTTAAATGCATCACACAGACAAAACAGCAGCGTGTGTGTGTGTGTGTGTGTGTGTGTGTGTGTGTGTGTGTGTGTGTGTGTAAACATAAAACAATGAGAGTTCTCTCAGTCTGACCTTCCCCTCTTTTCATCTTTATTTTTTTCCACATTACTACAGATGGCATTATCAGCTCTGCACTGTCTGTGAAGAAGCACTCAATGCTTTAAAAAATTGCCCCGGGACTATGTGATTTAAATATAGATGTAAAATGTATGTTTGTTTTTTTTTTTATTTCTTTTGAATGTGGAATAAATGAATAAAACGCATCTGTATTAATTTCTTAAAAACACTGCTGGCATCTAAGCCTGTTTTTCCATTGCTCAGTTCTTTTACCTTCAATATATTTACATTAATTCAAATTCACTGGTCAAAAAAAGGAAAAAGTAAGAGGAGATGTGATCCATTTAACTGAATAAATAATAGGAATATTAATTGATTTATTCATTTTAACTGAGCATTACCAATTAATTTGCATAGATTTATTTTCTCCAGCAGTCATTTCATTCTAGGATGTTTCCATCACCTCCAGCTGTTTGGTTTCGTCTGATTCTCTTTCTGTTTGCAGTCTGTGTGCATTCAGCTGCAGATTTTCACGTATAGGTGGAGAGGCACAAACACAGCAGCTTGTCCAGAGATACGACAGCATAATGTTGACACTAACTGCACTCCCAACCCTGAGCGAGTAACAACAAAAATTGGTATGTGACCTCCAGTACAGCAAATGCCACAACTGAATTTCTTCTGTAGCAACACTATAACACTCATGAAATTAAAGCGATAAACAAAACACAGTGAGAATAGTGCAGGCTGCTCACTTACAAAGTCATTCTCAGTCATAGGAACCAACATTAGGCAGTGGGGGACATTTTACACACCACTGGAATCACTTTACAACTCATACCAGGGATCATATTCTCAGTTCAACATGGTGAAGACAACAACAGCAGTAACAATAGCAATCATAACAGGTAGAAGCAAAATGTTCTGTTAGGTTAAGGCAATAAAGTAACTACTTGATCAAGGTTATGTACTAAAACTGTTACATTCAGGAAAGTTCTTCTGACAATGTGTGTGCACAAACTTGAAATAATCTTCCTACTCTAATATATTCCTTTCAAAGTTGTACTGACAGTAACGACACCAATAATCATAGAATACGTCACATTGTGCCATGAGGCTAATATTCAGGACTTTAACTGCACCTTTAAATGTTAAACGCTACGAATAATTTAATAAGTGAAAGCTTTCTTTAAAATTTTTTTTAGTTTTTTTAAGTTTTGTTTCCTTTTGTTTTCCATATTTATTTGTCTGCACTCTGAATTCAAATGCTTAAAAAAGGAAGAAATTCATTATTTCATTAATATTACCCAAAAGACAGAGAAATTGTGACTTTGTTAGGGCCGTGAATGTGTGGTTTGATTATATTTGATTAACATTGTTGGCAATGTAAGAAAGCAATCCCACAGCTGTGTAAAATTAGACAGAAATATTAATCAAGGCTTACTGAAAAAGAGGTGCTCATTGTTTGATCTCAAAGGATCTGACACTGAAGTCTGACATTTGCAGTTGAGATTTCAAACCAAGCAAATGTTAAAAATACTGTAACAGAGTATGATGTTACGTAGAATTAAAATACCCAGTAATCACTGATTACAAAGGACATCAGGAACCACATGACCTGTGCTGGAATGGCTTTTCTTTCTCTGTGTTTCATGTCTACAATGTGACTTTCTGACTTCTCCGTTCATCGTCAGTTCTCTGAAACATGTTAAAGACCACATGATTAATGGACAGCCTTTCTCCACATCTCCTCTCCATAGTATGATGAACTATCGATTAACCCACAGATCACTCCTATCTATCGATCGCCTCATGTTCTGACACCCGTAAAAAGTGCAGAGAGGTGTGGAGAGTGATAGTCTCTGATGCAAGAAGTGGAGCAGACAATTAGGACATATGGCGGCGAGATAATGACAATGATTAATTAAGATGTACCAAATGGTCAGTAGCAAGGAAATTAACTTTCAAAGAAGTTTTCAGACAGAAGCCCAAAGTTCACAGACATCTTTGTAAGGAAGCGCTATGAACTGTCAATCTGTGGACAGCAGAAGAAAGGGTGTTGTGAAGGTGTTAGCAGCAGATCCTTTGAGCCCTGGGAGTTACGTTGTAGGCTCTACATGGATCAGATTCTTTCTTTCCTAAATACTCGGTTAAATTGAGACTTAGGTAATACGGAGGTTGAGTCACAAGCTTGAACTCTTCATTCACAAACAATGTTCACAGTTTGCAAGGACAAAACCTGCTGCTGGAAACAACATGATTCATCTTGTATTATTGTACGGTCTTAACCTTACAATATAAAGCAACTTGAGGCAACTCTTGAATCCTCTTCCGTTGCATCATGGTCCAGTTCCAACAGCCATTTTCTCACTATAAGGAGGTTCAGCCAAAACGTTTGAAGACAAGCCCATGCACAACAAACTCTGAAACACTGTTCTGAATCCTTTTCACCAAAACCAGCATTGTCAACCTAGGCCTTAAGGGGACTTTGAGAATTTCTTTTTCAGAATGTATTAGATTCAATGATAAAGGATTCCCATTAATGAGCAGTTGAATTAGTTTAACTAGCAAAGGTCATTAACACAAATATTTAATCAGCCAATCACATTGCAGAAATTCAGTTCATTCAGGCATGTAGACATTAGTCAAGAACATGCACAGTCATACTTCAGTTTGACTGTGCATGGTTGTTGGTGCCAGATGGACAAAGAATAAAGGTTTCTGGCACAACTTCACCTGTTTCCAAGATGCATGAGGAACAACAAGGGCTCTACAGCAGCAGACCACACCAGGTCCCATTCCTGTCAGCTATGAGCAGGACAACTAAGGCTAAGTAGGCCTAAATTGGACAGCAGAAGAAAAACATTAGTGTGATGAGTGTCAATTTCTGCTATGGCATTCAGATCTAGGATCAGAATTTGGAAAGTATGAATCCATCCTGCTTTGTATGAACAGTTGTGGCAGCTGTTGATGTAATCCTGTGGGGGATATTTTCTTGGAACACTTTGGGCCCCTTTGAACCAACTGAGCATCGTTTACAACTGCAGCCCTTTTGCTGACCATGTCCATGTTTTTATGGCCAAAATGGTTGGAAGCAGCCATCAGAAGGCATCAGAAGATGGATAATACACGTCACAAAGCTGAGATCACCTCAAACTGGTTTCTTGAACATGAGTTCAGGTTAGCCAAACTGCCTCCACCGACACCAAATTTCAATCTAATAGAGCTCCTTTGTAATGTGGTCATATTATAGATGTGAATCTGACAAATCTACAGCAACTGCGTAATACTATCATGCCAATATGGGCCACGATGTCTGAGAAATGTTACTACAACTTTGCTGAATCTATGTCATGTAGAATTAAGGCAGTTATAGTCACCTGTGGCTCAGGAAGTAAAGTAAAGTAGGTTGGAAATGATAAGATCTAATTTTGAGGTTGGTAGTCTGATGTTTGACTCCTCTAGGCTATATGTTCCAATATCCTTGGGCAAAATACTGAACCGCCGCATTTTCCTGAACGCATCCATCAAAGTGTGAGTATGTGAAGGCTAGGTTTACAGTGTTTAGACATGGAAAGAATGTGTGTTGATTGCTAAAACAGAGTAGAAAACTGGTTTATAAGCAACAGTTCATTGTTTATAAAAGCAAAATAACTCACTATAACACTAATATTCTCACAAATTTCTCTGTAAACATAAAATCTCTCAATAGTATCGTGTATATTAGACTGACAGTATAAGAGTAAATAATACTTACATTGGTGTACAAACTTTCTCCATGTCTTCACACTAAAATTGAATAATAAACACGATGATTTCACTATTCTTTGTCACCCACAAAAGTGGTCCCTATAATGTGACAGATTCCCGGCTCCACAACATTAATACCACAAGTCCACAACATTAGATGCATGCAAATCATCTAATAACAACAGCGCTGTACAACCCTACTGCTATGAATTCAGACCCCCACATTCACAGAGGATACATGGAATATGTGTTATGTAATGTGTGTGTAATATATTCTGCTATATCTGTCAATAAACCCTCGGCTGCAGCAGGATGTAATTTCTGTTCTGCTCACAGCTGCAGCTGAAGATAACTGGTCTTCATAGCAGCATTGTAATAGTCTGAGGTGACAAGTTCAGGTTTTCATTTCCAGCAGCAGACATTTTCACCTTCAGCAACGTTTTTAAAAGCTACTATTGTGCTTTTCCCCCTTCTTTTTGTGTATAAATTGCTCCCGGGTTAATCGGAATGCTTAAAATTTCGTCATATTCAAATCCTCACACTTTATACTCACCACCTTCTTAGGTTCATTATGACCCCTTAAGTCCATGAGAATTCATCTTGCTTACAGCTTCTTGTGAGCAAGAATCTCAAGATAGGCCACGTTTGAATGCTACATAATGTCTTTACCCTTGAAGGCCTAGGTGTGCTGCATCTGCTGGCAGCCAGTCATCTTCAACAGTAGGCCAGGACTTCCTCGAAGACAGTGTGACACTCCTACAGGGGAGGTTCCACAAAGAGGTTTAGGTGCTCAAAAACTGCCTGATAGCTTCTGAAATGGCCTAATGTTTGCAGTGTGGCAGACAGATCATTCTGCTAGAAGAGAACATTGATTACAAGAACAATTCATCAATGAGGGGCTCCTATGGTCTCCAGCACCATTATTTTGACACTGTCCTTGGATTCTTGTTGTTTATGAGGTGGAGCCTCCAGTTAGTGTCTTAAACTCTTCCTGAGAAATGCACTCTCCTCCTGCTATTGGGTTGTTGCCTGCAGGAGACGTGTGGTTGGCAGCAATATTGAGGTTAGTGGTACATGTAACCACATAGACCCAAACAACATCCAAATAACTGTCAGGACTTAAGGTTTCCCCAGTAAAGGCTGTACAAATACAGCTCATTTGCAGTGATACTGATGTGGCTAAAACACACCATGCAGCTCATAAAGAAGCTTAACAAATATGTATAATAAATTATGTAATAGAGACATGAGGACATCTTTTCAGTGACAACAGCTCTTTTTTCTCTTTATAATCCTCACCTCGAGGGAAATGGAAGAAATGTATCACAAATACCAAAGAGCCTGAGAATTATTAAAGTTCCTGAGGAATAGTTAAACTCCTCTAAGACCTTACATCCAAAAATAAACACCTTCTGAGGCCATTTGTTTCTTCTTCTTTTTTTCAGATTCACAAACCTTAAGGGATTTTTGCAAGGCCTGGGAACCCAAAAGGAGGTCCAAGGCTGAAGAGTTTGGATTATTCAAGTATTATTTCTGGTCTAAGTTTAGCAGTAGGAGGTCTGGTTTTATCCTTCAGCTGCTCTGCTAAAACACTGCTGATGCTGGCATGGTCCCAGGACCAGAGTTCATACAAATTCTGAGTAGTTTTAGAACTCACCATTTTTACTTTGACTAAACAAATGAAAGTCAGTACGACAAATTATAAAAGGAGGATCAAAACACTGGTGGAAGACGTCTTAACGAGGATTAAAAGAAGAACTGGGAAAAACAAAAGGAGAATATAAAACTGAAAGAATATTTTACTTCTGTTCAGATGTTTAACTTGACAAGTAAAAAGCCACTATTTATGACATGATATATTATGCATGCAACCAAAGTCTTCCTCAAATGGGACTGGTCAGGTCCAAAGATCCTGTCCCATCCCAAAAACTGCTGTCCCTCTGATATGCTCAATTTTAATCTCATCCATTCTGGTCACTCCAGGTGAAATCTTAACATCTTCAGCTCTGTAACATTCAGCTTGTTCGTCTCTATCTTTGTCAATACTATTGCCTCCAAACCAGACATGATAGCAGGTGTCACAACCATTTTGTAAGCCATCTCCAACAACTTCACCCTTCTTCACCTATGTTGTGCACTCTTTGTTGCTTCGGATTGTTTACCCCAGATACTTCAACTCATCTGTCTCCACTACCTCTGCTCCTTGCATTTTCATCTTCCCCCCTGTCTCCTTCACATTCACACACATGTATTCTGTCTTACTTCCTCTGAATTTTATTTCTCTTCTCTCCAGAGCATACATCTACCTCACCAGGCTCTCATCCAACTGCTCTCTAATTCTCACAATAGATAACAATGTCATCTGCAACCATCCTTACCGCCACCTGTCATACTGTCATACTCATCTGTCATACCATAGATGTTCTTCCGTGTATAGGAAACATCAACCACCTTCTTGGTAATATCCCTCACCACTTCAAACTGTACTTTCTCAGTCCCCTGTTAATATCCCTACCACCAAGAGCCTATCTCAGCTTCTCCCTGAAGTCTGTACAAAATTCTTCCATATTCAAAGTCTTGCTTGTACCTTTAGTTACTTCCTCTTCTTTTTTAGGATCTTGAGGTTAAAACATATTTATTTATACTAAGAGCTGGACATTTTAACATTGGATCCTATGGGAACTGACTCACTTTTGGAGCCAGCCTCAATTTGATTTTAGATGAACTGCAGTTTTTGGCATTTGCACTTTGGTATCATTTTTAATGCTTTGTTCAGTGAAATAAAAGCTTGCCCTTTCATAATCCTTCTAACAATTACACAACATAAAAAAAATTGCTGTCAGCAGGTTTGCAAAGCACAGAGAAATATTCAGGTTTTTCTTTCTTTAAATAGCCACCCAACAAATGAAGACAAGCTCACAGTAAACAAAACAACAGCACACAACACAAAAGACAGTGTGTTGATTCAATTACAGAGGTCAATGTGTATTTACAAAGTCAAACATTATATTACACCATTAATAACAGTTCTCAGAGCAGAAGGCTGAAGAATTCTCTGTTGTGCTGATACTGTGATGTTACCTCCTGTTCAAAACAGAAGCAGTGGACAGGATTCAACAACTGAACATCTTCCAGGTTTGGGGGTGCTGACGTAAAATCTTTAGAAGGCCTTTTAAAAGGCAGGTTTAAATAGGCTGACGGACTGGAAATGGGCACAGAATGGAACAGTCACTCGCTGATCCAAGTTACAATGGTAAACTGCCCAAAATCCTTTAGTAACGTGAACCTGGTTAATTTATGGGCATGCACCTGATGTGGGGGCTATCCCATTATATGAATGTGATTGACACATCTACATTTAAATAGAGGAACAACTTAGCTAAATAGAAAAATCTAGAAGACTGGGTTTTCCCTTGTCTCTATCAGCACCTTTTCTCTCTTCTTCCACAAACTGTATCTTCCTCTGATGATTTGTACTCACAACATGTCCATATGTCTTAAAGGACAGTCTGAAAATTAATCCTGCTGCCTGAGCCTGATATCAGAGCTACACAGTGTCCATCTGCCCAGAGCAGGGTGGATTTTCATATCAAACCTTTATTTAAAGAGGCAGAATTCAGTAAGCGTGAACATCTTTTTGTCAGCCTTGTCCTGCCTCAAGTTTTGACTGAATTTGAAGGCCGTTCTGGTCTGTTTTTTCTTAGAAAACTGCTTTATCACCTCAACCCCATCAATCAGATTTGAAAATGTTCTTAAACTGACAGGTGAAGGATGCAAAATTACATCCTTGCTCACATGCGACACACTGAATTCAGTGTCTGTCGGGTGTATTATTTTACAGTCCATAGTGTCAACATTCTCACACTTTGACAACCTAAAACTCTGTTTCTTCAAAGCGCATTCAGTTAATTTTTGTGATGTTTTGACTTAAAGCAACTTTAAGGTGCTTTAGGTTGTAAGGAAAAGACCCTAGAATAATAGAGCACACCTGACAACTGTGGGGAGGAAGAATTCCTTTTTAAAAGGAAGTGACCTCCAATAAAACCAAGCGAAGGGCAGGGCAATCATTTACCACAACTAGTTTGAGGTGGGGCAGAGACAGCTCTGATTGAAAGATGGATGATGATGACACCTATCTGCTAGGCCTCACCTCAGTTAATTAGAGTCCCTAACTGGACCTCTGGACCGAGTTCGTATTGTTGGAGCATTTTGTAATATTTTTGATTCAATTATTTGATTTTAAAAAAATCACATGGCTTACTGTGCCGTATTGTTTAAGTCAAAGTTCTATTACTTTATTAGCCTCTTAACACTAATTAGCACACGTGTGCGCATGTGCATTGCCTCTGTGTAGTTTATAAGTGCAGGTTCCCAAAAACAGTTTAATAAGTTGTAACACTACTCATGTCGATTTTAATGCAAGGGTTGTTTCTATGTAGGTCTCACTAAAAGGATGGATGGGTGGCATATCTGTGAAAGTTCTCAGTCTTCCAGGTCATCGTAGTCAAAGGAGCTTGGAAAGAAAAGTGTCTGGACTTCTTTAAGTTGCTTGAAGACGTTTCACCTCTCATCCGAGAAGCTTCTTCAGTTCTAAGGTCAAATGGTGGAGAGTCCCAGATTTAAACCTAGTGGGAGTGCCTCCCCAAAGAGGGACAAAAGGACTCCCTGATGATCCTCTACCTAATCACATGAGCCAAGGTGTGAAAACAGGTGTAGGTCACAATCAGCCAGGGTTTCGGGTGAGTTCCTTGTGAAACCTGGCCCCACCCTGCATTTGAAATGTTAGCTACCATAGCAGTATAGTATTGCAACATGGCATTTGGGTCTTCTAACTAAAATAGGAACATAAATGGTGCCATCGTTGCCAGAATAGGCCCACATCTGGTTGACATACAGCCTGCCATGACACCCAGTCAGAAGTGCCAGCTTAATGCCGAATCCGGGCCAGACCTGTTTTCTATGAGCCTGGGCCCCATAACCCAAACCACAATCGGACATAAAGCACTTTATTGAATGGGTGAATAAGGCTTATAGTAAGAAAGTGCTTTGAGTGCTCGGATAGTGTGGAAAATGACAATATAAGGACCAGTCTGTTTACCTTTTCATTTTTATTTTTTCTATCGTTCCCATCCACAAGCGAATTCAGGGACACCAATTAAATCCTCTTTTTCTTTTACTTCTAAGACAAAAATGCTCACAAACCAGCTGGTGACATCACAGTAGCTACATCTATCTTTATATACCTAGGCTTGATTGACACCAGTTGACATACTATTATACCTCTGTGGATGTTGACTGGATTGCCCAAGTTGCATGCTAATGCCAGGTGAAAACTAGTTCCTCTCAATGGGATGAAGCAGAACAGTCCAACAGATCAGTCCCTGTTCTCATTTCCTGTTTTTGACATGGAGAAAAAATTCTCAATTCAATATGAAAATAATTCACAATACACAGACTCGTGCTTCACACAACATGAGTCAAAGAGTCAACAGTTTAAAAGAAAGGAGGTGAAGAAATAAGATGTGAGAAAATGAGAAAATAAAGCCTTTGAGCTTAATGAAGTGATGTGACTGTACTATTACGACAACACAACCCGCAGCCTAATGTTAGAAATGGTCAGTCAGACTAGCAAAGGAAGCTATAGACTATTTTTCAGGTGCATTTTGGTGAGTCATATAGGCCCCTGCTGCTTGTGGGCGAAAAGAAGTATTTGATTTCATCAGACCTGGCGTCAGTGAAATCCTTCCATCAGCTATTACTGCTGAGAAAACAAAGGAGGCAATTTGGAGGTTAAAAGCCAATAAATCCGTACTGCTTCCCATCAGCAGTACACAAACCTCCGGGATAGAGAGAAGGTCTTTAGTCCATCATCATCATCATCGTCCTCTCTCAAAAAGAGCCTTAACGAGAGGTGAGTCAGGCCATTATGAAATGAGCACTCATCAAGTACATGGTCATAATGTGAAAGTCCAGATTAAAGGTTAACATTTGCACATTTAAATGCAATAAATACAAAGAGTACAGCACTATTAATTTCCAACATAAATTGTGAGTTTAAAGATTCATTAGTGCCTTAAATTCAAAGAGTCACAGTGAGGGACTGCTTTAAGACTACAGGTCTAAGTCATCATCAGTGAATGTTAAGAACCAAGAAGTAACTCTGACCCTTTTTACATCTTTTAGTAGTTTCTTTGTTTTGTTTCCTGACTGCCAAATCTGAGGAGAAAAGTTATCAAAAGCCAGAAATTCAGAGTGCGCAGGGTGAGTTTTATGATTGTGGAGTTATCTAAGTGACCTTCCCTGAAATGGTCCATTGACGAATTCAGTTTAGAGCAGAGGTCCAAAGTCAACACACGGGTCAGTTCATGTCTCTTTCTAAGATCTGTACACTGTTTGTTGCTGCACCAAAGGGGATGAGAGGAGAGAGAGAGAAATGGGAAAGAAATAATAAAACATAGAGAGAGAGGTTGCAATGATCAGAACTGGGTAATTCATCTGCACTGACAACTACAACTGTAACACAACTCCCTGCATCTTTGTCTTCTTCCATCAGCAGAGTCAGAATCAGATAACTTTTTGAATCCCAAAGGAAACTGAGTGGTCACAGAGCAACTGTGTCTCCAGTAACAAACAAGTCAAAGTACCAATATTAAATAATAAAAATATATTACCTAATGAAAGATGGGTTAAGTCAGCGGTCCCCAACCCCCGGGCCATGGACCGGTCCGTGAGTTGTTTGGTACCAGGCTGCGAGAGTTGAAGCTCGGGTGTGAAATTTATGGTTTTCAGGGTTTTTATCGTTAACTCGGTTTCCCTGGGTCTTTTCCTGTGTTGTAGCTGTGTGTCTTATTTTGAAAGAAATATTTATGTGTTACCATAGCGACCAGAGAGCATTAAGGGGCAGAGAGGAGGATGTTACTCTCAATGTTGTTGGTGCATTTCAGGAGGACGCCGCTAATAAAGTTACACAATCACACAGTGAATTTGCGTTTTTTATTATATTTACAAAATACCAGTTTTTGTCTTGGTCGTATCATTTTATTTTGTTGTATTTATCCACGACACCTTAAAGGCCGGTCCATGAAATTATTGTCTGACATTAAACCGGTCCGTGGAGCAATTAAGGTTAACCGCTGGGTTTAGTGATAAGGTAAATGATGAAAGATTTGGGACACAGTGTTAGGGTGATGGGGTTCTGGTTTAGGTTTGTACAGTCCCACGTTCTGTGGTCCTTAAGGTTTGGGGTTAGAGATACTTGGACCTCAAATTGTAAATAATAATCATAATTTATGGGCCTTTAAGTTGTGTATTGAAGGGGTGTAGGAAACGTGTGTTTTTGATTCTGTATTGACAGATACAAAAAGTAGAAATGAGTTTCCTGAGATTTTATTGGCTCAAACTCTGAAATAGTGTGAGAACGGTCACTCAGGAGAGATTCAGAGGTTCCAACTCCAACAGGAAATAAATAGAAGCAATCAGATAGCTTAGAAAGTCAATGAGATTTAGCTACTGCAGAAACCACTGGCAATGCAAAGCAAGCAATGCAGTTCAAACCTTTCTCAAAGAGGCTGCCAGTCAGACCAGAGGGCAGTGTTGATTGATTGATGGTTGATTGCTAGTGGACATTTTAGGCTCCAGTTCCCTAGCCTAAAATGTCCACTAGCAATCAACCATTGATGTGCGGTGTGCATTGATCACTTCCACTGTGGAATCCTCCATGGTGGTGTTCACTTCTTATGTTGGCGTGTGAAACAACTGAATTGCTCAGTTTAAGGTGATGAGGATTGGCTTTTTTCACAAAATGATTTTAGTTTTACAAAATGTCAGAATCGTCAGAAACAGCACTCTGGTTGCTTGTTAACACAATGAAATGTAATTTATAGTTAAGGTCAAAGCACATCAATGAATTTTTGAGCCAGGCCCTCAGAGGAGGTTCATTTGCTCATGATGATAACGTTTCCTTTCCTACTATTGATTAAAAGTGATTTCCATTATTTAACACATGACTTCTTAACTTCAAGCAACATGATGGGCTCTTTGCTATCTTTATGCAGCTGATGTAGATGACAAGATTGTATTTCTGAGGAGAGAAATGTACCAAAATTTGTAATGTACCATTTTTGTTACCAACAGCAGCAAGGAGGTCAAGGAGACAGATCTAAATCTCTGTCTCTAAGGTAACGCTATCCACTTAGTTTTATTTGGTTCAGGAAAGTTAAGGATTCCAGTTAGATTTTTTTACTTAGTTATTTCTAATACTTACAGTAAGATGCACACATAAAATTTAACAAAGCTTACACATGACTGGCCAGCTTTAATGCAGAGAACATAACCCAGAACACATACTGTTTGCTGATTTTGTTTTTTAAATCAATCACACAGTCAATATTTGTTGATAGCTATGGAAGGGTTTCATTCTGGATTGATTCATTATTGTTTTGTTGTTACTGATCGCTAGTTGCTGCTTGTAAAAATCAATCAGCCTGCTGTTGATTCTCCTTTGAAAACCGTGCAGCACAAAATGATGACAATCCACCTACCGTGTCCTGCAAGGTCACAACTGTCCTTTTAACTTCATGTCATCTTTTGTTTTCACAGTCTGTCTGCTTTAGTGAGCAACCTTCAGTCGAATGTATTAGCTTAAAAAGTAATTACCCTCTTCAAATTTTACCAAAAATACCACTTGATGTGTTTAAATTTTCTCCGTTTTCTGATTTTGACATAAGGATATATTTACTCACCGCCACCATGTGGTTTAAAGAGGTATTACACAAAGCTTGACCCTGCTTCAGCTTGAGTTGATAACTCTGCAACACAATACATTTTGAGCATAAAGTCGTAGCTACTGATTTTTTACACTCTGTTGTCACTTTAGTTGATTTTGAATGGTTTTACACTAATTTTAAAGACTGGAATTTACAATAAGGACCTAAAAAATGTCCAAGAGAGGAGAAGCAAGATGCAACAGGGTTTTATGCTGTTTTTAAACACTAGAATTTATAATAGGGACCTTTTAACAGGGACTCATCCCTCCAGTCATTAGTCTTATCCATTTTCTATTGCCTGTCTGGGGTAGCAG
Source organism: Aulonocara sp. 'chitande type north' Nkhata Bay (assembly GCF_057382095.1). NCBI lineage: Eukaryota > Metazoa > Chordata > Actinopteri > Cichliformes > Cichlidae > Aulonocara > Aulonocara sp. 'chitande type north' Nkhata Bay. Next base: position 21,341,022 of record NC_141346.1, on the reverse strand, counting down.
AGAAGCTCAGACTGAAGCAATGCTTATATTTATGCCTTTATCATTAAAGGTTCCCTACCTTACAAGCAAAAGGGAAATAACACCAACAGACAGGCAACAATATTCTTATATGTAACCCTCTGCTTTCTTTTGAAGATCACAAATGAACCTACGTCATTCCACAATATAAACTACAGGGATCAAAACAAGACAAGCAAAAGAAGAGGAGGTATTTGGAATGAGCTTATTGGTTTCTATTGAGATGAGGGGGATGGGAAGATGTGGTGCTGTGGAAATGAATAGTGTAGTATCCATGTGCACATTCGTTCTCTTTCGCTTATCCTTATCAGAGTCGTGGGGGAGGGGGCTAGGGAAGCCTATCCCATCTATCATAGGGCAGAAGGCAGGTTACACCCTAGACTAGTTGCCAGTCTGTCGCATTCGTATAAAAATGCAAAACATTGGGTTTGTCACTTTGATTTAGACACTAAAACCTCAAAATCTTACTAAAAACATCATCAGTGACAAATTTAATTCTACTTTTGTTGCAGTTGGGACGAGAAGAGTAGACAAAAGTGAGACCTTATGGTTGTAGCCAATTTTAATTAGACTATTTGTAATAATTTTCCTCCTATAGCTGAATCGTTCACATAGAGAAGCCCTTTGACTAATTTACATGTAACAAGACAAAAACAGGACACTGACCTGATCACAGCCCTGTGTGTGTCCATGTGTGTGTTTTACAGTCCACCCACATCGCAAACTTGTGGTTGCCATGTCCTCAGCAACGGTCTGTCACTAATCAGCATTCACTTTCAGACGACCTTTGGTTGATGGGCTGTTCACACACTCACACACACACATGACTCAAACACACAAGAGATTAACCCACTATCACGCACACAAAATGTATTAGTGTTTGAAGAGGGAACATCAAGGACAAGGCGATCGAACACATGCGCACACATCTTCATCAGCATCAATATTAATGTCTTTCTTGTTGACACGAGAAGAGCCAGTTAAGAGCCGAGTATTTATCATGTATCTTCACATTGATCAAAGTTAAAGACGAACACGGTTTATGGAGCAGCAGATAAAAGCTGACACACAGAAAACATTCAAATATGCCACCTCACGACACAAAATAACCACGAGGCTCCAAGGGGCCCTTACAAAGCAATTTAGGAGTGTGATGGAGCTCATTCTGGTTATGTCTGATGTTCAATGGCATCAATGTCAAAGGACACATTTTATGTTATGTTCTGGGACTGAGAATGGGTATAAAAACACTTCAGTCTTTCCACCATTACACCTTAACATACTGTAGCAAATGTGTTGGTATCTTGGTAACTTGGGCGTCTCACCTGATACGTCACAGCATCCAAGCTTAAGAACACATTTGTTGAGTGCTGCTGGTGAAATAAACCTGTGTGTTGCACTGGGAATGAGAAAGAGATGTTTTTCTTCTTTTGCTTTGAACCAATGTTGTTATTTTTCTTTAATACCCGGCTCGCAGAAGCTTAAATAAAAGATCCATGGTGCAGATTTTTCACAAAATGAAAGGGATATGGATCTAGTTATTGACCAAACGATCTTCAGGGGCAGATGTGATGAATACCTACAGAAAGTCATACACCAAACAAACGGCACAGTCTTGTATCTTTACATCACACAGTGGCATTTTTTCTCGATGTGATCTCTGCAAGCAGTCATAGAAAGTCTGACTCAACAAAGGTCATGCCAAGGAGATAAATGAAGAAGGAAACATACAGATGTGTATTCATCTTTTCTTGGGGGTGGGGGTGAGGTGAACGCTGCCCTGACGTCACAGACTTGACCTGTGACCTTTGACACACACTTTGTCATGTGTCATCCATCATTACTGTCCTGCCAGGCTTTGTGTTGTATCGGTTCCTAATAAGAAATGCCAAGAAGATAATGTCAGATAAATGTTTCTGGGTCTTCAGCACAACAGCACAGGACACACTGGATTCAGCAGGTAATTCTTGTGTAATTTAAACTAAGTTTTTTTTCTAATCAGACTGGATGACCTTGAAGAAATTTCTCATCCACTTCCAGTTTCATTTTTTTTAACTCAGCTCTATTTAATGTAGCCCGATGATCTGTTAGATTTAATCAGATAATGACCATGTTCCTGGGATACACATTACACAGACCATTTGTGGGAGCTATTAAGAAGTAATCTGTATCAGCATGTGTTATCTGGATACACGCATAGCAGCAGCAGCTGTCTGAGCAATTTTGATCCGATCAGCCATGAGAAACTGACGATAGGATCTCAGGCTGAGTCAGAAAACGCGGACCGAATGCGGCGAGCGACAGAAAAAGTTCTGAAGGACGGAGAAATGTCTTTAAAGGTCATCACTACTTAGTTATGCCGACGTCAAAAACAGGACTTGATCTTGGAGGTATATCAATCTGCAGGCAATCGATTACACCTAACCTTGCAAAACCTCAAAATCCCTCTAAATATGTTTTCAGAAATATATAAATAAAGATTTTATGGAGGAATAAAATAGAAAAACAAAAAAGTAAATAAACACAAGCTAAAAAAAATACATAAATTAGATACACATTGATGTGAATACCACATACACAAGCCAGCAGATTCTGCAGTACTTTGATGTAGAAACCTCCTGACTGGAGCAACAAGTGTGTTTGCTAAACACCAGTTACAAAGGGAATACATGTGTCCCCCGACCAGTTACAAAGTCGTTACTGGAGGTTGCAAGGTGAAATTTGTCAGAAAGAGGTATATACCAAAAATCACTAGCAGATTACCAGTTACTACAGTTGCGTGTAGATTGCAATGAAGGCACTAAATGGGGTGACGACAGTACCCCATCAGTCTTTTACAGCTGAGGTGTAAAAAGTGCAATATAAACTGGAAAAGGATACTGTTCACCTTCAAAGTAAAAGCTCTGCCTTTTAAAATGTGTTGGCTGCAACAGTGAAACACAACTTTTACTTTAAGGTGAATGGCTCCCTTTACCAGTTTGCATCAAGCTTTTTTCACGATTTACTACCACTCAGCTAGTTAGTGACTATTGAGGGACAAGTTGTTTCTTCCACGTGGAAACCACGGCAATCTGGCCAGAGTGATCACAAGGAGGTTTTTTGCATGGCGGCCTCTTTGCAATTAATGCTGCATGTTTAGTAATATCCAATGGAAGTTGGGATTGAGAACTTGGGAGTGACATCACTCCCAAGCTACCCACATAGCAAAATTGGTATTGCGCAGATACCACAAAGAATGACGGCCACATCACACACTTTCTCTAAACTGAGTGCTTCCTAACTACATTCATACACATTCACAACATGCAGACTGGAGGAGCCAGGGATCGAACCACTAACCTTGCAATCAGTAGGTGACCTGCTCTACCTCCTGAGATACAGCCATCCGGTAGTAAACATGAGTAAACTTTCACTAGGTTTTGGATAAAATGTACACTCACAAACCTGGCAAACCTGCATTTGAAATGTTGGCTACCATAGCAGTATAGTATTGCAACATGATATTTGGATCTTCTAACTAAAGTACGAAAATAGGAACATAAATGTTGCCTCAATGCCAGACCTGGCCCACATCTGGTTGATATTCACCCTACTATGACACCAGTCAGTCAGAAGTGCCAGCTTGATGCTGGATCTGGTCCAGACCTGTTTTCTATGAGCCTGGGCCACATAACCCAAACCACAATCGGGCCAGATGTGGCATGCCATCACATAAAAAGGGCCATCTATGCCAGGGGGGGGGAAACTAAGAAAAACAATAAACAATGGTACAGAATATGGTCAGGTTATGCATTTAGTGCTTGATATTGGACCTGACTTCAGAAGTCAAACTGAAGAAATAAACAGGACAAGCAAGTATAAGCGTGGCAACAGGTCTGACTGCTTACGCTGTTGATTTCAGTCCAAGAAAGTTTGGAAAACTTCCCAGCTGAGAAACAATCCTATGTTCTCTGTATAAAATGGCTCAGGCCCATGTGAAGTGCAATCAGGCACCTGTGTAAATGGACCTCTGTGACAGAAAACACCACAGCCCCATTCCATCAGAGACAAATGTCGAAGAATTACCATAGAAACTGGTCATTTCACTGATTCACCGCTATGCAGTTGCAGGACGCCCGGAGGGAAATCGTGCAGAACATTTACTGACAGCGTCGCCTCGCCTCCCCGTCCCTTTGGTTTTATGGCTTGTATCGTTTGGCTTCGCAAAGTGATGTCTCTGGAGATGGCAGAATGCTGAAGAGGCAGCTGCTCAGACTGAATAATGTGCAGTTATTTCACCGTCAGTTTAGGCTGCAGCAGGAAGAGTTAGAGGAGGGACTGGGGCAGAAAATCAAATAGAAAGTTACTTCATGACCCTTCACAGTTTAAAAAATGTACACAAGCAATACAAGGAAAACATCTTAGATGAATTTGTAAGTCAAAATCTGATATTAGCATCTGGACATGGTAAAAATAAAAAGTTAACATAAGGTGTAGTGGCATCTGTACACAGGAGGCTCAAATATTCTGTTTTTATTATGGCCGCCATGCAGATACTCAGTAAGCCACCATCCTAACTTTTGGAGCATAGACATTGTTTCACTTATGGTTGTTTTTAATCGTTTCCCTTGTTTAATACTTCAAGTTTTGTTTCCTCCTTGTCCGATTGTCTTGATCACTCTCACCAACATCTTATTTCCCACATGTCTCCAGTTACGTCAGAGTGTATAAATGTTCCCGTGTTCCCCTTTGTAGTTATTTGTTGTTAACCCTCATTATCCTGCCTGTTTTTCAAACCTTGTGTCCTGCCTTTTCCTTTCTGTTTCTTTGGGCCTCAGTTATTTCAATTTATTTTGTTTTGTCATCTGTTTGGATTGTACAGTTCATCCTGCTAGTGCAGTGCCTTCCTGCCATCCTGGTCAAAAAATATACTCAGCAGCAATGTCTCTTTTCAGAAATCATGTTAACTGAAAAAACCTGAACAATCCTTGCTGTGAGTGGTTTCATGTAGGAGCTACAGTCTTGCCTCATAAAGAAACTGTGCTGTAAAAACAGTAAAATGCAAAAACTCCTTATTGTGTTCAAAAAGTAAAGTTTAAATTAATTCAAATGCAGAAATCCACATTTAAATTATGTGCTCTTGCTTTCTGTTCCAGCATCATAATTTTTTTGTGAGGAAAAACAATTAAAAGATGAGCGTCTGACATCTGAGAAATGTCACAATTGAGCTGATTATCGCGGCTGAGGGATCAGTCCGCTGAGTCACGGCGCCGCTGTGGCGTCTCATCTGGGGACTCAGACTGAAGCAGTAAGGTTTGAGCTGTCATTCGAAGCAATCAAACCTGCATTTTCTTCAGCTCCACTGCACAAATTGCCTGTGCCTGAATGTATGAGTACAACGTGTCATTAGATAAGTTACGATTACAGCTGCGCCTCTGAGGGATCAGCGTTCCAGAGAAAACTTCTAATTACATCCCAATATCCACCACATGAAGATGGTCTTATAAACGACTTCTGCTGTTATTTTTTAATATTGTCTTAATCCTTGTGTGTCAAGAATGTGTCAAGGACTCATTCAATGATTCTCCCAGAGGGAAAGTTCCTCATTATTATTCAAATTCATTATTTATTTCTCTAAAACTCTGGGACAGTTAGTCTTGCAAATGGGAGCTTAAACCAGACATTTCCACGGTCCATCTGTGAATATTAATGTGATATTGTTTAGTCCATGAAAGGACCAAATAATACCCTTACATCAAGGAAGGAAATATCCTTGAAGTTTCCTGTTTCCATTCAGGATTTTGAACTGCGCTCTGTGTCTGTAGATGGTGTTTCCACTGCAAATGTGCCGTTGCAGTTCTGAATGTGGTAGGCTCAAAAGCATGAATCATAATGAGGAAACACAGTAGGCTGTGGTCTTTACCTGCAAAACATTACAGAGAGTCACAAAGCAACCCCCAGTGAACCGTGACAAAAATTCAATTAAAAAAAGAACCGTCATAAAATGATAAAGAGCTACACATGATGACATAAATAACCAACAAGTGGCAAAAACTGGCCACAGTGAAAAGGACAACGACTGCAGTGACACAAAATGTGAGGCAGAAAAAAATCAAAAACACACAAAGCAACCAAACAAAGACAAAACAGCCAAAATTCAGTTTTGTACACAGAATTAGTAAAATTAGATTCAAAACAGCTAAACTAAGATTTATAAAGAACACAATGGCTTTCCATGAAGAGATGCAAGCAGAGCAAACAAAGATCCATGATTGATCTATGCTGCAAGCAAACCCAAAAAATATGGCCACAAAGGAATAGGATACGACCTAAAAAGGATCCAGAATCAAACTGTGTCACAAACTGGCTATCATGTAACGCAAAAGACTAGAAAAGCACACAAAGCAACAAAACTGACAAAAAGACAAGCAATTCAACATATGTGATCCACCATAGTGAACAAATGAAATGCCATAACAATAAATAAATAAAGCGCAGAACCACCAGCAGTGGGATACAAAGCCACTAAAGTGTAATATTAGATGGCAAAAAAGATAAGCAAATTGCACAAAAATGAGGTGCAAAATGCCCACAATGATACAGAATAACCCCCCGAAACCACTGAGAGACAAATTGAAAAAAGAAAACTGACAAAATGTAGCCACATAGGCATCCAAAAGATGGGAATTCAATACAGTATGTCCCAACAAGAAACACTTGATCAAAATAAAACACAAAATGGCCAAAACAAGGAGTAAAATGGAAATAAGGTTATATAAAATAATATGTAAACCCATTATTATTCCAATCAGCCAACAGATAGCATAATTAATTTTAAAAAATCTAAATATGATTAGAAGACATACATACACTCAAGGTGTAAACAAAAAAAAACATCTGCCAAAAAAATTATTATCACCCAAAATATGCAATCACCCTAACTGATTGCACAATCATCTAGTGGTGCAAACTGGCCGCAAAATGATGAAAATGTGACTGAAATTGATGACAAAGAGAAATAAATTGACCAGAAAAAGATATAAAACAAGTTAAATGAGGTGCAAAATGCCCACAACGGGAGAAAATAACAAAATAACCCCAAAAATCCATTAAATAATAGTGGACATGACAACCAAAAGCTTCACAAATTGGCCATAAAATGACTGCAATGCAATGCAGAATTATTACAAAAACTATATATAGCAGCTACAATGACATAAAATTGCCACACAAAAAAACTATAAATTACAAAAATAACCAACAAAAGCACAAAAAGCAACCAAATTTAAACACAGCCACAAAAAACTGTAGCATAACCAGAAGAAGACAAAAAAACCAACCAAAAATAAGTCTAAAATGTTCAAAATTGTTTTGGCTGCTGCCCCCGCGACCCGACCCCAGATAAGCTAAAGAAGATAGATGGATGGGTGCTCAAATTAGATATAATATAACAGAGGGAAACTGATCCAAAACGACATGATGCCAAAGAAGCTCACAAATCCTAACAAGAATCACAGTGATGACCAACACACAAAATAGGCACAAAGTCATAGTGATTACAAAACTATGAAAAACAAAACCAAAACGACCACAAAGAGGCAACAATTAATGCAAAGTGACTATAAGAAACAGGTGTTACTTGAACACTGAATCTTCTGGAGTTAATATCCCTTTCTTTGGTTAATCTGCAGTCACGTTTGGAAGATTACATCAACGATTTCATAATGCGCTGCCTGCAAAATCATGCCTTTCACTTTGAAACACAGCAGTGATGTCTCACGTCAGTCCACCATTCAGTGTTTCTGCTTCTCTGCACAGAACAGCTGTAGGCATCATGACATTTTCTGCACGGAGTTTTTCATCACGTTGCACTGTACCCTTTGATCTCACTTTGCGCTAGAGTTAATTGAATGAACTATATAAGGGATGCGTATTATGGCGATGAGGGCTGAGGGGTGAAGTAGCAGCTCTGTGGGCTGTGATCGCTGAATGCTTCAGAGAATTGGTTAAACCAAAGTCAGTTTTGAAAAATGGTGATTCATCAAGCACAAGTGTGCTAAACAGCTTGAAGCAGATGGATAAAGTTGAGTGCAATCACTTTTCCCTGCAAACCCTCCATCTGAACAATAGCTCACACTGAGGTACCTCAAACAAAGGCCAAACCTGCAGGAGTGATCTAATACCATCATGGCTCTGTGTGCAAACGTTATGAATCAACAACTCTGTTAGTTTCTCCTTTTTTTTTTTACCTATTCAGAAATCGTTGGCACCAGTGATAATGGAGTAAAAAGCAGCCATGCAGGGAGGAACAGTGCTTATGGAGATCCAACAAACAGGCTATGCTGGACTTCTCAATCAAGCTGCTTCACTGTACCACCACATGTACTTTTACTCCATGAGTGGGCTTTAAATTATTGATTAGAAGTTTGTTACCGTCTACCGTCTTGTATTTGAGACACTGCGTGATACCAAGGCACATCAAACACAGCAGAAGATGAATCAACATAATGAAAGGCAAAATGGCAGAACTCCCACTGAGTGTTACAAGTGGGTGTCGATGACACAGTGTTCAAGAACAGATGTCTGTTTGCAACTTACTCAGGCAGAAGGAAAAGATGCAACTTTTTAAAATGAACTTTTCCGGCTTTCACATCAGAGAATGAGCCCTCTTTGTGTTTCTGTCACAAAGACAATGTGTGCCAAAATTGCCATCCTGCTGTCTGTGTGTACTTTTCAGTAGTATTAAAGGCTATCATTGAACCAATACTTGTTCAGGTATTTCACTAAGAACAACAAACATCGACTTCTTTTAGACTCCAAATGATCTAACCTCACTAATAAGGTGTGCCACAGAGATCCATTCCAGGTCCACTTGTTAAGCATTGAAGTCTTTAATCACACTTCATGCACTTGTACAATGACACTCAGTGAATTTTGTTAGATCCTGCTTGTATAGCTGCTATCTGCTCTAGAGCAGAGGGATTGTGTTGTGAGCCAGATGGCTCACAACACAATTATATCAGAGATTTCATATGTCAGTATTTTAATGGCCCGTCAGTATATGAGAGCTGAATCTTCATCCCTGCTGAGAATCTACGCAGGCAGGGGTGGAACTTTATTTTCATGGGCACACCATGCAGCCAATCAAATGCAAAGACAGACTGGGAACATACCATTACGTAAAAGAAGAAAGGGTGCAGACGTTCCAAGACAACAAGTGTAGTGTTACAGGCCAGGTACACAGAGGGAAGGGGAGCCGGATTTAAATGCAAGTGTGTCGGGACAAGGTGAAGAAACGCAGTATGAGCAGCATCTGTCTGCATTTCAATGATATTCGAGACTACAAAGGTAAGTGCAGGATTTATAAAATTAGGAGCTGGCTAAAGTAACACCTGTTTTTATTTTCAGCCATTTTTCTGTGTGGATGATAAAAGGTTTCAAACTTCTCCAGGCCTTAAATCTTGACCATTGGTCACCATCTCAGTCTAATTTAAGTCCTAACTTCAACTAGAAATTTTCTAAACCTTCATTCTGTTTTTGTTTTGTTAGGTGTTTTGGGTGATTGTCCTGCTGCATAACCCAGGTGTGCTTGAGCTTCAGAGCATGAACTGAAGGGTATGGCTGGGCATCCTCCTTCAGGATTTTCTGGTGAAGATGCAAAATTCATGAATTCATCACCAACGTAAAGTCGCCCAGGTCCTGAAGCTGCAAAGTATTCCCAGACCATCACTCTACCACCACCATGTTTGGCTGTTGATGTTCTTTTTCCGAAATACCGTGTTATAAAGTCATGGGGATCATTAAGGATGTTATTGGAAATGTGTGCAATGAGCTGTAACAAATGTTTTGGCCCACGGATGCCATTTTTGTCCCGTCTCTTTCCTATTGTTGAATCTGAACACTGACCAAATGAGGCCTGCGGCTCTTTAGATGTTGTTCTGAGTTCCTGTTAAAGTCATTGATGCACTCTTGGAGTGATTTGGTAGGTCAGCAACTCCTGGAAAGGTTCACTACTGATCAACGTTTTCTCCATTTGTAAATTATGGCTGTCTCTGTGGTTCACTGGAATCCTAAAGAATTCCCAACTGATATATGTCAATGATTTTGTTTCTTTAAATTGTGGCATGATGTGTTAGGGTTTTTTAATCTTTTACCCTGCTTCATGTAAACATTTAAAAAAATCACATAGGAAGAAAATAACTGAGCTCTAAACTAACTTTCCAGTATTTAAGAATTTTGTAGGAGAGATATATTTTTTCTTTTTAGACCACCTTTGATTACTCAGTTATGGCAATGTAAGGTTCCCATAAGATCCCCAGACTATCTAAAACATGAGGCAATAATAAAGTAACAATAATAATAATTTTCATGGGCAACTGAGGAGTTAACACGGTTTTCTTTTTCCACGTGAGTGAGCTGACTGCTGTGGCGCATCGTGGCACCTTAAATTCGATGGGAGATTAACTCTCTTATTACCCAGACACTCCCTCTTGTCTTGTGGAAAAAATCGCTTCACACATCTAGCCCTCATTTTGCATCTTTATTTTGACAGCTTCCCGTGCAGCTCCAGCAGGAGGTCTGGTCATTATTTTGTACTTGTGAGTTGTCAAGTAAAGTTAAGAGTCAGGCTCTGAGCTCTTTTGGTATTCATTCAGCAGCCCCCGCACAGCTCCTCCAGCTGTTTGTGTCAAACCTTGAGCTGTGTCTTGTGCGTTTTGTCTGTGTGGGTCTGTTTTCGTGTGCACGTGTGTGTGTGCACATGTGTGTGTGTGTGTGTGTGTGTGTGTGTGTGTGTGTGTGTAAGAAAATGAGGCAGATAAAGAGCTTATACTTATCCGTGGATTGAATGAGAAGCTGTTTTGTTGCAGTGAGGGGCTTTGGGAGATGTTTGTGTTTCTGTTGTGAGTCTGTGTTTCATTGTATTTGTGTGCTCTCCAACTTTGTGTGTGTTTGTGCCTCGGCTTGGAACAGATACCAGCAGTAATTGAGAGATAGTCTTCACTGATGTGTCTTCTCATCGTGATGTGCTGCTGACACCTTATTAGCCTTTTCTGTGCTTCAGTGGATCTATTTTTGTCAGAGCAGAAGATTCAGTGATGCGGGTGCCTTCGAACAGTCGCTTAAAGTTTGCCACCTGTAGAGGGATACACCCACACTTGCCTTTTTGTTCTGTTCATCGAGGAAGAGGTGACTGAAGTGAAATGGACAGATTTGCTTGTGAGGGCTGGCTGCAGCTGCTGACTCCTGTTTATCCAATTCTGTCCAATGGCACCTTTGCTGGGAATTCTGAGTTTACAGTCCAAGAGACAGAAGTAACAACTTCTACGACAGGAGAAACCTTCCTGCAAAATCTGGGGGTTTTTTGATAAAGATTTTTTTTAAATAGTTAACATATTTTTAGACACTAAAAACATTTTATGACAATCTAACCGGTAGCTGTTGATTTTCATCAAGCAGGTTTAGAACTATAAGATTTTGTTGTTTTTAACTTTATAGTCTGCAAATATTACATTTATTAAGTATTTATTTTTAGAGTAGAAATAACAGAAAAATATCCACTGCATTGGACTGCACCTGGGATTCATGGTTGTTTTTCACAGCAAACGTATTGTCCATGACAGGTGAGGATGAGATCTTTCTTGGTGAAGCTGCCAAGTTATATCTGTGTATGATATTAAAGGCAATAACAGAAAGTGTCAGGGCTAGCTGGTTAACAGCAACATCACTTTAAGAATGAGAGTGAGGTAAATGCTAACTAGTAAACTGGATAGAGCTGGCATCACTATCACAGGTGGATAAAAATGCCTGGCTAGTTGTTTGATAATGGAGTGCTGCAGGGATGATGTTTTTATTTTTTTCTAATTTCCAAAGTTCCAAAATTCCAAAACCTGGAAATGAGTATTGCAAGAAAACGGGCAATGGGGGGTTTTCATCCATCCATCATCTGCCAATGTAATGCATAGCATTGCCAGTACACTAAGTTGAAAAGTCCAAACCTCCCTCTTCGCAGACACCTAATGCATCTACTTTAGAGATACACTTTGGCATACCAGGCCACTGAAGACATTTAATATTGCCAGCAGGTCCAGGGTCTACCCAAAGCTCCTCCAGACAGGACAAAAACTCTTTTTCCTCCTGAATCTGTCAGATTGACTTTCTTCTCTGGTGCTTTGGTGTAGACTTTCCCAAGGAGGCCAACAGACTCCAGAACATCAGGATGGGACTCACAACTCCTCCACCCTCATTCTGAACGTAGGCGTCCCACAGGGGTGTGTCCTCAGTCCCCTCTTATACTCCTCACCCATGACTGTTCTCCAATTCACACCAGTAACACCATTATAAAATTTGCTGATGACACCACCATCATCGGACTGATCGACAACGACAATGATTCAGCCGACAGAGAGGAGATTCAGCATCTGAAGCGATGGTGTGACAACAACAACCTGCATCTGAACACAGCCAAGACCAAGGAGATGGTAATCGACTTCAGAAGAACAATGCGATCTGAGCACTCCAGCCTTTACATTGATGGAAAGGAGGTAGAAAGGGTAAAGAGCTTCATGTTCTTCGAGATTCACATCTCGGCTGACCTTACCTGGTCCACAAACATTTGGTAGGAAAACAAGTAGGAAAAGCACAAAAAAGGATGTACTTACTCAGGAAGCTGCGTCAAGCTCAACTACCGATCGTGGCTCAAGAGTTGGGAGTTCGCCTTGTAATCGGAAGGTTGCCGGTTCGAGCCCCGGCTTGGACAGTCTCGGTCGTTGTGTCCTTGGGCAAGACACTTCACCCGTTGCCTACTGGTGGTGGTCAGAGGGCCCGGTGGCACCAGTGTCCGGCAGCCTCGCCTCTGTCAGTGCTCCCCAGGGTGGCTGTGGCTACAATGTAGCTTGCCATCACCAGTGTGTGAATGTGTGTGTGAATGGGTGGATGACTGGATATGTAAAGCGCTTTGGGGTCCTTAGGGACTAGTAAAGCGCTATATAAATACAGACCATTTACCATTTACCCCAGAGTCCGCTAATTAACTTCTACCGCTCCACCATCGAGAGCTTTCTGACCTACTGCTAAACACTAGTTCAACTGCTGTACTGTGGATTACAAGAGGTTGCAGCAGGTGGTGAGAGCGGCAGAGCAGGCAATTGGCACTTCACTAACTCCCTCAGAGACATCTATACTGGCAGATTTCAGCAGAAAGCCAGCATCATCATCAAGGACCCCTCGCACCCTGGGCACTCACTTTTCTCCTTCCCTCTGGTAAACACTACAGGTCCATCAGGTCAAAGACAAACAGACTCAATAGAAGCTTCTACTCACAGGCTGTCAAACTACCTCCACCCTGATTGGAGGATAACTGTGCTGTTTACATTCATGGACATTCACACTGTATTTATAAAATGTATTTATTATACTATACTGCAACCAACACTCCTACCTCCATCTACATAACTGTATTTATTATAATAGCAACCCAGCATCCCTACCCCTCACTCAATGTGCAATATCATATTTTGTGTGTGTGTGTGTGTGTGTGTGTGTGTGTGTGTGTGTGTGTGTATAACTTGTACATATCTTTTTTGTGTAGATAAAAAAAACAACTATGTTACTTTGTAGATACTTACGTTGTAAGAATCTGAATGTAAATCTACATGCTACCAACGGCGAGATGCCAAACTGTGTTTCGTTGTTCCTGCAACAGTGACAACAAAGATCTATTCTATTCAATCCTATTCTATTCTCAAAGTACTCTATCCTCCCTGTATGTATGTATATAAATGTAGACAAATACTACGTAGATATTACCATCTAATAATTTCATAATTTGACACAATTTCATCTGACAAATTTCATGTAGACTGACAGTCAGTTAATGTAATTAAAAGTAATGTGATTAAAAACTGACTACAGTATCAACCTAAACTTTCTCCTCTGGAGACAAAAAGTGGCACAAAACAAACAGAATAACCTTTCCTCAAAGATAAACTTCAATCAAACCACAGATGCTATAATTTTAACTCATTTTCAACATCCTTACTGAATTATCATTTCCCCTTGAGTGGTTTTATGGGATCCAGCTGGAGAATTGGTGCCATTGGCTCATTATGTCCTGATGCATGCTCAATCATCCAGGTAAGTAAATCCCAAAGGTTGATTCTGTTCATCTGGATGTAGCGGTTTTAGAGGGAGAAACGTTTCATCACTCATCCAAGTGGCTTCTTCAGTCTCAGCTGACTGCAGGTTTTCCCAGCCTTACAACATAGCTACAAGGCTACAACACAGAGTGAACACCATCCTCACAGACAGGGAGGCCAGGGAAGCAGAAGAACATCACGTCAAGAAGGCCCTGAGTCTCATAAGTCAAAATGATGGATATAACTTAGTGTCTAACTGAAATGTTGCTAGTTCCGTTCAAAACCAGTGGGTGACATTGCAGTGGTTTCTTTTATGTAGAGCCCGTGCTTGGGACTAAGCAGAACTCATTTAGAAAGAGATTATAACTGACCCGATATCACTCACTCTGAATTACAACTAAGTGCAGCAGCACTCCTGAATGTAAAAACTGTCCTGTCCTGTGGCACTTATGTCTTGTAAATGTACCAGAGTCTTACTTTTATGTCTGTTGAACACATGTTTACATTACACCAGAGATAATACATGGACAGGGATTAAATTGAACACACACCAATCTATTTCACAACACTGAGACAGCAGGTATGCAGTGTTATTCCTGCTTTACGTATTGATACCAGAAGCTGAATTAAGTTTAGTTCAGCCGAGTTCAGTTTGGAAACATTTGATAGTGATTTAGGGAAGTTGCACTTATAAGTACATGTTTAAACAGCAGATGAAGTAATATCAACTATTCCGGTCACTGAATGGACGTTAGAAGCTAAACAGTTTCCCTTCCTGTCTTTCCAGGCTGATAAAACTGCACTGTAGAGCCTCAGAAAACACCTGAAGTGGTGATATTGTGTCCAGGAACCACTGTTTATTGCTGTTGCTGTCTGTTATCTTGGTAGAGTGAGTCAAAGTCACCCTGAGGAGTGGCAGCTTGTTATATATTTGCGGCGGCAGCTATGTTCTCGGGACATAAAGAGCAGTCACGAAGAATCTGGTTTTTTTGCCAGCAGTAGCAGCTGTAAAACCTCAGCCACCCAAGTCAACATCTCTCTCTCTCTCGCACATTTTCTGTCTTCTTTGTGTTTGGTAAGGGTAAGGATTCATCTTTTTTTTCAACCTGTTTATCACTGCATCAATCACAAACACCTCTCTTGAATTTGAGCACTTCAGCACTACTGTCTCATAAGATGGACGACAGGAATATCTTCACAACCCTGGGTTTCTAATGAAGTCCTGCTTCAGGTTTTATTGCCCCCCTGTCATCAATGGTTGGGTTGTGATTTAAGCCAAGGTAAACCTGCACTGGACTTGCAAGAACAGCAATTTGTTAGATGGTGTCAAAAGACTTAGTCAGCCAAATGGTGAAACCTGGAGGGGCAAAAAAGCCTGATCATAACAGTGTATGATTTCTCTCCTCCACCATGTAAATAGTGTTGCGTTCACAAAAATTGATGGCAGCCAATTAGTGCATGAAGCAGGGATGACTGGCACATTGACAGTTTCACAGTGCTCCCCATAACCTTCTCTTTGCCAAAAGGATGCTGTTAGATGATCTGAAAAGTACTTTGAAGGAGCTTTGGGGTAGGGATGGTCATAATTTATGAATATGGGAAAAGTAAAAAATTTATAAAACTAAATAATAGCTTTTGGTATGGACAGGTATTTTTCTAGTGCATTTGCAGTCTTACTAAGCACTCAGATGTCTAGACTACAAGCCATATTTACCCAAACATTAATATACAATCACATTCTGTGATTTAAGCACCATCTACATCACATCTATAGTCAGTTTAGAGTTAATGGCTCAATGGACCTACCAAGCATGTCCTTGGGCTGTGAGAGGAAACAAGAATACCCACCAAGAGGTTTGATGGCACTAATCAGTTGTCCCGCATGCCACTGCAAAACATACATTTCTACGTCTCTTGGACGCTAATGGGCATGGAAAGTGTAATCCTGGCTTTAGAATCACGATGGATGAAATTCACCCATGTACAGCTGATATGGAGGAGCAAAATTAAAACTTTGCCATTTCTGCACTGCCTCACATTCAGCCCTGAGGTTCACTGCTAGGTATAGACCCAATCTGTTTTCAAAGAGAATATTAAGCAATAAATCTTCACACTTACATGACAAAATTTCATTCTGCCAAAGTTTTATTGGACTGAGAAGGAGAAAATCAGAATTCTCTCCATGGTTATTCAGAAAGGCATGACTGAGTAAGACAACTCTGATCCTGAGAAAACAGGTAAGATCAAATGGATTTTTTTAAACACTCAAAACACTGAGAGGAGGCCTGAACGTTTGCAAAATCAGGCTTGTCCCTAGTTTTAACAATTCAGCAAAGCAAAAAGTCTGCTCTGAAGGAAGACAATCAGCTCTTGATGGATGTTTGAAAGCTCATGGCAGAAAATGAATGATTTAGGTTGAACTGTTGGGTTAAAGAGAGAAAAGTAGGTGATATGAAAAACAAAAGCCTGAGGTACAATCTGAACACAAAGGTTTCAAAGTGCTTTTGAAGGCTCAGTGAATTTTTAGATGCCTCATTTTGCTGTTGCAGTGTTTTGAATCAAAGATTCCCTTGATTTCCTTAGAAGCACACCTGTTCCCAAAGTATTTCCACAACAATTCACATCTCCACATTTTCTAAATTTATGTTTTCTTGCTGCATTAAGATATTCATGGAAATTAACAGCTTGGCTGAATTTTAAAGGAAATTTTATTAACCAGATGTGGAGTCTTACCTGTTAACATAGAAATTCATTCTGAGACTGCAATTGTTTTTCTGTTAATGTATACATCATATATCATATTATTATTGTTGTTATTATTTTTCCATCACTTATTTGAATGAAAACAGAAAACTGATGTTCTGGTGAAGAGTTTCTTAAATAGAATGAATGCTCATGGAACTTCTATTATGTGCACTTGCAGATATTAAAGACATTATTTTACCTTTTTTTTTTTTTAATTTTACTAGTCCAATCCAACTAAATGGTAGGTTTTAATGAACATAATGTCCCCTTAAATTGCAGAATGTAATGCCTCATTATAACCTCTCAACACTCATCCCAATCCATGTTATTAATAAAGACTAAAAGCATTTTGTTGTTGGACTCTTATAGTGGAAACAGTTGTCATTGTGGTGTCTTTATAAGTGAGACCATTTAAAATGTTTATCTTTAGTTCAGAATGAGTCACGGAGTGTTTTAAGGGGTTTAATGTTGCTCCTGTAATTCAAGATGTAAGTCGTAATGTCGTCAATTTCATGTAATGTATCTAATCTATCTGTATGTTCAAATGTTGAAACACTCTACTTTTTTGGTAAGACCAAAATTAAAGAATGAAAGTTTCTTTGTTTTGTATTGTCCTAAACACAGTTATTTTAATTACCCTCTTGCTGCCTAGAGCATAGCACCTTAGTTATAGCAATAAGCTGGCTGTAGTCTACAACAACAGTGATATAAAACAACATGGTTCTTTGTGTTTTTTTAATATACATGCATATATTTTTATACAATAACCTTTCTTCACCTATGTACATCCATAACTATACAGCCCACGGTGGAAGGATGGATTCATCCATCCATGATATACAGAACCACAGACAAAAACTATATTTCCATCTATCAGTCATGGACTCTCATATGTATTGATCTTTGCATTGATTGTTCTGTTCATGATAGATGAGATGAAGGATGGTAGCTGTATGGATATATATGAATCATAGGTAGAGCTAAACACTTTATACAGCGGTGTCCTAACACAGCCACTGTCTGATTAAACCCAGCTTTGTGTCAAATTTAGGGTTTTTATTTGAACACTTAATTAAAACAAAAACAAGTATTCACCATTTATTTAACGATTATTTTCTGTGCAATTTGCAAATATTTTTGACAGGACGGTAGAGTAGACTGGAGAGGATAGAGAGCACACAGGACATGACGTGGGATGGAAAAGAATCTGCGGCCCTGCAGTCACCTGTCCACCCAGCGAGTGTTACTGGCACCCTTTTCCCCACAAATTTTAATCTAACTTGGTCTCCCACAAAGATTGCCAAGCTCTCTGCTACGTCCCAGGAGCCATAGGTTTGATCCCCAGACCTACACACCATGCCAACAGCTATGCACTGCTGATGATGGATGAAACCCTACAGCAAACTGTGGCCATGACAAACCTGCATGAAAACATTCAGTGGTTTATGTGGACACAGAAGAACTGCAGGCTTATGTAGGGATGCTCATTTTGGACGGTGTTTACAGTCAAAAAATGAATCAATTTATATCTGCTGCAAGCCCCTCTCATCAGCAAATGTAAGAGCAGCGGGACTTTTGTATGGACAGAAAGAGAACAGCTGGCAGCACCATGAAGTGGAATTTACATACAAAGACCACAAACTGTCCATTTGCAGCCTCTGCTCTGCCTCTCTCAGCTGGAGTCCCTCTTCTTTAAAGGGTTAAAATCCAGAAACTATAATTAAAATTAGACATGTATATTTTGGGATTAGGAAGTTTTACCAGACTGTGTCATTTAAAATGGGAAAAAATATTACTACATCATAAAAGTTGCATTATTTTTGAGTTTATGTAAAATAAAATAAAATAAAATCTGATACTGTTGAAAAAGTAAAATTGAAAGAAAATCAGATTGTGTACCACTCATTGACTCGTTTAAAGGCATAATAAAAATTAAAATCAAACACTCCTTGAAAAGTAGTTGTTGGTAGTTCTATCTAAACATAATGGCCTTCACGGGGTTAAAATAAAAAATTATTATGAATATTTTTTGATATGTATTTTCAGGCTTAAATAGTTTTAAAAGATCAAGTCATTTAAAGTGGAAAAAAATATTACTAAAAAATATTTTTACAGCAGCTTTAGGAAGGTGGCCTTTTTTTCCCTTAGGGTAAAAAAAAAAGTCAGAAGGACTAAGGGTTCGATAATTTTAACACTTCCAAACAAATGGCCTTGGTGCATCTGTTTCTCATTGAATACTCTTCTGAAGAAAGTCAAGATTTACTCCCTCAGGGATGTTTGGAGAAGTTGGTCAAGCAAGTAATCCAAACACATGCACTTAAGAAAGAAGTAATGACGAACAGTAGCTTCTCTGTTTCTTTACATGATACTCTCTTGTAACCAAAGAGCTGTTAGTCCAAAATACTTGTAAGAGTTCAGCTAAAGGGTAACATCTTCTATTTTATGAAGCTATGCTTGTTTAACACATGGCTAAAACCTTCACCCTACATCTAAGTGGCTGACAAAGGATGTTAAAATATTAGCTCATAATTTCACAAGTTCATTATTTTTATGCTGTTAGATATTGCAAGAATAACATATGGGTACCTGTGTTGGACTGGAAGCCTGTCCGGGGTGTATCCAGCCTCAAAGTCTGAACTGGATAAGAAAATGGACAGATGGGTTTATGGGTACCTCCAGAAAAATCCCAGTGTATTTTAGCCACTACTGTAGAGTGTCTTTCAAAAACATTGTTTTACAGAAGGTGAAAAAATGCATTTGAATGAAAAAGAAAATCTATTTTAAAAAGCATAAAAAAAGATTGAAAAAACAGATTATGAACAACTGGGATATGGATATTTTATTGTGGGCTTCGGGTTTATGCTCCCATCTGAATGATTGTATGGACTGACAATAAATCCTCAGTAAGCAGCTGTCCCCAAGCAAAAAAGCGACACATTTCTGAGCTGAGAGTCAGCGGGAGTTTGGCAGCAACAGAGGAGATTCTGGGGTTTGGTTGCTCGCAGCGCTGGAGAGATTATCAAGGCAGTCAAGCAGCTGCTGTGGCTTTTCGATTAAGTGGAGTGATTCTCTGTGGTTTTCAGAGTTTATTTCTCAAATGGAGCCATGTTGGGAGAGTTGACTAACAAACAGAGCAGAAAAAAGTTGCTCGATCAGACAATGTCAGGAAAGTATGGACAAACATCTCAGGGCAAAAGTCGATGAAGTATGATGTGGTGAAATACTAGATACAAAATGTGCCTTAAACACAGGAGTAGAGCCAAAAAAACATCCACACATTAGGTTGCATGAGGTCGTTGTTGGATTTTGAAGCATTTCTACGTTTCAGTGCTTGACAGTTTTTATTCCAAAGTTTGCTTAAATTTGGAAAAGAAATACAGTTGAATGGCTAAAGCATGAGCTGTTTTATGAACAAATGTGGGTCCTACAAAACCAAAACATATCGTTTTGTCCTCTCTTCATCTACTTGTCCCCAACTGGTTGCGGTGGATGGCTGCACCTCCCTGAGCCTGGTTCTGCTTTAGGTTTCTTCCTGTTAAAAGGGTGTTTTTCCTTCCAATTGTCGCTAAAGCGCTTTCGCACAGCAGGTCATATATTTGCTGGGCTTTTGTTTGTCTTGTATTACTGTAGGATCTTTACAATATGAAGCACCTTGAGACAACTGTTGTTGGGATTTGGTGCTGTATAAATAAAATTGAATTGAATTAAATTGATTTACATCTGATTGGAAGTCTTTCCACAAGGTTGAGGAGCATCTTTATGGGAATTTTTGAGCAGAAGTGCAATTGTGAGGTCAGACACTCCAAAGGGTATCTTCAGTGCAGGCCTGTCTAGTTCTTCCACAATAAACTCGCTCATGCATGTTTTATGAAAGTGATTGAATTCAATTAATTGGATAGGTAAATAACTACTGCTTGGCAACATAGTGTAGTAAGTTGGTTACTATAAGTTTGCATGGAATAAGCTAAATTGTCTGCAAACACTCTGAAACTACATGCCAAGTGGTAATGAAACATGAAAAGTGCAACATGCAAACTGGAATCAGAGAGCGTTTCTCTTTAAAAGGAAATGATGAACTCTTTGAAATGGGTTTGTTTTCAGCAGGAAGGCACAACTTTCTATAAAGGCTTTTATACAGCTTCTATACAGTTTCAAGTTTTGCTATCAATCAGAAAGTCAGTCAAAGAATCTATTGGTACTTAAACCTAAATAATATCCAGTATAGTGATAAATGTTAAGTCTGACAAGTCTCTAAAAAGTAACCAATTGAATTGAACCTGAAGTGAAATTTCCCAGGCTGGAAGAAAGGGAGTTTTACCTGTTTTACTCTCTCTGCCAGTGTACGCCACTCCGACCGTCCTGAGTCAGGTACAAAAAGCTGTCGGCACCGAGAGAGAATAACACTTCAAATCCCCTCATTCAACTGTAATCTGCAAGAGAGCACAGGGTCTTAACAATGAGGTAAGTCAAGGACACTCAGGCTGATATTCAGGACATCTGGAGGCTGCTCAGTTGACTCTCAGGGACAGCTAGAGGTGTATTTTGGGATTTCTGGCAAATGGAGTGGAAATTCCATCCACTCAAGCGGTGAGGTGACTCCTTGAAGACAACACACAGGGAATGTTTTTATCTATTGTTTTGGTCAGTTTGGCTGGTGTTTAAACTTTTTAGAAACCCAGGCAAAATGAGAGGGTGTTCTGTCAGTGACAAAGAATAAGCATCACTCATGCTAACAGGACATAATGCAGTCTGCAGTCATGTGTAGGTGTCATGCACATCCTTCAAAGTGTTTTATGTTGGCTCTGACCAATGGTAGCAGACGTTAACATGTTGAGTTTTATGGACCAAGTGTCAGTGGGTGATTTATAATGCTATGCACCAGAGTAATATAGTGTGTGTCTATATCTGAGCTAGGTAAAATGAAATACAGAAAGAAACAGTAGAAACATAAAAGGGATGAGGGCAAGATCATAAAATCATTCGATTCAGTCTGGAAATGTGTGGAAAAATTGTTTGAAATACATTTTTATTTCAGATAATAAAAAAGACTTGCATGTTTTCCCATATTGACAAATGAGGTAATACATAAAAAACCTCCACTGTTGCGTACTAATATTTAAGATATTTTAAAATAAGGTGTTTTAAAATAGTCACAAGGTAGCGAGTCACCATAAGTCATCCCCCCTTTCTTCTTTTCATTCTTAAGCCACAATTTTATCGTTATCACTAAAAAATAACACCTGAAATGAGCAACTAAGACTGTAAATGCATCTTGTATGGGTTCATTTATGTATTGAGCAGTGGGCTTTTTATCACATGGGTCAGCTGGGCATTAGAAGAAGTCCAGATACTTTTCTTTCCAAGCTCCTTAGAGGAAATACAAACTAGCAAAAAAATAGATATGAAAAAATGAATCATTAGGGCATACTGAATTGGCCTTGTGCTGAAAACTTGACTATTGAATGAAAAGACGACGACGACAACACACACACACACGCGCACACACACAAACATATGTGTGTGTGTGTGCGCGCGCAAGAATTATGTAGAAAGATAATCAAGGTCAGTGGAGACACCTGGGAAACTAAGCACAGCTGAACTAAATCTAAGTGATGAGACAACAATGTGAAACTATGCACAAGCGATAAGGACTCACCAAAATAACAGAAATATAACTGGAAATGTAATAGCAATAAAACTAACCTGAAAATAACTAATATAAATGTCACAGCAAGAAAAGTACTGGTTTGAAGTTGCTGGATGAAATCAGTCATGAAGAGGGTGAGCCTAAACTCCTCCTTGTGATCTCTCTGACGGCTAGCAGCAGTTTCACAACCACACAGCAAATAGTTTGTGAGTCACTGGAGATAAGCCAGAGTCTTTCATACAACACGTCTGGTCTGAACGGCGTTAAGAAACTCCATTTTTGTTTTTTGCTAGTTTGTATTATCTCTATTTTCTCAGTTCAGATTTCTCTTGAACTAGAATGTTACTTTTTGGGTAAACAGTTTTAAGGTTTATTTTTGGTCTTTGGTTTATCTATCCACTGATTGCCAAAACTACTGAGAATATTTTATAGGATCTAAAGAACCCAAAGTGGCCAAAGAAAGCTGATGGTGGAGAGGGTGAAAGAGTGAACATTATTAGACATAAGAGTTGTGGGGTAACTAGCGGCCTGAGAGGCAGGGTTGAGTTACGTTGTCCGTTGGTAAAGCAAAGAAGACAAAGGAGGTGGTGACAAGTAAATGCTAAAGGAAAGGTCATTTCAGATCATGTGGACGAGAACATGAACCTCCGGTTCTCCATCAAGCAGCCAAAAGCCTTTTCATAATGTATATAATGTAGTCCTGTAGCATCTGTAATGTAACATGAAGGGAAGGACATTTCCTGCTCTGTTTAAAGGTGTACTTGCCCTTTACATCCATCACTTCTAAAGGCCAAAATCAGTGTTTTGTACTTCCATTTGTTCATTTTTCTGTCTCCTCGTGCTCCCCCTCAGGTAACGTCACCACAACACTCCCTTCATGTCAGCGGTCACCTTGCCCTCAGCTCTGTCTTTGGTATTTTCCTATTTGTCTCTTTGTATTTCCACATTTTAGCACCACAAACACTCAGAAACTAACACAGCCATGAGTGTCCTGCCGTTGGCTGCTGTTTCATCTTTAATTAAAATGAGTCACCGATTACAGCCGGCAGTTAATGTAATTGTAATGTCACACTGGCAGTTGTTTTATTAGGTTTTGTTTTAGTTAAAGAATTGGTTTTACCCTTCAGCTTAGCATCATTAATTAAACATCCAGGTAATGATTTTACTTCATCATATTAGGAATTCAAATAAGTTGTGAGACCAGTCAACACAAATAATTATCTGATGCAGTTTCTATCCCAATATTCTCATTTACTTACTGTTTTTGCCATGATAGCTTTACATCATGGAGATGTTTTATATTGATGCAACTGGTACATTCAATTCAATTCAATATTATTTATAAAATGCCATGAACCATTTGTCCGGTTACTCTTATAATTCCTCATTGTAATTTACATTCACCAGCTACTGCCCTTCAGGAGAAAGTAAACGTAACATCACACATTTGCTGTAGATTTGCTGACTGCACATCCAATTACAGCCTGAATTTACATCCTGACAATTTTTTTATCTTGGATTTGAGTTTCAGATCAGATGCACAAAGTTTTTAAAAAATAAACTCAAAGTGAGAAATGTGCAGAGGTTTCATTTTGAATCATCCTGTGAAATGTCATAATTTCAGTGCTTTTGAAAAGAAATTATCAGTTTTGTGTATTGAAAAAATAAAACCCATAAAGAAGTAGAAATGAAAGAAAACTGTCTTCTGTTGCAGATGTATTTGTGCTGTGAGTTTTCTCTCGGGTTGCTGTGGATTTGATTGTTAAAGTGAGAATGACAGCCAAACAACAGAAGAACATTGTGTTTACCAGCTGCTCTCTGCTGTTTTCACTTTATTTTCAATCTGTGGCCAAACAGTTATGAATTTATTCAAGTTTATCTGCAGTCTATCTGCTTTTTATGAGAATATGAAGGGATTTTGTTTGTTTGTTTGTTTGTTCCTTACCAGAGAAGTACTACCAAACACCTCAGTATGTTAGCACATTTTTTCAATTTGTGAAAATGTTAAAAAGTCATTAAAAAAATCCTCAATATCTATGAGAACCTCTATAAAAGCTGAGGTTTTGGCTTTTTGACTGTCTGAAACATTCACATGAACTTCACCCCAATGTCAGACCATCCAATGCTCATAGAAAAAAAGGAGAAAAAAAATAGCTCCCGGCCTCAACTAGCATGTTAAATGTTAATGTTCATGAAACCACAATTTGAAAAAGACTGTACAAGTAAACTTCATTTTCAAGGATTGCCTGGAGTCTTTTCTTTTGAAAAAAAAAAAAGGATATGGCAGAATGGCGTACTTTAGGCAAAGTTACATCAAGACCACAGTGGAAATGTTAGGCCACAGTACAAAGTTTGTTGAAACCCAAACACAGCACATAGGCACAAACACCTCATACCAATTGTCAAGCACAGAGTTGGAGGGGTGATGCTTTAGGCTTGTTTTGCAGCCATAAGACCTTTGTGTCAACTATGACCTCCAGTGTGTATCAAAGTATTCTAGAGTCAAATAAGCCTGTTGATGTGACAGCTAAAACCTGGCTGAAACTGGGTCATGCAACAGGACATTACACAGTCCCAGCATCAAGTCTACTTTTCAGGCTTTTTACATTAATTAGCTGGCTTAACAATTACAGCTGGTGTCTAAAAACATTTTACAAAGCCAGATTACAGAGGTGTAATTCTGTTGTTACACGGAATAATTCAGCAACAACCAAAGATAACCAGACTGGCTACAAAGAGGGAGATTTGAATACTATTTTGAAGTACGTTTTTGATCAGGAGTTAGCTTAAACCCTATTTCATGTTTTAACCTATTTATATAACTTCTAAGTGTTTTTTATGGATCACCATCATGTGGCTCTTTTAAAAGGCACATTTATGTTCATATAAAGGTACATACACGGGTAGTCATGTCTCTTGTATAGGTGAATATTTTGTTAAATGAATAATAGTTATTGGCCTAACTTGAAAAGCTCCACTCCTCCAGTGAATATCTGTGAAAGGTTCCTTTAAGCTGAGGAGTACCGTGAGTCATCCTCATGCCCTACAGTCCACACTTCACGCTCGATGATAAACAGCCACACAGGAGCAGAGCGGAGCGAGGCAATAAACAGGCGACACAGAGCAGAGGGAGGCACGGGTCAGTTCACTTCATTAGTCGAGCTATCAGGAGGGCCAACGCCTTCTCAAAGATTCATTTCATAGAGCCGCTGCTTGGAGAGGAGACGGAGAGTTTTGAGGTCAGGTCTCAGCAGAATTGATCCCATGATGTCAAATTGTTGAACCTCCAATGGGGAATTTTTTTTATGAAACGTTGGTATGCAGCGTGGTCACTGCTTCTTGCTGCTGTCAGAGAGAATTGTGTGCTAAAGAACAGGCGGTGCTGAGTGGTGTATGATAAATGTATTTGTAAAATGGCTCCTCAGCCTGAGGACTGCTGCATTAACACATAGAGGAAATGACAGTGCTTCAACTCAACAATATCAGGGCTGCTCCCATGTTGGAAATATAATATTTCAACAGGTTTATCTGGGCAAGTGTCTGGTATATTAAATTATTTTTAAGCCTGTGATACATTGTTTCCGTGCTTCTTATGTTGACATGTGCGGACAAAACCTGCATCCAAACCTATGTATTTGGAGGGAAAACATGAACACTTGAGAAAGCTTAAAAAGGCAGTTGTGGTGATCCAGAACTGCCACTTGTATGATTATCAATCAGAAGTTACATCTCTTCAAAAGCATACCCTGCACTATCACCACTGCAGATGCCAACTGGGACCATAATTTGCGAAATTAGCGTGTTATATTCCACAAGACTCGACCTGTGTTAAAGACCACAGACTCATTAGAGAGACAGTTTACTCAAGTCATAAATCAAGTAAGCAATAAGGAAATTCTTTCCTTGACGCACAGTGCCATGAAAGTCCCCTTCTGGTGTGTTTATCAAAGGAAAAACACTATCCAAACATACCTGGGCCTAGTGGATAAAGTAAACCTAAACCTAATAACTAGTGGTGTCACCCTTAGAAGCAATCATTTGTAAAAACTGGCTATAAGTCTTTGACATCACCGTGGATATAGAATTATTTTAACTCAGAAACATTGGAGGGTTTTCAAGCATAATTAAGGTCAGTGATGAATTTAAGATTGGACTTTGACTAGACCACTCTTCATTTAGTTTTTTGAGCCATTCATAGAGAGCAGTTTGTGGTTCCTACAAATACTGGAAGTCATTATCGTGCTCTTTTTGGTCAGCAATGATTTGTCCGAACCATGAACTTTGACCCCTTTGGAGTCGATGTGCTCTTGAAATATTTTGATAAATTGAAAAGGGGAGTCTTCTATGGAAGACATCCTGCATCGTCCCGGTCCCCAAAAGGAACCGGCCCAATGAGCTGAATGACTTCCGATCGGTGGCACTGACGTCACATCTTATGAAGACTCTAGAGCGGCTCTTCCTCAACCTCCTCCGACCACAGGTACAACATGCCCAGGACCCACTACAGTTCGCCTACAAGGTGGGTGTCGGAGTGGAGGATGCCATCCTGTACCTCCTCCATAGAGCCCACTCACACCTGGATGGGGGAAAAGGCACGGTCAGGATCCTGTTTCTTGACTTTTCCAGTGCCTTTAATACCATCCGGCCCTGGCTGCTTCAGGAGAAACTGAACAGGATGGAGGTGGACCCCTGCCTGGTGGCTTGGATCTCCGACTACCTCACCGACAGACCACAGTACGTCAGGCTGAAGGACATCACGTCTGACACTGTGGTCAACAGCACAGGAGCACCACAGGGAACTGTGCTGTCCCCTCTTCTCTTCACCCTGTACACCTCTGACTTCTGCTACAACTCTGAATTATGCCATATTCAGAAGTTTGCAGATGACACGGCCATCATGGGGTGTATCTGGGATGATCAGGAAGAGGAGTACAGAAGTCTGGTGAGGAACTTTGTTGCATGGAGTCACACAAACCACCTGCAACTCAACACCTCAAAGACTAAGGAACTGGTTGTGGACTTTGGGAGGTCCAGAGCAGGTCCACTGTACCTCAGGCTGTGGGTGGACAACAAACTGGACTGGTCATGCAACACAGAGCACCTGTATAAAAAAGCCCAAAGCCGACTGTACTTCCTCAGGAGGCTGAGGTCTTTTAACATTTGCAGGAAGCTCCTGAGGATGTTTTACCAGTCAGTGGTTGCTGGAGTACTTTTCTATGCTGTGGTGTGCTGGGGGAGCAGCACAGCAAAGAAGGACTCATCCAGGCTGGAGAAACTGATCAGGAAGGCTAGCTCTGTGGTCGGCATGAAGCTGAACACTCTGGTGACAGTGGCAGAGAAAAGGACACTAAAGAAACTGCTGGACATTATGGACAATGCTGGGCATCCTCTGCACACGGCCATAAACAACCAGAAGAGTCTGTTCAGTGACAGGTTGCTTCTCCCAAAGACAAGAACTAACAGACTTAAAAACTCCTTTGTCCCACACGCCATCAGACTGTTTAACTCCTCTCTGGAGGGGAGAGTTAGGGGAAACAGGAGGACAAAGGAGGGGGGAACAACTAAGCTGTAGTGCCTCTTCACTTCACCGTGCAATTACCTTTTGTGCAATACTTTTCGTTAATAGTCAATGGTGCAATAGACTCAATACTTGAAATGTGCAATTCACTTGTATTTTTATTTTATTCCTATTTATTCTATT
Organism: Aulonocara sp. 'chitande type north' Nkhata Bay; assembly: GCF_057382095.1. Lineage (NCBI taxonomy): Eukaryota > Metazoa > Chordata > Actinopteri > Cichliformes > Cichlidae > Aulonocara > Aulonocara sp. 'chitande type north' Nkhata Bay. Next base: position 21,312,797 of record NC_141346.1, on the reverse strand, counting down.
TATCCCCTTTGTATATTTTATCTATATATGTCTTTGTATCTATATATGTGTGTATATATACATAATATTCTGTAACTCTGTAACTTCTGTCGGTGCTGTGCTTTTTTGGAAACCGAATTTCCCAGAGGAACCCACCTGAGGGATTAATAAAGTTTTATCTTATCTTATCTTATCTTATCTTAAATTCACCTAGTGTAGTCTTGATTGCTAACATGCATTTTCAAAATGTCTGATTATATATCTTCCAGGTAACCAGAGACCCAAATAAGAGGTTTTTTTTTTTTTTTTTTGTTTTTTTTTTGGGGGGGGGGGTTGTTGTTGTTGTTGTTGTTGCAGTAGCCGAAAAGAGCCTATGCAAAAAAACAACTCAGTACAGTATACAGTAAGTCTCACAACTATACTGGTACAGAGCTGGCTGTAGTGTTCATATTAGGTTAATATCAAGGGGAGCAAACAATTTATATTTAATTAGATCGTTACACCCGATCTTAAAACATTCATGGTGTACAGCAAGCCATTTTATTTGACAGAATATCGCATTAAAATTTGCTCTAAAATAAACCAACAGTCCATTTCAGTGACTCAAATTAGCTGAGGTGAAGCCTAGCAGCTACAGCTAACAGCTATAACCACCTGTGTGACCCATCCACCTGTCAATCAAAGAGGCCATGATCCTAATCAAGATTTTATATTACTTGATATAATTGCTATAAAACAATCAACCCTTGAGTGCTTGTTATGAAGGGGGGAATTAGACCAAAATAGTTTTTGTAGCAGCCTATAAAAAAGTTTACTTCTGCTGTGAATTTGAACGCTAACATCGAAGTCTATGAGGACAGACTAACTTTAGAAACTCAAGTGGCAGCTTGAGTACAGCTGTAGGTACTTTAAAGTATACTTCACTTTTCTGCTCCATAAAGTACATCCAACTTTTCTACAGTCTGTTTTCAAGGACATTTGAATTATAAAGATGGGATTTTAACCAGCATAATCGTGTTACATGATACCTTTAAGAACTGAAGACCAAGAGGAATTTCAAAATATAGCCATCATGTTGGTATATTTAGGAGAGTTTTTTTCCTCAATTACAGGCACAAATTGCAAGAATTGGTCCTAAACTGTCAGCGACTGTGAAAATAAAGGATCTGTCTGTTTTGTTTAAGAAGTTCAGTCAGTGATTTTAAAAGTCAGAATCAATGTGGTGATTAACAAAAGAAGGGTACGAAGACGGAAACAGGTCAGAGCTATGATGATGTTCAGTCAGCTTCTGAAATAAGAAACAGAGCCTAAGGAAGCCTAAAAAAGTGTTTCGAAGGAGAAAAATATAAAGTGAACTTTAGGAGATAAACTGGCACAGAGTGAGAAACAGAAATAAACAGACTGCCTGTGAGCATATGCCCGCCGTCTGCAGAGTCCACCTTAGCAGCAGATAATGGCCTCACCGCAGCATGGCGGGATGGCACAGCAGCTTCACGTTTCTACAGCAACTCGCCCAAGGGTCTCATTTTGATGGAGATAACTGTCAGACCTCCAAACTGCCCCCAACCGCTGAGGGGCCCCTGTTCTGCTGATGATTGCTGTCAAATAAAAAGCTTCAGCAGGTGGTAGAAAGGATGAGGTAGCTCTGAGAATGTTTTTATTTACAGGGATGGAGTTCTGGCCATCCATCTAACATTTTTCACAGGTGCATAAAACAAGGGTCAGATGTTTATGGCATCCTTAAAGATAAATTGTAATAACTGACTTTTACCCCACACAAGGACAATCATGCCTCTAGCCCACTGACTAACAATGTGAACATGAAATATCTTGGGACTAAAAAAGTTGAAAGTTTTTTGTTGAGTTAAACTGAGTTTCATAGAGACAGAGCACTTTTTACGGGTACCGGCTGTTTCAAAGTACCGGTGTGGCAAAGGACTTTGAAAAAAATGTAACATCGCTATTGAGTTCTGTTAAACATATTCTCAGTCATTTAGGGCACTAAGGAGGAAAGAGTATATTCTCAACTTAGGCAATTAAAAATGGCAAAAAATATATAAATGAACAAAAAGACAATTACTCCTCCCACATTTTCCTTTTCTGTCTAAACTGTCTACTCACTAAAGGCTTAAAAATGGCAACAAATTGTCAAAAAACTATTTTTTGTATATACAATGAAAAAAAAACTCCAGTCCATGCTTTGAAATGATCCTTTTCTTTCACCTATTTCATGAAGAACAGATAATCAGGGAATATTTTTCATTGACGTTTTCTTTTACAAACTGCTCTGCAGGCTTACCTTCTTGTTTGCGCGAACTGTTTACCACCATTAATGTGGACTGACATTAACATGATCAACAGTGGTGCATGGAAACACATTCATTTGCTTTTTTCTGATTTTTCAAACTGATTGGTTAAATTCACACTAAATTCCAGTTAAAACTTGAGCTCTGACGATCAGTTCAGAGAAAAGCTCGAAGTTGAAGTTTCTTTTGATCTCACCCCTTTGATTTGTGGCTTTAGCTACCCTGAACTCTACTCATTAAATCTTCATTTTAAAAGCTGCTAAAGAGGGAGGAAGGAGAGGTAAGTGACGGAAGTGACGGACAAGGTAAGCGACTCATGTTGTAACTGACGTCAGACGCCGGAGATTTTGGCGGAAAATTAAAGCAAATGGTAGTTTAGATTTGAACAAATTCATTTAAGCTTCAGTATTACCAAATACACTTATCAATTGTCTTATAACTAACACTATTTGTCTAAATAATCTCTAACACCCTGGAGAACAACGAGGAGAGTTTAGAGGCTCTCCAAGATTATATTGATCAGTGCTTTCAGGATCTCGTGATGAAGAAGACCCAGTGTGCAGCTTCCCCGGCCAAACCTGAGACGCCGTCGTCGAAAAGACAACGCCCGGCAGATTCCCCCGGCTCAACATCGCCAGCCGGCAAAGATATTGCTGACATACTGGAGTCAATCGACAAGCGATTGTCCAGTTTCGACGCAAGGCTGTCCTTGGTGGAGATTCTTCACCGAGAATTTAAATGCTTGCGAGAATCCCTGGAGTACAGCCAGCAGCAGGTGGAAACGCTTGCTGCTGAAAATGCCACGCTAAGGGAGTCGGTGAAATGTCTCACAGAAAATGTTACCCAGCTCAATAGAGAAAAAAAAGAAAAAGAAACAGTTATCGATCTACAAGCTCGTAGCATGCGTGATAATCTGGTATTTTCTGGTATTCCAGAAGCCGCTGGAGAGGATGCGGAGACCACGGTAAAAAGCTTCATCAAAACCCACCTGAAGCTGCCGGAGGACACTGTGAAGAACATCGTCTTCGATCGGGTACATCGCCTCGGCCCCATTCGGGCTACGGCCGGGAGACCACGTCCTATCGTGGCCAAATTCGGCCACTTCAAACAAAAGCAACATGTGAAAAGCCGCGGCAGGGAATTAAAAGGAACGGACTTCAGCGTGAACAACCAGTTCCCCAAAGAGATCTTGGAACGACGCAGGGTCCTCTTCCCAATCCGACGCGGCTTCATCCAGAAGGGCTCCCGCGCTGTCATCACTGTGGACCAGCTGTACGTGGACGGACAGCTCCACCGCGACCCCAACTTCACTCCGTGGCTGTATTAACCTCACACCAGATAAGAATCAGCTACACCCTTTCCCTATCCACTCACACTAACTTGCATTAACATCTGTTTAACTTACCAGTATCAAATCGCATCTTAAAGTGTGCTTTCATAGCAGAATTAACACCGTCACTCTCCGTCAGTGATTTAATTGGAATGTTTACGTTTTGTTTTTGTTTTTTTTTCTTCTCGTTTTTTTTTTCTTTCCTCTCTTTTCCACCTGTTGGTTTTATGCTGCTCACCCCTGTCCTTGGTTTCTTTCTTTATTCTTTTCACTGCCTCGATCACCTGCTTCGACACTCATCCACAAACATCCTTTATTTCGACACATACGCACCATGCGCTCAACGGCAGCACATTTACTTCAGTCAGACAGTGCACACAGTCGTTTAGGATACACACACTTAAGCCAAGCCTACTCATATTAGTAACTATGCATACACAAAGTCAGACTCAGGGAGCATCTCGCCACACATTTTTTCTCTCTCTCCTTCTCTTTATTTATGAACAAGTGACGTATTCTCTCCACCTGTCTAAGCAACGCACACAGCATACATCCCTAGTTATACACAAACATCTATGGGTACACTGAGGTTCATTACATGGAATATAAATGGAGCTGGCTCCAGAGAAAAGAGGTTAAAAATATTTAACCAACTCGAAAAACTACAGGCAGATGTTGTCCTATTACAAGAGACCCACAGACCTCTTAGAGGTTCGAATGAACTTAAAACACCTGAGTTTCCCAATGTGTTCTCAGCTTGTTATAATTCTAGACAAAGGGGAGTAGCAATTTTAATACATAAAAATATTAATTTCATGGTACTCAATACAGTTATAGATCCAGAGGGCAGATTCTTAATCATTAAACTATCTATACTTGATAAAAAGCTATGTATTGCAAGTCTATATGGTCCAAATGTTGATGATCCCTCATTCTTTCACGGTTTTTTCAGTGCACTCTCTGAAAAAGAAATTGATCAGTTTTTGGACAACATAACTCTTCCAAAATTATTAGACACTCAAGCAATGGCACTGGATTCACCACTGACACCAGGTGAACTCCAGGAAGCCCTGATAAGTATGCCCAATAATAAGGCTCCAAGTCCAGACGGCTTTCCTGCAGAATTCTACAAAGAATTCTGATCGATTCTAGCACCAGTTTTCTACAGAACGTTGTTGGAAATTAAAGAAAAGGGCAGACTTCCATCAAATATGAATTCTGCAAACATTAATCTCCTGCTAAAACCAGGCAAAGACCCTGTATATCCCTCAAGCTATCGTCCAATATCCCTTATAAATGTAGACCTTAAAATAATCTGCAAAGCTCTCTCAAAGAGACTGGAGAAAATAACCCCCCTCTTAATTCATCCTGACCAAACTGGTTTCATAAAAGGTAGACACTCATCAACAAATACACGTAGATTACTTAATTTGATAGACTACTCATACAGTAAAAACCTAGAAACTACAATATTCTCTTTAGATGCAGAAAAAGCATTTGACAGAGTTAACTGGAAATTTCTATTTGCAACTTTACACAAATTTGGTTTTGGATCCTCTTTCATAAACTGGTTAAAAATATTATATAATTCCCCAACAGCTTGTGTTAGAACAAATGACCAGACATCCTCCAGCTTCTGTCTCTTGAGGGGCACCAGGCAGGGATGCCCACTCTCCCCTTCACTGTTTGCAATTTTTATTGAACCACTAGCAGCAGCAATTAGACAGAATTCAGTAATTAAGGGCATAAAATGCAAGAACGTGGAACATAAAATCAGCCTTTATGCGGATGATGTGTTACTCTTTCTCCAAAATTCACAAACCAATATCTCTGGGGTGATTGAATTGATAAACTCTTTTGCAAGAATATCAGATTACTCAATTAACTGGTCAAAATCTACAGTCCTACCGATTAATTGCTCCCTCCATAATTCCTCTTCTACACCACTGCAATCGGGAAATATAAAATATTTAGGTATTAATGTTTCTCCCAAGCTTGCAGATCTAACTAAATTAAACCATATCCCACTTTTAAAGAAGGTAGAAGATGATCTGGCTAGATGGAAATGTCTACCCATATCACTCATGGGAAGGGTTGCCGCTATAAAAATGATGGTCTTACCAAAAATAAATTATTTATTCTCAATGATCCCAACTAAACCGCCACAAGATTGGTTCAGATCTCTAGATTCATGTATGTCCAAATTCCTTTGGAAAAATAAACCCCCACGTATAAGCTTAAAAACACTACAAAAGACCAAGGATAAAGGAGGACTAGAACTGCCTAACTTTCAGCACTACTTCTTAGCCAACAGGCTTCAGTTTATCTCAGGATGGCTAAAACATACCCTCTTAGATGAACCTTGGCTAGATGTAGAACAAGCACTTTGTAATAATCTAGAGATCTCAGATCTACCATTTATCAGCTCAAACATCCAACGACATGAATGCTTTAAAAGCATCAACATCAGCTCTTCTCTGACAGCATGGTGGGAGTTTCTAAAATTGACGGCGTCTTCATTAATCCCATGCAAACGTACACCTATCTGGAACAACCCTGACATATTACAAAACAATAATATGATAAACTTTTCAGATTGGAGTGGTAAAGGAATCAAATATTTAGAACATACAGTGGGGCAAAAAAGTATTTAGTCAGCCACCGATTGTGCAAGTTCCCCCACCTAAAATGATGACAGAGGTCAGTAATTTGCACCAGAGGTACACTTCAACTGTGAGAGACAGAATGTGAAAAAAAAATCCATGAATCCACATGGTAGGATTTGTAAAGAATTTATTCGTAAATCAGGGTGGAAAATAAGTATTTGGTCAATAACAAAAATACAACTCAATACTTTGTAACATAACCTTTGTTGGCAATAACAGAGGTCAAACGTTTACTATAGGTCTTTACCAGGTTTGCACACACAGTAGCTGGTATTTTGGCCCATTCCTCCATGCAGATCTTCTCGAGAGCAGTGATGTTTTGGGGCTGTCGCCGAGCAACACAGACTTTCAACTCCCGCCACAGATTTTCTATGGGGTTGAGGTCTGGAGACTGGCTAGGCCACTCCAGGACTTTCAAATGCTTCTTACGGAGCCACTCCTTTGTTGCCCGGGCGGTGTGTTTTGGATCATTGTCATGTTGGAAGACCCAGCCTCGTTTCATCTTCAAAGTTCTCACTGATGGAAGGAGGTTTTGGCTCAAAATCTCACGATACATGGCCCCATTCATTCTGTCCTTAACACGGATCAGTCGTCCTGTCCCCTTGGCAGAAAAACAGCCCCATAGCATGATGTTTCCACCCCCATGCTTCACAGTAGGTATGGTGTTCTTGGGATGCAACTCAGTATTCTTCTTCCTCCAAACACGACGAGTTGAGTTTATACCAAAAAGTTCTACTTTGGTTTCATCTGACCACATGACATTCTCCCAATCCTCTGCTGTATCATCCATGTGCTCTCTGGCAAACTTCAGACGGGCCTGGACATGCACTGGCTTCAGCAGCGGAACACGTCTGGCACTGCGGGATTTGATTCCCTGCCGTTGTAGTGTGTTACTGATGGTGACCTTTGTTACTTTGGTCCCAGCTCTCTGCAGGTCATTCACCAGGTCCCCCCGTGTGGTTCTGGGATCTTTGCTCACCGTTCTCATGATCATTTTGACCCCACGGGATGAGATCTTGTGTGGAGCCCCAGATCGAGGGAGATTATCAGTGGTCTTGTATGTCTTCCATTTTCTGATGATTGCTCCCACAGTTGATTTTTTCACACCAAGCTGCTTGCCTATTGTAGATTCACTCTTCCCAGTCTGGTGCAGGTCTACAATACTTTTCCTGGTGTCCTTCGAAAGCTCTTTGGTCTTGGCCATGGCGGAGTTTGGAGTCTGACTGTTTGAGGCTGTGGACAGGTGTCTTTTATACAGATGATGAGTTCAAACAGGTGCCATTCATACAGTGGGGGACAGAAAAGCTTCTTACAGAAGACGTTACAGGTCTGTGAGAGCCAGAGATTTTCCTTGTTTGAGGTGACCAAATACTTATTTTACACCCTAATTTACGAATAAATTCTTTACAAATCCTACCATGTGAATTCATGGATTTTTTTTTTCACATTCTGTCTCTCACAGTTGAAGTGTACCTCTGGTGCAAATTACTGACCTCTGTCATCATTTTAAGTGGGGGAACTTGCACAATCGGTGGCTGACTAAATACTTTTTTGCCCCACTGTATACTAGAAGGAACAGAATTTATTTCATTTGACGGACTAGTTACACAATATGGGATCAACAAGAAAAGATTTTTAGAATATCAACAAATTAAATCCATAGTAAAAAAGAAATTTAAACCGGGTCAAGTTGAACTACAAACACCACCAAGTGTGGTTCAATTTCTTACTCTTAAAACCCCCAAATTACTATCCAAAATATACAGAATGCTTTCTAAAACAGATGAATCAATATCACTTCCTATTGCAAAATGGGAAGCGGATTTATCAGTTAACTTAGACCTAAACTTCTGGTCTCAGATTTGCTTAAAAACCTTTCATCTAATTAGAAATCCCAGTCTTCAATTAATTCAATACAAAATATTACATAGAGTGCACTATACAGGTCATCGGATGTTCAAGATGGGCTTTACGTCTACCAACAACTGCTCACACTGCCAAACCAATTCACCAGACAATTATATCCACGCTCTTTGGTTCCGTCCACCAGTTCAGAAGTTTTGGCGCGAGATATGTGAAGACTTATCGAAGTGTCTGAAATGTAACATTCCAACTTCCCCCTTAGTGTGTTTGTTGGGCAGCTTAGTATGGAACGCCAGGACTGCCATAATGAATTAATTAAATACACCATTAAATAATTAATTAAATGTGGCAATAATTAATTAAAATTGGAATTAATTAATTAAATAAATAGTTATGACACATGTAATTAATTAATTATTGACACATTTAATTAATTATTTATGTATTTCACATTTTAATTAATTATTGACACATTTAATTAATTAATTATTGACACATTTAATTAATTATTTATGTATTTCACATTTTAATTAATTATTGACACATTTCATTAATTATTGACACATTTAATTAATTATTTAATGATATATTTATTTATTTCATTTTGGCAGTCCTGGCGCCTGGCTCTCATCATGAAATAATTTTATCTGTCAGCCTCACCCATCAAACTCAGGGGGCGGGGTTAACGCTGATCGAGTCAAAACCATTGCTTTGGCCTGGTGGCCATTGTTTCTAGCACACAACAACCGGCATGTGGAAGCTAACAGAACTGAGCTTTGAAAAACCCTGTTTGTGTGTTACCAAATACCGTTTTAATATTTTTTTAGCCGAGAATGTAGTGGTTTAATCTTCATGTGTCTGGTCGGTTTGTCAAGATACAGCCTCTTTGCAAAAGTGTTTCGATGATTTCGGAGATGTCTGCCCAGTCTCACGGCAAAGCGTGGGATAGACCCGCTCGCCTCGCAAGCAATCCCACCGACAAAGCGCAGGCCCCGGTACACAGCTGTAGTAACCCCCGCTGACTTCTTTTACTGAGGTTATATTTATCGATGTTTTATTTCCTGATGTTCTTATGTGTCCTACGTGTTTCAGTCGCCAATTCTGAATTATAACTAACATTAAAAACATGTTTAAGGAGGAGAGAGAGCAAATAAATCTGTTTAACATCTGATCTTTGGGTTTTTGTTCAGTAATCAGCGTGACCTGTGTATAAACACATAAAAGAGATAACGTTGGTGTTTCCGTCATGTAGTAACTGCTGGCTTTAACTGTACAAAGGTTGTTCGACACTATGAAACACATACAGACTTCATGATGTTCGGCTAATATTTTTATTGTGAATATTAATCATGCTGACCTCGCTCTGTACACCACGCAGCGAGGTCAGCATATCCACGATATCCTCAGCTCCATGAGTTAACACAAAGTTTCCCAGCTGACTATCTAACTGCCAACTATTCCAGAGACGTGAAAATATACAGCATAAAGAAAAGTGTAAGAGACTCAGCAGCAGATTAGAATAACAGTTATACATTTAATAAATCACCAAATGAATCCAAGAAACGAGCAAACCTGTTCCGACAATTTGAATTTGTATTCCCTCAGCTGCAGACTCGCTGCTGTTTAAATGTTTGAAAAGGAAGATTAGATATAAAAAACGTCAAACATAGACTCAGTCTGCCTTCACATTTGATATGAGGCCAGCACGTATAGTGGCCTCAGCAGGCTATTACTGAAATACACGTGCTATATCATAAACTATGATATAAACAGGGAGGTCCTATTAACATGTTTAGTTTTAAAGGACACCTTCCTGCCTTTAGTCTCATTCATGAGCAGTATTCGTTTTCTTCTAACATCCAGATGTCTGCACGATGTGTTTCATAGTTTGTAACAAGCCTTTGACAGGTAAACATAACATGACCGAAAAAGCAAAAAAAAAGAAAAAAAAAGAGAGAGAGAGTGTTTACATAAGAAGAGAAAATGCTCTCAATTATGGAGACAGACAAATGGTTCATTTATGTTTGATGTGTGTTTATTCCTCCCTAAATATCGTCGGTGAAGTTCGCCATGCATGTCAGATTTTCCTGCGCATTTTTATACCTCTGCCAACAGAGAGAGAAAAAAAATCACATTCTAACAGACAGCTGGTGCTTAGAATACAGTTGAATAACTATTAAAAAACAGATGATATTTAGATGATAGTTCAGTCTAACACATGTGCCAGTGAACCATTAAATGTCTGTGAAACTATGCAGTTATGAAACGTAACTTTAACCTCAGCCAAACCGATTTGCTCAGTTGTAAATAAAACAGCGAAGTAAACGTGACCCGACAGACAGAACCTGAGTGAATGAAGTCCAGCGTTTAACCACTGAGAGCTAAAACTCAGCTGAGGTTTCAAAGCTGTGTGCCGGTGATTGGACATCAGCCGCTGATAAAGCTGTTCGCCTATAAAGTGCTCTGTAAGGAAAAGAGCTCCAGCAGCTCTGCGCTCGGGGAAAACACTATATTTACTTATCTTGTGCAGAAAAATGCGCTGACATTGCGTTATATCGAGCACCGGCTGCCCAGTTAAACTGTGACTATCACCAGGTAACTAGGCGTGTTTCTTGAATTAGCAGCAGGTGTTAAACAGCTGACAGATGAGGAGGAGGATGCATGCAGGTAAACTGAGGGTCTGTTGAGCTGATCGCTGGTTTCGTGAGAAAAATGTCAGCTCGTTCTTTATGTTACAGAAGCACAGAGACACAAGACCAGGCGGAAAGAGACGATCGTTCGGTGAAAATGAGAATCTGCGAATGCAACATGTGGAACACGGAGAGTGGAATATGTAAACAAACCGGTTAACGTAACCCCCTCGGTGCACTCTGCATGCTAACTGTTAGCAGAGCTAGTGAAATCTCTGAAAACATCTGAGCACTTTTGCAAACATGTTCTATGTTGACAACCTGACCAGACATACGTCGCGACATTCGCGGCTAAAACACTGTTAAAAGTGTAGCTGGTGACAGAAAAACGGGGTATTTTAAAACTACACCACCACCATTGCTGCTTGTGATTTGATCTGCATTCTGGGATAACTGGCTGCCCCAAGTCTACACAAGCAATCGATTTTCTAGGATCGACCTGTTTTGACTTACTTTGCACGGCAACCAATCAAATGTTAGAGAAGCTGCATGGGCAGCGTTAACCCCGCCCCCTGAGTTTGATGGGTGAGGCTGACAGATAAAATTATTTCATGACGAGAGCCAGGCGTCAGGACTGCCAAAATGAAATAAATAAATATATCATTAAATAATTAATTAAATGTGTCAATAATTAATTAAATGTGTCAATAATTAATTAAAATGTGAAATACATAAATAATTAATTAAATGTGTCAATAATTAATTAATTACATGTGTCAATAATTAATTAAAATGTGAAATACATAAATAATTAATTAAATGTGTCAATAATTAATTAATTACATGTGTCATAACTATTTATTTAATTAATTAATTCCAATTTTAATTAATTATTGCCACATTTAATTAATTATTTAATGGTGTATTTAATTAATTCATTATGGCAGTCCTGGCGTTCCATAGCTTAGATAATGTCACTTCAGAAAAGAATATCGCCCATATGGTTTTCACTGCCCTATGCATAGCCAAGAAAACAGTCCTCATGAACTGGAAAAATAAAAATAATCTTAATTCTAACCAATATAGAAATTATCTATTAGATTACATTAGTCTTGATACAGCCTCTGCCACCACATCAGATCAATTGCTCTGGGCTCCTTTGATCAGCTCCATCACCTAGTGGGGGTGGGGGGTCATAGTTTGGTCCCGCCTTCACTGTTGTGATTGGTGTGGGGGTAGGGACAGGCTTAGGGCGTCGGGGGGTTCCCCGGAGGCATCTTCCTTGGGGGCTCAACCCGGGGTAGCGGTCATGTCCGGTTAGGGGCTCTGTTGGCTCTCAGGTGACTGTTTCCTCGCGGCTGCATGCAGCGGGGCTAGGTCTGTGCTGACGGACGTGGGTTACTGACTTGGTAGCCTGGCTGCCCCTGGGTGGGTCCGGGATGGGCGTGAGGTTCTGGGGGCACTCCGTCTCTGGGCTGGGGCCCGGGCCGGGCCTCGGGGGCTTGGGTCCTGGTTGGTGTGTTGCCGGGGTTGTGGGCGGGTGGGTGCATGGGGGCCCAGCCCTGGAGCAGGGTGCCGCCGGTGCATCGAGCCACCTGGGGGGCTCTTCAACTGGTGGGGGAGATTGTCACATCTTGCAGGAGCTTTCCTCTCTCCAGGAGCTCTCTCTGCAGGAGGGGGAGATACAGGAGAGGTGGAGGAAGATCTCAGCCTGGGTGTTTATTGTCTTATGTAGTCTGGAAGATGAGTGGATGGTAGGGTGGGTGCAGTTTTCTCTGTGGTGGGGTTGGGTGGACTGTCCTTCCCTCCCCATCTCCAGCTGCCTCCCTCTTCCCGCTCCACCACAACCACCCACACATGCAGGACCTTGGAGTAGGGGTATGTCACCAGGGTGCAGAGGAGGCTACCCCTCCGCAGAGGAGGCTACCCCAGGCCGGAGGCCCCAGGCCGAGAGGCTCGGTCACTCAGGCACGGCTGGCTGCCGGCGGAGCTCACGGGCGCGTCACTGCAACTCCTCCTGGCTTCTGCTCCGCGGCTGCTGAGTGAGCCCTCATCTGGGACTCTCCTCAGCTCTTTCTGGGACAGTGGCGCAGCTGCCCCTCTGTTGGTCTTCCTTGGTCTCTTGTGTTCTGGGGGCCTCTGGATGTCTGGAGTTTTGATCTCCTTCATACCTGCTTCATGCCCTGGAGGACAGGGCTGTGGCCCCCCCACACCCTCTAGCAGATCATTACATGAAGGAACCTTTTTAAAAAAAAAACAAGCGCGTCCATGCTCACAGGTGTACACACGGGTGATCACACCCACAAACTACACCCTTTTTGGCTCCTACCTCAAAGCACACTGTGTTCTGTTGATCTTATGTGCTGCACAATAATGTTTAATATTTAGTATTTACTGTCATATTCCCATGTATCATTGTGATGTTGTTTATTCTATTACTCTTGTTCTCTTCTGCTTGTTTTCTTTTTTCTTTCTCAGCAGGTGATCCAGGTGATTGATATATGCATTTTTTTTTCTGCCCGTTCTGTTGGTTTTTGTCTTTTGCCCTTCTCCCCCGTCCCTCTTCTCAGCTGTTTCTCTTTCCCTCTTTCTTTCTCCCTTTCTTTCCCCCAGTCAAGTCTGTCCCGTATTCAGTAAGTGAAAATAAAATAAACAATAAAAGGTGAATCAAATGGACCATTACGGCAAGGCTGGGATGGTCAATTTGGTAAAGTAAATCCGTTGGGCATCTTTCTTTGCCTTTAGACAACAATTCTGATGGCAAAAGAGCCAAAAAAAAAAAAAAGAAAAAAAGCTGCTAAAGACCATTAAAAATGTGGCACTCAATGCTCTGAGTCTCTTTAACCAAAGACCTTCCCCAGCTTCAACTACCACTCTCACAGGACTTATGATATATATAAAAAACTTTGTTGTGAAGGATTTTGTGATGTTCATCTTGAAAGGTGTTACAGGAAATGAAATCTTATTTAACTTACAAACAAAAGAACCATCTTTAATTTTTATGGTAGATTCGTTTTAAAGGAGACAGAATATTAACCAAAATATGATAAAAATCACATTAGTTATTAATATATTGTTGTTGATATATAATGTCACTGAGTAAAATAAGTACTTGATCTCCAAGCAAAACATGACTTAGTACTTTGAGAAACCCTTGCTGGCAAACGCGTTTGTCTTCCTCCAAACATGATGGATCGAGCGGATGTCAAGGAGCTTGATTTTGGTCTCTGACCACAGCACTTTTTCTCAAGCCTTCTCTTAACCATGTTCATTGGCAAACATAAGACAGGCCTATCCATGTAGGCGTCCAAGATTTCAACCAATTTCTGCGTAATTTGTTACCAAGTGTTCTTGGTGACTGTAGTCGGCCTTCACATCATTAATAAGCTTCTCCTGTGTTCTAGTTTGGGATTTTCTCATCATCGTGCTCACCTCGTGAGGCAGAGTTCCAAGACAGAGGGCAATTGACGGTCACTTTCTATTTGCGATTATATCGATTTCTTCTGTATTTTTTGTTTATATTCTGTTTCTCTACATTGACATGAACCTAAAGTAAAAACAAATTAGAGACCGTTCTTTCTTTCTAAGTGAGCAAACTGACAAATAATTATTTCCCCGCTGTACACATTCTATGGTGTGGTATCAGTTCAGTGACACCATCAGCTGATGAATGAGTTTTAATAAAAGGACAATAATACCAGCTGCCAGTCAGTTTAATCTAATCTGAACTCATCATTAAAGAGGCATCGCTTCAATCCAGCAAATAATGTCATCTTTCCTGACATCCGTTTTCTTCCATCCGTACAGAGCGGAGCATCACATTATCCTGGTTTGTAATAGTTAGACCATGTCTTTATCTTTCTCCCAAAAGTCTCACAGCTCATTATGATTGTTATCTCATGTTAGAGTCCTTTCATTTCCTTCTTCCTCTCGCCTCCACTCTTCACCTTCTGACTCACGCTGCTCCTTTAAATTTGGAAAATCCTCTTACTTTCCGAACAAGGGCAGGAAACAATCAGGTCTATTTTGTTATTATAAATTGTTTCTTGCACACACCGATAAGCATCAGCAACGCAGACAGAAGGTTTCGGTCAACCTCCATTTATCCCAGCTGAGGTCACACTCCTCTCTTCGATCTGCCTGAACAATCTGCCTCCAAAACATGAAATATTGCTCCACTGTGTGTTTGCCTGTGGAGACAGTTGTATTTTTAAACTTATTTATACACATAGAAATGTTCCAGACCTGCCACAGCAAGAACTATGAGCTGCAAATACCCTGAAGTCAAGTTTCCAACAGTCACAGACTGCACATTACCACCACGACTAGAAATTTACAAACACACTGTGCATAACCTGATTCCCAGGTTCCAGACATCTGAAGTCAACAAAAGTAGACTTGGACTTCGGATTAGGTCACTTCAAACGTGTCGTATTTCAGAGCACAAAAGAGTTTCCAAAATATCCCGACTCAGACTCTAAATGTTATTTACCAAGTCAGAACAAGCTTATCTCCAAAAGCGTCCACAACCAGCCAAACCACATAACAACAAGATGGAGGAAAAGCACATTTTAATCATTGCACATCAAACTGATCTGAAAAAAATCTCATTTCAGAAATTGAAGACTTTGGTTTAGTCTTCCTGCCTTAACAACCATCCCTCCTGTAGACACATTTCTAAAGACAAGGTTGAGAACACAAAGTTAAGTTCTGGACTGACTTGTGTACAGTATATACAGCAAATACGGCTTGGAAATGAATATTTGGTATAACCACCTTTATTCTTCAACACAGCCAGAACTGACTTAGAAACAAATACAAGGTTAATGCTCAAGTGTGTTCAAATACTATCTAATGGCCAGTGGAATCAGATATGTTGTATCCTCTTAACTCTTCAGTCGCACCTTGTAAACGTGCTACAGCCAAGGCCAAGTTATTAATTTTAGAGGCTATCTGCCATGAAGTTGGGGGGGGAGTTGACCTGCTGCTGGCCGAAGACAAAAATCGAGGCAAAAAATTACAACAGTTTGTCTTCAAGGACAAGGGGCAGGAATGAGGTCACTGAAGTTTCACCATTAAGTTTTGCCTCCAGGTTTGTTTTTAAAACTCCAACCTTCCCTTAGATGTATGAGCAGAAACATTGGGGGCACATTACCTTGTGTTTTCCTCGGCAGGCAACCTAATCGAAACTGTGAAATGGAAAAGGATCTTTTAATGACCACATTTATTTCTTGAACTGCAACAAAGACAAAAATTAATTTCTTTCATTTCAAAATGCTAATAATAGCCCCACACTGGAGAGGAGTGGAGTAGAAATATTTTCTGCACACTTACATGAGGCAGAGGAAGCTGTCCTTGGGGCAAGCAGGAGGTACACTTCAAACACAAGAAGACACGTGTCCATCTTTAAGTCTCGGAGGACTTTCTGGCAGTCTTCAAGCTCACTTTTCTGTTTCTGGAAATGCACAGTCAGTAGTAAATGAGGCCTGCAGGGCTCCACTTCAAAGCCTCCATTTCAGTTCATATTTGTCAGAACACCAGAGTGTCTCCCTCAAGACTTACGTCCCGGGTTTTGGAATAACTGAAGGAATTTAATCCCGTGTAAATCAGCCACATCTAATTCTCACAGTGCCGACTCATCCCATGTGACATAATGGCCATTTCTCCTTCTATTTCATATTCTTTGGAGTAAGCTGGAGTCTACAGAGGGTTGTTTAGGAAGATTTACTTTTCTTTTTCCAGGGGCAAAAACTAGAAATTAGAAACAAGAAACATAAAATTGGACCAGTGTGCCAGTGTGCCTCATTAGATCTCCTATGGGAGTGTGCACTCTGCAAGATACAGGGTTTAAAACTTTCCATTTTCATTTACAACTTGGTCACATTCATTTGTTTATCTTTCTAATAACTGTTTAATGAATCCAGAAGTAAAGAATAATTTCAACATTTTTGTTATAATAAAGCACAAACTGATTTTCTCTGTATCATAAATACTTAATCTGTACAGTTATGTCAGATATACGTTTATAAAAAGTTTTAAAAATTAACATTGAACGTATTTTATGCAGTTTTGTCATATTAAATGCTTTTCATTGCCCATGTGTGAACAGTTTGTAATGTAACTTAAAAATGAGAACCGGGTAGTTTTTAGGTTACTGGCCAAGTAGTATTACCGAGGATCGATTCACACGAAATCATCTGGGCTAAATCGGAGACAAGTTACTGAGGATAGCGCTGACATGACGTTCATGCTCACATGTCAGAGGATTCGCTGCTGCAAGAATGGAACGAAACCTGTGGCTTAAAACCTTCAGCTCATTGTTTCAAATAATATTACAGTGAAATATCATAAAAATCTGTTATATATGCAAAATAACATATTTTTTCTTTTTTACCCTTGCTCATAATTGTGAGCATTCTAAAGTGATCTTAAAGTAAAACAAACATGGTGTCTTACCTGAATGAAAGACAGACCTGAATCTTAGATCCTCATTGTGAAAGTTCACCGTCATTCACAGATCTTCTTTTACCCACAATCGGTTTAGCACTTTGGACTGTGGGAGAAAGCTGGACCTTCGCCCTATCTCTTGCCTTTTTCTTCTTTGTATAATTCATAGCTTCATTAGCTCTAGTATACGTAATAAAGCGCTTTGAGCTCACACCGCACCTTTTTCTGCGCTCGTTTTCCAGTTTAGCAGTGTATTCTTGTGCTTTTCCGGCTACTTTCTTTTGCCTATTTTGGGAATAACAATCATTGTCTCAGCACGAGGATGCAAAATCATAGCATACATATAAGGACTCAGAGTGAACTTGAGGGGACCTGAGGGTGACGCCGCAGCATGGACATGACGTCGGCCGTTTACACAGGTTACGTCCAGTGTTGGGTGTAACGTATTAGGAATATTCAGTTACATTACGTGACATTATTTTTATTTGTATTGCACAAAAGAATGAGAGCTCGATGGCAAAGTGGAAACTCCATCGAGGAAAGAAACAACAGCATTATGCTGCTAGCACACCTGCACAGACAGGAAGCTAATGCTAAGCTAGCCGAGAACCCAGAGTTCTGAACTTCAACAGGCAACAAACAGATGAGCAGCCAGGATTCACTGCACAAATCTAAACCAGCAATTTGTCACCTGATGTGTAACAGCACCCCCCTGTTACATAATCATGAAAACACAGACTGCCGGAATGTCTTGTATTCCGGCAGTCTGTGGAGAAGTGCTTCGTCACAATCGGACGGATGGCGTGAAGAACACTATGTTGGCGACTATCCAGGTAAACAGGTAAAGCTTCACAGTTATCAGTGGCTGCAGAACTCGCAGCAATTAAATTAAACACAGCAGCCCCTCTGACTCTAACAAGATAGCACGTCATAAGATAAGATAACTCTTTATTGTCATTGCACAGTCATACATAGTACAGTAGTACAATGAAATTGGAAAAACTGTCCTACGTCGGCACTACATATAACACAACACGACACGATATGACACATCACAACGTAACAAACAACACAACACAGTATATTAACTTAGTATAAAAAAGAAGAATAAGTGTATGAAGTGTATGAATTTAACATGTGGTTGTGACATGCTTCAAGAGTCTGGAGCTCATGTTATGCAAATGCATTTGCTTAATAAAGAAGAGTCCATTTGTGAGCAGTTTTGCGTGTCCTTAGAGGTCGAGTTAGATGAGCCACAGAAGCAGTGATCTCACAAACTGAGTTGAGTCACTGAGGGGGACAAGAATATTATTTCCTTATTAGCAGAGTTTTTTTCCATCCTTAAGCTCAAATTCTTCTGCTTCTCTGTCTGTGGTGACCCCTTGCAACAAGGGAGCAGCCAAAAGTAGCTCTAAATTCCATTTGCTGTTAATAATCTGTGATTGGAGTACTTAGACGAGACCCTCCTGAGACCCTATCTTTGATTCTGCCTGCTAATTGTAAAGCAGACATTTGGAGCGAGGTGCTCGGGGAGACGCCTGACTGAAAAATGAACTCCCAGGGCTGTGGAAGGCTGAGAGGGAGAAGACGGGTGAAAAAGTGAAGATGAAGCTCAGACTTGGGGAGGATTGTTTCTGTGCTGATTGAGCAACAAAGAGTGTCAACAATAAAGACTATAGGAGGAGGAGGAGGAGTGTGCAGTTTTTCTTCATTAAACATTAACTGATTAATTTCTTCCTTACTCACTCACTATAGCCAGATACAAATTACACTTTCCTTCCCCCTCCTCTTTTTTCCCCTTCCACTCTCTGCCTTCATAATCCCCTTTGTTTAACTTCTGATGCACAAAGAATACAAGAGGAGAAACTGAAGGAAAAAGACAGAAATATTCTGACCCAGTCACAATAAAAGTTTCTACCTGAGGATGTGAAACAAACACAAAGACACCTGAATCAGCAGGTTTGCTTAATGAAACTCGGGCAGGTTGAATAACAACAGGGAGAGAGGAGGCGCCTGAGTGAAGCAGAGTCAAAAACTGCTGCTTCATGCTCTGAGACAAATCTCCTGAGAGACACCAAAACATTTAGTCATCCTGTTCATCACGTACAGCAGTTTTCTTGGACATATTTTGTGTTAGTACTCCTAACACCTACAAGGTTTGTACATAAGGCTGCCATGCATGATTATCTACAGATGTTTTTTAACAAAAAAGTCCACCTTACACATCAGCAGGTGAAGACGATACATAAAGCCAGCTAAAATTCAGGGATAGTGGTCTATACACATAGGAAGCATAAACTCTTGTGAACGTATTTCAAATGAAAGCAACAACGGGTGCACTGTTGTTCTTTTTTCCCTTTGTTTTTCTTTTTAAAAAAGAGCAACAGGCATAGGTCCTTTTTCTCAGTGTCCTGGTAACATGAGACAGTGCATGCAGCCTATGCACAGGTAGGGTGGTCCAACTATACCTGCTGTTGCAGCGTTTGCTGTACCAGGAGACAGGGTGGGCAGAGCCTTAAAAGGGCATCAACCCAGCAGTTGGGCCAGAATCTGCTCCTTTTTGTGAGGAGGAACCAGAGGAGCACAGCCAAAGCTACTCATGTGCATGTTTCTGACCAGTCTGTCACTGCCAGCCTCCATGAGGGAGTGCCATGGAACTTATTTCCGATTTGGCTGGTTTTATATGGACTCGTTCTGACTGTGCAAGAAAGAAAAAGATCCTTTGATGCGTTGAGGAAAAACTGATCTATGGGCTTTAAATAGTGTTAAATACAGTGAAGCATGGTGAAGGCAGCATCGTGCTTTTGGTTGCTTTTGTTATATAGACAGAAGTGAGTGAAGGGCAAACAGAGACAACTACATATGAAAGCCTCCAGAGTGCAGAGATGCTTTTTGGTATTTTTAATATTGAAAAGTATAAAAACAGCATTACTGTTCACAAATTAGTTGAAATAATTTTGTTCAGAACCTTAGAAATTCAGATTAGACTTTTTAAGTTTGAATTAAATGATAGCATGCTGAAAGCAAAGAAATAACTGAAACAATATGTTCAACAAAAAATCCTTTAAAAACTAGGTTGGGATGATATCTGTACACGTGGACAATTTGAAGTAGCTTTGTTTCAATTCAGTTCAATACAATACAGAAAATTGTTAGTGTGGGAAAACAGCTGACTGTGACAGAAAGATGGCGCCTTTGCTCGGCTTGACTTCCACCTGCCTGCGTTGTATTGTATTTTATGCTATTGTATCAGTCCTGACGTTTAATATATGGAGCTATGCTGCTGTGATTTATGACCGTTCTTCCTTGCTCCACATCGAAGAATCTATGGAACGTCTTTATGATGATTGGGACAGTTATAGGAGATCTTTCCCCCCACCATTTGTGTGCTCTTCCACCTCACCGGATTACTTCTTGCTACCTACGAAACGTGCCCTTGGCAATTCCAAGAAGAAATCAAGGAAAAGAGGCTGTAGAGCCGGCATCCAGGTACATATTAGACGAGCCTACAGATCGGAGATTTCCCGACTCGTCTGGAGGCGTCCTCGATTTCTGCTGCCAGTTACGCTTCCAGATTTGGTTGGAAACACGTACTCACAGCCACTACAGCCTGGATCCTGCTCGTCTGATGCTCTGGATTTTGTCGATTACCTCTCTACCGCTGTGTCCTCGCAGCCTGCATCGCACAACCGGTGGTTGGTCCCACCGGTTCCATGGCGCTGCTGGAGACCACGCGTTCAGACATGGTGTTTGCTGTCAGTTCCACTCCGACAAGCTGGTGTGAAACCGGCGATGCCAGCTTTTAGTCAGATTGCACTCTTGAACGCTGGCTCCAGCGCAAACAAATCCTTCTCTCTGAATGAGCTCTTCACAGGAAAAAAAACCTGGATTTTCTGTTTTTCACTGAAACATAGCAGAGGGATGGCGAGTTCATTAACCTAAACAAACTGCGTCCCGCAGGCTGGCCCTGCTACTGAGTTCTTAAAGGATTTTATGGACTTCTTATCTTCTATTATCAAGCTGGAGAAAGTTTTTTTAACATTCATATTGATGATACCTCATCTAACTCTGCAGCTGAACTTTTATCTATATCTGATTCTTTTAACTTTGTCCAACACGTCTCTGGTCCAATCCATTTAAAAGGCCATACCTTGGACCTTGTCTTTTCCTTGGGCCTCAACATTGGCAATGTGTTTGTTGAGGATGTACATTTGAGTGATCATAATTGTGTCTTTTTTTTAACTCAATTTTAGCTCTAGTTGTGAACCTTTTTAATGTTTCTCTTCAGCCTGAGGTGTTCCCCAGCTTTTTTTAAACATGCCATTGTGGAACCAAGGCTCAGAAAACCCAACCTGGATCCAACACTACTTGAACATTTTAGACCTTTAGATCTCCAAACTCCCATTTATGTCAAAACTATTTGAGAAGGCAGTTGCTGTCCACCTTACGGCATACTTGGAGAAACACAACATCTATGACCGTTTTTAATCTGGGTTCCGTAAATTCCACTGCATTCCACTGAGACATCACTACTGAAAGTCACTAATGATATTATGATGTCAGCAGACTCCAGAGAATGCACAGTCATAGTCTTGTTAGACCTTACCTCAGCCTTTGTTACAGTCAATCATACCATCCTGATAAACAGACGGAGAGACCTGGTTGGGATGTCTGGCTCTGTTCTAGACTAGTTTTCATCTTATATATCTGAAAGGAGTTTTAGTGTGTCTGCAAACCAGATCATGTCAGAATTTACAGAGTTGCTGTGTGGAGTTCCTCAGGGCTCAGTGCTGGGACCTATTCTGTTTTTAATATACATTCTTCCTTTAAGCCAGCTAATACAGCAGTTACCTGAAGTATCTTATCATCTTTTTTGCTGACGATATTCAGCTATATTAAATGGTTGAACAATAATTGCTTACAGCTAAACCCGGCCAAAACAGAAACTTTGATTATTGCACCAGGCAGTGCAATACCCGATATTAAACGGTGACTGGGCGATTTAGGTTCCTCACAAAAACATAACCTTAGAAACCTGGGTGTTATTTTTGATGAAGCTTTTTCTTTGGAGGGACATTTAAATCAGATAGTAAGAAAAACTTAAATCCATCGTGTCAACAAAGGAACTCCAGATGATAATACACGGTTTTGTCTCTACAAGACTCAACTACTGTAACAGCCTGTTTACTTGTCTAAACAAGAAAGGGCTAGCTTGTCTGCAGGTTGTTCAAAACTCTGCAGCGAGGCTACTGACCCGCTTGAACAAGGGAGCCCATATGACCCCTGTTTTAAAGTCGCTGCACTGGCTACCAATCAGATTTAGGTTCCATTTTAAAATGTTAGTTTAGTTAGTTTGAACTTTTAGAGCATTACAGGGACAGGCCCCCCTTATATTGCCGATTTGATTCGTACACATACCTCTTCTCGTAACCTGAGGTCATCAAACCAAAACCTTTTAGCGGTCCCCCACACTCGTTTCAGAACTTGAGGGGGCCGATCTTTCCAAGCTGTTGCACCCAGACTGTGAAATGCTCTTCTTCTCTTTCTACGGTGTCTGGACTCGGTGGAGACCTTCAAAAAGCAGCTAAAGACAGTTTTATTTCAAAAAGCTTTTCATTAGACAAGGGTTTTTAGGATGTATTTATGACTGTATTGTGTTTTTACCCTGTAAAGCACAAACTCACTGAATACACTGTGACTCTGTATCACTAAAAATAACAACGAAGGAACATTTTGAACAGCAAAACCATTCAAACAAGGTAACAAAGAAAAAAGATTTCAATACAGGTTGCACTGAACAGCTGATTATAGAATCATATTCTTCCTGCTTCTTTAAGCATTTCTATGACCTTTTGTCCTCATTTCCTAAAAAGTTGAAGTTCTGACATTGCATAGGGGGGCCTGAGAACTCGGAAAGCTCCAACACAACTATTAAATCAACCATATGGCTGGATTACAGGTGAGAATCAATACTGAATTGGAAATAAAAACCTTTCACATAAGTGAAAAAAAGGAAATATAGTGCTTTTAATGGGTTCCCCTTTTAAGTTTCCATGCTACAAAGACTGAATCAAGTACAAAGTTTCTCGAGCGATGAAGGTTCAGGGTTCAGAAAAGTGCTGAAGAGAAATAGGAGCTGCAGAAGAGCAAATCAGCAAGCCTTTAGAGGAAAACAAGGATCCAAAGGCAGTGAAACTGAAAAGACAGAAACTACTGTTCATCTGTTTTTTGTCACGGTTCAAGCAGCACTGGCATTTCTTCTACATGATCTAAAACCAAGTAGGCATGCCAAAAACATAAAAAAACATCTGTAAGAGTCTTATTTCTGACATTTGTGCTTCAGATATCATTGACCAGTACCATGAATATGCAGGTAAATATCCCTTTCAGGAAGCAAAAGATGTGTGGGATTTGCCAAAATCCAATTTCAAAACTTTTTCCTGTGGTCTGCTGATGTTTTAGTTAACAGCTCAGGCAATGGCTACCAGACAGAAAAGGAGGTTTGAACAGCACGGTCACACCAGCGTCACTAACGTCTGACGCAAACTCAAGTCATTTTGTTCTATAAGAAGCTCAAAATATGACAGAAACTGCTCACTTCAGAAAAAGAGGTTCGTGGGTTACTCCTCATGGGCTTTCAAGGGGTAAAAACAACCATCTTGATGGAAGTCGGTATACATTAGTTTGTCAGACTAGTGCGACTATTCCTTGAAAAAACACAGAACACTCAGATGCTGAGTCATACCAGCTCAGCAAAGATCTTTTACATCCTTTTAAGCCTCAGGGTGCCAAATATGAGCACCCAAACATTTTTTTAAGGATACACTGCACATCATGCTGAGATATGCCAGGTTTTTGGCTAATAGCTCTTTGGGAATCGCCTTGTTGGTGCAAAAATTAAATTTTATGTCTGCCAAACTGGGTTATCTTTGGAATTTCTCAAGATTCAACTACAGAAATTGGAACAAACGATGTGTTTTTGTGATAAGCTGCTAGTAGAAAATGTGTGTAATTTAAAATTAGTTTTTTGATTTAGCCTTCTGTTATGTGTAGACACAACACTGGGTAATCCCTCGAGTTAGGTGTGGCTTTTAATGTTTGAATGACACATAGATCAGTGTTAAGTGGCCAAGCAAACAAACAAAACAATTCAGGTACACAGACTGGACTGAAATGAGTCAAGCCTACAGAAAGTCCTACAAAACCCAAACCACTGCTCAAAACCACTTTCAAATTCAAGAAAGTCTGGCTTCTTGGGATCAAAATGAAAAGAAATGAATGGGGACTCGAGACTTTTGTATAGTACTGTATTTTATACTATTCAACCATTTCTTGGGACAAAAAACAGTAGAGGTGTACGTGAATCAACTGTGGCAGGGTTTTATTCCAAAATACTCCCACTGTTTAATTTTTGGAAACAAGATTCCTGAGACTAAACTACAACACAGAGATTCACATGAATACACAAAACTCTTTATCTTCATGTTCTTGAAATTTAACTGTGTGGCAAGTTTATAAGCAAACCCTTCATTACTTTTTGTTTTTGAGTGCTGTGAAATACTTCATATCTGTTTTTAATAAATACGGTCACATTGGGAGCAACTAAGATTTATTCTTTTACACACTATCGTGATTTTTGATTGGACTTACTATCACTATTGTTTCTGCTTTTCTTATTCACGACTGAAGAGATTTCAGTCTGCTGTCTGGTTTGGATTTCACTAAAACAAAAACTGGGACGAATATTCTGACATGCATTAAAAATATTCAGATTCTCTGTCACAAACAAAATCTTCTGTCTGGTTTTAAACACAAATTAAACCTTTTCTCCTAAAAATCAACAAAGTCGAGCAGAGCAATATGTTGCAGGAACTTTGTATGAAACAAGGGAATGAACATGAAGTAAAACTATGCAAACACAGTCCCTGTAAATACATATAAAACATTTAAAGTCCAAGCAACATGCATCAGTCAAACTAATCAAGAAAGAGAGAAAAAACATGAACTTAAAACACTCCGCTGTTACTTTGATCTTAAAAACGATCGATTTCAAACCTTCAAGCACAACTTTCAGTGCGTTTGAATTCATTTATTAAGGAACCGTGTACAACTCTCTCCTCTCAACTTCAAACTCCCCCATTGCACAGCAGAAAAGTATTTATAAATTCTGCTTGCTTTAAAAGTGTAAAACTGCAAGAAGAAAAAACATACAGCACGCCCTCATCTCCCAAATATTTATGCAAAATCTGTAATTTTGTAACAACTTTCTGTAAAACGGATCACCTTTAAACATTTATAAAATTTCTAGAAAATTTTATTTGGAATTTCAAAGTGTCTCCAAAAGAAAGAACAAAACAAAATAAACAGCATTTATCTGTAGTCCTACCATTAATAATTGTACTTTTAAACTGATCAATCTGCTGATTATTTTGGCAGTAACTACTACTACTACTACTAGTTTTAATTGAAAACTTGCCTAAAAATGAAGTAATTACCAATAACAAGTGAATTTTGGGTCCCATAAAGAGAAACTCTAAAACATAAAATACTAAAAAAGAAATACTGAGTTATTGATTTTTATTAAACATTCTACTTTTTCGCCATTAACTAAGGACCCCCATTAATTAAAGGTCTAAAATGTTATGACAATGAAAGTCTCCAAAAATAAAGAAGTATCATCAATATTATCACTAAGGCATGCAACTACTAATTGTTTTGTGAATATAAATAAAAATGCTGATTTTATGATTTCTTCTGCTTTTTTAGTTGTAAATTTAAAAAAAATAATAATTAAATGCAAGCTCCAATTGTAAAGCCAATATAATAAATATTAGGGGATATTTACTCAGGCGGCTGCTTTTGGATAGATCAACGCTTTAAAAGGACCCCCCGCCCCATTGTTGTTTTTTTGAAATTACTGATAAATGAACTTTTCTTTATGAACACTAAACAACTAGAATGTGAAACAAAACCATGAGAAACTAACTGTGCCTCTGTTTGTGCTGAATGCAGTTTAAATGAGACTAAAAGCCCAACAACAAAAGTTGTTGCAGAGCCTCCTTCTTCCTCGTGCTTAAAATCAGCCTGGATGCAAAGCAGCTCACACAAAATAAGAAAAGACAAAAATGGTCTTTTGTTTTGGAGCTTCATATTTAGAGTCGGATTGTGAAGGAAGTCAGCAGCTACAAAAATTCCTCTAGAAGAAGAAGAGGATGATAAAACAGTGACTCTGCCCCCTCCTTCGCCACATAACAGGAGGACAAAAGTTAACATAACAGAGGCTCTAATTTAAAAAAGCACATTAACAATACAATTACACCGTGTGCAGCGTAATTGTAAGAAACACAGCCTGCCTTTTCTTCCTCGCACTTTTCCTTCAGTAGATCTTCCTCTAACTTCTGACCTTCAGGCGAGGCAGCGCCTCTGGCAGAAAATGACTGGAGGGCATAAAGAAAAAAGACAAAAAACATAAGATAACATGCTCTGAAGCGCAAAAATAAATAAATAAACCCCAAATAATGTCACATAAAACTAGTTATACTGAATTAGGGCATAAAATCAAATCGCCTTTACTCTGTCTCCTTGGAAACCTTTCTTATATTAGTAGGACACAAAAAGTCTTCAGAGACAGTATGTATCTCCTCGACGAGGCAGACTTTGAAGAACATTTGATTAAACACAGTTTAAATCCCTCCTCACTGCAGAGTCTCACCATCAGTAGAACGGCGACTGCGGGCTGATGTAGAGTCTCTGAGTGTGAGAGGCGGCAGGGCTGAGCGATGAGAGAGAAGACAGGGTGGAGAGGGGGTATGGGGACTGAGGTGGTGGAGGAGGTGGAGGGAGGCAGGAGGCGAAGGCCCGGCTGGCGCAGGTCAGGACACCTGGAGTGGTGACAGTGGCAGCAGGTGGGGAAATGGCGAGAGGAGGAGAGTTGCTGCTGGGAGAGTCGCAAGATGCTCCGCTCAGAAAAGACAAGTCTGGAGGAGCAAAGACAAGACGGGGGGAAAACATTATTTGTAAAGCACTTCTCAAAACACTCAGGTTGAATAAAAGCCACCAATTGAAGATATATATGCTCCAGCAATAAGACACATAATTAACGATAAAGGTCTTAAAGTCATCACAAGATACATACTTCCATACTTGTATGTTGTTTCACTCTAGTTTTTATTACTGTATCTGTAGTTCTCAAAGGTTGGTCACTGCATTTGCCTGGTACCTGCTTTGCACCCAATGAGGCAAAAAGATAAAAAAGTGAAAGGTGCAAAGATGCATCTACGTGCATCTTATAACCTACGGTTATTAGGTCCTTCCGTACAGCCCCACAGGGGGGTGGGTGGGTTTGAAGCCCATCCTACCTGTTGCAGGCCTTCATGCACTCTAGTCTTGTTCTAAGTGAGTGCATTGAAAGCAATGCAAGGAGATTATCTGCTCTCCTCGCCCACTCTCATCAAATGATTAGCTGTCATTAAAGGGTATGAGCTGAGCCATTTCCAGTCTGAAGCCAGCACATATCACAGGCCGGCAGGAAACACTGAGATCACATTACACAATCAATTAAGGTTAGTTAAGCACTGGCAGCTGGTGACAGGTAAGTCCTCCCAAAAACTCCCTGTAGAGCCTTCAGCTGATCCAAAATGCTGCAACAAGAGTCCTGACAGGGACTAGAAAGAGAGAGCATATTTCTCCTGCTTTGGCTTCCCTTCATTGGCTTCCTGTTAAATCCAGAATTGAATTCAAAATCCTGCTCCTCACATACAAGGTCTTAAATAATCAGGCCCCATCTTATCTTAATGACCTTGTAGTACCATATCACCCTGTTAGAGCACTTCGCTCTCGCTCTGCAGGCCTACTTGTTGTTCCTGGAGTATTTAAAAGTAGAATGGGAGGGAGAGCCTTCAGTTTTCAGGCCCCTCTTCTGTGGAACCAGCTTCCAGTTTGGATTCAGGAGACAGACACTATCTCTACTTTTAAGATTAGGCTTAAAACTTTCCTTTTTGCTAAAGCATATAGTTAGGGCTGGACCAGGTGACCCTGAATCTTCCCTTAGTTATGCTGCAATAGACGTAGGCTGCCGGGGATTCCCATGATGCATTGAGTTTTTCCTTTCCAGTCACCTTTCTCACTCACTATGTGTTAATAGACCTCTCTGCATTGAATCATATCTGTTATTAATATCTGTCTCTTGATGGAGTTTTTCCTTCACACTGTCGCCATGGTGCTTGCTTATAGGGGGTTATATGATTGTTGTTTTTGTTTTTTTTCCATTTTCTTTGTCTTACTGTATAAAATTGAACTGAACTGAACAGTTTAGTGTGAGACAGCGTCATACAATGGAAGAAAGCTGCATGCCGGTAATGTTCATTGCAAAGCAAGAGAATTGTAGGTGTGACGCTCAGGAGTGCCTCCACCTGCTGCTCAAGTCTGGTATGAATGATAGTCGGCATTATTTTGGTCAACAGTGAGATTACAAATATTTGACGTGACTCATCATAGTTTGATTTGATTTTGATTTGATATACCTTTATTAGTCCCACAAGGGAAATTTCATAAGGCTGCCGACCTATTGCACGCAATGGCGGCGCCATCTTACCCTCCGACCATACATACATTACACAAAACATCACATGGGGAAGACAGGTCAGAGAGGTATAACAATGGAAAATGCACCACATGAGGAAAGATAAGGAGAAAAAAATAACTCCCCCCAGACTGAGCTCCAACATGGAGATCAGTTTGAGAACAGAAAAAAACACCTCTGCACAAAGCACATGAAAAAACTTAATACACCAAAGAAACACATGACAAGCAACAGGGGTGGGTAAAGGGTGAGAGACAGCCAGTGTAGACAGTACATCCGGGCCTGCGTGCGCTGGTCTCCTTGATCCGCTGTCAGCATCGGAAGGAAATAAGCGTCGAAGGCGTTTGGAAAGGGAGGGGGAATGAGTGTGTGCATATCAGTGTATATGTATGTGTGTGCGTGTCCAGAGTTCAGCTGAGACAGTGTCTTTCGCCCTGCCAGGCTAAGTAAACAGTCTTCCAGCCAACCCAGGTGGCCTTGCATGGAATGGGGGGGACAGACTAAACACAGTCGTTATCAGGGTGTTGTTCAGCTCCAGCCTTGACACCGCAGCTGGCGGAAAAGGGGTTCTCCGCATGAAGTGATGGTGGTTTTTACTTTAGTGCGAACAGCTCATATGAATTTCAAAGCAGTTCTACAGTCCAACACTGGTCTCTCAATCTCCCGTTGGAGAGCCGTGAGCTTCGCCATACTTGCATTCTGTGATGTTGTCATTTCTTGTGCTCAAGGAGCCGATTCTGAGAACTCACAGCAGTGTGCCTCCCCGAGGTGTGATCCAATTTACGCACAGAGATGTTATTCCGGGCTAGCCCTTCCGAGATGTATCCAGTCTGCAGTCAGAGATCTTATTCTGAGTATTCTGAGTATGAATGTGAGAGTGAATGAATAGTGGTATTGTAAAGCGCTTTGGGTGCCTTGAAAAGCGCTATATAAATCCAATCCATTTATTCACAGCAGCCGTAGCCTCTCCAAGATCTTATTCGTGCTGCACTCAATGAGCCCATTTTGAGAAACTCACGCCTCTCCCATCGTTTCAATCCCAGCGGGCAGCCTTGTGAGGGTTTGAACAGCCGATTCTGCTTTCTTAATTCTTCGATAAGTCAGGGCCAAGCCAGCTCCGATCAGCCAGAACCCTGTTACCATGGTTCCAAATAGGTAGATATCTTCAGCAGTCAGGCTCACCCGAGCCCAGACTTCTCGTTGAGAAAGGGGTGTCAATTGCATTTAGGGACCAGTTGATCCAATCCATAATTCCTCTTTTAGGTTTTAGAGAACAGACTGTGAGAGAGTGTTCCAGGGAAAAGTAATACAAAAAACACAAGACTAGACAAGGACATAAGAGGCTAAGCAGGGAAGCTACGGGAGAGGAGGAGAGGAGAAAAGTGCGACCGCCTTCGTCAAGAGCAAGAGCAGAGAGATAATAAATA
Organism: Aulonocara sp. 'chitande type north' Nkhata Bay; assembly: GCF_057382095.1. Lineage (NCBI taxonomy): Eukaryota > Metazoa > Chordata > Actinopteri > Cichliformes > Cichlidae > Aulonocara > Aulonocara sp. 'chitande type north' Nkhata Bay. Next base: position 21,282,568 of record NC_141346.1, on the reverse strand, counting down.
CACTGTTTGTTCAAACTTTAAAAAAGAACAGGAAAAGGAAAAAAATCTTTTTTTCAATTAAGTTTATATTTTTGAACTTCAATGTTATTTTAACTGCAGAAGTAAATGAAAGAGAAATGAATTAAACACGCCGAAGCCCAGAGGGGAATCAATGTGGACTTTTATGAAGGGGCAAAGGTAAAGAAAAGGTATGTGCTGAAAGGCAAAAGCAGAATATTATTTTTTCTCAATTATCTTGTTTTAATAATTGTTGGCAGGGAAAAAAGGAATTCAAATTAACTTTAGAGCCCAGACAAAGAGCTGCTATTTTCTTCAGGTATGAATACAGACAGGCTTAGGGCAAAAAAAGTTTGAAAACCACTCTTTTTTTACACAACGAACTTTCATATTCTCGCTGCTTTATGGTGTTTTAGAATAGTCAGTTGTATTTGTTGATGTTGGGGAGTTTAGTTTGGTCTCACATGCATAGCACAGAGTCAATGAATGTTACAGCAGCAGTTTTTTTTTTACCTTGTCACACATAACAAAAGAAAGGTTATTACAATGAAATTAAACTACATTTTGTGTGTACATACTGAGACTTTGAGATATCGATGTAACATGGATAGTTGTGTTTTTATTGCTGCATCCATTATTATATATAATAATAAGACAAACAGAAAAACACAAGCAGTTAAACTTCAGTTTGTTCAGTCAGGAAGCAGACACTTTTGTGAATGAATATTAAACCTGCTTTGGTGTAAATAAAAGTAAGAATGCACTGCAAACGAGAGAATGGTTTAGGATGTGATGGCCACAGATCACTGCTCTGTCTTTATCCCTCTTGACTGATTTTTCATTACTTTGTGTTACTGTGTCTGTTACTGGATGGAACAGGGCCAGAACTCTACAACAGTGGGCTACTCACGCATGTCTCCGATTTAATCTGGCTCCATGAGGGTCCAATATCCTCATTTAAACATCATGTGCCACATCCAGCCCACGTTGACATAAGATGGACCAGATCAGTGAAATTCCCTTTTCTTTCAGCCTGATGTCTGCCACTCCTGCTCTTAGTGGGACCTCACTGTTTATCTGACTCTACCCAGAGATCACCAGGACTATTGGTGCCCCGTTATCTTCACAGAGGAGAGCAGGTTTATACTGGGCGCATGTGACAGATGTGAGCCATGGCATCCTGCCTCCAACATCACGACAGCACGACCAGTTTAGCAGTGAGACAGTAATGGTCTGACTTTGGTTTTTCTTCTCATCTTCAAGTAGCACCAATGTATGCAAGATTTAAGCGTCTAAGCAGTGTATATATTTATATACTGTGACCTGGAGTGCCTGAAGAGAGATGAAGGAAGCCAGAGAGAAAGGGGAAGAGACTGAGGATGTGCAGAGATCTCAGGCTCCCCGTGGAGCAGCGAAACTGTTAAAAAATGGATTCGGTGCAAATAAGGCTGATTAAAAGCGTCCAGTCGCCGGGGCGCTCCCAGCTTTGCTCTACGCTTTTTAAAAACAACATCTTGTTTTCAAAAGGCAAAAAGAAAACACTTAATTATGTCAGGGTTCTGTGCTGGTCCGAGCGTCAAACCACCGGGACACAAACCTGCTTCCTGAAGTCAATTAAGAAAAACACCTGAATCGTATTTCAGCCTCTTGGTGCTTTAAAAATCACTTCTTCTTCTCCTCATCATCACACTCATGTCCAGACGTCTTCGAGTTAAAGCTGCTTTTAAGCTCCAACCACAAGAGACACATTCAGAGAGAAACTCGAGCTCTATTATATTTTCGTACTATCCTCAACTAGTAATCACTTCACCTGAGAGCAGCGGTATGAAAAGAAAATGAGGTCATGGGTGTTTCCGGCCTTGAATTCAGGAGGAAGACTGTGGTTTTTGTCCTGTTCGTGGTCATCAGGTGAGCTCCTTGTCCTCTCAAAGGTATTTCAGGGTGTGTGGGAGCTTGGCCATGGGAGTAGGCTGCGTTCCTCTGGATGTCCTGTGGTGCCTCAGGAGTTTGAGGTATCTAGTCTGTGCCTGAGCTGAGTATGAAGGGAGAGGTGTCGATTTACCGGTCGATCCACATTCCTACCCTCACCTAAGCCCACGAGCTCTGGTGGAGACTAAAAACAACGTGAAGGTAGAGACAAGCAGCAGACACGAGCTTCATTCAAAGGGTGGCAAGGCTCAGACTTTGAGGCAGGTTCGAGCTCAGAGTAGAGCTGCTACTCTTTAGCTTACAAAAAGGAGCCAGCTGAGGTTATTTTGGGCATTTGATGAGACGTTCCAGGCATGTCCTCCCAGGAGGAGACCCAAGACAAAGGAATCATGTCTCTCAGCTGGGTTAAGAATGCATCAGGTTCCCAAGTCAGTTGCTGAGAAAAGGTAGCTAGTGAGAGGGAGGTCTGGGTTTAACTTGCTTAGACCACTGCTTCTGTTATCTAGCTAATCACCAAGGATGGATGGGTGCCTCTGGCTGAATAAAATACAGAGGGGTGGTGTCCCCCTAACAGGTTTCCAGGTTTAATGTCAACCGAGGTGGCATTAAAGTGAGAAGAGGCCCAGTATTACACAAAGAAGGCGTATTTTGAACTGAAAATCATGCAAAACTACAAACGGTTTTCACGGGCCCTTCAAGTTTCGCCATTCACATGATTTTTCTTCACTTCTGTTCAAATATATCTATAAAATACTTGTAGACTTGGTTTTTTTAGCTGTTAAAAACACCTAGAAAAAGTTCTTCACTAACAGAGCTGATAAGTTTTATTCCCCGCAGCCTGCAGGTGGTGTTGATTTGAAATATCTCACTTTGAACAGATCCTCTCAAAGCTGCAGTGTTCAGGGTTCAGGAGACGCTGGCTCAGACAGGCAGCGCTGCGATTGGCTCCCAGGGAGATGCAGGTGGAGAGAGTTCAGCCTCCGACAGCTGCAGCGACGCAGCACGACTGCCAAACAGCTTTTTCCTCTCAGGGGAAACAACCACGCTTCTTCTTGCCTTCCTTCAGCTTTTAGGTGACCTAAAAATCACTGCCCGCCAGAGTGGCCCCTGCAGGGTTCTGAACCGTGAGCCAATCAGTGGCTATGCTCAAAATGCTTGTTTCACTGTAGGTACATTAGTACTAACAGTTTAAATACTCTGGATATAAACACAACTGAAAAAACACCAATTAAATAAGAACATGACTCAAAAACTGCTATTACTTCATTTTAAAAGCTGAATTTGGTGGTTTTTGTTTTGTCTTTTTTATTTAGGCCCATGTCCGTTTTTCATTTTTAATGTTTTAATGGTGCGATTTGTTAGCTTCCACTTTGATAAAGACAATGAAATCTTTAAGGACTTGTTTTTAATAAGCATAATTACAGAACATACGCAGTGAAATATGGATCGAGATGCTAGAATGCATTTTGGGGTTTTCTTTTTTATTTAACACGTTAGAAAAGCCTTAAAGTGACTGAGAGTTGTTTAAACAGTGCAGGAACAATGTTGGAATTTCTCATCAATTTAATATTTATTTATCAATAAAGACTACATCCATTATTGTTGTAAGCTAAAAAGGTTGGAGCACACTTGACTTTCTCTTTTTGCTCAGTGTGAGTGTTACACCCCCTGCTGTGCTGATCCACGTTACTACACCCTAAAATGAAGGGTGCAGGATGAAAAAGGCGACAACAATGAAGCATCTTTTTTTATTTTTAAACACTCCATCTTCAAATGCGTTTTCCTAAAGCACATTTACAGGAAATGTGTTTTCCTTTATTTTAATGTCAGACTTTAATTCCCTGCAGGAACCCTGGACAACAACATGAATGGAAACAAATGAGAGACTGCAAAAAGCAGACTGCTGCTGAAAGGAGTCCTGCTGTATGAATACTGATGATGGAGAGAACTCTTATTATTATAACCTCATTAAAACAGCCATTAAAGTGAGAGAACCTCCTTTTGAGATCCTTTACATCAGTGTGACTCATGAATCCTCCCGTCTGAGATGCTGTTGGAAGACACACAATCTGCCTTTAATTTGATAGTTGGTGACTTGTCTGCTTGAGTGAAGACTTTGTTTTCTTTTTAAAGACAGAAGTGCAAATCTGAAACTGTTGCTCTTTTTTTAAACTACACATGTTCTGACTTTACAGCAGCCTGTCCACTGACCCAGGCTAAGTATTTTAGACCTTTCCTGTCTTTACTTTTCTTATTTTCTAAAGAGGTTAGAGGAAGTTGGCAGGGGGGTGGCTGAAGTCTATCCCAGCTACCACTTAAGTTGATCACAAGTTAACTTAACCCCACTAACTACATGTCTCCGGTGGAAGCCATGTGGGAGGAAGCCAAAGTACCTGGACAAAACCCACACAGATCCAAACTCATCACAGAAAGGCGTGACGGTGTCCTCCTGTGTGTGGACCTTGGAAAGTTTTACCGGAAACCTCAACTTTCTTTCCTTGTTTTCTGTCATTTACACGCCGCTCCAATGCTGGAGGTCGTTGAAGACCAAGAGGAGATGTAACCCCGACAAAACCAAAGCAGAGTGTCTGCTTGTTTCGCTGCACCTAGAAAATCTCTACATTGGGGCTGTGTTATATCGTCTGCTATGCAGTTACATTCTAAACGAGATAATATCGAGATGATATCATGTCAGAGATCTGCAAGCGATGCACGTCAGCTGATGTCGATTTTGTAGCTAAAAGGCGAGTTACTTCCAACAAAGAACAGTTTCCAAATTATGCAAGAAAACAAGCAGTTTCACTGTTGAGTACATCCAGGCTACGAAGGAGAAGATGCTAGCAGCTGGTCATGTGCGACCTAAATGTAAACAAACGACTGGCTAACTGCGCTCCACATGATAGGAAGAGTAGGGACGGAAACCACTGATGTTGTTACATGGTGGGACTTTCAGCAGCTGGTTAAAAAGATTGACCTAACTTCATCCTAGCTAACAGGCTTTTTTACACTTTTATTTAGTTTCCAGAGAAAACACTACCTACGATACTTCTTAACTTCTATTTGCTGCATGCCAAGCTGCAAGCATCGATTAAAACACCGTTCAGTTCTTTTATCTATATCATCAGAAACATCGTTATTAACAATTTCTTTGAAATATTCTCCTACAATTTGTTACTGTCCAATTAAAGTTGTGAACTGTTACCAAAGACGAACCCTGGTGACGTCCACCGCACTCTCCAAATGAGTCTGACTTACTGGAAGAAATGCAAACCAAGAGTGGGGCTGAAGAGCCCCAAATAACAGACCCAATACTCTCAGAACATCCCTCAGTTACGACACGGTCCTAATCCGTGTCCAAGTCCTGGTCTGAGGTTCAACTCAACACACTCTGCTCTCCAGCACCCTGGCATACACCAGGGAGGCTGGGCAGTGTGTGGGTGTGGCACAAGCTACTCATTTATTCACATGGAAACTGTTTACAGTGCGTGTGTGTGTGTGTGTGTGTGTGTGTGTGTGTGTGTGTGTGTGTGTGTGTGTGTGCGTGCTGAGGAGTACCCAGGTTCCACAGGGTGGTCTGAGCAGCAAGCTCCTTGGCATCATCCAGCAGAGCACACAGCTTGTCAGGGATGTACGTCCTTCGTGTGGATTGTATCACCACCTACATGTACGTACACACACGCACACACACATAGTGTTTGGTTAATGTAGAAACAAACAATCGTTTCACTGAAATGAAGACACACAAAGACCGGGGAGGTAATTAATGGGGTAAGTCACAGTCAAAACTGCATTGCTGGGAAACAAAAGAAAAACAGGCGAGCTGCTGGCTGGTTTTATGACTGTTTCTGTAACTTTAACATCTTGTGAAACAGTTTAAATAAAAAAAATTTAAAAAACAGCTTTAAATGGAACTGCTGAATTTTACACACACTACAGAATATAAACGTTATTTTTTTATGTTCATATGCTGATAACACAGGAAGAATCTGGATGTTATAACGGGATAATGTTAGAGATGGTCATGATATGTAAGACTTCACTGAAACAAGAACACGTAATAAGCAAAAATTCACTGAATATCAATTTATTTGTACTTTTAAAGTTATGTTTTTAAATGTTTAAACTGAGTAACATAGAAATATTTCTCATCTATGTACATAATTGTGTTGCATTTCAGCTTTGTGACGTACATAATTTACTGCTGTGGACTTTGCAGCCCGCAGCACAACCCTGTCCCACCAGCCTGTAAAATAATCTGTCCTTGTGCCTGCAGCAGAATCACATGTATGGAATATATAGAAGCTATAAATAATTCAGTACGGTCAAGCTGTGTTTATATTTGTGGTTGCGTCATTAATGTTATGCATGGTTACAGACACACACATATTTCTGTATTACACCTTCTCGCAGCTGTTTATGGAGATTTATGGAGTACATGTTTATGCATTAATGCAGTCTGCAGTGCTCTCGTGCACAATCTCCTTTTTATTTTTATTACTGTTGTATATAAAAATTTTGCACTTTAATTTAAAAACCATCTCAGCCTTGCCTCTCTAACTTTGCCTCCAAACCACTCAGCATGAGCTGTTCCTCTGATGTCCTCATTTTGTAATCTTTTCATCGTGTCCTTAGCATCTTCAGCTCGACTTCCTGTCTTTTTGTCCGAGCTGACATCCTCAAACCTTTCCTTTTACTCTTGCTGTTGTCCTTCTGCCACAAATCAACCCTCACACTCATCTGCACCCAATCCACAAGCTTAGCCCCCTAGGTGCTACATGTGGTACAGGTGGTATTTTGTTCATGTTAACAGGTATGTTAACGTTAGCTAATATTAGCCAGAAAAAAATCAGTCACCTATGTAATCAAGCCCATTTGAGCTATGACGGAAAACTAGTGTCAACAACAACAGGAAAACTGATTTATGGAGTGAAACGTTTAGCTTTTAGGGTCAATCCTGAGCTAACCTTAAGCAAGCTAACATTATTCAAAAATCTAGTCTGTGATTTGCCATTTCCTCCAAACTTCCAAGGCTGATCTCGTAATTTAGCTGACCTTTTTCAGATAATGTCACAAATCAGGAGTCACTTGATTCATTGAGTATAGTCAAGTTACAGCTAGGAGTTAGCTTCCTAACCTAGCAAAATGGCATCCAAATGAAAATGCGGATAGCATGAGCCACAACAATATTTCATAGATAATAGCAAACAGTATTGATTTTAGCCATAAGTCTATTGTGTAATCGCACAAGTTAAGAAGTATGACTAACACTACTTTCTTTAAAGACAGCTACAATTAGCGTGGATAGAGAGCTAGCTAACACTTAGTTACACAGCACATGAAGAGGTGCTAATGATCCAATACACTGTAAAAATGTCAGTGCAGCAACTCTAAATGTCATTAACTGGATCCTGCACATATATAAGGACAATGGATGTGCATAAATTCCGACACCTCTCAGATATGTTTAACTGCATGCATGTTTATGTGTTAACATCTAGTCAGTCTGAAACCTTGTACAGTAACAGAAGCTTTCCATCCTGCCCTGGTGTGGAGTACAGGTAGTATTCTGGGGGCAACCAGCAGTTTTTGCAGCAGTAAAAGTCGAGCAGGCTGACGGCCGAGGTGATCTGACTCTGCTTGAGCGACAGCAGGCTGGTGCCAGTGAGGGGGGTGCCGGGCAGCAGGGGGTACATGCAGCGCTCCAGGTCATCTGACGGTACAAACACATATACAGGGGAGCAGCATTAAGTTAGACGGGTGCTTCCTTCAGCTCAAGGTACATACGACTTCTTTAAGACCTCACAGAGTATAAGAACAACATCACAATGAATAAGAATTTGCAATTCGTCTCTTTAATTTATATACACCAGTAAAGCCAGTTGTAACTTAACCTGTGAACCCAAAATACTACATTGACCTTTACATGAAACTACCAGCAGCAGGAAAAAGTTTCATGTTATATAAACACTCTTGTGGAGCGGACAACACAGCGGAAAAATTGTGCCGTTTATGCTGGACAGCGTAAGTGTTTCACTCACATTTGTGACTTGAAAATCAATTTAACGGAGTATAAACCCATGTAGGAGCATGTGTGAATAAAAGGCCTTAAAAGATTCAGCTTAAATGGATCCTACTTTTCTCAAAAAGCCCACTGAAAACACCACAGCAGAAAAGATGATCCTGCTGATTTCACAGCCTCTCAAAAGCCTCTCAAAGAGGCAGTGAAGTCAGGTGGAGACAAATAAAATGTCTCTGAAGTCTCCACAACGGCAGCCCTGTGTACCCTTTAGTGCTAAAAAGACGAGTGATACCGACATGCAGGGGTGTGTCTAAAGGTGGGCATAGGTGTACTATAGTAATTTATTTGTGGAATAGTCACGAGGACAATTTGAAAAGATTTACAAATATATATCAGTTTTAAAAATTAGATTAAAAAACCTTTAGTTTATAAAGCACCACATGAATGAAACGGGGTAATACATCGGGCCGTCTCTTCTCTTCCACTTATCCACTTCAGGTTCTGATTGTCAAAATTTATTTTAAATATTTAATACCCTGTCTCGTCCATATATCAAAACCATAGGGGATACAATGGTTGTACTGCACATTAAATATGGATAACTCGATATGATGACATTTAAAATACTGGAGGCAGCCCGTGCACTTATGGCATGAATTTGAAAATCCTAGTTGATTTCCAGTCTCAGTGAGCTTGAAGTCAAAGTCAAGGTCATTGAGACTTGAACTTGTCTGTGATTTTCAGAATCCTGTGTCACTTAGTCTCAAGTTATGGTGTTCACTTCCCCTCCTGGCAGGGGGAGTATTGTTGCAATAGTTTTTGAGTTAATAATTATGGATAATTAATAATTATGGACGTAAACAAAAAGATGTATAGACTAATATAACAAGGGAATGTGTATAATTATTATTATTTATTTATAGTGTATAACCAAAACAGATATATTTGATCAGTTAAATAGGGGTGGAATAAAAAAAAACCTTTGCTTCTTTTTCGGTTTTTGAGCAGGAAATGTTTTTGTGAATGTGAATAAGATGAATTTCATAAATTTAATGTTTACTGGTTTGTTTTTCGTGCGTAACATTTGTTACTTATATATTCACGACAAAGTGTTTGTTATGGGCGAGTCAACTCTGAACCACTGGCAGTGAGGTCAAGCGAGGAAACGTACTTATGGTGAATTTCTTCTTTGTTTAGGATTTACTCACTGGGATATAGAATAGTTGGGAACCCATGGCAACCATCAGAAAAAGCCTATTTTAGGTAGGAGTCACCACTGGAGCGCATTCTTGGTGAATAAAGGGTGGTGTGATGGCGCTGGATGAGCATCATTCCTGCCCCCCAGTTCTTCTCGCGGTTCACTGAGTTTAATACTTTTGACTGCAGCACAGTAACAACCAGGCTCATCTCATCACTAAAGCAGCGATCATAAAGTGTGACTGACTCAGCTCTGATCCATCTTCCCCAACTTTTCACTCAATTACTCCCTCACTGACTCTCAGTTTATCGGGCGACAAATCAAAACCCAGAAATAACTTTAATTGGTTTCTATCAGCAGGTTTTTTTCAATTATGCAACGTTTGAAACTGGTCTGAGAGGGAAATGTGGCAATAAATGAAAAGAGGTTGCTCAGCAGTCCTTTGGGTTTTCATCTGCACGTCTGTGCACCTCATCTTGCAGCCTCACTTAAAGAGGCTCCAACAAACTGAGCTCATGTACATCGTATTGTTTTGGTTTAATTTATGAAACTAATTATTTTCAAGTTGTTGCGTAATCCCCCTGTTAAGTGCCAAGGCTTTAGTCTTTTTAATGTGCAGCAGTGCTTTGATGAGTCCCCAGAAATGATCTGACCATCCTTCTTGCCCTCTGAAGTTTTCCATTAGCTCTGTTTGTGTGCAGCACGTCTTAAAGGTTTTAAAAACACTGAACACAGTTAGCATTTCAGAAAATAATCACTCTCGGGTCACACTCAGGTTTGAGTGTGAACATTAAACTTCTATCGGGACTTTTCCATAGCGAGTAATCCAAACTACGCAGCTAGGACTGGGCGATATATGGAGTTTTTAAACATTTCAATATATTTTTATATGAGATGTGACAATATCGTTTATATCGATATAGCATCTCTCTTTCGTCCGCTTTTGACTCTACGCTGCGTTACTCTGCCTCACCTCGCACCTTCACTGAACAACTCCCCCTCCCCCATCGCTTCACCTGCAGGTAACGACAAGATGGACATGGAGCTATCAAAGAGGAGCTGAAAACATTTGGAGATGACTATTTTAGTGCTGTCAGCGTTAATCTCGTTAAAATGACGTTAATGCCTTAACTTCTTAACTTATGGCTTTAACAAAAATATCGAGATATATATCTTATATCGCCATCCAGCTGAAGAATATCGAGATATGAGTTTTGGGTCATATCGCCCAGCAGCAACATATTCATGATCAACCTCGTGTTGTGGACGTTCTCTTGGTTGACTCAATAAGAGTAATGTATTCTGAATACTTTGGATTACTTAATATATTATCATGCTTTTTACAACTACATGAATGTACTATTGCTGTGTGACTTATTACTATTACTGAAGGTTACTCTCCATACCAATACCAACTAGATTTTTAAATCTTATTATAAATGAGTAACAGTAGGTTGACATTAGGTAAGGCTGCAGTGGTTATTATTATATTTACATGCTTCCAGCTCCCGTTTCTGCTCGGTGACAGCTCGTACTTTTCCACTCTCCTTTTTCTCCCTCCCTCGCTCACAGACACATAATGGGTATGGCAGTCCATTCTCCCTGCAGCACGGACTACACTGCCCATGAGGCTACATTCTTTAGGGCTATGCCTGTAGCAGTCTGCTATTGCCTTCATATTAAATTATTAATTAAATAATCATTTTAAAAAAATATTACTTCACGTCATTATGTGGGCTGCAAGTAGAGGTGACATTGGCCGTGAGATTGAGACACAGACATTAGAGTCCCTTAATGTGTGTTTTGTTTGCGTTTCCACCAGCGTGGAATTACCAAAAATAGAGAGGGCACAGCCTAACATATAAAACAGGAAAATACCGCCGTGTAATCCATTTATTTCAACAAAGTCACTGTATTCTGAGTATCACCCTTTTAAACTGTAATGGAATACAGTTACTCATATTTTGTAAATACATAATGCCCGTACATGTATTCTGTTACTCCCCAACATTGACCATAGCTCTGTAGCTAGCCACCTAGTAGCACTTCATTATACTGCATGTTAACTAGCCCAACTGATAAAAGTTGTAGTAGCGCTCTACTGTGTACTTGCCTGTTTTTTAATAGAAATCCTTCAATCATAATATATTATATTATCTTTAGATGGAAACTAACTAGCTGACTTACATTTCATAGATATCTGTTAGTGCCCGTTTCATGGCGCTAACAGAATTTGGATTGTTTTTAACTCTTAGCAGCGCCTCAGCATTTGTTTTAGGCAATTTAAGGGGCATTTAGCCTTGAAATAAAAGATGGCTTAAGTGGATAACACTAAGACATTTCTAAATTTACCAGCTGCCATGAGTCATGGAGTTTTATTCATTCAGATTTATTCAGCACACCTGCTTTATGCAAAAATCACCAGTTTGAAGCCAGACAGAATGGCCTAGCAGAAGCAATCAGATGAGGATCATTGTGCAGCCTCTTAATGAACCATACAATGCCAGGTCTCCATGACACCGGACACTCATACATGTTTATAACTCTCTACTCGACACAACAAACGGCGAGAGTCACTATATTGTGGCACTTTCAGCACTTAATTGTCGCCTTAGAAAGGCTGAGGAGTAACAAGAAAACATAAAATGATAAAATTAAAAACAAGTTAATTAAAAAAAAAGTAGAAGATAAATGATGCATAAATGATCACAAACAATAATAAAGGCTGAGGACAATAAAAAACAATGTTTAAAAAAAAAGAAAAAAAATCACATAGGTCTATAAAAACACCAATGTGATTTTTTTTTTTTTTTTTAGAGGCGATGTGAGGGAATTCTGTGAGACATGTCTCCTCGGGCAAATCAATCCCAGCGATGATGGGGGGGTCGTGATGGCAGAAGTTATAGTTACATTTCAGATGTCTCTTTGATGGCTGATGGTGTAAAATTGAGGACGGCTGTACAGAGAGACGGCAGATTTTATTGTGAGCCGGAGGCCGAGTGGAGAAAATGATGGATGGGGATAAGCGGTGAGACAGATTTAAGAGAAGCTCGTTTGGATCATTATCTGAATGAAACTGAAGCGAGGCGCTGCGATTAATGGAAATTAAACAGCATAGTTTCTGCCACAGCAGCCATCATCGTAAGTATGGGTGACACGGGTCAGCCCGACCTCCAGACTAGAGATGGCACGATACCACTTTTTTATGTCCGATACCGATACCGATATCATAAATTTGGATATCTGCCGATACCGATATGAATCCGATATAGTGTTTTTTAATCAACAAAACTGTTTTTTAAAATATCTTGCTGCATTTTGCAAGTCTGCAAGTTCATACTCAAGTTTAAAACAACAACTACACTAAAGCTATTCTGTTATACCTGTATACAAAAAAAATATTTCATAGTTCAGCAATACTGATCAATCTAATAAACTTAGACCTACACCATCCTCCCTATTCTGGTATTTTAAAGAGTACTTAGCGTAAATATTAAGCAACCTAACTAATAGGGTTCCAACTCCCAGCAACAACAAAAATAAATAAATAAAAAATAGGGAACCACCCCTCACGCGCCACCTCATGATGCTTAATCGACGTAATCAACCTTAATTTGATGCAGTGTGAAAAAAAATGCACAGAAATCAATTATTTTTCAAGAAATATTAAATAGATTCAACATCTTTCTTCAACAAAATTGCAGACTGCACAGATGGTACCTTCCCAAAGGAAAAAGTACTATAGCTTACTAGGGTATATATATTAGACTTAATAGTCACTATATACAGTAATTGACTTCTATTCATTTTACATCAAATTAAAACTTTGTGTGTCAGATAATTATTTATTAAAAGCTAGACATTTTAAATGAGAATAAGAAAGAAAAGTATGTCTTTGTGCCCCCTTTTCCCAGTTAATGCCCTATCGGCCCCCCTGGCTAAACTTTGCTAGATCCGCCCCTGCACAGTTACCAGCGTCAGCTACGTAGAAAAAGATCCCGGTGTAGAAAGTAATATTAAATAAATTCTAACAACAGCTTATCAAGCTTAAACGTGCTGCTGTTGTTCAGCCGCTGGTTTCCTCTTTCTGGTGCAAAGTGGGCCAAAAACAAAGACGGACTCGCGACAGAAAAGCCGATCAGCTGATCATTTAAGCAGTTTCACGATTGAAGTAGCAGCCGGAGAGCGAGAGGCAGTCGCTCGTTAAGCTTAACGCAGGAATGCTTTACAAACATTCAGAGATGGACTTACACACTTGCTTTACTTCTCTCGGGGATAACTTTGTCGGAGATGAAATGCCAGGTTGCTAGCGAAGCTCCAAATGCTATCCAGACCACCGACAGGTCCGGCATGCCACAGCCGCTCTATCACGTGATGCATACTGCTCCGACATGCTAACGTTCTGAGGTGAGTTACGGCGTGTTGCAAGTTTTGTGAGGTGCTTTCGTGATATTTAATGGATCGGATTACATTTTTTATTTTTCTCCGATATCCGATCCAGTCATTTAGGTCAGTATCGGTCAGTAAATACCTGAATCAAAGCCCATGGCTCTAAGCGACACAAAGTCAAATATGCATAAGGACCCTTTATGGAAAATAAAAAATGAACAAACCCTAAAGGTTGAAGGCTTTGTTGGAGAGATGAGTTCGGAGGAGTTTCGACTCTTTCCCCAATAAAGAGGACATATGACAACCTCCCCTTTACTTTTACAAAAACTTTACTTTTACAGAAACATGAAGGTCGCTGTGAGGGACAGCAAGCATAGACCCATTCTATATCACTCTGAATCCTTTTCAGCAGCATCTTCCTGCTGGGTTGGACGATGAGTTAACATGATGATGTCATCGAGTCTTCTGAGTCAGCAAAGCGCTGTAGATGTTGTGTTTCTTCTTCTTCTACATCAGACTTAATGCACTCTACAGCTACCATTTTGCCAGTTTCCCAATAACAAGATGGAGATTTTTATTTTTGTCTAATCTAGAGCCTTCATCTGATCTGAATCTTCTACAGAAATAAACCAACTTGACGCCTTCCTGAAATGGAGAGAAAAGACTGTGTGTGGCTGAATGTGGACAGTGGACAAGATCTGAACCCTCCCCAAATGAAACCTCTCTCTCTCTCTCTCTCTCTCTCTCTCTCACAACCACTTCATCTCTCCATATCCTCGTCTCTTTCTGACATCTTCCCATCATAAATATTTCACAGCCCATTTATAGCAGAGTTAACTCACAAACTTTTCTCATTTTCAGAAAATCGCCACGAGCATGAGGGAACATCAGCTCGTACTCTGACACCAGATTATTATTGCGGCTTTCTCAATATATGTGAGAGGCTTGATAAATGTGGTTTGTAATGGATGAGACACAGTCAAAACCTGCTCATATGTACAGGAAGAACAATCTAGGCTTATTTTCCTGGCAGAGTGAAGAAACAGAATGACCCTGTGTTACAAAAAAGGGAAAAATAAAAACAAAGTGCAGCTCATTAGAAAGCCGCAAGCGGTCCAGAAGAGTTTATTCTGACAGCAGAAAGCACTTTCTACTCTCCCGGGGAGGGGATATTGATTGTTTGGCACTACACATGATTTCCTGTTAGAAATGGGAATTATTTTAGAAATAAATAGTTAATGCCATATTTTGAGAATTTATCTGCAAGTCAAAACGCATGCTGTGTATGAACAAGCAGACCTGGACATCCATCCATTTCCTTCTCCTTATCTGAAGTGAGGTCGCATTGACAAGAGGGTAAACTGACCATTTTAGACCCCTTTCCCCACCACCACTCCCAGTTCATCCTGGGAGATCCTGATGTGCTCCCAGGTCAGGTGAGACACAGAGTTCTGGGTCTAATCCAGGTTTTACTCTCAGTTGTGGTAAAACCTCCTGAAGGATTCTGACCAGAGGCCTTCCCCACCTCACCTGGAACTCCAGCTTCTCACCCTGAGGCTGAGACCAGACAGTGTGGAGGATGCTTGTATCTGCGATGTTATTGTTTTGGTCATTACCATGATGATCTCATGTGAACAGGTGGTGGCTGGACAACCCATTAATTAAAGGTTTTGTGGTGTACTACTGAGGTTGGGCCAACTCTGGTGGAGTCAACACTAGGGATGGGTACCGGTATCTGACATAAACGGTAGTAACCAGACCGAAAAGCAGCGCACATTTCGGTGCTTTTTTTTCCTGAGATGTCATACACTTTGAATTCTAGCCAATCACTTTACGTTTCCGAGGATAGTAGGCGGGTCCAGGTACGTACGTTCTTTTAGAGCAGAGCTACATATTAAAAATGCCCAAGGCTAAGTGGTCAAAAGTCTGGCTGTACTTCACAGCAAAAGATGCAAACTCAGCAGCCTGCAACAAGTGCTTTAAGGTGATACTGTGCAAAGGAGGTAACTCCTCAAATCTGATGAAACACCTGGCGACGCATAGCGGTTTTTTTAAAAGCCAAAAAATGCACCGTATTTGATAGCTTGCTGCGAGACCTCACACCGTGCACATCTACTGCGGGTGGGTTGCCTGTTATCGGACCCGGAGTTAGCAACATCCCCCAAAAACCCGAAGAGGAGAGTCCTGGCCCCTAGCCCTGCCAGTGTAGCAGAAATGATGACGGATGATGATGCAGCAGCAGCCGTTCTTCTCTGCATGAGTAGCTTAATGTTGTTCGTGTGTAATTTACGTTGAGTAGGCTAACCACGTTGTTACATTAATGCATGTAAGGTGAACTAGCAAACACCGTCGTAGCTACATGCGGCTGTCTTCTTGTTTGATGACAGATACTCCCTTCACCCTGGCCAAAAAGGCTAAAATGACCAAAGAAAAAGAGGGAAACAGCTGAACATGAGAGGTTTTTGGACAAAGTTTGTGTTTTTTCCATTGTTTAAGCACTGCTTCCAGCCTAGAGTGATGCCATAAATCCCCTATAGCTGCAGAAAAGGCTAACATTGTTATCTTTTTACAAAAAAAAAAACAAAAAAAAAAAAACAGCTGAACATGAGAGGTTTTTGGACCAATTTTGTGTTCTCCATTCTTTAAGCACCGGTTTGAGCACCGGCACCATTTCAAAAGTACCGGTTTGGCACCGGTATCGGATAAAACCTAAACGATACCCATCCCTACTGACAACACGCAGTGAAAACATGCTCGAGCTTCAGAGTAGGTCCACTCCTCCACTGCCAGCAGAGATTTGATGTTACCCCCTAAATCTGAGGGTAAGACTCACCTATTTCCTGAGGAGGCTCTGTAGTTGGAGCACAAGCTCCTATTTTATAAAACTACTCTACTGCCATCCCCAAACTGGATTCTGTATGTTTGTAGCAAGCAGTGACCCACTAATATAGACACTGGCACCTTAGTTCTATGGTACTCAAAATCAACATCAGCCAGTATTTGTTGTTGACTCATTTTCCACCATAATTTGCAAATAAATTCTTTAAAAATCAGACAATGTGATTTTCTGGACTTTTCCCCCCTCATTTTGTCTCTCATAGATGAGGTATACCTATGATGAAAATTACAGGCCACTCTCATCTTTTTAAGTGGGAAAACTTGCAAAGTTGGTGGCTGAATAAATACTTTTTCGCTCCACTGTACTTTGGTTAATTCTCAAGGAAGCAAATGACTACAAGAGAAACATAAAACTGTTTAAAACTGGTGACAAACTCAGCCAAACTTTAATCTACAGCTGGATTATTATGAGAGATATTCGATCAGAACTGATGAGAGATGTGGTTATTATGCAGAAAATGAACAATTTCACAAATAAAACATCAACTACAGATGAGGAGAAGATCTATGCTGCACAGTTCTATCTAAAATTGAACTGAGAATGACAGAAAATTCATCCACGTTGTTCAATGTTTCACAGAAAATATTTAAAACTGTCTGACAACCAGCTTCACAGTTTTACGCAGCCGGTTAAACTTTGAAAAGGGGGGACTGATTTGACTCCTCACAGAGGAAAAAAAAAATCCATTATACATTAAACTGATGACTTTATATGTTTTTAGTTTTTGCTCATTAAAAAGTTTTAACAAATATTCTTCTTTTTTTCCTCCCTACAACTGCTGCAGCTAATGAATGCTTTCGATTAAAGTTGAACTTTCTAGCATGTTTTGGATTCATTATGCAGTTGTGGTCTCCACTCCCACCCCACCTGCAACCTCTCCTTCATCCTCCACTCTGCTGCTCCTATCACAAAGTCTGGCCCAGGTTTATCATCATCAGTCGACAGTATACCAAGTAAAACTAAACTAACAATTACAAGTTGTTGTGATAAAACATTAGAATTCACTTAAATAACAATAAAAACTCAATTTTAGTGAAAATTAAAACTAAATAAAAATATAAAGAAAATACTTTTAGGTAAATGTTATTTTGACTTTAGAGAAAACCTACTGGTTTTCCAGTAAAATTAAAATAGTCCAGTTAGTCCTGAAACCAAGTCCAAATACAATATGTGTTTGTTAATGTGAGGGAGAGACACGTAATAGTGAAGCTGCAACGAGCAGAGAACGTGAAGGTGGATTAGTTTAAATCCCCGGAGACAACCATCCAAAGAAGGAGAGGGGAAGACGAGACTGCAGTCAGGGGTGGTTTACGAGATATTAGAGAGAGCTGCTGTGATGTGTGGTTTGCAGAAGGTAGCACTGACAAAAAGACAGTGGATTGTCATAGGGCGTGTCCAACATGGACGAGATAATCAATGAGTACATCAGAGGGACAGGGCAGCAGTTTGAAGAAATTAAAAAGCTAAAAAGGCAAGGCTGAGATGGTTTTGGACACGTGAAGAGCAGATAGTGGAGACAGAGCTGCCAGGCAAGAGGAAAAGAGGAAGGCCA
This sequence comes from Aulonocara sp. 'chitande type north' Nkhata Bay, assembly GCF_057382095.1. Lineage (NCBI taxonomy): Eukaryota > Metazoa > Chordata > Actinopteri > Cichliformes > Cichlidae > Aulonocara > Aulonocara sp. 'chitande type north' Nkhata Bay. The sequence goes on along the minus strand of NC_141346.1, from coordinate 21,264,585 downwards.
CAGAGACAGGGTGAGGTGGAGGTAGACGGTCCGCTGCTGTGACCACTGAAGGCAGCAGTTGAAAGAAAGGAGAAGCAGACTGTGACCTGAATAAAAAGCTGTCATTTTTAGATGTGCCGAATCTTCTCCCTTACATTACTTCATATTTTTGTCAGTGAAATCTGCTATTTTCTGCATAATGCTACTTCTACAGTAAAGTGGCTGTTGAGGTACAGCCGGTCATAGACTAATCCAGCCTGCATGCCAAAGTAACTGAAGCCCGAGTTGCTCTCTGGTGCGTTTATAAGAATGTGAGTGTGTAGGAGGGATGTGGTCTCTGGCCTGCTGCAGTGGAGAGGTGGTGCAGTGAGCTCATGGGGTGGTGCCGGGATGTCAGAGGGGACAGGTGATAATGATGGCACTGATGACTCGCTGCCCTTTTAAAGTGATGAAAGAGACTGGTGGAGCGCTGTGTGTAGCGGAGAGAGCTGGCTCCGGGATACAAGACAGTGCCAAACATAAAAAGACGCTTGTGGTCAAAAATAAAGCCGAAACCATGACAACTGTACACTGTGTGGGTCCGGTCATTTCACAGTGTTAGATAGAAAGCTGGTGTGAATGAGGCATGTTGCATAGAGTAAAAAAAACACTCTTTAAAAAAAACAGTCCATTTGCCAAAGTTTACATCTGATTTTGTTTAAAGCAGAGCTTTCTGTAGAGTTTTCACTGTGTTTATTTGGGACTTAAAGTCCTTAAAAAGTTCAAATTTATCACTGACTGGTGAAAAAAAATGGAAAGAAGAAATCAGCAGTCACCCTCCATGTTCACTTTAGCTCAGTTAGCCTCTCATGTGTTTGACCTACACACGAGTAATACAAGAGTACATGAGGGGCTCAGCTCCAAATACTGGACGACTCAGTAAAAATAACTGAAGGGAACCAAAACTTTGACAGCTGCTTCTTCATCTTCCCCGGGCATTTCAAAACTCCTGGCCTCTTGCCTCTGTCTCCTAACCCTTGGACTTCACTTTGAGAGAAAACGTCATTGACACAAGACCCTTTAATAATGCCAATCTGTGGATCTCTGCAGAAGACCGTCTTTTTCACGTCACTACAACATTAAATGCAGGTTATAGAAGCAAAGCCCACCAGTGGCTTCATTAAAAAGGCTGGAAATTGAAAGAAAAGGTAACCTGAGACTATCAAATTAAATATTATTTTCTTATTTTTCCTGCCGGAGACTTTGTGCCTCTGGTTGGAATCGTACCAGCGACCTTTCACTTCTACATAAGAGGCAAAAACCCCCCCAAACATATAAAAGATTTCTATTTTTTCCCCCACTTACCTCGACTCCCACTGTAGAAGGGGTTTGTCAGTGGCAGGGACACCAGTCTCATTGGGTCTCTTCCCATCATCCCTCCATCATTCTTGTGCAGCCCAAATGTCCCGTTTCCTCCGTTCCCTCCTCCTCCTCCCTGACTACCTCTGGTGCCGCACTTCCGGCCAGCTGCACCTCCGTCTTTGACACCCGCTGGTTTGGCCAGCGTCACCTCCACAGCGGCTCCGTCGATCTGGGCTCCGTTCATGAGGCTGAGCGCGGTGAGGGTGTCGCTGCGAGAGCGGTAGTGGACGAAGGCGTAGTCGGTGAGCTTCTTGACTCTCTCCACGCAGCCCGGCTTGAAACGGGAGAACTCCTGACGAAGAGTTTCCTCCGACGTCTCCAGCATGAGGTTTCGCACCTGAAGTACAAACGAGATAAGTGGCTGCTCAGGCTTTGAAAGCAGAGAATGAAATAAAACACACAGCAGACAGACGATGCAGATCACTTTTATTCCTGGTAACCATGTCCGAACAGCAGCAGGAACAACCCTCTGGCACCAAAGAAAATGTTAGATTTCACATTTTTAGTCAAACCTTTTCAAAAATGATCAAACAAAAGGCGTGTGGCATTACATGTCCTCGTTGATCTCACCACGTTTTGACCCAGAACCATTTTATTTGTCATGATTTCACCTGAGGAAGTGAAAACAGGCTTCCCCACTCACACCTTACCTCAGGTGACCTCAAAAGGTCACATGACAGTGTGGTCTCAACCCCCGGTGATGATAATGGCTAAAGCCTTTTTTCACACATTGTGGGTCATGTGATCAATAGAGGGTTAACAGCCACCTAAGAGGAGAAACTCAACTACAGTTTAAACTCCATCTTTTGGTTTCAGAACTGAAAGCGCCTCTTGGGTGGGAGCAGAAATGTCTTCACGAACTTAAACAAGTGCAGCTGCCTTCTATTATTTTTACAAGCTCTTAAGGAGCCAGTGTTGGGCAGTGTTAGGAGAAGCTGGCTGAGATATGCACCTAGTTTTTTCAGGTTTTTCAGGAAACTAACTGTGACCAGACCAAGCTAATTCTGGGCTTAGACCCAGAATTAGCTGGAAAGATTATTTCTCTCGTCTGGCCTGGAAATTCCTCGGAAACTTCCAGGAGGAACTCAACTCTGGATGGAAATGGTGTCAATTAAATCACCAGAATAACAAAATAAATCCAGACAGGCAGAAAGTGCTGGGAGTTTAAGTGAAGAGCCAGATAGGAAGTAGATTTGCTCTGTCACTAACCGTTTATCAATACAGGACACTAGGTTGCCTAGGTAAAGTATTTATTGCCCTGCCAATCAGCGGTACCCAATGGCTTGCCTCGAAGCTGAGAAATCATTTAATTGATTTCCCATCATCTCTGCTCGCCGCGTTGCTTCTGTTTGCTTCCTTTTGGTCTCGTGTGTTGAGTACAGATGAATTTAAATGGTTTTTTTGTGCATTTTTCTATTCAATTCAAACAAATCACAACCGCAGTCGCCTCAAGGTGCTTTATATTGTACGGTAGGGACCCAACAATATTACAGAGAAAGGCTCCTGTATGTTTAGTGTCAGCAGCTTTTGTGGCTCTGCTATTTTCTAGCAGCTCGATGGTGTTTTAGAGCAGCTGAATTCAGAATAAAGCTGTTCCCTGTTTTTGTTGTCAGACAACTGCACAAGCATGAAACAGGCACACACACCCTCCCTGTTAAGACCTAAAAACAACTTATGGCCATAAACAGTTGTTTCAGTTACTTTGCTCTGCTTTTTTATTTTGTTCAATTAGCCTTCTTGCCAGCGATAAACTTGTATATTTAGTTAAGCCCATCTACCAAGTCCTGCCACACAACTTTTCCATGACATGCTCAGCAAACTCAGCCCAGTTTAATGCAGAGATGTGCATTAAACTTAATGGTAAAATGATCGGGAACGTTTTGGTTGAGATTCCCTAGATGGAAGACCTGAACTGAAAACCAGCTCATTCGCGATGCATGCAGCAAACCAGCAGGATAAGCCTCAACTACCGTGGAGCTGCAGATTTATCCAGGAACAAGCTTTCTGTTTTGGACACGTGAGCTTCATCGAACTCCTTACAAACACCTTTAGAGTTTTAAAGATTTACTGTCTTTGTTACAGCCAAACCGAAGCAGAAGACAGTGGAGCTGGTGACTGAAGAGGTATAACAAGAGCCACCCGAGCACATTAAAAAGCATCCTGATTAGTGTCTTTGAAACTCCATCTAACACCAATGTTAGTGAAAAAGTCTTAACAAACTCAAGCAGTCACATTTTGTGCAGACGAACAGATTCTGCTCGACTTCTCTCTAAACTTCATCGCTGTGGCTGATGAGAGGCCGAGTGAACGGAGCAGCTGCGAGCAGGTTTTCTCGAGTCGAGGGCTTGGTTTGCTAAAAATACCCCTCGCACTGTACATGCTGACCTCGGATCACACCTCAGTGTTTCAGCCTCCTCAGTAATTGATCCCCTGGAGGGTGAACGGCTCCTGCTGCTGCTCACCTTTGATATGGGTGAGGCAGATGAGTGTTTCATGGGTTTCTGCCTGAACACACGCCGACCTCTGCTGCACAGCGCAGCTTTCGTTACACTCGCTGAGGCCCGACTCGCTAAACCGAGGGTTGAAGTCAGGTTTAGGAAAGGATGGATTGTCACAAACGATGCAGCCAGATCCAGGCCTGTTTCCACCAATCAGAGTTCAGCTACTTATCACCCTACATTAAATCTACAGTGACAAATATTAGTTCAGTTTGTTTTCCAATCAATTACTGGTTCTGTCGCTAGCTAACATTAACTAATGTAGCAACCAACAAACCAGCGAGGTGGTGTCACGTTCTGTACCGGCAAAAAGATGGCGCTAAACAAGCTTTAGAAAATGTAAACACTTCTTACATCCAGCGTCACAGACGGTGTTAAATCTATGACAACAAGAGCACTTGCAGAGCGCAACACTTTATGTTTTTTATCATAACACGTTGCCATCGTTGTGATGTAGTAGGGCATACATTGGACAGCTCTGTGTTTTCATATGATATATTACTCAACATGGTTCCTTGAAACTGTTTTTTCAAGGTTAACTTTAACCTTTAAACTTGTGGACACTACACTGCTAACAAACAAACTAAACACGTGTGTGTTTGTGTGTGTGTGTACGTACATAAAGGACCCTAACACGCTGCATGACCTCCTCATCCACATCTTTCTCAGGCTCCGCCCAGTCGACCTGGATGGAGTGACCCCACAGCTGGAAAGTTCCTGCGGGACACAGCAGCATCACGTGACTGTAACGTGAGGGTGCTGACGGTTTAAACCCGTCAATGAATGAACAACACGCACACAGCTGGCTCTCCGCTGGCAGGACACACACATAATAAGGGTGGCTGTTAAAAAGAGGAAGTTTTCACGTTGCTCTCAGCAGATGAGGCTCCACTTCCTCCTGATTAACTTCCTGTTTCACACCATTGTGATTCTCATTTTAAATCTCACTTTCATTAAAAAAATTTTTTAAAGGGAACAAAAACCTTTTCATCTTTGTTTCCCTTCTAAAGTTGCTGCTGGTGGTTAGAGTAATAACCTCGGTTTTATACCTTCAGTTTCCTGTAGCTGCCCTGAATCAACACATGCTTGACAGGTGTCCGACTCCACCGTGCAGGAAATCTGCAGGAGCAGCAGTTTGAAGATAAAATAAGCAGCTGGGGAACATGTTTGTGGTTAATCCGGTGAATCGATTGACTGAAGGATCAATGTCCAATGCAGCCCAGGGGCTGAGACAGGAGGGAACCGATAGCTTAATGGAAACAGCTAGCTGAACCTCCGGACAGCAGCGCAAACTCATCGGGAGGGGAAAGGAGGCAAAGGGGGGAACACTGCAGGGGTGTTCTCATACTCACGGCTCAGTTATCCAACATGATTAGCACTATTAGAGCCACTGAACGTGATTTTTTCCAAAGTTTGAGCTTTAAATATGAGTAAAAGTGAAAAATAAAGACAAAAGAAAAAAAAAGAGGCGGAGGTGAACACAGTGCCTCAAAGCAGCCACATGGAGCCTTCAATAACACCTCATCCCCTCTGCACACAGCTGGGTTACACCTCTGGGCACCTACAGTGTTTGGTTCAATGGTCAGTGGGATGCAGAAACTGCACACGTGCTATTGTCTGCACAATGTGTATTTTCTCAGATTTTCAGTTTCAAATTTCCAGACTGTCTTATTTAATCCACTTAACGTACATAATTCACTTACTTTCTGCATGTAATGCTACTTACTGCACATAGTGTCCTTCTGTATATATCCACTTAATGTATCGTGTGTCAGGATACATTCCACTGCGTGTTGCACTTGTATGTGACAGATAAATAATCTTGGCCACTCCCCTTGTCTTTGCAGACCGAACTCATCAATGCAAGACACACCATCTGTCCTGCTTCAGATTCATTACAGCAGTTTGTTTCTGCAGTACTCTTGTATCACAGCAAAAAGGTTGTGGGTTCAAACCCATGTGGAGTTCTGAATGTTTCTACTGCCGTTACAAAAAGCAAACATGCCGGGTTGGGTTGTTTTCTCTCTTACATCATCGCTTTAAAAGACTCGAGCACTCCTGTGGATTCTACATCAGTGAACTCATCTTCTGCTGCTTAAACGATCAGAGCTTTGGAAGCTGCTGTCTTTCCTCTATAAACCCTCGGACCCAGAAGTCAGTCTGTGCTGCCCTCTGCTGGACGCTGAGAGGAACTGAGTCAGCTTAAAGGCTGCAGGTGCACACGTGTGACTCGGCACAGTGAAAACAAACAGTGGACACACAGATGTCTTCAAAGGTTAGGAAGGAAACACGTGGAGGAGGAGGACGAGGAGGAAGGCTACCTGGAATGAGCTTCCTGCGAGCCATCGCTGCAGCTTTGTGGGACTCGTACTCCACAAAGGCGAAACCTCGATTTCTGTTCTTGTCTGTGGTGCTCGGGTACACGATCGCATCCACCACGCCGTCCGTCACCTTGACACATAGACGCAGAGGGGGAGTAGCAGAAACTGAGATCTGAGAGACACACACTGCTTCAGAAAAGAGAGCAAACAGTACGACAGGGAGAGTGAAAGGAATCATCTGATTTTAAAGTGCCTTAACTTGTCCTGTTAGAAAGCCCTTTGAAATAACAATATATATATTATGTTTTATCATCATAAAATTCACAAACCAGCTCCATAAAAGTAGAACAGGAGGCGTCCTGCACAGATGTGACTCCCATCAAAAACCCAGTGTCAAACTAACAGACGGCCAGTGGGCTGCTCTGCTCTCTTTCCCGCTGAGGCCATTTTTACCATCTTTAACATGACGTTTATAAACAAATATCTGTAGGGGAACCATCTTTCTACTGAATATTTTCAGCTATTTTTTCAGGTTTTTCATCAAAGACGGAGAGGAGGAGGAGGTGGAGGAAGCTGCCAAGCAGCAGATCAATCACTGCTGAATTAAACAGCAGCTGTGCAGAGAGCGGACAGCTGAGGCTCAAACTGAGAGGTGGCCGCGAAACTCTGCAAAGAAGCAAAGCTTCCACAGTGAGGACGCATTAAAGCTGCAGAGCAGGCCAGACTGAATCTGAAATGATCCATCTGCTACCTGTAAGACTTTAACTTAGAGCATCTTCTTCCTCTTACAGCGGTCTGACCCTCCTCCATTTCCATTAGCAGTGATGAGGAATAAGCTTGGACACAAAGATGCTGGTATCACATATGGAAACCAGGAACTGTGGGTCAGTGAGTGAGTCTGCTTTACCTTCCTCATCTCCTCGATGATCTCGTCCTTCCTCTTGTCTTTGGGGATGGAGCCGATGAAGAGGCGGCAGTTGTCCAGACTCACGCACACGCCGATGAACTTCCCAGGGCGCACCTCGTAGTTGTCCAGCATCTGGATGGCTCTCTGCGCTGCTTCTCTGGAGCACAGAAACACTCGTTTTTAAGCTCTTTGCACAGGTTTCACTTCACTGGACTGCTTAACTACTTTTACCAATAAGAAAAAATAAATGAACATATACTCAGTGTGACGTGACTCAAAATGCCTGTGTCCTACACATATAAACACCTGAAAAACAAACGCAAGAGTCAAAGAAAACTGAGGAAGACGAGCGACCTGTCGGTGTACATGACGAAGGCGTAGCCGCGGTTCTCTCCGCTGAACTCCATCATCAGTCTGAACTCGTAGATCCTGCCGGCTTTCTCGAACAGTGGCACCAGGTCATCCTCGTACATGTCTCTGGGAATCTTTCCAACGAACACCTCACAACCCCGCGGGGGGGCGGGACCCTCCCAGCCTGTACCACAGACACAGAGTCAGCTGATCAAAGCCTTCATATTCATAAACACTTCTATCACTTATTTGATCAGATTAGAAGGTATTTCTGGGATTTCTACTGGGATTTTCGACTTTTTAATTAGGAGCTTAAGTAAAAAAAATTATTATTATTATTAAAATATGTGGAGTGGAGCAGATGCTGCTGCAGGTATTTTTGACAGCTGTGCAGATTACAGCAAATCTGATAAACTGAAAGCAGCATAAATGTAAAAAATGAATGCATGACTTACAAAAAAAAAGTTTATGTAACAAATTAATTTAATAATTGAAATAAATTTAAATACTAAAATTAAAACTTAAATAATTTATATTAAAATCAGTAAACTAAAGTGTCAAAATAAAATTTAGAATATATAAATAATAATTTATTATTGAATTGACTTTTTAATTAAAACAATAATTCACATTTGTAAAAGTAAAGAAAATTAAATGTGCAAAAATAAATTATTTGAAACTCACTAAAGCAAAATGAATATATAAAAGACGTGTTTATCTGTTAGTTAAACGAGTACTGTATACTAAAAATAAAATCACCAAATCAAAAGAACAGGATGCAAAATATTTCAGTTTTACACAAATACAATGAACTGCAATAAAGAAGAATATCATCAGTTATTTAAAAAAGTGCAAATAATTAAAATTAGTGAATTCAAATGTATGCCTTAATAAAAATAAAATGGTTTTAATGAAAACAAAGCCCACAGTTTCCCCTCCGATCTCTGCTTCACATCTAACCAGGAAGCCACCTTGGTACCTGCCTCTCTCATACACATCTGTTTTGACACAAACGGGACTCCAGAGCTACCCCGGGGCTGTTGTTTGTCTCTTTTACTTGTGTCGCAGGTTGACATACCTGGAGGTGGACCTCCGTACTTCCTCTGCCCGTTCTCCTGCACCATGTTGTAGCCCGTCTTATCGATCAGGGACAGCAGAGCCATCTCTTTAGCACAGATCACCTTTAAGTCCTCCTCCATCACCAGCGGCCTCGCCTCTTCACCCGAGTCCGTGTCCACGTCTCCCTCCATGGGATCCTCTGTCCGACAAACAGCTAGGTTACCTGCCAGCTCAGGTGAGACTGCAACACTCAGAAATTGAACCCGAGGGTGATGTGAACTTTTAGTGTCTTATAATTTATTTTACTCTCTTGAAAATATTATCTGTGCTTTTTGCCTGTTTTCTAAGTCACCGTTTTGTATATACTAAAGCCGCTATAAAAGCTAAACTAGCTTTCATTTGCTTTTGTAGTTTATTTTTCACACTTTCAAGCGTTCACTTCACATCTTAACGCCAAACAGCAACATTTAACACTAATAGTTTCTTTCTAAACTGCTCGTGTAGCTAGCTTTATTCGTTTAAAGCTTAAAAGCAGCCAACGATCCGCTGCTAACTCAGCATGCTAGCAGTTCCGTGATATAGCTTAAACTTTCTCTTCGTCCGACCGTTTGTAAACCATTAAACCATGATAATGAAACTTTATTTTGGGTCGGATAAAATCTTACCGCTTCTTTCCAGCTCCATTTCCTGTCACAATGAAATAAAACCCTCCCGTTCCCGGACGATGCTGCGCTCTTCATCAACGACTCACCGAGAAAAGAGGCCGGGCCAACCTGACACCTGTGAGTGACAGGAAGCTGGCCTCCCGTCAGCCAATCACAACGTTCCTCTGTATAGGCGGGGCAACAGAAAAAAGATTAAAAAAAAAATCTAATAAAACAAAATAAAATCTTAAAGTATGACCCTGAACTTTGGAAATTGTTTTATAATAATAATAATAATAATAATAATAATAATAATAATAATAATAATAATAATAAATTAATTAATATACCCCTCCAAAAATCTAAATGTGATTTTATTTACATTAAAAAAACAAATAAACTATAACACCAATGAAACGAAATAGGAGCAATAAAAAAATAACAAAATTACAAAATGTAAACGAAGCATGTGTAAAATAATTTTGGAATAATTATCTAATAAAAACAAAAAATAATAAAATGACACAAAACCATATACTAATCATGTTATGTTAATAAATTTGCTTCTTGAACTAAAATTGTGATTAAAGCAGATCTACACTTGAAGTAACCTGGAAAAGACAGAGACTCAAGTCTGCTGAATTAAAATAAAAATTTATTTAATATATGACTTGAACATACAAGAAATAAGGCAAGCTTATTTTTCTTGTTCTCCTCGACTCCAAACATTTTTTCTCTTGGTGATGACTCAGACTAAAAGTCTGTAAAATGCCAGGACTCAACACTTATTGAACTTTAAATATTTTATTGAATTTTCCTTTTTGAATGTTTTGTTGTTCAGGGGGCAAATTTCTGCAAGTTTGAATGGCTGGTTTTTCTTCATGAGGCCATCCAGATGAGGAAAGGCAGTATAACAGCCAGTAGCACAGAGCACAGACTCACAGCCTGCAGGTAAAGCACCAAACACAGTGCCAGCACTGCCGCTGACTTGGCAACACGCTGACTCAGTAGCAGCTTCCTCATCGTCTTACAGAACTGATGAGGAGAAGAAGAAGAAAGGCAATAATGTAAAACCATCTATTATAGTGATGGTAATTTAAAACCCTTAATCTGCTCGTCTTATAGTGTGAGGAAAGAAATACACTGACGTGTATAGGGGGCAAATATTCAGTTTTGTGTTGAAATGAATTGAAAGGAAAAGTTTTTATTTTATTAGAGTGGTACCTGAAATTTTCCCAGTGTCACAGTCACAAGCCTAACTTTAGACACACCTGTTTAACTGCACTTTGACAAAAATATCTAATCGGCCAATCACATGGCAGCAGTTGAGTGCATTTAGGGCCATGATCAACCTGCTGAGCATCCGAATGGGGAAGAAAGATGATTTAAGATGATTTGTTGGGTGTTTCAGAAACGGGTGATCTGCTGGGATTTTCTCACACAACCATTTCTGAGGTTTGCAGAGACTTTTTTTTTTTCACTCCGTGTGAAAATGCCTGGTTGATGTCAGATGTCAGAGGTCAGAGAGTGTCTGGTTTGACTGATAGCAAAGCAACAGTAACTCAAATAACCACTCGATGCAACCAAGATATGTAAAAGACCAACAGCAGCAGATAACTGCACCAGGGGTGTCACTCCTGTCAGCTAAGAACAGAAAACTAAACATACAGTTTGCACGGGATCACCAAAAACAGAACATTGGACAACAGAAGATTTGAAAAATGCTTCTTGGTCTGATGAGTCTCCATTTCTGCTGCAGCATTCAGATAGTAGAGTCAGAATTTGCTGTAAACAGCATGAATCCATCCTGTCTTGTAACAACAGTTCAGGCTGCTGCCAGTGGTGTAATGGTGCTGAGGATTTTTTTAAACCTACAGCCCATCTGAGTATTGCTGCTGACCATGTCCGTCCCTTCTTGTACCCATCTTCCTGATGAATAGTTGCCCCTAACATGCCACAAAGCTCAAATCATCTCAAACTGGTTTCTCAAACGTGACGATGAGTTCGCTGAGTTGAAATGGCATCAAAAGTCACCGGATCTATTTGGGACCTTTGGGAAGTAGTAGAACTGCTCATCATGGATGCTCAGCTGACAAATGTGCAGCAACTGTGTGACGACATCATGTCAATATGGACCCCAACCTCAGAGGAATGTTTCCAGCACCTTATTTAATCTGGACCACTAAGAATTAAGATGGCTCAGAAGGCAAAAAGGAGGCCCAACCCAGTACTAGCAAGGTATACCTAATAAATTGGCCAGTGAGTGTGTGTTCTTTTGGACTGCAGTGCAGAGTTTAAAATCAGCACTGTGTTTCCACTAGATGGAGTAGTTGCACAGTAATCTGGTTTTCATAGCTTTACATTTGTAGACAGTCACTTCTGAAACAAGTGAAAACCATCCACAACACATGCTTTTGTGCTTGTTTATCAGCTGACCGATAAATTGTCTAATCTTAAAGGTACTGCCATGCTACCACACAGCTGTCTTTAATTACAACTTTCGCTTTTTTACAAGTCTTCTATCCAAATGACGTTCTTTAAGCCGCTTTGCTCTTTTTAAATTTCACTTTAATTGCCACACTCGTCTTCCTCCAGTTCATGCACTGCCTTCTTTCACGATTATGGTACATGCTTTTAATCGCATGCTGCAATCAGACGGCCTCGGAACAATGCAGCAACAACAAAAGAGCTTTCACTCAGGGCCTGTTGCTGCAACAGGGAGGCTTAACCCTATTAAAGAGGCAGGCTGGTCTGATCTGTGGTCAGTGTTAATCTGCAGCAGGAAACAACTGCTTCGCAGCTGAAGTGTAGGAAAGAAGCATGATCTGATGTGTGTTCACTGTTGGAGGAGCTGTTTGCTGTTCTTTCAGAGATTCTGAGCCTTAAGGTCAGAGTTTGGGTGAGAAGTTTTTACATGAGGATAGATTGTCCGATGGTTGTTTAAATGCATTCACTGATATGCTGTCGAGTGGCGCCCCCTAGTGAAGAATGTCACACACTGGTATTGCAGACTGAAACCGATTGAAAGCAGCAGGTTAGCAATCTGTCTGCTTTTATAAAGTGCAATTATTTGCCAACCAGGAGGATGCAGGTAATCCAAATTGTGGATTACAGGTCTCCTGTGCAATTGCCTTGCCATTAAAAAAAGACCCCCAAGAGATTAAAGATGTTGGTGAACAGCTGGTTGACCAGATTGGTTGCTAAATATGAAGAAATTCAATGAAATTGCTCATTTCCCCTGATCGCAAGGAGGTTCCTGTCCTGTTCTTGCTTTACTGTGACAGTCAGTTACCTTCATAGTTTAAACATCACAAGCGTTTCAACTGCTATTTCAGCAGCTTAACTTCTTAATTCCATTTTTCATTTCGAAAGTCAGGAGCAGGATTTGAATCCATGCCGCCCACTGAGGAGTTGGACCTTGAATGTTGAATTTTGTGGCATTTACCCACCCAGAGACGAACAAGTGGTGCCATTACAGCTGCTTTCAGTGCTTCCACATAAACTGAGGAGAACTACAATAATAAGTTGAGCTTTCTATCAGCTATAAAAGACAAACTGACAACAGTCGTGCAGTTGTGTGATTGATTTTCCAAACGTGACTTTAAGATGCATCTATTAATAAGAAAAAAACACATTATCATCTCTAAGATCACCTGAAATGTCTGGAAGCTCATGACAGTGCCGTATCTGCAGTACATGACAAAGTGTTCACAGTTGTACCACAGCAGGCTGTAGGGCACTTCTCCCTCTAGCTTCTCTGCCCTTCTGGCCACATCCTCCCCTTTCAGCACTGCGTGGCTTAATACCTGCACACAGAAGAGAGCAGCCTGCATGTTGAAGTATGTTTGGGCAAGATCCCAAACCCCAGGATTCCTCTGTGTGGGTGTGTGTTTGAATGTTTGATAAAATGCTCAAGCACAGGAAAAAAGTGTTTGTATGACTGTGTGAATAGGACTTGTAGTAAAAAAGCACTTTGAGGTCTCAGTAGTAGCAGAACAGTGATTAAGTGCCCGATTACAGTAGGAAAGTGCTTTATATTCACAATTGTAGTAAAAAAAAAAAAGAGCACTCAAATTGTAGTAAAAAGGCACTTAATATTGGTGAAAAGCGCTATATAAGTACACGAGTATTTACCATAACCCTACGTTGCCTGCAGCTGTTGCCACATCTATAATCCCTTCAGATTAACATTTATTTAGAAGGTTAGTTCCCAGTTTGTTGGCCAGAAACATTTGAAAAACAACATCGTGTTCTCTCTTTTTCTCAGTTTAAAGCTATAAAAGGTGTTGCTTCACAGGCAAGTGTTTCTCTTTTTACTCACTAATTTGGATTAACCCAACAGTGGGTTCATGTATATTAAGCCCACAGTCTAGCATAAAAATAGTATAAAGAATCCTTAAATGTAACTTTATGACATCTCATACCAATAAAGTGCCTTTGGGTGTATTACTATTTAGACTAAGGATTTATCAATAATAGAATAATGTGTTAAGTACTTTAATTATAAGATGTTAAAGAAGTTAAAATGTTTGTTTTGTCCTGATGTCACCTTATCCATAGGGTTGACCCGTATGTCTGCTCCATAGGCAAAGTCCTCTACTGAGTCCACCCTCACACTGCCACACTGAAGACACAAGACACGGGTTAGATCTCATTTACGACTGATTCTTTACCTGCTGTCATGTGATATGAGAGAATAAGCTGTTGCACATTAAACCGGATGCTCAGCTGCTGCACCACTTCGTGTACCTTAGCCAGTACTCCAAGTAGGAGTCTGGTGTTGGAGACCATCTGACTGATCCGATACTGGTCACTGGAGATGACGGGCATGATGTCTGGGATGAAATGAGCTACTCTGTGGAAAGGAAAGGAGTCATGAAAAATAAATGGAAAGTGTGAGTCATTGGTGAGAAAGGAAGGAAAAACATTTTCACTTTTTTGAAACAGAATTTAAACCTTTGAACTGTTTCACTGATATTCTAGCTGTCTGTCACCCTTACCTGTCTCCACCCAGGTAAATCCCAAAGTGTATGAAGAGAGTCCTGGGAACCTCCAGCAGGTCTCCTCTGGTGAATATTGTGTCATATTTACTCTTCCTCTTCTCCCCTCCATGACACTCCGGCTCCTCTTCACTCTCCTTCTCTTTCTTCTTCTCCGCCGGTGGCTCGAATCCCGAGGCTGAGATAAAAAGCAGACCGAGGAGCGGCAGGGGAAACATGTCGAGAGGAGACCAAGGGGAAAGTGGAGCTGTCTGCGGTGTGGTTTTGTTCTGCTGGTGGGTGGGGCAGAGAGGGGATTAGAAACTGCTGGGAACCTTTAAGAGCCTTTTTTGAGCAGCACACTCTACAGTCACATTTTACATTGTTGACGTTGATCTCTAACAACATTTTAGAGTCTTAAATGTGATCAAAGATCCGTGCCTTGGTCACAAATAAACTTTAAAATCTTGATGCAGAATCTCAAACTTGATTTGAAACATAATCTTACCATCTGTCAGATAATATAAGCTGCAGCCATTGTTTCCATGTAGTTGTAGTTCCCACATGTCACCAACAGATGGAAGTAACAGTGTACCAATCCACAGAAGACTACGTTTATAATGAGAAACATGAGAAGCGTTGTATGAAGCAAAACACTTGGGACGAAGCTTGAAAGTGGATATTTGGTGTGACCACCTTTATTCTTAAAACAGCCTGAATGTTCTATTGTAATTTTTATAAGTAGTCTTGAGGAATAGTTCTCCAGACTTCCTGAAGGACATCCAAAACTCTTCTTTGGATGCTGCCTGCCTTTCGTTCTGTTCTGTCAAAATGATCCCACACTGCTTCAGTAATGTTGAAGTCTGGACTCTGGGGAGGCCGATCCATGACTGATAGTGTTTTTGTATCCAGGTATGCTTTTACTGCACCGGCAGTGTGTGTGTTTGGGATCATTGCTCTGCTGAAAAATGAAGCTGCTGCCAATCAGATGCTTTCCAGATGGTATTGCACGGTGGATCATACATTTTTATGTTGGACGCTACTTTTCATCATTTCATCAAAATCCCCAACGGCACTGAAATGCAGCCCCAAATGTTTCAGTGTTGAATCTCTTCACTTTGTCAGGTCTTTGAATTTCATTGGTAAAAATCATTTACAAGACTTAAAAATTCTAACAAAAGGAAAGTAGTTTTTCTAACTTTCACATCCTTGACTGACAGAAGAACCTCGGAGACTCCAACAAGGGTGGAATTGACGATGTGGTTATGTGGCTGATAAGGAATACAAGATATGTTTGCTTCCATTTCCTTTATTTACATATAAAACACAGCACATTGTTACAAAGGTAAAAAATAATTCTGTACAAAAGCTTGTGACTGTTAGGAAACAATCAGGTCATGTAGACTATCTGCAGACATTTACACACGAGCTTCACCTGGTTACAGTACTAAAAGGAACATTCAAACGGAGGGAAATTAAACGACTGACTTTTAAGACGGTCAAGATGGAAAGAGTTAATTTTTTTTTCAAGTCAATAAACCCTTCAGAACCGTATGTATGGTCTCAATAGAAAAATAAATAAGTCATCTTTGGTTCCTTTACCAGCACAACCTTTCACCTTGAGACATCATTAGTCAACCAAATTGCGTTGGAGACACAACATTTTTGAGTTTTGGTGAATTTTGAGCCTGTTGCTAATTCTGTTAACTACCCATCTCCAGTTTTTCCTCTTTTTAAAAAAGACAAACAAAAAACTGAAAAAATAAAAAGCAAATCACTTTCTGTGCAGCAGAAAAAAGCTACCAGATGGTGAAGTACAATTTTAAAAAGTTTTTTGAAAAGTTAAAATGTTTGCAGAAGACTGCGTTCACACTGTTGGTCTTCCAATATGGCGGCTCAGTGAGCTCTGAACCAGCGGTAAGGCTTGAACGCTGACAGTAAGTGCAGCTCCAGGCGGCTTTTAGCTCGCCATCCACAAGGTGAAGGGGATGAGGAAGGCTGGCAGGGCGGTGCTGACGGATATTCCCATATAAGCCATGGAAAGGAGCCCTAGCAGTGCTGTCAGCATGGCGTTTCGCTGGTCCCGGATCAGCAACTTCAGCCACTCGCAAAACTGGAGAGAGAGGACGAAAACGGGCACAAAATTAATTATGATCATATTAATAGAGCAGCTGAAGAGCTTTAAATGTGACAAGACAAATATAAACTCAGGATTAATTTTATTTCTCAGTGAACAGAGAGGAAAAAACCCTAATCAAATCAACGTGACACAGTTTTTAAAACCAGGGCAACTCCCCAAAACACTCAGCAGTTTTCCAAGGTGTAAAGCAGGTAGGTTGGTTGGTCTATAGGCCTTTTTTTTTTCAATTTACACCCAGTGATTCGCTCAATACACAGATAAAACTATTAGACACAGGATAAGTTCACTCTACTCCCTCCCCCCAAAGACTACCCAAAAAGCTCAAATCAAAGAGCTTTTTGTGGTTGATACAAATGAAGCAAAGCACCAGTCTTAAGACTTTCTCTAAGCCGACCTCTTGTAGCAGAATAACGACCATAATTGACCTGATGTTTATTTTTGTGAGGGGCCCTCAGAGGTCCTTTTAAGAGCTTCTGTTGGCCCCTAGCCTCCCTTGAAATGAACCTGCAGAGGCAGACTCTGAGGCTGCAGACAGGTCTGATGTTTAGGTTAGAGATTGCAGGAAGTGAAACTTGATCAGGGGAAAGTTTCTCTGCTGCAAGAGAGAAACCACAGTCTGTTCTTTATTCCTGCTGCGTTTAGCTTCAGTTTCATTATAAGATAGGATAATATTTTATATACAGCAAGAATTTTCATTTTGTATGTGTGTTCAGAAATGGATATATACATATATATTTTTAATGTACAAGAAAATAAACTTTTAAATGTATTTTTCCTTTGTTTGTTTTTTTTAGCTGAGGAGCATGTACAGCTTTCTACCACTAGAGGTCTCTCTTCTGCACATTGTGCAAGACAGCGCCCCCTGTGACGTTAACTGGTTTGCCTTTTGTTTTTTTTACGTGTAGGTCAAGTGCATTAAGCCCCAGTTCCACAGGCCTACAGACTGCTTGCCAACCACTGGTCGCTAGGGAAACTGTAGCTGTGTCCCAAAACTGTGTATATACTTTAACGGGGTTGGTGGCGTGAAAGTGGTCGTAAAGATGTATTTGGTGGTGCACTAAAAACATCCTCGCGATTGACTTGGTCGCTAACTGATAGCTGCGGTCACCTGCAGTTTGTGTGAAAGATGCTGAGTTGTTATGACTCGCCAAGCAGTAGTGACACTGATAACGCAAACTGTAAATCAGGAATCATTGACCTTCAAAGTAAGAGCTGCCTTCTTTTTTTTCTTTTTTACATGTGTGTGGGTTTTTGCAGTAAGCCACAACTTTTACTGTGTTCAGTTTTTTGAGTCACACTTTTTTAAAGATTCACTAAAGCTTAGAGTGTAAAATCTGTATTTAACGCAAACTATTGGCAACCATGGCAACCTTCCTCTAATGACCAATGCAATCACAAGGAAGTTGTTGGTGCAGCGCCCTTCAGCAACCTAGGGACCGTTTCATTGTGGGGTCTTTACCTTAGAATATAAAGCCCCTTTAGGAGACTATATAGATAAAATGAATAAATGAAAATAAAATAAAATGAAATGAATAAAATGAATCAAACTGAATAGACTGGAGGTTCCCAGGCGGTCGCTGACCGGTCTCTATGTGTGACTGAGGCACTGCTTAAACACGAACAAAGAAAAACAACAGAAAAATACAATGTTTGCTGAGTTATCCTAGCTAGCAAGTAAACTGTTAGCTAAAAATAGCTTTGGTGCTCAAATAATAATAAATGATATTCCTGAGTGTTAAATACTCAATATATTAATTACCTGTCAGTTTTTTTGTTTGTTTTTACTTTTTGGTGCTTTTATGTCAAATGTAATGAACATTTCACTTCGAACTTTTTACTTTGAACTTAGATGTTCAGAGGAACTGGTGAAAATGGTGTAACATGCTAATAATCTGTTTTCTCATTAGCATTTTGTATTAGCACGGGGCATAAAGTAAAGCTGAGGCTGACTGGAGTGTCTCTAGTTTTTCAGATATTTGGACAAACCCAAAAGGACTGCACCCATCTGAACTCAAACAGCCTCAAACAGAGTTGCTTCTGTGATGCCTAACCACAATCTGAATTAACCACAGAGAGGTCAGCTTTCTGATGTGCAGGAGCCTCTGCTGCATCATCATCATTATCATCATCAGAGCGTACCAGCCCAGATTCTGCTGCTGCCTTTTGGTTTCTGGCAGGCGACTCTGGTCTGAATGCAGCTCTTGTTCTCAGGACTTTTCCAAGGAGTGACCCAGATTTTCCTTTTCTGCTCAGAAGCAGCTTCACATTCACTTGGAAACAAAGGCAGAGAGCTGTAAATGTTGTTTTTAATGTCTGAAAATGAAGACTTAAAGCTCTTGAATAAATCACTGCGGTGAACAGAGTTAGCTGCACAAAGAGACCCCCCCCCCCCCCACACACACACACACACATTCATTTTGGATGTGTTTTTAGCCGTGATTATTGCTATTATGGCTTCTTTCCACTCCTCTCTTCTACTCTCTGTAGGACTTTTAAAGATCTGTGGACAGGAAATAAGTTGCAGCCAGACTAGAGCATGGCAGAACACAGTGAGCTGGTTCTACAGCAATAATAATAACTAACTACTGACTGTTTGTGAACCTAAGCTGCAAACGATGCTGTGATCCTGTTTGCTGTGATTCTTTTTATTTTTAGGCCACTTAAGTGATAAAAGCTACTATGTTAAAGTAACGTCATTGCATTCAATCAATAATAATAATGTCATGTAGGTGACTATTTACTTTTAGTGTGTTTCACTGTGAAAACTGTTGTAATATTACTTCATCAGTCTAAACAGATGTCAAACATGCGGTTCGTGGTCTAGAATCAGCCCGGCAAAGGGTCCGATCTGGCAAAGTGGATGGCTTTGAAAAGATGTAAAAACCAAAAAGGATGAGGGCATGAATCTTGTTCTATTTCCTCGTTAAAAATGTGTAATGACACCAGAGTTTGAGCTGTGAATGTCACCTGAGGTCTGAGTCAGTGTCACGTTTTCTGCCAGCACCCACGGCCATCTGCACCAAACTAGGTAACAGATAAAGAGTTCAGATTCAGATTTTTTGTGGCCCCACATTTAAAAATCCAGCCTCAAGTTCACAAACCATCTACACATTCAAAATCGAATGACTGCTGTAAAAGAAAAGGAAAACAGGGCTTTGTTTACAGCCTTTTAAACACGCTTGGATGCACCTCGACTCCACATTCAAAAGGTTGAGAATAAATAAAGATTTACAGCAGAACAAACTGTTTCTGCTTACCGTGAATAAAGTGTATCACTGTGAAGCATCAGTGCAGCCCTGTCACTGTCGCTCTGATGTTGCGCCAAAAATTACACTTAAACTGTCATAAATGACTTGTTGGCCTATAATTTGTTAAAATGTGTCACACATCTGTCATAAATGATACGGAGTCACTCTGAGTGTCAGTGACACCAAAAATTTGTTTTTCAAGATCGATCTGGCAAAGAGGGCAATAAACCTTGTGGCAAATATAACTTAAAGTTTGTTTACAGAACTTTTTTTATAATGGAAATACAACGACACATAAACAGAGCAGGTTCTCCTTCATCGATCCTGTTCACTGCGATGTGTTTACCATCAGGAGAGATATTAGACATAAAACACCCAGAAAACACGCCGGGTCGGTCTTGGGCTCGGGCTCACCTTGTCCGTCTGCAGGCTCTGCGCGGTGCCGTAGCGGCAGTAGGTGACGAAGTGCTCGCAGTTGTTCCATAGCAGGCTGTAGGCGACAGTGCCCACCAGCCGCTCCGCCCGCAGCGCCACCTCCTCCCCGGCCAGAGGGCTCTTGCGCACCGAGCGGTCCATGGCGTTCAGCAGGATCCCGGCGCCGTACGCGAAGTCCTCCACAGAGTCCACGCGCACGCTGGCGCGCTTCGCGATGACTCCTACCAGCAGCCGTGTGTTGGTCACCATCTCCTCGATCTGGCGGATGTCGGCGGTCAGCGCCGGGAGGATGTCCGGGATGAGATGCGCCACCCGGTCGTCGCCCAGGTAGATGCCAAAGTGAGTGAAGAGAGTCCGGGGAACCTCCAGCAGGTCTCCCCGCTGGAACCGGTGAGAGGCTGAGGCGGGCAGCGGCGGTGAGTCTTCCCGGTCACAGCGCTTGCTGGTGGGCGGCGGTTCTGCGCACTCTACGCCCAGAGGAGGCAGCAGGCTGGAGAGCTTGATGTGCGCGAGGAGGAAGAGCTTCTCCAGGAGGAAGGTGAGCGTGTCCAGCATGGTGAAGCTGAAGTAAACCGGTCTGTGATCACTGATCTGCTTCTCTGTGGCCTCCTCTGCGCACAGCCACGAGTTTTCCTCCTCACTGTGGATGGGAGGGGGCGTGACGTCATGACCGCAAAGAGAGGCTGCAAGAGAAAAGCGGGTGTGGGACTGGGAGAGGGGGCCAGAGAGGGGGGAGCTCTCAGGGATCTGCAATAGGTTTGTGAGTCAGGTATGAGGCCACGGCAGAAAAACAAAAACAGAACAGAGCTCAAACCACAGAGCGTCGTCCTCCACCGCGTTCACCACCTCCACACCAGCCAAAATGCAGAGAGGTCACAACTTCCTAGCACAGCAAAATGTGGCTCTCACATATTCATCACAACCACCTTCCTGGGAACTGTGCTGAGGTCGCAGCTTTTCCAAAGTCACCAAATGGCCTAACACACACACACACACACACACACACACACACACACACACACACACACACACACACACACACACACACACACACAGGGAGGCAGAGTGAGCTGGCAGTGTGTCTGCAGAGCTGTGTGTGTTTGTGTGTGTGTGTGAGCTGCAGGCTCAGCTCCTGTTTGTTAAACTCAGAAAACTGATTAGTAAATAAAGTCATTATTCTTGGTGTCACTTTAAACTCCTTGTTTACTTCCGAGCTTCCACCAAAAATCCCTGTGGGGCCTTTAAACACATCATCACCTCTGGAGCTGGAAATGCCAAAAAAAGGACATAAACTGCAGTTCCTCTAACGACCACTGGAGGCTGGGACTCCCACAGACTCCTGCGTTAAAGTGTTGAACTTTAAATGAACATGTTGACAGACTCCTGCAGAAACAGTTTTGATCTCTGTTGCTAACTTAACCCATCATAACAACTGTTAGGGGTGTGGCCTTTTGATTGACTGACAGGTGAATGGCGACTAGGTGGTTGTAGCAGCTAGTTCAACTTCACTAATTGGACTCACTGAACTGGACCTGTGGACTAGCCCTTTACCAGCTGAACTGGTAATTTAGCTCAACTCGGTTTTAGTCATTTTCCATAACAATTGAGGACCACCTAATGTGCGTGTGTCATTATAGCATCACAGCCAATAGTCCTGTGACGTCATTTATACCTGCTGTGGCTTTTCATCAGACTTGATGGTCCATGGCATTGTTTTTGTAGGCATTTACCGTAGCCTGGTACCAGGTACTCCTTTCTCTCTTCTTCTTTTTATTTCTATTATTCTATTCTATGGATGGATGATTCTATTCTTCCCTTTTTCCCCTGCTGATATTTCAGCTGTTCTTCTGCCTGGTAACAGATTTGGGGTTTCAGCTTAGATGCATCCATATATTAGCATATCTTGCTAATATATTTTGAGCCATAACTGACATATTTAGCATTTTTAAAATAACTAATTATGACCCAAATTCATTATACTTTAAAAAATCCTCCTGTGAGACACTGGCAACCCCCCCCCCAAAAAAACAAACAAACAAACAAACAAACAAATAAACAAAAAAAACAAAAAAAGACTTGGCATGAGTTGAATTCCCACAATCCCCCCACTCTCTGCATGGCCATACAGCTACAACTCTGGACACCTACACCAATTAAACTTGCTGAGAGGCATCGTAAAAGTTATCACCCCCAGCTGCATTAAGCTAACATGCTGTATAGATAGGTGCCAGATTTCTAATTGGCGCAAAGAAAATATAAAATATAAAAAAATACAACCAATAAATATAAACGTCTGCAAACTGAAACATAATTAAAATAGAGGATTCATTAGATGAGCAGTGAGGAAACAATGACGGTGTACTCAACACACTGTATAAAAGTTCTGGAACAATTTCAGGACTTTCTTTTGGCTCAACGTAGATTTTCTGGGAGTGATTACACACCTAAGCCTGATTAGTCTCTATATAGTTCAGGCAGAGTCATATACTAATTTTTGTTTTTGCTCACAGCCACAGGAAGTCACTGGAGGGGAAAAAAATAGTTACATGTCGCTCCAGAGCAGCAGCCTTTAAAGCTGGGTCACCTTTGGTTATTAGACGAAAGGACCTCAGTGAGTCAAACTATGGAGTTCATTTTGTGTCACTGATCCATGAATGGCTTCAAATCAAATGAGGTTTGCATTTCACAGTTGAGAAAATTAGCTTTTCTCTAGCAGCTGAGGTTTTTAAAGCCTTTACAATCGAGGCGGAATTTGTCCAACTCATAAAGATGTGACAAAAGCATTAATAACTGTTTCTAAGAGATAACAATGGCTTTAATTTGGCGACGCCCTGCACAACACTGTAGATCTGCCTGTTAAAAGTGCAGAACCATTCCCTAAAAAGTGTCTGACAAAAGCTGTTTTACCTGCACTGTCCTCACACGAGTTTAAGGTTAAAGTCTACGCTATGTCCGATGTAACTGAATCGAACACTGTGGCTGCTTTGCATGTGTGAAAACAGATTTAATTACCAATGCTGAGAGCAGCAGTTGTAGTCAGGAGGACAGAAGCTGTTTTCATCCACCTCTCATTTCTGTTATTCATTCTTCTCCTGCCTTTCTTCCTTCAGAGAAGAAGGGGATTGGGAGGGGATTAAGGGTCGATTATAGAAACACACACACACGGACACACTGAGCCGCCATCCCCCTGCTGAGACAGCCTAACTGGTGCTGAAAGATTGAGGAGGGATGAGATGTGCCTGCTGAATGAGTGTTGATGTGATCCCTGCTGAGACGCTGCTAAAAGGTGAATGGAGTTGAGTGACAGGCTGCTCAGCGGGTGTGTGGGTGTACCTATGAATCTGTTCATGTGGGGACCAGGAACTATTTCAGACCTTGTGAGGACTTTGTGCATGAAGGCATTATGTCTGGGTTAAGTTGTTATTTTGTTCTCATTTTTTTAACTCGATGGATTTTTTAATCTTTAGTTTCACTTTGATCTTCTTCTTTCTGTCGTTATTTTGTGTCTGTTTGTGGTTGTTATGAGTTAGTTTGCATCTCTGATACTGGTCATTGTCCCTGCCTCTTTTTGGTCGTTGTGAGTGTGATAGTTGTTTAGCACTTCTTTGCAAATATTTGCATCTTTTTCTCTCTTTCAGAAAACTCTACGTGACCTTTCCAAACCATTGTTATTAACGACGTCTTCAGCCATGACAGTGAAGATGAGCTAAACAGTGATGACATATATGCTGTACAACATGTGTTGTACAACACATCAGAGACTAGCATGTGTACTGAATATTGGAATAAAAAGTTAACTGTTATTAAGTTGCCAATGTCAGATACATGCTAGCTAACGGCATATGTTAGCGGTAACATTATTAATTTGTGCAATTATATGAAATCAATGAATCACGTGTTGAACATGATATTATCACTGTACACGGGTTAGCTGCAGAAGTGATTTGACAGGCTAAGCTAGCATTTCTAATCAGACCTGATTGTGTCAGTAATAACATTTGTACAGGCGCTGGTAAATAGCTTTTTTGTGTTAGCAGGGTCACTAGTGTTAGCTAACCTTAGCAGAAGAAACACAGCTTACTGGGGATCTATGCTTCAGCGACAAATCTGAAGCTATATCATAACCGCAAACCCCTCTGAAACTTATGTAGGTTAAAGCTGTGCTATAACCTGCAGCGTACCTCCCTAGAAATATAACTTCACATCAGGTCTACGCAGCCTGCAACTACTGTGATTGTTCAGTATTCCTCATGTGCATTGATCGTTACTTTTTCCCTACAGTTGAACCATAACAGCCCCAAAAGGACTCAGAAAAGTCAGCAAATTCAGCGATTGACGAAACTATGGATGTAAGAGGATGTACAAAGAATTGGAAAAACTTGAGAGACAAATGTGTTTATCCCCAAAGAAAACTGACCACAACAAAGACAGGGACCCAGAAGAGGAACAATCCCCATCTCTAACTTATGTACAGTGGGGCAAAAAAGTATTTAGTCAGCCACCGATTGTGCAAGTTCCCCCACTTAAAATGATGACAGAGGTCAGTAATTTGCACCAGAGGTACACTTCAACTGTGAGAGACAGAATGTGAAAAAAAAAAATCCATGAATTCACATGGTAGGATTTGTAAAGAATTTATTCGTAAATCAGGGTGGAAAATAGGTATTTGGTCACCTCAAACAAGGAAAATCTCTGGCTCTCACAGACCTGTAACGTCTTCTGTAAGAAGCTTTTCTGTCCCCCACTCGTTACCTGTATGAATGGCACCTGTTTGAACTCATCATCTGTATAAAAGACACCCGTCCACATCCTCAAACAGTCAGACTCCAAACTCCGCCATGGCCAAGACCAAAGAGCTTTCGAAGGACACCAGGAAAAGTATTGTAGACCTGCACCAGACTGGGAAGAGTGAATTTACAATAGGCAAGGAGCTTGGTGTGAAAAAATCAACTGTGGGAGCAATCATCAGAAAATGGAAGACATACAAGACCACTGATAATCTCCCTCGATCTGGGGCTCCACACAAGATCTCATCCCGTGGGGTCAAAATGATCATGAGAACGGTGGGCAAAGATCCCAGAACCACACGGGGGGACCTGGTAAATGACCTGCAGAGAGCTGGGACCAAAGTAACAAAGTTCACCATCAGTAACACACTACAACGGCAGGGAATCAAATCCCGCAGTGCCAGACGTGTTCCGCTGCTGAAGCCAGTGCATGTTCAGGCCCGTCTGAAGTTTGCCAGAGAGCACATGGATGATACAGCAGAGGATTGGGAGAATGTCATGTGGTCACATGAAACCAAAGTAGAACTTTTTGGTATAAACTCAACTCGTCGTGTTTGGAGGAAGAAGAATACTGAGTTGCATCCCAAGAACACCATACCTACTGTGAAGCATGGGGGTGGAAACATCATGCTATGGGGCTGTTTTTCTGCCAAGGGGACAGGATGACTGATCCGTGTTAAGGACAGAATGAATGGGGCCATGTATCGTGAGATTTTGAGCCAAAACCTCCTTCCATCAGTGAGAACTTTGAAGATGAAACGAGGCTGGGTCTTCCAACATGACAATGATCCAAAACACACCGCCCGGGCAACAAAGGAGTGGCTCCGTAAGAAGCATTTGAAAGTCCTGGAGTGGCCTAGCCAGTCTCCAGACCTCAACCCCATAGAAAATCTGTGGCGGGAGTTGAAAGTCCGTGTTGCTCGGCGACAGCCCCAAAACATCACTGCTCTCGAGAAGATCTGCATGGAGGAATGGGCCAAAATACCAGCTACTGTGTGTGCAAACCTGGTATAGACCTATAGTAAACGTTTGACCTCTGTTATTGCCAACAAAGGTTATGTTACAAAGTATTGAGTTGTATTTTTGTTATTGACCAAATACTTATTTTCCACCCTGATTTACGAATAAATTCTTTACAAATCCTACCATGTGGATTCATGGATTTATTTTTCACATTCTGTCTCTCACAGTTGAAGTGTACCTCTGGTGCAAATTACTGACCTCTGTCATCATTTTAGGTGGGGGAACTTGCACAATCGGTGGCTGACTAAATACTTTTTTGCCCCACTGTAGCTTACCTAAATTACCCCTCAAGCTCCACAAGGATTCTCAGCAGAAGTCTAAAACAGGCCTTAGAAGTTTAAGTCTGTATTGTGCTTGAAGCTAGTTGTTTGGTAACGTTAGTGGACTAAATTCAAATTCAAATTCAAATTCAAATTTTATTTGTCACACACACACAACCATACACAGTATGACATGGGGGTGAAATGCTTGTAGCTGTACAATGCCCGACCATTAAATGACAGAAGAAAAGTTTTACAATATTTACAATTTACTACAAAAATTTACAAATTAACTTAGGAATTTACAGTAAAGAATGTGCAAATAGCAGAAGAGATTATAAAGATAAGGATTATAAATTATAGGAATTATAGGATTATAGGAAATGTGTGGTGGTGCGTGTGGTGACGTGTATGAGAGTCCAGTCTTATAGTGACGTGTTTGGGAGAGTCCAGTCCTACACCTGGTTCAGGCCCCGAATAGCCTGGGGGAAGAAGCTCCTCCTCATTCTCTCTGTTTTGGCCTTAAGGGAGCGGAAGCGCTTCCCAGACCTCAACAGTGAGAAGAGTCCATTGTTGGGATGGGAGAGGTCCATCATAATCTTCCTAGCTTTGGACTTGCACCGCTTGGTGTAGATGGACAGCAGGTCAGGGAGCTCTGATTGAATGATGCGTTCGGCTGAGCGCACCACCCTTTGCAGATCTCGTCTGTCCTGCTTGGTGCTGTTCCCAAACCAGGTGCAGATGTTTGCCGTCAGGACGCTCTCGATGGTGCAGGAGTAGAAGTTCTTGAGCACCTTCAGTGGCAGATGGAAGTCTCTAAGTCTTCTGAGGAAGAAGAGACGCTGACGGGCTTTCTTAACCAGGGTGTTGATGTGACAGGACCATGACAGGTCCTGAGTGATGTGGACACCCAGGTATCGGAAACTGTCCACTCTCTCCACTGGCGTGCCACTGATGTTGAGGGGTTTGTAATTCCTCGCCTGCTTTGTAGTGAAGTCCACGATCAGCTCCTTAGTCTTGCTGATGTTTAGGAGGAGGTTATTCTCCTGGCACCAGGTCTCCAGGTTCCTAATCTCCTCCAGGTAGGCCGTCTCGATGTTGTCGGAGATCAGGCCCACAACAAATTTCTAAGCTAGCGTTAGTTAGTGTTGCTAACTGTCGACTGTCATAGACTTTGTTAATCTTATACTAGACAAATTTACACATTATGACAGCACAAGGGTTAGTAAGAAAAAGTCAACTAGAAGCTATAACAATTCTACAAGTAACTCTTACTATTTACGAATGATTGCTATATAGAGTAAATACACAAATAGAAACATCTTTGTATGTACATAAAGTACATTGGGGTGGCAATATGTAGTCCTTTGTGTTTGCATTTGTGTACAGTACAGTCTAGTTTGACTGCTGTCAGGATGAAGAATCTGTGATAGTGTGCGATGAACATCACATTGTTTGGATTTTCACGGAAAACTTCATGCTAAGCCCTTCACAGTTAAAAAAGAAAAGAAAATGATTTTAATACATGAAAAAGTTACATAAGTGTTTCTGTGTCTACTTACGTTTTATTTAATTCATTTAGCTAATTATGTTTTGTGTCTCTTCTTTGTTGCTTTCATCTTTTGTGTTTTTTGTCTCATTTTGAAGTAAGGCCTTGGTTTACATCAGTTTGCATTTGTTGCGTGTCTGTTTTCTGTGAAGTTAGTTTTCGTCTGTTTGTGGTTGATTATTTTGTTTTCAGTCATTTTATTGTTTCTACAGTTGCATGCATCTTCCTGTTTCTGTCAGCACAAGTAGATCTGGATCATTTTCTTTATATTTGTTGTTTTTCCAGAGCATTCTGTGTTACTTTGAAGCAGTCTGTTGGAGTGCATTTATCCTTTATTGCCTGATAGTGTTACAGCCAGCGCAGGGCCTGCTGTGAATTGGCCTGTCTGGATGTGTCCTGGCTGCTCTTTTGTCTTCTTAGCTGCTACTTTGAACATTTTGGAGGCCAGGTACAGGAGAGCTCCAGTATCAGAAACCCTTTACTTTGTAGCTTGTGAGCTATGCGTTTTGACTCTTGCTTCATGGAGAAGAAGGGATAATAAAAGTTTGATATTTTGATATATTTGTCCCTTTCCCCCCCCCAATCCAGCGCCCTTTTTGTTACTTCCACCACCTAACAACAGGCCTATGGAGTAGGTGACAGTGATATGGATAAATAAGAAATAAATTCAAATATGAAAGACGGTAACTCGTAGAAATATGGATCAAAATCTGGTCCCCAGTTATAAATTCAAACCTCTCTGTCAAAAAGGATTCTTACCACAACAACATGCACACATACACACATGTGTTAATGCTCTCCAGCTGCTTTGAGGAGGAGATATGGGATAAACACAGCAGCTCATGTCAAACAAAACCTACATTAGCATCTTATTACAGGTGAAAGTACTCACACTGGGCGGAGATCCTAAAAACACAATCAGAAATGGCACCAGAACTTTTACAGCCTCTCCCATGTGTGTGAAAACAAATCATACTTTTTTATGAAATCCAATATTTATAATTTTAAACACAAGAAGCATACCTTGACTTTTCTGAACCAGAGTGAGTCCTATTAAGTCAACGGACATTGAATGAGTCCTTATAAGGAGTAATAGCCATTTTATTTTAGCTATTATTATTTTGTCATTAACGACTCAGATCAAGGTACTTCTGGCATCCTCAAAACAATGTTAATTATTTCAGGGGAAACTATAAAAATAGGCTACAAGTATCTAGGTTATTATATACCCAGTGCACCAATAGAGACCACTGACAAAGACCAAAGGAAGAATTGGTTCTTGAAAAAGTGGGTTAACGTCAAATATGGACCCAACGTCAAATGTTTTTGAAGAAAACTGTTTTTTGAGGCTAATTTGAATGTAATTTAATGTGTCTGTAGGGATGGACTAGATTTTTGCATACTAATCCAATTATGGGGCAATCCTTTTGTGGAGTCGTACTCTGGGAGGTCACAGCTCCAAAATAAGACGTGAGAAAAGTGGGAAAGCAAAGTGAGAAAAGCCCAATAGACACAAAGAGGGAAGAAAAATGACCGATGGGGAGTAATTCATCTCCTTTTATCAATCTTGACAGCACAACAGAGCGACTTTTACCCTACTGAAACAATACGACTAGTTAGAGCACTGCAGGACATGCCATTAATTAAAAGAAGAGAAAGCTATCCAACTATAACGTCAATACGCTTTATAAATGAAAGGTTATTCATCTAGTTTGAGTTTTAGACTAGCTCAGAATTGATAAATTAAGAAATTGTGGAGGCAAAGTATTATTAGCATTCGTATGTGAGAAGCCTTGCGATATAAAAACCATCAAAAAATGACAGTGCAGTCTAGTACCTTTTTAGTGTTAGCTTAAAAACTAAAGCTAAGCTAAAACTTATACAACTATAAAATAATCAAGCCTCAAAGCCAGTGATAACCAAATAGGATATGTATCATGAATAAAGTTTAAGTTCATATTTAAAGAGTATAAGCAAAATAAAAAGCTTGAGCTGTGCTTAGAGTATCACACAAATATTGGTCTCAGAAAAAAAGATTTGCTAACCTAGCTTCCTACTTTAATAAAAATTTGTCTTTATTTCTCCTTCTTTATCCCACATAAATTAAGTATCACGTATAATAACAGACATATTTTATACATATTCACCACATACAGATAGAAATCGAGCAGATTCACCAACTAAAGTTAGGAATCATCTTCACTGTTATGTAGCATTACGATGTTTACCAGTTAGCTACATTTTGATTACTTTAAATGTTTATGTAGCTTATTTAACTGTTATAGTGTATTCAGGTGGCTCAGAATAATCTTTTTAGCTAAAATAATTCACAAATTTACTACGTTTTTTTGAAGTGCCTTAACCTAACCAAGTAGTTTTTATAATATAAACATGAGGCCTTGATTATACTGTACAGGACATGGACAGTTAGAGACGCAGTAGCCCTTCTTGTCAATTTATGTTGTAAATTTATGTTGCATGTAGCACCTTGGTCCTGGAGGAACGTTGTTTCGCTTCACTGTGTACTAACTGTATATAGTTGAAGTGACAATAAAGCCAACTTGACTTGACTTAAGGGCAGGTTTGCCTCAAGTATGCCTCCTGGGGCACATGGGCAGCTGACACATTGTAATATGAAGTCTGCATGGTCACAGAAAATTGGCAGTCCTGCTTGTGTCCTTCTTGGGCCCAAGCAGACACTAGTGGACTTGTAGATTCAAAGTATAATCAAGGCTTAAACAGGTTTTTAAAAAAATAAAAATAAAAACACTAATAACATTAGTGTTTTTATGTTACCATACTAGGACCTCAGTTTATGCTCACATAACCACAGACTGAAATGAAAGTAAAAGCGAGGTGGAAATTAACTAACTTGAAAACACAAAGGTCTCATAATGCATTTCTTTTTCTCCCGGTTCTCACCAGCCACCACAGTCCCAAGCTAGCGTGTCAGAGCATGATGCTAAAGGACATCGCACACATAACTGGGAGACACAGGAGAAATTTGATGAAGCTGCATTATAAAACGTGTTGGGATAAACACACATAGTTTTTGCAGCACCACCAAACTTCTTTTATGCTCCAGTAGCTACCTGGTGGTCTGGTGAGCAGATTTCAACAAGAACTTGTTTGTGAGAAACATCTCCCATCCTCCCAGACAGATTTGGAGGCCCTCAATGTGTTGCTATACCTCGCTGTGCATCAGTCCGAGCAGGACAAAAGCATTGGCGCCGTGACAAACGATTCAACAAACTGGTGACCTGCTGCTTTCACATTGATTAATGCACACACACACACTTGTTCCCATGCTGTCTGCATGTTCTGAATGTTAATCACCATCCTTCATCCTCTGTTTGTCAGTCTGATGTTCACCGTACTCTGTAGAACTGGAAAGGAATTTAAAAGACTTCCAAAATCCAACAAAATTGTTCTCTGATGTTCCACAAGGCTCCATTTCTGGACCTCTGCTTCTTCTTTCAAAGGAATACAAGTATTTTTTTCTAGACTGAAGTAGTTATGTACCCATACAGTGCCTATCACCAAATATGAATTGTATTTATCAAAAACTATTTACCAATGTTCCCTTGCTTATCATTAAAATTTTAATGTTTATTTTTGATTGCAAGTCTTTACTTATGGTCTATTCTCTTTGTTATGCTAACTGTTATTATTACACATATGTATGTTTATATACATACATACATGCATATATGTATGTGTGTGTTCTTTAAATGGTAAATGGCCTGTATTTATATAGCGCTTTACTAGTCCCTAAGGACCCCAAAGCGCTTTACATATCCAGTCATCCACCCATTCACGCACACATTCACACACTGGTGATGGCAAGCTACATTGTAGCCACAGCCACCCTGGGGCGCACTTTAATTGTAGAGAAGAAATCTGCTGTTCTTTAACAAAACGTAAAACTCAAATTACAGGAAAAATAAACAGCAAAACAGAAAAATTAAGTAAAATTAACTTAAAAAAGCTTCTTTTTTTTTAACTTTTATTAGTAACTCTGAGTATAAATGAAGGGAACAGTTAATGTAGCTTTCATATAAATTCTTATAATCCTATCCACTTTTACTGAAACATGTTTATTTGCTTATAATCTTTTGTCACTTTAAAAAAAATGCTTTGTTAAACTATCTGAGGCTGAAAAATTTAATTGGCTATTTACTTGGAGCATTTAATTGCATTTTTATTGTGCTCTCTTTTATAGTGTGGTAAAGTATTCTGTTGTTATTGTGCTGCTACTTTATCGGCACACGTTCTTTGGCGGTTTCACTCCCTGCTGGTCTGGTTTTATTTTCATTCATCGCCACAGCAGAACAGTAAAGTCTCAGAAACATACGGTACCCAATAGCTTAAATTAAACCAAATTTGGGGGTCGTTTGTTTTTTGCCTGCATCTTAAACTGTATGACATATGCATAATATACTCTACATGCAAAATGACTGGAATCTGCTCTGGAGTCCTAGAACGCCTGCTTTTAGGAACAAAGAAACACATGTTAGAGATTTCTGTCTTGTTGCTGTCGACACCTTTTGCTGCTCAGCTTCCTGTCACAAAGACAAGCTTGTTAACAAAAAGGGCACACACACAAACAGCGCAAACTGTAAGCAGAAGGTTTGATAATAAAAATATCTTTAATCTCTTTAGTATCTACAAAAATCACTTTCTATACAGAATATTTTAAATAGAAAGCAGAAAGCCAAAGAGTTAAACGTCTTCATCAAAAAATAGTAAATAAGTCTTAACATATTGCTTATAATCTTAATTTTCAGCCTATTTCAGACCTTTAATTACAAGAGTTTCGTCATTTCAAAGTACTGGTAAGTTTCAAGTAAATATTTCTAAAATGGACAAAAAACAACAATGTGCCCTTTAAGTTGGATATTTAATGAAAAAGTTACGTGATTTGATAAAATCTATGTAGTTGTACAACAGCACACATGGTTCCTCAGTAAGGCTTCATGATACCAGTTTGACTAAAGTGCATTGATTACGAATAAGGCAATGCTGGCAATTCGTACCAGTAAGAGAGAAAGCAAGAAAAAAAATCAGTGGTGAGAGGCAGTGGTTCAAATATAATAACACAGAGAAAAGCTGTTAATAAGAAAAAAGCTACCATCAGAGTTTATGTTAAAAAGCTAATGCATTAAACAAAAACATCAAATCACAAAGATCACCCACTAACTTCAAACTGATTTTTTTCCAGACTTTAAAAAGTCGGCGGCTGCTTCTGTTTCTTTTGGTTGATGTAAACCTGCTGAAATAAAAAAAAAGGCCTCTGGTGTTCCACAAGGCTCAATTATTGGATGTATGTGTTTGGACTGGCACTCTAAAACGACTGGATAGCTAAATATGAAATATGGCACAGATAACAGCAGGGAGCTTTTCTGTCCAGAGACCGTTGTTATTTAATATTGTTATTTATTACATTTTGGTTTTCTTAAGTCATGCTACAATCCCTTGATTAGCAAAGAAATGTCAAATATGTGGGGGAAAAGACTTCATAATTAAACTTAAAGATGTTTCTGTAGATAACCAAATTAAACCTTGAAGCAAAAATGTAGCACTTATTTTACAGGACACCATCACAGAACCTTCATTTTTGATAAATGAACAAGCAGTGATATAGTTAAATTATTAAAATAATCTCGACTCAAAACAGTCTTGGTTAGGATGGCCCGTACCACTACTGAAAACGACCAGGTGAAGTCAGGAGGTTGAACAGGCTTTGCATCAGTCGCTCCAGGTATGACTCAAAACTAGCTGAGGAAGTCTATATTGACATAAAAGCGTGCAAATTGAGTAAACATGCCAGAAAATGAGCATCGATTGTTTGGAAATCTTTTCTGTACACGCTCATAAATCTTAGAGTCCATGTGTTTTGGGGAGGTGGTGTTGTTCTACAATGATGAAGGGTTTCTCCACACGATTACGACAAATGTTTCATGGGAAGCAATGTGGAGGGCAGATGTGAATCTAGAGTTTTGCTCCCTTCATCATTGAGATGTGAGCACATTTCCAGATTTACATGCAAAGTGGCGACACTTGCGGCTTGTAACTTCTTTTGGTTTGGGGGTTTTATGGGAAGCGCCATTTCAAGCTCTGACTTTGACACGATGCTCAGTCGTCCCTTAAATTCGAAAGACCAGCCGATTGATTTGAACTTTTCCCGTGTGACTTTGGCACAATTTATCCTCGTGCTGCTCTGCTCTCAATTCATGTCTGGAAGGATTTGTCTTGCTGTCATTTCTTATGGTTTTATTGTGCACCAAGCTCTTTGAATGCCCATTTACAGGACAACTGTTTATTTATTGTTTTAGGCAGGCTCTCTAATGTGGCTCCTTCTCTGTGTTTGCGATCATTCGGTCATGAACATACTTTGATCTGTTTTACATTTCTGACTGTAAACTCAAACTCTCAAAGTTTGAGTCAAAGTTTAGGGAAAAAACAGAAGTCACTTAACAAAGAAATTTGAGTATGAAGATTTTGTGGAAAGGGGGATATGATTCAGAGGTGGAGGATTTTATGAGATTCGAGCCTCGACGGAAGCTGCTGAGTGACTCCGACTCCAAATTCAGTCTGTTTGCAATTATGACTAAACCGGCTGGAAGGCAGAGAGTCAGTTTGGTTGAAGGAGACGTGCATTCCTGCGGGGCGGCGAACATCGGAGGAGCCGGGTCACGCCAAGGTGAACGAGACGGGGAGAACCAGGCGTCGTGCCCGTCGAGTGTCTCCTCTGATAGCTCACAGAAAGCACTTTGTTTACCCCGTGAGGGAAACCCAAACCAGCTCTCCTTGTTCCCTGGGAGGTCAGAGGTCAGGGCAAGTCAAGATTATGAGGCTGATGCGAACAATCGGCCTCCAAACATTTTCCTGTATTGCCAACATCTGTGGCTCTGGGGTGAGGAAACTCTATTGATTCATTCAATCAGTCACTGAGTTCAAATCAAGTCCAATACAGCGTGATGACGCTTTCACAACTTTTGACCCAATTGCATGAAAGTAAAATGCAAGAAAAAAAAAGTAGTTTGGAGAGTTGTTGGCAGTTTGGCTGCCTTTCAGGTGATTCCACTCTGTTTTGTTAGGTTTCCTCTTTGAACTTGAGATTCAAAATTAGTGCTGTCAGCGTTAATCGCAGCAAATCTCCGTTAGCGAGTTAGCGCGGATCACCCCGTGCATGGGGCTGCACAGCGGCAACGCATTAGCGCGGTTAGCTCATTAACGCGTTAGCAAATTGTAGATCTAATGCTCTCGATTTAACAGGTCAGTATTATCAGTCATTACGACTCAAAAATGTAGTTCCTCTAATGTCCACTAGAGGCTGGCTCCAAAAATAAGTCAGTAACTGAAACCCTGGTTTAGTTAATAGCAACTGAGCAGGGGTGACTTTTTTTTATTAAATTAAATAAATATTTAAATGAGCTGTGTTGACTCCGGACTGTGTTGACTGTATATGGCTGCTGTGCAGTTAAATGTCCATATCGGCTAACAAGTCTGTGGTCTAGTTGTGGTGAATAAAATTTGAATATTTCATTAGCCTTTTAGCATTAATTAGCAGGTTGTGTTCTCTGTACAGCCTACGGATGAAGAGTGCTCGGTAAACTTGCTTGTGATAACGCTTCACTACAAATATGGAACACCAAAAAAACAACATGGCAGTCTTTAAATGTTAGCATTTAGTAACTGTTAGCTACCAGTTAATCTGCGTGAGGCGTAAACACTTTTTCAAGACACGAGGGAAAAATGTCCATGTCCTTGAATTTGAATTTCAGCATTATTCATTCTGACTGCAAAGGGTTACACTCATCAGCAATGATAACTTGGATTTCAGAGGATTAAGGCCCCCGTGTAAACTTGTTTGTCTTAAATTTTATCGAGGTGTATCCAGCTGAGTCCAGCTGTTTTTATGTGGATGCTCCTTTAGATGA
Source organism: Aulonocara sp. 'chitande type north' Nkhata Bay (assembly GCF_057382095.1). Taxonomy (NCBI): domain Eukaryota; kingdom Metazoa; phylum Chordata; class Actinopteri; order Cichliformes; family Cichlidae; genus Aulonocara; species Aulonocara sp. 'chitande type north' Nkhata Bay. The sequence goes on along the minus strand of NC_141346.1, from coordinate 21,229,061 downwards.
TCTAAATCTGTGGCAGATCTTGGGTTGCCGAGTCTTAGAGTCTTAGTCTACATGCCCCGCTCAGCCATATCGGAGGTACCTGAATATTTTGTGGTTTAAAGTTTGCGCATGTATATAAAATACAGATCCTGATTGTTTTTTATGATAAGAAAGACTTTTGCATTTCATGGTTTTTGAGTCATTCACATTCACACATTGCCTCAGATTTCAAAGTGTGAGAAAAACATGCTGGAAGTTGATTAGTGGACTATTTAAAAAAAAAAATAGAGGTCTTGAAGAGTACTTGGTATATGAAACTACAACTCTCACAGCAATCATTTTATATCCCCAGACTTGGAACTGTAACATTTTTAGGCCAATTGGAGACGGCTGAGCAGACGGCCCATGATGATTTGAGTTGTGGTGACCCACATGTTGTAAACATCGTGAAGCTCTAATCTAATTTATGTATAAAATGATCTTGTGCTCTTCAGGTTTCAGATGTGGACGTGATCTGGATCTATAAATGCTCCCTTTGTGTTTCTCTTGAGGTAAAAAGTCTCACTTTTCGCAAACTCTCTTTTACATCTCCGTTTGCCTCCAGCTCTTTTTCTCTCCCTCTGTTCGACTCTCAGTCCACCAGAGACTTGAGGTCAGGCAGTCCTCTCAGCTTCAAGTCCAGCAGCATCTGACCGTAGGCTTTGCCCTGAGGAGAGACAGGAAATGTGAAAGTGTGCATGCTTCCACCTTGGAGTCGTTGAGCTTTACGGCTGTGCGAGGTGTTAAAAGAGTTTCTTTGATGTGCAGCAGAGAGAAAAAGAAACTTTACCAATGCCTCTGATAAACAATGAGGGGGAAAGAAAAAGCAGAAACAAGGGAGGAGAAAAGCTTTGATGATAAAGGACACGACCTTAAGTATGACGAGAGGTTTTCCCACCTTTTAGAGGGCCTGGAGCTGCTCTGCTGTCTCTACCTTACACCAGGGTTGTCAGACTCATCTTAAGCCATCGTTTACACGTACATTTTGATTTTAAGTGAGCCGGACCAGTGAAAATACGCTTTCTGTCATAACTGCATATTTAATCCCTGAGATATCCCAATATTAAAAAAGAGCCGGAATTTCAACCGCATGCATCAACCGATTTCTATATGATGAAGAAACACTGCTGTAGAAAAGAAATCTGTGTTCTAGAAGACATTAAAGTGTTAAAAGTGCAAGGTTTGGTTTTTAATTGATTGGGTTTACATCAGTGGGCGACGGAGGTCTTTGAACACAGTGATCAGAGCTTGGTGGAGACACGAAGTCACACAGAGTGTTGTTGTTAATTTGATATAAAGTCAGAAGATATTGCAGTAAATTTACTGGGTCTGTGTCATGATAGCAGCAGAAATATGTTGTCATACACAGTCATTTCAAACACTGGATCTGTTTTCCATCTTCTATTCTGAATAAACACGAGTTTATGACATTAGTAAATCATTGCATTCTGTTTTGAATTTACATTTTACACAGACTCAACCTTCTCTTTTGCCATAGACATACTCTTATAATTGTGAATGCTCATATTATATACTTGCAAATGGTCCCCAACCCCCGGGCCACGAACTGGCACTGGTCCATGAGTCGTTTGGTGCCAGGCCGTGAGAGGTGAAGCTCGGGCTGAAATGTATGGTTTTCAGGGTTTTTAATCATTAACTCGGTTTCCCTGGGTCTTTTCCCGTGTTGTAGTTGTGTGTCTTATTTTGAAAGAAATATTTATGCGTTACCATAGTGACCAGAGAGAATTGAAGGGCAGAGGGGAGGATGTTGCAGGAACTTAAATATTGGTTTTTGATCACAATTTCATGTACCCACCATGAGAACGTCCCTGTACTGACTCGGGATATGTGCGCCTGATCGGCCCTAAAATCCTCTGGGTGCTGATTGGTTAAATTCAGAGGAGGCTACCCTTCCCCGAGCTTGGTTCTGTTGGTGGTCATTTCCTTTTAAAAGGGGGTTCCTTCTCCCCACTGCTATCAAGTGTTGCTCAAAGAGGATCTCCTGATTGACGAGGTTCTCTCTAATCAATGAATCTTGTGGACTGCTGCTGCGAAACAATATAATATGAATGATATTTAAAACACTGGATCAAAAATAGGAGCTAGAAATGGATCAGTGGGGTGGTGCAGATATTTTGAGGGGAATATTACATCTCTGATGAAGTGCAGAGACAAAGAGAGAGCTAAAGCAGGATGAAGAAGGAAAAGCATTTGTTTTTAAAGTTTGATACTGCAGTTGAAACACAAACAGCAGACTAAAGGAACACCTCAGGCCATGGATTTGCTCTTGTATATTTACATTACACCATAGTTTGGAGATGTTCTTATATGAATGAGGGGCAGCCAATCCAAACTGAGTTGGCCTAAAGAGGGAGGAGCATAAAATGGATTCAGACAGAGGATGAACTGAAGGGTTCAAAACAATCCTTGTCTCTCACCCTGGACATGTGAGTCATACAAACATACCCTGAGATTGAGCTTTTTAATAATTGGTGTAAATCTCATGAGTGTGTTTTTATTTTTATTTTGTTAGTAATAAAAAAACAATACAGGTTCCTTCACAGCCAACTGAATGACGATGCAGAAGAAAAGAGATTTCATGTTGTTCTGGTGAAGAAACGTGAGAACCGCGATGGTTTTCAGGTGCATACAGACTGAAATTAAGCTGTAGACCCACTTTGAACCAGCTGCCCCCTTCCTCGCCCATTACATGAGATCTGGAGAGACTGAACTTTCTCATTAAACTTTTACAGGCAGTGAATGGCTGAAGAGGGAGAGGAGAGGTGGTGGAAGGTGGGGATATTTCTTTCTTTAAACCAACTGCTTCAGGGGTTCGGCCGAGGATCTGATTCAGGTTAAAGTAGAAGGTTTAATGTCATTAAGTGCCCTCACAGATCCAGGAAGGGTCTGTATGTATAGATGTGTGTGTGTGTGTGTGGCCATGTGATACCTGGGGGTCACTGCGCAGAGAGGCCACTCCTCCACCTCCCAGTGAGCTCTGCAGGACAAAGTTAAGGCCGTGGATTCCTGGCAGAGTGTATCTGTGAATGACAAGGAAGAAAAAACTAAAAAAAAACCACACTCATAACCATGGTAACCAACACTTTAAAACCACACACACGGTCAACCATATGTCTTAAAAACACACACACACACACACACACACACACACACACACACACACACACACACACACCATGTGCTGGTTTGGCAGTTTATTGCACACGTTAATGTACCAAGCGGGCTTTTGATGTGTGAGCAGTTAAACGTGTGGTTTACTAGTAAAGTGTGTGTGTGTGCGTGCCTCTGTCTGTAAGCAGTTAACTGTGTGTGTGCATGTGTGTGTGAGTGTGTGTGTGCATGGCCTCCCACTGGGTTGACGAGTGCCGGAGGTGCACTAATGAAGCGTCTGCGGCGGCAGGGAGGCGTTTCAGGGTGCGAGAGGAGACGCAGGTCAGCGAGCTTTATGGCCTCCATCTCTTCATTACGCTAATCGCTAACACACCGCGCGCTGAGTCACCGCTCAAACATGTCCGCCGTGGCCCTATACATGCTCAGGTACAGCCACGCCCACTAAGCTAGTGCTGCTCGTCTCGTCAAGGAAATTCAACAACCTCCAGCCAATCCAATGATAATAATTACAAAATATACAATAAATATAATAAATACCAAAAACCTGCAGTTCCTCTAACTGTCACTCTGGGCTCGCTCCTAAATTGAGTCAATCCATAGAGCCATATTAAAAATGTCCAGATTTTAACACGGGAGTAGTGAATCAGGTTCATAACATCAGAGGTCAAATGGTGGCAACCGCAGCGTTAGCTTGATACCTTAGTTTAACTTCTGGTGAATAGCACCCTCTCTGGCCACAAGTGGTAATGACAGTAGATCAGAATAGCTACTTTCAGCTGTTCCTTTATTAACGACTTAATAGAAGAGCCAGAGTAGGCGTATCCACATGTTTGAGCTGGCAGATGTTTATTTGAGGCAGGATTTTGTTTTATTTGAGGTTTGAGGTTAACCCCAGGTTTTTTTTTCTACAAAGGTGGTGTTGCTTCTTACTGGATTACATCACCATGGCAACTTATGCTGCTAATTGAATGGGCTAACAAACAATTTTACAATAACTTTGCTGTTCTGTAAGTATTATTATATAAATTGGGACACCTATTTGTGCTTGTGGAGGTTGCAGGTAGACTGAGCATACATTAGAATTAGGGCTGTGCAATATGACCAAAATCTTATATCCCGATATAAGAATTCTATCGTCCGATAACGATATAAATCACAAAAATTTTACATTTTCTGAAAATTCTGTGAACCTCGGGCAGCTCGACCTGCGTGAAGCGTTTCCAGCTGCGCATAGTGTCCCTGGAGTCGAGTGTTTTAACCGATGCATGAAACTATACATTTTTAGACATAAGTTGTAACGGCCGCCGTTTTCATTGTCAGTATTTATTACACGGCGTGCTGCGGGGAAAAGCCTGTTCTAACGTTTGAGTCTAAGGTTTATTTTTTAGCACCTGGCGGCTCTTTTTTACTTCTCATCCGTAAATAATCTGCTCTTTCACGTGATTCAGTTTAGTTTGGAAAGTCTCAACAGGATCTTGAGCTTTATTGTGAAAGGTTTATGTGGAAAATAAACAAGTGGACGTGCGATGGTTTTACCGTCGTTGTTGCTAACGACAACGCATAAAAAACAGGCGCTTGTCTGTCTGTAGTGTGGTTATATTAAATATAAGAGAAAGAGAGAACTTCAAGAAATTAATAGAGCCACTACAGTGACCATCAGTGCCTTCAAATTGCATAAACTTTATTAATATAACAGCTCTTTTTTTCAGCCATACGGCACCTTTAACACTAAACTACTGTACAGAGCTTTTCCTCCAAGGTCTTCAAGGTCAACTTCCTGATTTATTGGAGGAAAAGTGACAAAAAAAAGATTGTCTATATCTCATCACATTTGACCTCTAACCTCTCTTGGAAGGTCAATAGGTTGATCTGAAGGTTAGAGTGATAATAATGTTATATAAAGCTATTTAGATCTATGTTCCTTACTGTCATTGTAGGCATATAAAGAATGTGTAACAAAGAATAAACATGTGGATTCTAAATATCATGTCACTTTTGACCTCCGACCTCTTTTTCAAGGTCAAATAAGTTCAAACTTTTACATCTTTTATCTTTAAAACTATGCTAAATATCTACGTTGTTTTTTTTTCCAAAATTGACAACCTTTAGGAAATGATGCTGGTATTGGGCATTGTAAATTTCACATCACAGTTTGCATCCAAATATGACATCACATTTGACCTCTGACCTCATTTTTACATTTCACATCTGCCTTTTTTTCAAGTTGACCCCAAAAACAGCTGTCATTCATTACCTACTGTTTAGAAAGTTGAATATATACAACGTATATCGATATACTACAAAATCTATATTTGAATTCATGATTTCAGGTTTTTACCCTGGTAAATAGATACATGTCTTCCTGCTTATTTGAGCTGCTTGCGTTTAACTTGACTTTTATCTGCTTTAACAAAGGAATTTCTCAGCTTTGGGGTAAACAGAGTGTATCTTATCTTACACAAATTGTGTCTGCTACTAATCTAACAGGCAGCGGATAAACTGTTTATAATCTTGCAGAAAACTCGTCTCTTTGTGAGGAGTAAATAAAAACACTGAACCTTGAGATTCTTCTGTTTGGAGACAACCTGGTCATCCACCGCCTCCGGCTATCAAACACCAAAGCCCTGGTTTCTATTACGTCTCCTCTGCTGTGTCATTACAGGGTGATTACCTCGAGGAGGAGGGCTCTGACAGTGAGCTGTGTTCATGGTGTTGTATCTCAGTTTTAGTGGAAGTCATGCTCCTGGTTTCCATCAGTATGTTGTGGGCTTTTTTTCATGACTACAGCATGAGGGTTTCGGCCACAGCCATCCTTCAGTGTCTTCAGCACTCTGTTAAATCTTTGTCAGTGTGGTATTTGTGGGGTTTGAAAACTGAGCCGAAGGCCTGGTGATGATGTTTTAAGTAGGATTTTAGGTTTCCTCTTGTTATCCCGGCAGACACAACACAATGAACAGCTGTGGAGCATTACCAAATCAAAAAGCAACTGATCGGAAAGGCACAAAGCACTTTAGCTCATTTACCTAGCAACTGTTTTCATTTTCAACAAATCAGTACATTGTTAAATCTCCTTTTGTTTTGTTATTTTAAATCCTACACATTTAAAAGACTGACTTCCCTTAAAATGGAAAGGGAAAAACTCCCTTTTAACAGGATGAATCAGGCTCAGGGCCATCTGTCGCAAAATATTGCGGAAGAGAGTCAGAGATTAATAATAACTAATAATTAAAAGCAGAGAGGTGTATATACACATAGTGAGTGAGAAAGGTGACTGGAAAGGAAAAACTCAATGCATCATGGGAATCCCCCGGCAGCCTACGTCTATTGCAACATAACTAAGGGAGGATTCAGGGTCACCTGGCCCAGCCCTAACTATATGCTTTAGCAAAAAGGAAAGTTTTAAGCTTAATCTTAAAAGTAGAGATAGTGTCTGTCTCCCGAATCCAAACTGGAAGCTGGTTCCACAGAAGAGGGCCCTGAAAACTGAAGGCTCTCCCTCCCATTCTACTTTTAAATACTCTAGGAACAACAAGTAGGCCTGCAGAGCGAGAGCGAAGTGCTCTAATAGGGTGATATGGTACTACAAGGTCATTAAGATAAGATGGGACCTGATCATTCAAGAGATCATCCACCACTGTAGTCTTTTACTGACGTCCAGGGTCTTTTTGCGTTGCTGAGTTTACCGGTGCTTTCTTTCTTTCTCAGGATTGACCAAACTGTAGATTTGCCACTCCTAATATTGTAGCAACTTCTCTGATGTTTTTTTTCCTGTTTTTGCAAATTAATTATGACTTGTTTCACCTGCATGGGCAGCTCCTTTAAACATTTGTTGTCTGTTCACAGCAAAATCTTCCAAATGAAAGCATCACACCTCAAATCAACTCCAGGCCTTTAATCTTCTTAATGGATAATGACATAACGAAGGAATTACCCACAGCTACCCATGAAATAGCCTTCGAGCCAACTGTCCACTGACTTTTGATCCCTTTAAAAAGAGGGTGGTTAAGGAGCTGAAACTTCTAAACTCTTCATCATCTGTAAATGTGGACACCCTCAAATGAATTGGAATATGTTTCAGTAAACAGGTAAAAAACCCACAAAACTTGTGTCAGTATCCAAATATAAATTGAATTAACTGTAGACCATATACTATGATGTATATTTTATCATTATTACCTCTTGAACAAAAGCTGAACATCTGCATCTTGATATTTTAGTTATATTTACATGTTGGAAACTGTATTCTAGTCTACTGACTGATTTAAAATAGTGGTGCACAGAGGCAAAAGTAAAATAAGGACCTGAGTGTATCTTTATTCCTCTGTGACTCTCACAACAAACAGCCTTTTCCCCTCCTGCTCACCGTGTGACGGCATTCTTCACTCCTGGCTTGATGAGGTGGGAGAAGTATTCCTCCACTACAGAAGAAGTCAGGTGTTTCTTCAGATAGGGGAAGTAGAGTGGATGGCGAGCTACGACTCCTACAGAGACAGAGATGCACAGATGTGGCGATTTTAATTTCTCTGGGATTAAAACAATCACTCGTGTTTTGCTCATTAAAATACAAAATCAAAAACAGGGCTTTACTATACTATGCCTGAATATTTTTCCAAACAAAGAGTGCTTAGAGCAGTAAACCGTAAACGGTTACTGTAAACCTTCGTCTTTATAATTGGCCTCCTTTTCGTCTTTCCTTTGAACACTGAACGACGTCACTGACCCTTTGAAGACATTTGAGTCTTGTTAAGGATTTTCTAAAGAACTCTCTAAACAACAAATGGGCTCACTTGGAAGATTTTAATGAAGCACGAATAACATCTCCAACAATAACCTGCTGAACCTTCAAGGACTTCTCAATCAGACTCCAAACTGACACACACAGAGATTCCTGGCCTCTCATTGGCTGTAATTTTGAGACAGTCAGATTTGTGTGGTGAACTGGAGGTTAGACAGGATTTAATTTAGTTTGAATCAGTGTTGTATATTTCTGAATATCATTCCTGAGGTTTATTTGTTCTCACCAATGTTAGCAGAGTCTCCTTTGTCGCCGCTCCTCGCGTACGCCAGCTCATCCAGTCTGTAGCTGTGTGGTCCACTGGGCAGGTCTGGGCAAAGAACAAAAAAAACAAAAATGCCTTCAAATTTCTTTCCTTGGCTTCTGATAAAACGCAGAAACCAGCTCAACGTCAGCATTTCAACTGAGGACTAAGCCTTCAAGTGACAATTAAAGAGCCTCAAGGGCTCCTCGACAAACCCTTGGACCTGTTAAAAGAGCTAACCTTTTCATGGACCTTTCAAATACCTGCAAAGACCTTTGATATGTTTTAATGACCTTAAATCCATTGTTGCATATATTTATGTTGAATGGTATTGTTATATGTAGTTTTTGTAATTGTTTAAACTGGAACAGCAGTTCTCCAGGTTTTCCCAAGGTTTTTCAAAGTTTTGGACTTTGGTTTGCTTTGGCTGCTTTTTTATTCATTTTCAGTACGGTCTTTGTATGTTTATCAGCCTGTTGCAAAAAACAAAACAAACCTAATTCGTTCCAGTTTATTTCGTTGATTCTATGAAAAACACCAACAATAACACGGGTTATAGACATGAAATAGTATTCTTGCACCAGCAAGGTGACTTCCAAGTGCTATTCACTGAAAACCTAGCATTTCTTGCTTTTGCTTTGCATTTGTAAAAAAAAAGTCAAGGAAGCTGGACAAAGAAAATTGTCCAGTATGGACAAAAGAAGAAGTGACAGACCTAAAAAACTAAATACCGCAGATAAACAGTATCAGAGAGTCATATCCTTTGAAAACAGTCCATTAAAGATCTGACACAGTACCTGACAGTCATCTGGACCATCAGTTGATCAATCTACTGTTAACTGAAGGCCCAGTTAACAGTAGATTGCCCAAATGGTCTCAGTGGAAGTGTGGCAGCCATTTTTAAGGAAAAAAGTCTGAGGTGTGCTAGATTACGCTAGAACTGGACTGAAAATCAGTTGCAACAGGTCCTATGACGTGATGAATCCAAATTTGAAATGTTTGATTCAAATCACTGTCAGTATGTACAGATGAGATCAAGAGAGAGGTTCAACAGTCTGTTGTACCTTTGTACAAGTGGAAAACACTGTGCAGGTAACAGATTGTAATGGTTTAGGGCTGCAGTTCAGTTGGAGATCTTGTTAAAATTGATGGAACTATGAACGCAGAAATGTGCCACCAGATTCTGATTCACCGTGCAGTACAAGCTGGAAAGCGTCTAATTGGTTACAACTTCATTTTTCAGTGTAACAATGATCCCAAACACACTGTCAATGGAGTAAAAGCACACCCTGGATAGAAAAACACACAGTAAAACATAATCAGTCATGGATTGTCAAGACCACAACATTATTGAAACAGTGTGACCCAGTCTAATGAATGAAAGGTGGCCAACATCCAAGAGTTTTGAACCTTCTTCAAGAAGGTTGGAGGATTATTCCTGAAGACAACTTAAAGAAATGACAAGAAAGCTTGGCTAAGAGAGCTCAGGCTGTGTTGAAGAATAAATTTGGTCATACCAAATATTGACTTTCAAGCTCATTAGAATTGTACAAACTCAGTTCTTGAACCTTGCTATGAACAGCTCCCACACTATTGAAGAACTTGTAAGTCCGTCTTAAGGACAGCTTTAAACCTCTAAACTCTCATTAATCATCCTAGTGCCTACATCTACAATATTACTACAACCACTCTGTAACTGACAGAAACCAACAACTCTGACTCTGCTTTAGCTGTCCATGTTGCCACCAATGATTTAAAAAAAAAAAAGGACTCTCAAAGATGAGTGTCGGGAACTTGTGGATAGTCTGCAGGACACTGGAAAGAATTATGTCTGCTGTTTTAAAGATCTGATGTTCAGCCAGACAAACTGTACCTGTAACACTCAAAACACTCACTCTGTTAATTATGACCACGTACCTAAAATCACATTAAACCCATGAAATATGATTTTGTCCAATCTTTAATTTGTGTTTGCTAAAGTGACTTTGAAGTATTTCTTTCTGCCCACATGTTCTAATCAGTAATTAATAATAGGCAGATAAATTGCAACTAAACTCAGTCAGTGACTGATTTCTAAATGGAACCATATGAATAAATATTAAAACCAGAAACTGTCTTCTGGCTCTTCACTTGTTTTGGTCTTTGTAACTGGAGACTCTTCTCAGTCAGGAATTTATAAGAGTGTGTTTTTGTAAATAACGTTTCTCGGCTTCAGTTTGTATCTTGTCACAGCTTCGCACGAGTGTCCTAAATTCTGCTGTGATTGCTGTCCAGGGCCATGTGAAGGAAGCTCTGGTTGAAAGGGTGAAAGGATAAAAAGTGGCACAGCTTGTACTTCTTAGGAATCCCAGATTCAGACAGCCTCACAAACACAGAGCAGCAATCCTGCATAGCTGAACTGTTTCTCACAACCTCATGACTGATCTGAAAGTCTATTAACTTTTGCAGTTTGTTGAGGTTTTTTAACGAGATTTTTTTAAATACTTAAATCTTGATTGTGTTAAGTGGGCTTTGGTTTGTTGGTGTGGAGTGGTTTGTGAATCCAATGTTGAAGCATTTTGAATGTTCATTGTTTTGGCCAACACAGGGTGACTCCTCTGGTTCCAAACAGAAGTGCAATGGTACAGAAATCTATGAGGGAAATACTGTACTCACCTGATCTGTGACCTCTGTGAGCACCTAATGACTTTAAGGCAGCGGTCCCCAACCTCCGGGCCTCGGACCGGTACCGGTCCGTGAGTCGTTTGGTACCGGGCCACGAGAGTTGAGGCTCAGGCGTGAAATGTATGGTTTTCAGGGTTTTTATCGGTTTTCAGCATTATTTTGTTATCGTTTTTATCGTTAACTTAGTTTTCCTGGCTTTTTTCACGTGTGTTATGAATAAATCTTCTTTTTTTCGGTACCGGTACTAGTTTTATTTTGTTATATTTATCCGCGACACCTTAAAGGCTGGTCCGTGAAAATATTGTCGGGCACAAACCGGTCCGTGGCGCAAAAAAACCCCCTGCATTTCCATGAAATGACGTCACTTCCAGTTTCAGGCAGGTAATGGCGGACATGCGACTGTTCGCGCTGACGTCTATTCCAACGTAGGAAGTGTTAGGAGACCTGAGCAACTCAGCACTTCCTTTGGCAGATCCGGATCTCATTATTTAAGTCTGGTTAAGTGAATAACAAAGAAGATCAATCTTCTAAGTCCTCATCACTAGAATGGTGTGCATATGGAGACAAAACATTATGAAGCTCTGATTAATCAAGGTGGCATTTCAGTGGTAGCCATTCATTGCTGATGGCAGGTTAGGCTGATGATTTAGTTTGAACTGTATCTTGAAATATTGACTAAATAGAAGTTGTGGCTTAGACAACCAAGTGGCTCACCTGGCTAATTTCGTACCAAAATAATCCTTATTCAAAAGATCTGTTATGTTTTGTTGCTATTTTGTTGTTATTTGGATGCCCCCCCAAAAAATCTTAGCCATTATTTACATATACAGAAAATATAATGCAGGGTGTTGTTAACAGAGATATATGCCAATTCTAACTTGGTGATTGGCATATAAACATCTGGAAGTTGTTTGGACTCGTTCAAGGTCCAGAATATTCTAGTCATGATGCTTGGAGTTACACTTCTAAACAAACCATGGATCCTCCTCAAGGACTGGTTGAGCCCTCAAGGATCCCACTAACCTCAATAGCCCATTCATCCTCGCCGCATTGGTTGCTTCATGCGTCAATGTGACAGCATCACACAGCCGCTTTCTTTTGTCCATTTGTAATCTTTTGCAGAACTTATGTGGAAATCTCCCTCTGTGAGTTTTGTGCTAACTGAGAAGGCCTGTACAGGTGGACTTGCTCACATAGTCTGGCTTCAGGCTGGTCTAATTTGAAAAAGCTGTGACGAAGGTGGCAAACATGCCAGGTTGGAAACCGTTCGTGAGGGTGAGAAAGGTGAGCATAAATGAGCCTTGGGAGTCTTAAGGCTGAATTTTCTCAGAAACAGAAACAAATGTGGAAAAAGTCTAAACACACTCACTGGTAAACTGGCCGATCAAGGCAGTAAAAATCTTACTCAAATTCGACATAAGATGACCTCAAAAAGTACCCTGAAGGACCTCTAAGTTCTTTCTTCTTGAACTTTTACATGTAAAAGTTCTCAAACTATCACTACAACCTCTTAAAGATAACCAAGAACTCTAAACATTCAACCATACTTTAATAATAAAGTAAATTAACCACTAAAAACAACAGGAAAGCCTGCTCTCTGATTGGCTGACAAGTGAATCAGATATTGTAGTTTTTACAATACCTGATTCACTTGTTTGTGTACACCAGAGCTCACAATGTGTGATCACAACGTGTGGTTATCAGGTAATTATAACAAATGCTGCTTCAGTAACCGGTATAAGTAACCAAAAACTGGTATTAATCTCTCTGGTGCTGTAATTAAAGTGCATGTTTGTTTACCTGCATCAGGTACATCCTCTACTGAAGTAGGAGGGGCTTCATCCTGCACAGGTGTGTCTGGTTCCTTCTCTGACAGAGACTCCACCAGCTCTCCACCGATGTGAATGTCCACCTACCAGGACATCAAAACTTACAGATGTAACGACTCTATAGACCCAATCTTTTTTAATATATTGTGACTTTATTAAAAAACATTTATTATGTATTTAAATATTAGTAAAACCAGTTACAGTATTAACTTTTATCTTTATATAACTGTACTTGACATAATATCAATATATACAGTTTTAAAGGTATTTATCTTTATAGTCACTTTATATAAAGGTTTTGTAATGTTAAAGCTTTATAACACATCCAGTTTACAGCTTTTGTGAAACAGCTTCATATACATTAACTTTAGTATGTGTTAGGGCTGTGCGATAGGACCAAAGTCTCATATCCCGATATAAGATATCTATCGTCCGATAACGATATAAATCACAAAAATGTAACACTTTCTGTAAATTCTGTGAATCTCGGGCAGCTCGACCTGCATTAAGTGTTTCCAGCTGCGCGTCATGTACCTGGAGTCGAGTGTTTTAACCGATGCATGAAACGATACATTTTTAGACATAAGTTGTAAAGGCCGCCGTTTTCTTTGTGAGTATTTATTACACGGCGTGCTGCGGGGAAAAGCCTGTTCTAACGTTTGAGTCTAAGGTTTATTTTTTAGCACCTGGCGGCTCTTTTTTAATTCTCATCCGTAAACACTCTGCATCTTTCACGTGATTCAGTTTATTTTGAAAAGTCTCAACAGGATCTTGAGCTTTATTGTGAAAGGTTTATGTGGAACAAGCGGACACGCAGTGGTTTTACCATCGTTGTTGCTAACAACAACGCATAAAAACAGGTGCTTGTCTGTCTGTAGTGTGGTTATATTAAATATAAGAGAAAGAGAGAACTTTACGAAATTAATATAGCCACTACAGTCACCATCAAAACGATGAAAAAATATTGCTGTAAACAGTTTATTTTGCGACACCACGAAAGAAACGATAGCGTAAAATGAAACGATAGATGTTTTTATATCGTCATCCGATATATATCGTTATATCGAACAGCCCTAGGATATGCATCTTTTATATAAAGTCTTTACATTCTTCATTTTTTATATTCGACAGACTAAACCTGAACATTATTTCCAGATAATGAGGCTTCTCTTTTAGCTTTGAGTCATCAAGTTACTCCTTAAAATAACATCATCCTTTTATTTTTATGATCACACTCACCTTCAGCTGAGATTTGGGATGCAAGAAGAAAAATGGCTTTAGGACAGGAGACCTGGAAGCCACAAAAATGGAATAAACAACAGGAAACCTCACGTGACAAGAGATGGTGTATGGGGACGGTGTATTTTCTCCACATGTAGGTAAAAAAGAAAAAGAAAAAAGAAAATAAAAAGCAGAAATTGGAAAAACATTTTTTAAACTCACACTCTGGGTCGTCCGCCCACAATGCCGGTGAGTCCGGGAGCTATGAATGTGAAAAAATGAGAGAAAAAGAAATGAAAAGCTGACAGTTTTAAGGAAAGTTGTAGCAGGTGCAGCGCCTCCTTCCTGTCCTAATTCGAGTTCAGCAACACTGACAGTGTGAATCATCAGCTTCCCGGGAGTCACACAGAGTTCACACTGAACTGGACCTGCCACCATAAACAAAAACATCTTCTGCTTCATGAGGTCACGACCTCCTTATCTGCAGGCGGGAGACTCCCGCTTCACAGTGGAAGGCACATCCGTATATGTGCCTTCCATCACAGCACAGAGCTCAGCTGTGTGAGTCCAGCTAATGTAATAACACACGCATTACAACATTAAACAAGCACATGAAGCATGACGGTTTAAGGGAATGTGGTTCACATGCTCAGAATATTAACGATTCAGATTCAGCACACTTACATAATTTTCCCTGAAAGCTGAAAACTGTGCTGAGACTGCTGTTCAGTGGTTGGTTGTTATTATTGATAAGTGGATGTACTCTGACATACCTACATAATTCATTTGTTCAATTTATTTCTGTTTAACAGCCTGTTTCTCACCTCAGGTTTTTGCTCCATGTGTTCTCTTAGGATCATTTATCATTTCAAATATTTTTCAGATAAACTTCTGACCGTGCCAACGTGAAATCCTGGACTTTCCTCTGATTTATGGGTGGATTTATGCTTTTCTTTGACTCAGTTTTGGACTGTTTTTAACTTTCTTTTCATAAAATGAGAATTCAATACCTGGTGTATTCCCTACTCATTGTGACTAATTTGTCATATGTCATATGTAATGTCATATGAACCCTCGCCTTCAAAATAAAGTGCTTTGCTGAAGTAACCAACATTATTTAAAAGGTTTTATTTCAAAGCTGCATAGTTACCATTTCCAGTTTATGTCACACCTTCCCAAGTACTGTTCCTGCTTAGCGAGTAGGTGGTGAGTGTTTGCTCAAATGAAAATATGAACAACCGCAGCAATTTCCTGCAGAGCAAAGCAATCACAAGTGAAGCACCTTCTTTGCACCTGCCAGCAAACTCCATTAACCAACTGGTCTGTGTATCAGTTTTACTGGACAACAGTCTGTTGGTTGTCATAGTTTTCAACAAGTCTCACACACATACACATCTCATGAGCGATCACACTCCACTATTCTTCAGCAAACCTCTCAAGCTTGATGGCCTTCTGACCGACAGATTTTCAGTGAGATTGAAGACAGGGCTCTGTGGAGGTCAGTCAGAAACGTCCAGTTTGGTCTTCTGGAGTTAAGCCATTTACCAGGAGAAGCAAATGTTTTGGGTCACTGGCGTGTTAGAAGACAGATCAACAACCCACACTTTCAAAATCTTCACATATACTTTTATCTTCGTGGTTCCTTCCAGCTTGACACAATGAAGCATCCTTACGACATAATACTTGTGTCACTGCGCTTCACTGTACTTTGGGTTGCACGTCTCTTCCTTCTTTCTCAAAACATAAGGAGCACCAGGTTAGTCTCATATGACCAGTTTATGCTCTTCCAGCAAGCCTAATGTTTCTCCAGGTTGTCTTTTTTTCTTCTCACTGGCCATTCCTGTGCTGAGTTCAAGTGACTGTCATCTTTACTACAGTTGCAGACGTGGTTCTGTGTTCTGGGGTCTTTAGACAGTTTTCAGTTTTCTTTTCAGAGTCTTTCAAATCTTTTGCTTCCAACCTCTGCTAAGCTTGTTATGAGCGGTGTAGCTCTCACGCCAGTTCTTGAACACGTTGTACATCCATCTCCTGCTTTATGAGCATCAACAATTCTTTTGGTCAAGTCTGCATTCATTTCTTTTATTTTAGGTTTTACTAATGTTTTCAACCCTCAGTTTTAACTAGAGATGGCACGATACCACTTTTTTATGTCCGATACCGATATCATAAATTTGGATATCTGCTGATATCGATATGAATCCGATAGTTCATCTTGTAATCAACAAAACTGTTTTCTTTTATATCTTTCTGCATTTTGTATAAGTTCATACTCAAGTTTAAAAAACAAAACAAAACACTAAAGCTATTTTGTTATACCTATATGCAAAAAATACACTGCACCCAAAATATTTCATAGTTCAGCAACACTGATCTATGTAATAAACCTAAACCTACACCATCCTCCCTATTCTGGTATTTTAAAAAGTACTTAGTGGAAATATTAAACAACCTAACTAACAGGGTGCCCAACTCCAGCAAAAATAATAGGGAACCACCCCTCACGCTCCACCTCATGATGCTTAATCGACGTAATCAACCTTAATTTAATGCAGTGTAAAAAAAAAATGCACAGAAATCAATTATTTTTCAAGAAATATTAAATAGATTCAACATCTTTCTTCAACAGAATTGCAGACTGCACAGATGGTACCTTCCCAAAGGAAAAAGTACTATAGCTTACTAGGGTATATTAGACTTAACAGTTACTATATACAGTAATGGACTTCTATACATTTTACATCAGATAAGAACTTTGGGTGTAAGATTCAGATAATTATTTATTAAAAGCTAGACATTTTAAATGAGAATAAGAAAGAAAAGTATGTCTTTGTGCCCCCTTTTCCCTGTTCATGCCCTATCGGCCCCCCTGGCTAAACTTTGCTAGATGCGCCCCTGCACAGTTACAGCGTCAGCTACGTAGAAAAAGATCCTGGTGTAGAAAGTAATATTAAATAAATTCTAACAACAGCTGATCAAGCTTAAACGTGCTGCTGTTGTTCAGCCGCTGGTTTCCTCTTTCTGGCACAAAGTGGGCCAAAAACAAAGAAGAGAGACGGAGTCGCGACAGAAAAGCCGATCAGCTGATCATTAAGCAGTTTCATGACTGAAGTAGCAGCAAGAAGAGGCAGTCGCTCCATATATTGGTTGTTAAGCTTAACGCAGGAATGCTTTACAAACATTCAGAGATGAACTTACGCACTTGCTTTACTTCTCTCTGGGATAACTTTCTCGGAGATGAAATGCTGGTTTGGTAGCGATGCTCCAAATACACACAGCCGCTCTATCACGTGATGCATACTGCTCCGACGTGCTACGGTTATGAGCTGAGTTATGCCATGGTGCAAGTTTTGTGAGGTGCTTTTGTGATACTTAATGGATCGGATTAAAATTTTTATTTCGCTCCGATATCCGAGCCAGTAATTTAGTTCAGTATCGGACCGATACCGATACGTAATATCGGATTGGTCCATCTCTAGTTTTAACTTTATTTAAAAAGCTCTGAGTCTGGCAAAGTCTTGCACAGCAGTGGCAACAAAAAGTTTGTTTTTTCAGAGCCTTAAAACATAGAAACTGTTTATGCTTTCTAAAGAAAAACAGCATATTTAAAAATGTTATATTGAAAACACTTCTGAGATTTTCAATAGCTGCACCAGTGGCATCAATTTTAAGCTCCTACATCACATGGTTCTCGAGTTATCGCATCAGGCCTTTACAGCTGAGGGGTAGGATGCATATGGGAGAACTTTGATGAAAGATAATCATGTTGTCCTTATGTAAGCAGCTGCTGCTACATGCTCAGATCAATTAACATAAGTTTCTAACGATACGATCTCTATATTTTCTATGGTAAGACGTAATAAGGTCAGTAAGACAAGCAAAGAAGTGTATCCCAGTTTTCTCAGGCCGCACTAACAGCAAGAAAGAATACGGACTGTGTTTGAATTTGTAATTAAATATTTTACTAACAGTGGTAATCTTATCCATTAAACAAGCCTCCAGTGTGGATGCATTATTCACTACTGTATAGACAACTCTGTTCTCCTTCTAATAACCATGAAAAGACACTTATATAAGCAGCTGCTACCACATCCAGATGTCCTCAGATCTCATCGTAAAGGTCTTTGCGTACTATGAACAAGTTTAGAGAGTTTAAAGAGGAGATAACGGGGTTAGTCGTACCCATGCCGGTCCCCGCAGGAGCCACTTCTCTGGAGAAAAGCTCCAGAGCTTTCTTCTGTTTGTGGTGGACGGCCAACCAGATCACAGCCTCCCGGGAGTCCTGGAAAAAGACAAGAAACGTAAATTTAATGATCAATGGAGATAGTCTAAGAGGTGAAAGTGGTGAAAGGAGTCAAAATAAGAGGCATGAAACAGGCTTTACTGCGACCCTTCACCTACTTGTGGTAAAGGAGATGTGAAGGTTGGATGTAGAACAGCGGGATTGTGTCAAGTTGAAGCGGGTGATAGAAGGGGGCATTTAGAGACTTGAAACAAGCTTAACTGCAACCCTTAACCCTTAGGAAGGGAAAGGATGCAGAGAAACAAAAGAAGGAAAACTAAGATGAAGGAAATCCATTGATCAGTAAACACTAAAAAAAAAAAAAATGAGGGGGGTTGTACCAAAAGAAACAGAGAAGACGTCCAGCAGCTTGTTCAGCTTCTGTTCTTATGTGAGATCTTAACGGTCTGCCGAGGCTCCTGGATCTGAGCCCACTCTGAGCCATGTACACTACAACTCTGAGGGGTTTCTGTTCTCATGTCTGCCATGACGTTTTTTCCTCCAGCAACTCCAGTTTCTACTGCTTTGTATAAAATACAAGGTTCCTGTTTCCTGCAGAGAATCTTCATCTTATTATTCAATTTTATGAAAAAATAAAAGTCAGCTGACAGGGTAGAGCTTTGAATATAAAGCAAGGACACAGCCACACTAAGTGTTTTTATATTCTATGTAATTTTTTTCCTGTTATGTCTTATTAAGTCTATGTTTTATTTATCTAAAACAGTGGTCCCCAACGCCCGCGCCCGGTCTGTGAGTCGTTTGGTACCAGGCCGCGAGAGTTCAGGCTCGGGTGTGAAATTTATGGTTTTCCGGGTTTTTATCAGTTTTTATTGTTATTTTTTATCGTTTCTATCGTTAACTCAGTTTCCCTGAGTCTTTTCCTGTATTTTATGAATTAATCTTCTTTTTTTGGTACCAGTACTGGTTTTATTTTGTTGTATTTATTGGCGACATCTTAAAGGCTGGGTCGTGAAAATATTGTAGAAGGTAAACTGGTCCGGGGCGCATAAAAGGTTTGGGACGGCTGATCTAAGATATTATCATTTCATTTTTTAAATATTTTTTAAAAAATGTGTCAAGTTAACATGAGAGTGATGGAGACTGACCTGCTGTTGGAGCCTCAAGTGGACATTAGAGGAACTGCAGCTTTTTTAGTCTGTTACCTTATAGCGAGCATTGGCACCGTATGTGTCTTCAGCTCCGAGGACCTGGATGTTAACCGAGCTGAAATCTTCCAGTCCCAACTGTTTAAACATCTTCTTTGTCCTAACCACACACACACACACACACACACACAGCAGTTAATGTTTAAATCCACACAGTTCAGAGTACACGGAGCTGTGATTCTTGTTCCCACCGTTTGATGATGCTCTCTGCCGTTCTTCTGGCCTTCTTCGCTGCTCTCGGCCCGGTGACCGGACACACGGCGGTCGCCCTGAACCCGTCCATGTAAGTCGCACAAACCTGTAAGGAGGATGGTGAAGGTGACAGGACCCAAACTCTAAATTACAGTAAAATATTATTTAAAAAGTTGACCTGTGTGGCACTCGATATTCCACATTATCGACATATTATATCAAAATAAGAATCAAATACAGTTTGTTTTTTTTACCTTGTAGTCATGTGACGGGGCGAAGCCCTGCGCCCCAGTTACTCTGACAGCTCCCCCCTCATCACCTGAAAACACAAACAAAAACAACTTCACAACATCAAAATGTCATGTGTTAATAAAACAATGTAATGTAATTACTTTAATGGTATTGGAATGGTTGATTGGAAAATTGGAAAAATTGAAGAATTATTTAATTTTTACATTTCTAAGAAAAACATACATTTACAAACATTTCTTAATTAAAAATTCTTTTTGTTTTGTTTTGTTTCTTGCTTTTATCATTTTAATTTATTGTATTTTTGTTTAAAATATTTATTGCATATTTTTTATTTTATTGCATTATATTGAAATTTTATCAATCTTTTAATTTCATGTCGTTTAATTTTAGTTTGTTTAATTTTTATTTATTTTTTATTAATCTCATTTAAAAATCTATAATTGTTTATAAAAAACTTTGTAGATTATTAAATTAAACGTAGTTTAATTTTAAATTTGTACATTCTTTCTATTCTAGTCTCTTACTATTATTTCCCATATTTTTAAAAAACATTTTAGAATTTCTCTCAGCATAGTCTTAAGATCACGGAGGAGAATTCAGGAGAAAAGCATTTACTCTAGGAGAGCTGGAGAGTGCCATAGGAGGCCCTTAACCCTTTCAGAGAACTGGTATCTGCTGCTTTCTGCTTTGAGGAACAGAGCAACAAAAGGACTTCCAGAAGGACACTGGTGTGAATGTCTCTGACCAAACAACCAGAAACAAACTTCATGAGTGTTGCCTGAGAACCTGACATCCTTTAGTTTGCCTGATACTCAGTGTCCAACAAGGTTGGCATTTGCCATAGAATACCAGAATTGTCAGGTCCATCAATGGCCTCCTGTGCTTTCCACAGAGAGCAGGTTCACCCTGAGCACATGTGACAGAAGAGAGAGGCTCTGGAGAAATCATGGAGGCCGCTATGCTGCCTGTAACATCATTCAGGATGACAGGTTTGGTGGTGGGTCATTGATGGCCTGCATGGAGACACACAGACACCTACAGGCTAGGCAACGGCACCCTGAGTGCCATTAGCTATCAGGCTTAAATCCCCGGACCCACTGTCAGACCCTACACTGGCACACTAGTGCACTGAGCCTTGGGTTCCTCCAGGTGCATGACAATGCCCAGTCTCATGTGGTGAGGGTGTGCAGGCAGTTCCTGAAGGACGAAGGAACTGCCTGCACAGGGGGGCCATCAAACTACTGAATACCATTTTGAGTTGTTGCAATGAAAAACAACTCTGGCAAAATGGGCTAAGCTGCCACATTATCTTACTTTGATTTCCAAGGTGCCCTTAAATTCAGCCCCCTGTAGTTTGATCATTTTCATCAAATTGTTGATGTGGCATCTCTTCTTTCCTGACACATTTCCCAGTATAGATGTTGTATAGACTCTCGGTGAGAGTTGATGTGTTTTCAAGGGTTTCCTTTAATGTTTTCCAGTTACTTCGTAGTTTTTTCATGCTTGACCTTTAAGCTGCTTTGTGTTTTAATAAATAGTTCATTGACCTTGCTGAACTTAAATATACAGACAGGAGGGAGACGCTTCTGCCTCTCATCCCCCATCTTTCAACGCCATCTTTCACCTCCTCATATCTCCCTCTGTACACTGAAAACATCATGCAGCACTTTGTTCACCCCTGTTTGAACCGGACTGCAGACTTACCACCGGTCCACTCTCCTGACTCCTTCATGTTAGAAAATAAACAGCCGATGAGGGCAGCGGGTCTTCGAGTGGTCAAACGGCTCTCGGGAGTTCAGCCGGAGCTCAATTAGACTGAAATATTTACATTTTTAGCAACAGTGAGAGCCAAAAGTTCATTTCCCCCTCTGAAGTGGGACACTGTACAGGAGCCGATCCACTTACTGCTACCACACATCTGAACCAAGTATGCATTACAGCAGACTTTTCTCTCAGTTCAGGAATCCCATTCATTGGATTTTACAGACATATATAGAATAATTACAGGGAAAAAGAAAGCAGTTTGATAAAATTGGAAACTATAAATTTGATTTCCAATAAATGAAGAAAAAAATATTGAATGAGTTCATATTTATAGATTTTAGTGCTCCCTTTACCATTTATTTGTTCCAGCGACTGTAAATAAAGTTTCCATGATGCAAATAGTAAGCACAACATTGCATCCAGCTAGTTAACCTTACTGACCTCATCTGACACTTGGCATGTCACCACTTCCTCCAAGTGATAAAACAGAAAAACAAAAAAAATAAAAAATAGACAACAACAGGTTTTCTGTACTTAAACTTTACTTTTAGCGAAATGTGCATTGACACGGAAAACTACAACCAGAGTAACCAGATGGAGTACTCACAACCTCAGCTCAAGCTCTCCTTGTTAATTCGTTTAAAAGCAAAAAGAGTTTCTTAATTAAGTTTCTTAATCATGGTCAAAATGTTATACACCTCTCATTAACTATGGTCTCCAGCTTGGCTGTGAGCACCTACATTTTTCTAGTCATTTTAAAGCGTCAGATATTGAAGAAATGGGGAAACAAGCAGTTTGTTGGCGATAGGTCAATATTTTTTCAAATAACATCCCTCACTTTTTGTATTTTGCTAGGGAAATGGGAAAAAGATGCAGCAATTTATCACGACGTGCAAATACACCTGGAATATGTGCACAATTATAACAAACTTGAAAGTCAATATTTAGAATGACTAGATTCGTCAGCACAACCTGAAATGTCTTAGACAAGCTTTCTTGTAAATTCCTTAATTATAAGATTGGAATAGTCTTCAGGCTTGTTGAAGACCATTCAGAGCTCTTTTTCTGTTGGCTGCCTTTTCTTCAGTTCTCTGTCAAGATGATCCCACACCACTTTAATAATGGTGATGTCCGGGCTCTCTGGAGGCCAACCTATGACTGATAGCGCTCTAATATGGGAAACTTAAGATACTAAAGGGCCAGACCCATCTCTCAGGCCTGTCTTTTTTTAAACTCATTATTTTTAGATACAGTTTATCTGTTTTGTCTTCCACTTCTCCAGCTTCCTCAGTGTTTAAGGACAAAATACACACCAAGCTGAGATGTGCCAAGATTAGACTAGGTAAAAAAAATAAAAAAGATTGAAAAATCATTTTTTCTTTTTCTTTATATAACCACATCTATAAGGACCAGGTTCAGTCTCAGCAAGTTGGATGGAGAACTACTGCTCACAAACACTGACGTAAAAGCATACAAGGAAAGAAAACTCTCACTGAATTGCTTTAATACTGAAGAAGATGTAAAAACATGGAAATTTCCAGGCAAATTCTGAACTGTATTTTTTTCCCCCTTAATCTCAGTTGGATTTATGGATGTTTATCTGTGCTGGTATCCACAGAATGTGTCTATGAGATCAGTTATGACTAGGAGAAAAAAGTAGTATGTCAAACAGTCCATGTTTTGGGTGTTTTTATGCATAAAAACAATAAAAATATAAGTTATTTGTTCACACCTAAACTTTCCCTGTCTCCTACATCCCAAAACTGAGTTATGTTGAGTTATGTTTTTGAAATATTCAAGATTTTCTTCAAACGTATACAGTGTACATGATTCTAGTTAGTTTTTCAAGCAGAGGAGTAGGAGTGTAAAAGAAATCCCCCAAATTTGGGCACATCAGTGTTTTCTCTCAAATAAAATCAAAATGGAAAAAATTTAATTACTCAAATCGGGCAAAGCGGAGGTTTTTATCAGAGAAGCAGAGTTCAGTGGGAGTTCAGGCAATGGTTCTGGAGTTCACCCGAAGGTTAGACACTGTAGCACAGCTCGAGATGGGTTCACTCTGGGTTGATTGATATTAAGGAGAATAATTTGCTAATGATGAGCTGACGAACAGTTTATTGGAGGTTCAGCGGAGGGTGTTGGGTTCAATCAAGGGTCGAGTCAAAGCTCCAGATGGGTTTGTTTGAGGAGTTCTTGAGGGTTATGAAAACAGTCAAAAGTTCAGCTGCCGGTCATGTCCTCAACAGTATGTGTGAGGTTGTGTTTGTGTGCAGTACCTGGTACCTCCTGGATCACCACCTGGCTGAAGTCGCAGATGACGTCTGGCAGCAGGTATCGTCGTGGGTCTCCGATCTCGTATACCAGTTGCTCGGCGACAGTGCCAAAGGAAACGAGGCCGCCGGTTTTGGGCGGTTTGGAGAGAACGAAGGAGCCGTCGCTGGAACATTCGACCACCGGGAAACCCATGTTGTCCCTGAGACCCAAATCAAAGGCCAGGCTTTGACTTTCTACTGAAATTGTTTCCGTTTTTAGATTTTCACTTTGTTGTTGCTCTGAATGACAACAGTATGGAAGGTCTTCAGTGTAGAAAAGACATTTTAGGAACTCCTTAAGGTTTCACGCCTCGTCTTGATGTGAAGGTTTTTAAGCATTTATAGTCCATAAGCCTGGAAGAACTTTAAAGACAACACATTTGTTTAATACTATAAAGCAACTGGTTTTTTTTTTAAGTTTAGATACTTTACAGTTTCTAAACAACAATAACTTAAGTTGTTAAGGCAAAGGTTGAAAGAAGGTTTGGCAACCTGCTTTAGTACTTACTAACAGCCTCTTTGGCAGACATCACGGCCTTAATGTTGTTGAATTTTCATGTGTTATTCATCCAGTATGTTCCTACCTCCTTGAGATTTTTGGGGTCTATCTCACTGTGCTTATTTGAGAGATCTGATTTCCGTGTCCTTGAACATTAGCAACCATGGAAATAAACCATGGAAAAACCTCCTGAGGTAGTCCGCTGTGGATTTGGAGGGTTTTCCAGCTTCTGATTTATGACACACTGATGTCTGCTTCAAGGATCTGCTGACCTTTAATTCAATGCATTCTTGCCTCTGATGGTGAAATATTTCTTTTGCCGCTGGCTGCGACACAAGCCCAAAGCATGATGGGTTTAAACGGTTGAAGAGGATTTTCTCTTCATGAAACTATGTGCACATCACTGCTAATTGTGGCTTAAAAGTTCTGTTTTACCTTCAATCAGTTTAATTCTATTTATATAGAATAACAGTTCCCACAGGAGCTTTATATGTTAGGGTAAAGACCCCACAATAATGCAGAGAAAAACCCAACAATCCAATGACCCCCTACGAGCAAACACTTGGAGACAGCAGGAAGGAAAAACTCCCTTCCATAGTGAGGATAATTTGACTTTAATGATTTATACAGACAGAACAGTTAAGAGTCATTTTACCCTTAAGCTCTTCCGCTGACATTGCACAAATTTAGTCTGTGATCAATGTTGGAGTCTAAAAGGAGCTCAAGGCTACTAACTGTTAAGATTAACAACCTGCAGCCCTGACAAGCTAATAAAAAATTAAGCTGCTTTTTTTTAACTGTAAGCTGAAAACAACAAACTAAACTTAATTTAAATGTCAGAAAACTATTTGATCTTTAACTTCATAGCTTTTGAATATCTACCCATTTCCAATTGTTCACATTAAGTGAGAGAGTGGACCAGTGACCAGTGAAGGTTCATTACAAACTGAGAAGCAGAAAGGCTTAACTCAGGGGTGTCAAACATAGGGCCCCGGGACCAGAATCGGCCCCGCAAAGACTCAGATCTGGTCCCACCACACGACTATAAAATATATGAAGGAGGGCATACTTTTTGGGGGGTTTAACTGTATTTTTAACCCTGGCTTTTTTTGTTGCAAATTTGCATTATAATATTTCTTTTTGTTTTTTCTGCAGTATATAAAATTGGTGAATCTCAAAAATAAAACTATAAAGACACTCAAATTAAATTTTCTGTTGTTGGAAACTTTTTTTGCAACTTTTTTGTATTTACACTTTTGAGGTATAAGCCTCTTAAATTTCTCTAACTAGCAATATAAGTTAAAAAAACAAAAACAATTTTCAATTTTATTGTGGTTTATTGTACTTTTTTGCAATTTATGTAGTTATTATGGACTTAATGCAGACATATTATTACAATTTGGGCTATAATGGTTGTATGATGTATAGCAACTTGAAATGCTGCCAAAAATGTCACTACAGCATGTAAAAATATGAAGATAAGCTCTGGCAGACTTGGTTCTATGGTAGGTCTTAAAGGGTTAACACACAGGGTTCACAGGGTATTGCTGATCATACTACATCAGTGCAGTCTATAAACAAAAGAAATATTCCTGCTTTTCACTGTCTACAATAGAAGCCCATGAATCAACAAAACCTTTATTTTTTATAACTGCAGACCATGTGAGCAGTGAACTACCAGAATTTTTGGTGTAATTTTACACCAAAATTGTAATTGGTGTAATTTGGTGTAATTTATAATGTAGAAAAACTGCTGAAATTCATATTAACATATTAAATGTGTAGTTAAATGTCTCTGACAGAGAGTGAAGTTTCACACGACCTAAGATCACTTAAGATCAAAGTGGGCTGTATATGTATATGTGTATCTCTACTTCCAAGCTGTTTAGGTAATATCATGCTGAAAGTTATCAAAGAGTTGTCAAAGTCTACGACTGAAACTGGATCTATTCTGAAACTGTTCTCAAAACTTTCATTCACAGTTTGTACTCAGTCTGAAAAGTAAAAACTTACCGTTTACTCATTTAAACCTTTTAAAGTGAAGAAAATAATTCAAACATTGACTCTCTGACCCCGTGAGCTGTATTCACAGATCTGGTTTGAAAAGTGTGTTGAAAACCATAAAATTCTTACCAATCGGGAACTTTATGCCAGTCTGTGAAGATGCCTCCTGTGCTCTGAGCGCCGCACTCGATCAGGTGACCCGCAAGACTGGAACACAGAAAACAACGACTATATACCAAAATGATCTGAAGTTCAGAGACGGTTTAAACAGTATTTTCATCGCAAGCAAATATCATAAAAAACAATTTCAAGAATCATTTCTTTATCTTCGAACGTTTGTTCAGAATAGAAACTTTAATCACCAAATTTAAATTTTATTCAGTTATATCGTGATTGTTTTTGTTGTCAACCTTATTTAGCTTTGTTCTAATTTGTGTTGTGTTTGTAACCTATATTATTAAATATTCAAATATTTCAGAGTTATTTTTGTTTTAATGCATTAAATTGTAATTGAATTTATTTATAGGTTTTTGAAACATTATTTTACATTTTTGTAGTTTTTTCAGTATTTTTTGGAACAAGTATAACTTTCTTCTTGCTTTTAAATATTTAAATATTTAAATATTTTACGGCCTTTTAAAACATCATTTATCTTTTTCACTTTTTAAAAAATTATTTGATTTTCATTTTTTAAAAATAGTTTGGACTTCCTCAAATGTTATTGTTATATTTTATATTAATTAATAATAATAAAATATAATTGTATTAACTGCATCATAAAAAAATTATAACATTATTTAAATTGTATTTATTTGCAAAAGCTTAATTGTAATTTATTCAGCTTCACTGTTTGTGGCTTTTAACAGTTTGGAGTCTTAATTTAAATTTTTGTTTTATTGCAACTTTTTGGTATTTTATTTGTTAACTTTAATCTTAATTCAAGGTTTTAACTACAGTTTTTGACTCACACCTAACATAGTGTCACAAATACCGCTGTCTGTGCGTGTGTGTCCATGCGTGTCTGTGTGTGTGTGCGTGTCTGTGTGTGTGCGTGTCTGTCTGTGTGTGTGCGTGTCTGTGTCTGTGCGTGTCTGTGTGTGTGTGTGTGCGTGTGTGTGTCTGTGTGTGTCCATGCGTGTCTGTGTGTGTGCGTGTCTGTGTGTGTGCGTGTCTGTGCGTGTGTGTCCATGCGTGTCTGTGTGTGTGTGTGTGTGTGTGTGCGTGTCTGTGTGTGTGCGTGTCTGTCTGTGTGTGTGCGTGTCTGTGTGTGTGCGTGTCTGTGTGTGTGTCTGTGTGTGTCCATGCGTGTCTGTGTGTGTGCGTGTCTGTGTGTGTGTGTGCGTGTCTGTGTGTGTGCGTGCGTGTACCTTCCGGCTGCCAGCAGGTCGTAGTCGTTTCTCTCCCATCCAAACTGCAGCAGATAAGAAACACACACAGACATCACGTCTCTGGCGGCGACTCAAGCAAACACACGAACAGATTGTTGGTAGAAGGTAAATAAATAAGTGTGTTTGAATCAAGTCTGCCTCAAGTGGCCACTAACAGAACTGCATCTGTTTGCACGCCTGCTCGTTCCTGACCCTCGCTGTGGCTCTCATGGTGTCCAAAAGGGAAAGAAAAAACAAAAATGTGCAGCAGGATGACAAAGTGTGATCCCTTCTTGGAGAAATGCTGGAAGAATTCCAATAAATGTTAGAAATGAAAAACCTACAGCGTGCATGAGCGGCCCCAGGGCCACGGCGCTGTCCACACAGCGTCCCGTCACCACGATGTCCGCTCCGAGATCAAGGCAGCGGCGGATAGGGACGGCCCTGGAAATGGAGACATGGCAGAGGCTTTCAGCAGCTGTTTGGGCTGCAGCTGAAATCTGTAACACGAAGCAGGGCGTCCGTACCCGAGGTAGGCATTCATGCTGTGCAGGGTTTTAGGCAGCTGCTGTCTGCCACTGCCGTCCGGCATCTTTACGTCAGGCAGGCTGCTCCTCTGAGAGAAGAGAAGAAGAAAGGAGAGGATTAAACGTCTAATCAATCACACTAAATAGGGAGTGATGATGTCAGAGGCGCATTACATGAGGCATGAGGTCATCACCGGTCACCACGGCGACCTTGAGTTCAAGGCCGGCCTTCTTGGTTACTTCCTGTATGGCTTCAGCGCAGGCCAGAGGGTTCACGCCACCCGCATTACTGACCACGCGGATACCTGATGAGAGAGGAGGTTGCCGTTGATCACGAGATCACCTGTTGCTATGGAAACACACTTCCCGCTGTGCTGTTTACTCACCTTTCCTGTGGATGTCATTGATGAAGGGAGCCAGAGCAACCTGGACAAAGTCTGGAGCGTAACCGAGGTTCTGCAAGAGCAAGAGTCAGATGTTAATGCAGAGGTGGGGAGAGAGGTGAAGCAGCGCTGCTCCCTGCTGGCACAGAGCTGCAACAGCAGGCAGAAAACCCTCCTACAAACCCCATTTCTCCTCTTAGAGCTGGGGTGTGCAACTCCAGGCTTCGAGGGCCGGTGTCCTGCAGGTTTTAGATATCACCCTGGGTCAACACACCTGAATTAATTGACTGGTTCATTACCAGGCCTCTGGAGACCGCTTGATGGATTACAGCTACTGTAGTGTACTGTGTTTGAATGTGTGTGTGAATGGGTGGATGACTGGATATGTAAAGCGCTTTGGGGTCCTTAGGGACTAGTAAGGCGCTATATAAATACAGACAATTTACCATTTATTTACCATTTAGTCAGAAGCCTTGCAGAATAAACTCCGCCTCACATCCCAAAGTCAAACAAACACTGTTTGACTTTTTAACTGAGAGTTAAAAACTGTCTAAATTCTTTCATCTTTAATAAAATGATCAGTGTTGCTGCTCTACCAAGTGTAACAATCAAGTTTAACATCCAGGCATCAATGAAAACAAAATGTATTAAACGTAAGGAAGTTAGAAGTTAAAAGGAAGTTAGCTCGCTAGTTTCCACCTAAGCATGACATATCATGTTCTGACCTAGAGATTTCTGAAAAACGTACAGCTCTGCTATCACTTCCAACATTAAATAAGACAGAAAACTAAACAGCAGTGACGTTTGTAGGGTTACTGAAGTTGAACTGGCTGGTAAATAATGATGTCCTACGTGATCACTAGCGACACAGCTATGTTAGCATAATATAAACAGTGAGGCTGGAGGATGAATGCTAACTTTTTTCCACTCAATAAAAGCCAACGTGAGGGTTCCCGATGGTTAGTGAGAAATGCAATCGCATGGCAGGATGCTGTAAACGGACCAAACTTCAGTCCGGAGAACAACTGAGATAATCCATCCACAATACAGCAGTATCTTTATTTAGATACACAGAAAATGACGGAAAGTCATTAATATACTGCAACAACATGAGAATAGAGCAGCTGCCAGAGAATTCAACATTAATGAATCACTGGTACAGAAGCAAGAAGAATGAGCTGAGTAAAGTTTGACTTTTCTGACTGTTTTTGTTTCCCTTAATGTGCCTTATGTATGAAAACAGACCCGCTCATCGACAGTGCATCTTATAATCCAGTGCGCCTTATGGTCCGAAAAATACGGTAAGTTGATCATTTTACAATAAATCTGCAAACCACACACGTTTTGTTTGGACTCCATAGACAACTTACCGATTGTGAGTCAGTGGCTATTTTCAATGTGAACTTTTACAAAAATTAAATGTAGAATTTTTAAGCTACAAAAAACTAAATAAAAAATCTTCCCTGAAGTTTTTAACACAAGCAGCTGCATGAATATTTTAGCACTGTGTGTATATGTTTGTAAAGATGTTCATTTAAATTCTTCTGTTATTTGTTTTTATATTTCTGCATCTCTGCAGGTGGTAAAAACTTGGTTATGGAAATGCAGGAACTCACTGGCATTTTGGTTTTGGCAGCGGTGAGCAGAGACATGGTGATCTCACTGAGGTAGTCAAACACCAGAAAGTCCAGCTTCCCGCTGTGGATCAGCTGAGGCACTGAAAGCACAGGAGAAGCGGCTCAGCAGCAAAGCACGAATACTTCGATGACAGAATGAGTGAAACAGCTCACTCTGAGGCTCCTCTTAAACCCTCCGAAACCAGCTGACGTTTCTGTTTTTTAATACAAACGTCACAGATTCAATTTCCTGCAGTGGTGATTTTTTAAATACACAGCAGTTTAAGGTAGGAATGTCTTTATTTAGGTAAAAGAAACCCCCCAAATCATCTCCCTGCCCCTTAATATGCACCTGTGCTGCTCCTACGTCAAGTAACGATTTAAAACAGCACCGGGAAGGATGACAACAATACCCCGTCAGCCTTTTACGACTGGTAATAAAAAGTATAAAGTATAGTATAAACGTGCATACTCTGTGCAGCAATTTGGTGAGGGAAAATGTTAAATGTGCTTAATTATTACATTTTACTTACTTACTTGACAACAAACGAAAGGCATCCATCACCATCTACGTAAAACCAAAAACTGCAACAATAATAACAATAAAAGCAATAACGTTTTACCCTTTTTTTTAGCTACATCTACACGGCGTTATCGTGATGGATGGTGACGTGATGGCCTACCTGAGGTGGCCGTGTCCCCCCAGAACCCGGAGGCACAGCCGATCCGGACCGGCTCCCTGCGGCTGTAGCCCGCGTAGCCCCGGGTTCTGGGTCTGTTTCGGTGCTCCGGGCTGGATGACAGCGCAGCTGAGGAGCGCAGGCGCAAGAAGTTTCCACTAACACTGAAACTGACGCTCCCTTTTGCGCCTCTGCCACAAGAGAGCCGCCTGAAGGGCGCAGGCGCGGCTCGGAGTAACTGCGGAAAGTTGAACATCGTGAAAAAAAATTATTTATGGAGCTAAAGTGCGAGAAAACTGAGAAATCCACCCAGACAAGTTCAAGGTGCACCGGTACAACTATGAAAACAGTCCGACGGGAAACGCGTCACAGTTTTTCCGCTCATTCCGGATGATTTCCTGTTTATTTTGGATGCAAGAAAAGAAACAGCTTTACTGTGGTTCGGAAAGGAAAACACAACTCTTTGTAATTTTTTATTATATTTAATTAATTAAACAAATGTAACAAGTAAGTAAATAAAAGAAAACTTAAATTTACAATAGTACATATATATATATAGTACATATATATATATATATATATATATATATATATATATATATATATATATATATATATATATATATATATGTATATGTATGTATATATATATATATATATGTCTACAGCAGTATTTTTATTTAGATACACAGAAAATGACGGAAAATATTCAAACTTTGAAACTGTGTCAATATAAAATAATATTTTGAATCTATTACAAAATGTCCAATATTTCATTAATGATACGTGCAAGTGTCATTAATGAAACTTTCTATGACACACAATCTTTTTATTATTATTTATTACATTCGGGTAGTGTATGTTTATGCCAAGTAAATCCAACTCAAGTTTTTAAAAAAAGTTATTTAGCAATGCTTGATGCAATTTGAGTACATTTCACTCAAATAAGAAATACAAGTTTTATTTAGGTTTCTATAGCAGCATCTGCCCTTCTGTTAATATTACTCAGGGTGATGTGACTTTGACACCCGATGCAACGTTGTTTAGAGAACATGTCATGTAACATCAGTCTAAATTGGAAATTTTAATGCATGACAGTTTTCCTGCTCTGTGCAGAAACAGCAGAGGAAGAACCAGACGGCTGGGTACACTCAGCCGAACTGCTGACTCCACTGCCACACAGTGCTCTTTAGTATCAACCGTCCGGTAGTGCATTTTGTATCAGAAAAAAATCAGGATCCCAGCAAATCTCAACACCAGCACTCCTGTTATGGCCACAATCATGTGGAAAGCTCTTTGCCTTGATTGGTCAACCCGCCCCTTGTTCCCGCCCACCTCCCCTGGCCCCGGAGGAATCAGAGTGTGAAGTACAGACAGGCAGCAGAAAGAAATAAGTAATATGCAGATGCCCATGTTGGAGAAAAATGGTATTGCAGGAAAATTTGGCCAGTACAAGTGTTCTACCCCCATCCACCCAAGCCCACCACCCAAACACACACAGTGATGATGTTTCTAATCTTGATCCCATGAGATTCTCGCAGATGCCTGTATGTGATGGGGTGAACATTAGCCAGATAGCACTCCAAACAGGTCAGGAGATGAAACATAACCTGTACAGGTAATGTAATGCTGGAGAAATACTGCCCTAACACAAACAGTGTGTTATTACCATTATATTTGTACACATTATTGAGGACTCTAACAAAGACTCCAAAAATCTCTAAAATCATCAAGTTGTAGGTGAAGAAGTCAATTCAATTCAATTCAATTCAGTTTTCTTTATTGTCCCACAAGGGGAAATTAGTTTAGCAGCAGGAGGATAAGAACAACAGAACAATACTATAAAAGAGACCTGGAGTCTTTTAGTCCTCCTCGGAGGTACTCTAAAATGGCGGCCGGAAGGCAACAACTCAAACTCACTGTGAAGTGGATGGTTCACACAATTAATAATAGAATGAGCCTTTCTAAGCACGTTTCTATTGTAAATGGCCAAAAGTCCATCTTGCCAGCGCCCTGAAAAATGCTAGTGGTTTTTACCAGAAGTCCCAACTGATTCTTATTCTTCACCGTCAGGTTACCAAACCAGGCAGTGATACAAAAAGACATCACAGATTCGATAAAACTTCTATAAAACAAAGACAACATCTCAGATAAGACATTAAAAGATCTCATTTTTCTTAAAAAGAACAGTCTTTGTTGAACTTTTTTAGTAGTGGCATCAGCATGAGATTCAAAACACAGTTTATGGTCAAGTACCACACCTAGATATTTATAACTCTCAACGATCCCAATATCGGCAGTTTTAATGATAGTGGGTGATGAGCTATAAGAGGACTTCCTAAAATCAATAATCATGTCTTTAGTTTTTGACACATTAAGTGAGAGGAAGGACTCATCACACCAATTCACAAAATCATCTACAACCTGTCCATGGCCTGACTCATCCCCCACTAGAAGACTGACGATCACTGTGTCGTCAGCAAACTTCAGGATGTGTCTGTTTGTGAAATTGCTGCGACACTCATTTGTGTACAGAATGAACAGAAGGGGAGAGAGGCAACAACCCTGGGGTGATCCAGTAGAGGAGGAGAGCACATCAGAAAAGACATTATTCACCCTCACACATTGTGACCTATTAGTCAGAAAGTCTGTCACCCAGCCGACCAGACTAGTGTCAAGCTTGAAATGATTGTAAAGCCTGTCAGCAAGTAAGAGGGGTTGAATTGTATTAAATGCAGATGAAAAGTCAGCAAATAATAATCTTTTTTTTTTTTTTTTTTTTTAAGTGACATCAGAAACAGCAGCATGTGACATCACGTGATGGCGGAGCTTCAGTTCATCCTTTGTCATCTTTTTTTTTTTTTTTTTTTAATAGGACAGGGGGAAAGAATGAAAGAAAGAGGTGGAGAGAAAGAAAGAAAACCAAAGGGGAGAAGAAGCAAATAATAATCTTGCATGGGTGTGGGGGGCCTCAAGATGCTTATACAAGAGATGCAGGAGTCTGAGTCTGAGTGGCTCATTGTCATCCCTGCAGGTGTAGAGCGCTGACGGCGCCAATGCTAGAAACCCATGTAGAGGATGAGGATGTAGAGCAGTAAGAGGAGGAGGATGCTGCCGACGGTGTAAATTGTATGCATTACTATGCTGGATGCTGAGTGTTGGCATGCAAAGTCAGAAGAAATGGAGGTGTTGATGGAGGTGTACGAAAAAAGAGGTGGAGTAAAACTGAGGGAGGACGAGGAGTCGATGGATATGACCTATAGAAGACAAGTAGTAATATACCTATACCTATTTTTGCCCCCCCACACCCCGAGGGCATTTTCCCCACGTGCACGTGCGCGAGAACGGACTTTTTGCATGTGCGTGTGTGTCCAGAGGTCATATGAGTTCACATGTGTTTAATAGAGTATTATTTAATGAAACCATTATGTGTTTTAATTAAACTCTTTTTAAAGGATTGTATAGGTCTCAGAGTTCTGTTATTTAGACATAGATGATTTAATTTAACTACTTTAGGGGTATTTTAACTAGTTAGGAGCCTTTTGCATTTTCTTCAGTGCTATTTAGGATCAAATAACAGGTATCCCTTTAGAAATAAACAGTGATACTTCTAAAAACCGTGTATTCCCACACAGCATTTAATTTAGCTAGTTTAGGAAGATTTCACTTTTCTGATAGTTTCACAGGCTAGTAGTTTTTTTAAATAGAGCACCACAAACAACATGTATTTCTTTTAGAAATAAGCTGTGATACTTCTAAAAAACACATATTCCCACACTCTGTAACAGTTAGGCTCCCAACAGTCTGCAAAAGAAGTCATGAAGCAAACAAAAGAGGCTCCTTATCAAGAGCATCCCAGCCCAAAGGTGTTTTCTCACAAACAGTTAATGGCTTTAATGCAAGTAGTCTTATCATGTCAGAGGCCAGCAGAAACCATGACCAACAGAGTCTCCAAAGACTTTCCACCTTTCTTCCTTACATCACACTCTTTTATCTCTACATCTCAGAGGTCAACTGAAAGTAGCCCCACCTATATAAAAACACCCCATCAGACACACAGTATTTTCCTCAGCACTTCACAACTGCCGCAAGGTATATCGTTTTAACTTTTTATTTTTTCACTTGAATGTGCGTTGGAGTCGACTTTGCTACCCGCACAGAGCGTTTCTGACAGTCGGGCGCTGCTTATACAATAGAGAAAAGCAACAATACAGAGTGTTTCTCTGCTCCAAGAAATCCGAGGGCCTTTCACAAGGTAAGCATGTCTGTTATACCCAGGGCATAAATGTCTGTATGTCAGTGCTAATTATTCAAAACCTGTTTAAAACGTGACACATATTTTGTCCGAAAACATTTCCTCTAAATTTGCAAAGTTACTGATTTAAAAAATATATATTTTCGAATTTTTAGTTGCATGTCAAACATATGATAGACTCTTGAGCATATTTATATAGCTAAATTCACAATGGTATAACCGTGCTAAATAAAAGAGGCCCAAGCACCAAGGCACTCTAATGCAAACCTCTAAACTGTATGTTGATAAGTACATGAAGCGTACCTCTACCTCTACAGCTGAAAACAGTTTGTATCAGCACTCTGAGGGTCTGCTGAATTGTTTTTAATACGGCACTTTTTGACGAACAGCAGATGATGAAATCCTCTTTATTGTAGAAACTGTCCCTAAGCTATTGTTGCTCATACTTACTGAGGTCCCTAGTGAGAATGGAATGCTACTGAACTGGGACACAGTATGGTGGTGGAATAAGAGTTTCCACAAATATTTTTGATGCATTCTGTAGAGGAATAAAAGTCTGGGGACAAATGAGTGACTTGTCCATAACTCTGGCCAAGGTCACTGATGTATTTGTTAATGTAAAAAATATCAGTGCATTATATTGATGCTCATGACTATGTCACTCCAATTTTTACACTTTGCAAAATGCATTCACTAGGGCATTGGACATTTTATTATGTTGGTTGTAGCCATACGGTGGTCTCCACTCTTTAAATGAAATGCAGATTTGAATAATTATTTATTACTATTGTGGCTGTGATGGCCATGTTGCCATTTGCGATATCAGGATAAACGTAAAACTCCAAAACAATCCACAAATAGAGTTTAGCTAAGTCGAGAGAATCTGACTGTATTATATATACATGGAAACTAAAGGAAAGCAAACAAAAAACCTGTGACATCCTTGTTTTTGATTTATTTCAATAAGCCCGAAAGATATATATTAAATATATATATTTTTAACCATTCTTCCAGAAGAGTGTTTTTGAGTCAGGCCATTTGGACTATTGCCTTGCGTGCAGTCTCCGCCCAAATCCCTAAGGCGTTCTAACAGGTTGAGGTCAGGACTGTGCCAGTGAAGTTTGTCCACACCAAACTTGCTCATCCATGTCTTTATGGACCGTGCTTTGTGTTTTGTGCACTCATCCACAGTCATGGTGGAACAAGAAGGGGCCAAACTGTTCCCACAAAGATTTGGGCATGTTTTTGTATGCTTAAGTATTAAGAGTTCCCTTCACTGGAGCTAAGGGATGAGCCCAACTCCTGAAAACCCCAAGACTTCTCTATTGGATTGCCAGATAGAAAAGCATAATTTGTCACTCCAGAGAACACACCTCTGGCCATCTACTAGACACCACTTGATCCCGCAGTTTGCATTGCTCTTGATGATGTAATCTTGGATGCACCTGGAACCACTAAATGATAAGATGGCACGTACCACATTTGAATTAGAGCTCATGGTTTTGTGACATGCAAAGAACCCCCAGCTTTAATTAATTGTCACACACACACACACACACACATTTTTCAACATATATTTGGACAGGACACCGGTATATGAGAGTTTGAAGAAACAGGAAACGGACACATCCTCATTTATTAAGAAGAAATAAGAAGACTACAGATAAGGTTTGACTGTTTTAAGGTATTCATAGTGTCTAATATTAATTCTAATATTCTATTTAACCTTTTGTAAAACAGTTACCAAATTTCTGGTGACCCGTGTAGAGCTATGGGTAGCTTTAGATTGGGTCCGGAGTTATTTGGGTGACAGGAAGCAGTTTGTGAAATTAAATGGTGGTTGCTCCTTATGTATGGACATTGCTTGTGGTGTACCCCAAGGGTCAGTATTAGGTCCAAAA
The DNA here is from genome assembly GCF_057382095.1 of Aulonocara sp. 'chitande type north' Nkhata Bay. Lineage (NCBI taxonomy): Eukaryota > Metazoa > Chordata > Actinopteri > Cichliformes > Cichlidae > Aulonocara > Aulonocara sp. 'chitande type north' Nkhata Bay. The sequence goes on along the minus strand of NC_141346.1, from coordinate 21,191,961 downwards.
TTCTTCAACTTGTACATTAACGACATCTGTAAAGTGTCCAAAGTATTAAAAATGGTTCTCTTTGTTGACAATACAAACATTTTTTGCTCTGGTGATGATCTGCAGAATTTATTGGAGGATATGACTGAATAAATCTAAACTTATGTTATTCGGAAATAGTAGTTTAAATACAAATGCTAAGATTCAAATAAATGGTGCCGATATTGAAAGAGTCAGTGAAAATAAATTTCTGGGGGTAATAATAGATGACAAACTTAACTGGAGAGCTCACGTAAGATGTATTCATTCCAAAGTATCACAGAGCATTGCAGTCCTAAACAAGGCAAAACAGGTATTCGACAGAACATCACTTCATATACTACATACTATCATATACTATACTGTTCACTGGTTTCACCATACTTAAGCTATTGTCACGGCTGGCGGGTTGAGCCGTGTGGTGTGGAGGAAAAGGAGGACCCAAAATGCAGACAGCTGACTGATGATATGAGTGAGAGTTTATTTACAGGTGACAGTGGCAGGAACAGACAACGAATCATGAGACATACTAACGGAAATCTAAACTAAAACTAAAGAGCAACTAGAAATCCTCAGGACACGGGGTGAAAGGCAGAGAGACGCAGACTGACGGAGGATACCAAAAACGCAGAGATACACGGATGAATGCAGATGAACGCAGACGAGCCGACAACGAACACAGACCGACACCCACTAAATATACACACACAAGGTAATCAGGTAATCACACACAGGAGGGAAGAACAGCTGATCTGAATACACATGAGGACCAGAGGAGACAAGCTAAACACAATGACAACAGACACAGACTTTCAGAACAAAATAGGAAATCTAGGACCCAAACCGGACACAAGGGGGGAGGACACAGAATAACTAGAACAGAGGAAAATAATCACAAAACACAAAACACTGGGTCAACGACCCAGGACCATGACAGCTATTGCGCAGAGGTCTGGGGCAATAACTATAAAACCACATTACATTCACTTTTTACTCTTCAGAAAAAAAAGCACTTCGAATCATCCACAATGCAGGTTATAGGGAACATACAAACTCACTATTTTTGCAGTCTGAAATATTGAAAATTGACGATCTAGTGAAATTCCAAACAGCACAAATTCTATTCAAAGCAAAAAACAAAGAACTGCCAGGTAATATTCAGAGTATGTTTTTTTTGAAAGAAGGATGTTATAACTTAAGGGGTTTTTGTAACTTGAAAACAGGGAAGGTGCGTACTACAAGAAAAGGCTTTTGTGTTTCTGTGAAACTGTGGAACAGTCTGAATATGGAATTAAAGCAATGTCCAAACATAAAACTGTTCAAAAAGAGTTATAAAAATATGATCTTCTCAAACTATAAAGAAAAGGAAAATATTGAAATTAAGTGAATGTCTCTATTTAAAAAAAATCTATAAAAAATTCATGATGTGATATTATAGTATATAGTATATCAGATATCTGTTCACTATTTTTATTACAAATTATATCAGTAAGGAAGCTGACTAAATATTAACTAATAATTTATGGCAAAGGGGTGGGATTAAATAAGTGTTTCCTTCTCACCTCTCCCTTTCAACATGTAAATTAATAAGAACGGTAGCCATATTGAAATGTATTGGTTTTTTTGTATAGTATTTTGTTTTCTCTCTTTTCTTTTCTAAATGTATCTGTATATTGTTTACATGCTTGAAATAAATTACCAATCAATCAATCAATCAATCAAATACCTAAATACCTGGAATTCGCAGCAATGGACAGTGCACAAGAGAGTACAGACAGGGTGGAGTAGTTGGAGACAAGTGTCCAGGGTGATTGGTGTTGTGACAAAAGGATGTTAGCAATAGTGAAATGGAAGATTTACAATATCATAGTGGGATCTCCTATGATGCATGTTGTGGAGATGGTGGAACTAAGAAAAAGACATGAAGCTGAGCTGGAGGTGAGATTTTTGTTGGGAGTGACAAGGATGGATAAGATTAGAAAAGAATATATCAGAGGGACAGTTAAGGTTAGAGGTAAAGTTAGAGAGGCAAGGCTAAGACGGTCTGGACATTTGCAGATGAGGAGTAATGGATAATGTCGAATGTGGAGCTGTCAGGCAGGAGGAAGAGGGAAAGACTAAAGAAAAGATTCATGGATGTAATGCAGGGCACACAGAAGGTTGGGAAAACAGAGGAGGATACTGGTGATAGGATGAAATGGAGGCAGATTATCCACTGTGGCGACCATTAAGGGGAGGAGCTAATAGACTTAAAAGAAATCTATTAAGAGTTTTTCTTGCAGAAGCACAAATATATTTTGTGAGACTCTGTTAAAAACTTCATCACTGCAACCGTATCGAATAACTTACAGCATGTTTTAGTTTTCACACAACATGACATTATTTACTATTTTTGCTGTCTTCCATAGGTCATGTTCATCAACACTTCCTCCTCTCTCTCATCCTTAAATTCCTCCGTTAACTCGTTTGCGTCAACATGCCATAATTCAACAGTCTTTACCATCTACACCTCCATGACCATCCTCCTCTTCCTTCCACTCTACATCTTCATCCTCTACATGGGCTTCCAACAGTGGTGTCAGAAATCTGCACATGCAGGGGCAACAATGACCAACTCCAACTTCTTCACCTACAACATGATGTGGGTGGAGAGTTTTGGAGCTTTTGGATCAGTCTTCTACACCCTGGGTGTTTATACCAATAAGATAACAATGATTTATGTTGGAATGTATATGTTTACCATCCTTCTTCCTGTAGAGACTTTGTTTCATGTCCTGACCTGTCTGGAGCGCTACCTGGCTGTTGTTCACCCCATCACCTATATGCATCTACGAGAATCACATGGTGTCAGGATTAGAAACATCTGTGCTGTTTGTGCGTGGCTGCAGTGTGTTGTATGGTTGGGGATAAATTTAATGCTTGGGTCTCAATATTTAAATATGCTACTTGTGTCCTACTTGGGTGTCTGCATGGTTGTTGTTGTTTTTTGTTGCCTATCTGTTCTTCATGTTCTGAGTCGCCCAAGACCAGGGGATGTGGGCAAACACAAGGAACAGTTTGACCAACCAAAGCTCAAGGCTTTCCGCATGATCATGGTGATAACAGGAGTGCTCCTGCTGAGATTTGCTGGGCTGATTTTTGTGTTTGTATTGCAATATTTTTCATTGAAAGAATTGTGCGTTTTGACTGAATTAGCAGTTTGGTTGAGTGTACCCAGCCGCCTCGTTCTTCCTCTGCTTTTTCTGCACAAAGTAGGAAAACTGGCATGTTGTAGGAAAAAAAAAAGAATAAAATAAAAAAAATCACGATATAAGAGGCACCTGTGAAGTAACTGAAGTTTCTATGGCTCATTGATGTTTTAGTGTTTTAAATGTACTGTATCTCCTCAGAGATAGTTTATGTTGCTAATTATCATTTTGGTACATGGAACCAACATAACTATCAGTAATACCAGCTGGATTAGTTTAGTTTAGAAAGTTTTAGTCTGCTTCTTGTTGTGTACTATGATATTACATTACGATACTAACTTCAGAAAGATGACATAAAGAGTTGAGCATTTTTTTTGACATGCATAGGAGCCAAAACCATTCAAGAATATTCCACTTCTTTGCCTTTAATAAACTCCTGGGTTGCTTTGGCTTCATCTTTTGGATCATTGTGTCACAGCGGGGTGTGCCAGTATTTTGCAAAGGACTCAAGAGCAGATACTGTAGGAGACAGAACTTAACTTAAACCAAAAGCGAGCCTTTATTTGGGCTGATGAAAAAAAACAGCATTAACATTAAGGTAAAATCAGAAACCACTGCTAAACTGAGAATAGGCTATGAGAACCATGAAACTCTGACAAAACTATGAAAGCTATGACGAGACTATGGTTTGGCATAACAGACGACCTCACAATGAGTGAGCAAAAACACACAGACTAAATACACACAAGGGGTAATCAGGGGAAGTGGAAACACATGAGGAAACAGCTGACACAAATGAACCTAATGACGTCACAGGGAAAGTGAACCTAAATACAATGACAAAGATGCACCAAACTCTTTCAAAATAAAGCAGGAAACACTAAGAACATACAATATTCTAAGAATAAAACTAAAATACGCAAAACACTGGGTCGCAGACCCAGTACCGTGATGCATTGTCCATCTGTTTTATGAAACACCGCCCAGTCAGTGTGACTACATTGTCTCTGAACACATCAGAATTAATTTGGCTCATTTTGTCCAATGTCACATCATCATTAAACACTAGTGTCCCAACACCAATGACAGCCCTGTATGCCTAAGCAATGACGCTGCCTCCGCCGTGTTTTACAACTGATGTAAAGGTATGCTTTGGATCATGAGCTGTTCCACACCTTCTCCATACCTTTTTTTTTTTGCCATTGATCTTGGTCTCATTTGTCCAAAGAATGTTTTTCCAGAACTGTGCTGGGTCTTATTTAAATAATCTAGACTTTCTATTCTTGAGGCCAGTGGCGGTCCTAGCCTGCCCCCCCCCACACACACGCATACACACACATAAAACATATTAAGGATTGTACATTAACATAAAACTGTTGTCGAAATTCACCAGAGAAGCACACACACACATGAAGAGAGGGAGAGTATGCATTGTATGCAAACGGCTACCAAACAGCCATCATAATTCGTCATACATTGAGAACAGGACAAATCAACAACTGACAATCACTAATTAATATTAAAATCTGTAACATAATGTATTGTTTGGAGTTTAGTCTGTTACTGTTACTGTTTTTACCATTTCTTCTTGGAGCAACTGTAATCCATATTATTTTCTTAGGGTTTAATAAAGTATTCTGATTCTGGTTGTTTCAGGATGACCTGCCATTATAAAGTGACACATCTGCTTACCTGCATCTTTTGCTCGTTTCTCCTCCTCTTCTTTTCTATTTTTTTCTAAACTGAGCACCTGATGGCTTTGAACTTTTCTTGTCCATCTTCCATTGGTTTTAATTTTGCACTCCAGTATGAACACAAATCCACCAACCCGAGAATCACCACAGCATAACCTAATAGACCTACACCTTAGTTCACAGATTCACTTTGTCTAAGGTGTATTTCTGGGATTTCACACAACCCAGGATTCAAATCATGAATAGATAATGGGCTTGGATTTACAACATTATGAATGAAAACATTATGAATGAAATGTGCTCTATTTGGAGGGAGCAGGTCTTCCTCCCCTTTCCACGGGTTGTGTGTGAGACATTAAATCATCAAAATATAAAATATAAATTTTAAATTGTTATTGATCCCTTTACCCCTGGTCCTAAAGTGTATATTTATTTTCTTACTCTTCTTATATTTATTGTTTGTTTACTTGCACTGCTGTAACTGGAGCCTCGTCGTCTCGTCTCTCTCTATAGTGTACTGCATGCAGCGGAGATGACAATAAAGTTTACTTTGACTTCGGTAGCAAGCAGGCGCACCGAGAGTGTTGTTCACTTGGTTGACTGTTGTGAGGGGATTTCTCTTCACCGTGAAAATAACTGGATTTTTTTAATGTTTGATGGCCCAAATTTGAGCACTACACCAAATACCGGGTATGAGTTTATTATGTGACACCTCTCAAAACACAAATATATCCACACCTACAACCACTAAATGATTGTCTTGTGGCCAGGGATGCACATCGCATTTGAATAAGATGTCATTAGTGCAAAGCCCACACTTTTTTCCAATCTGGCTTCCATAGAGCTCACTCTACTGAAACTACACTTGTTGGAGTCTCCGGTGACATCGTGATGAGATGTGATGCAGGAGAATGCTCTGTTTTGCTGATGTTGGATCTGACATCTGCCTATGACACTGTTGACCTTCATAGTTTGCTAAATAGGCTGAGACACTGGGTGGGTACATCTAGGTCTTCTTTGAACTGGTTCACATCTTATTTGTGTGAACGATCCTTACTGTTGCGTGATGTAGAAACAGTGGATTTATTATTTACTGGATTGTGGATTGTTTTGTCACTGGGATAGACTGAAGAGACGGTATTCTATATTCAAATCCATCCTCACCCTGAGCCACTAAATGTTCTTTACTTGGCCACTGGCACATATAAAATTTAAATTTGCAGTCAGAGCTCTTTCAGCATGCAAAGAACTGCTGCTTCTGTTTATTTAGAATTTTTTCCAGACACACCTATTTGAACAAGCTATTATTGTTACAGGACAGTGGTCTATGGCAGTGTATGGGAAAAAAACAGAAAGAGACATGCCAAGAAACAAACAAAAATTCTGTAATAAAGATTTGATGAATAATTATTTTTGATAGCGTGAAAATGACAGATGTGACGACAACTGTGTTTGCAGTTTCACACAGTTTGTATTGGCTCTGTTTTTTTGCTAAAAGCACAACCACACACCTCATCTTTCACAGGGGAGACATGATCATGTGATGGACCTCAGGTGTGTGTCAGCCTCCCCTGACACCGCACCCTGAATGCACTTCTCCACTCCTCCCCTGCAGCTAAGCCACAAACCACACCCCACCATAGATAGGCTTCATTACCAGTGTTTTGCTTGACTGTTTTATGTACCATGAAAAATACTAAAGATGTACAGGTCCAACAGTTTCTTTGATTTGATTTTTGATTTTGATTTTATTGATTAGCATTCAAATTCAAATCTCAGTGAAAACAGTGAAAAAAAACCAAACAAACAGTGAAAACAGAACAAAAATCTACCATAAAGAAAGAAAGCATGAGACAAGGCTAATCAAAAGGTATTGGCTGAAGCATTTGCTTATTACGCCAACCCTTTTCACAAAATATCTTTTTGTATGCAGCTCCTGTACACAGGGCTTGAAGAAAATAATAAAACAAAGCAAAAACCAAACAAACAAACAAACAAACAAACAAAAAAAAAAAAACAAAGAAAAAAAAACTTTCCACCTTAGATAAGTAACTACATCAAAGCAAAAGAATCAAGAGGTTGTTTTTTTTTCTCCTTTTTGCTCTTTTCATTCTTGATTTATATATTTTTCTATTACTCTATTTTTAAACATGTTTTTAAACAAGGAAAATGAACTACACCTTTTTAAATCACTGTCATAACTATTCCACAGGTTAACTCCTCTAACAGAAACACATCTCTGCTTTATATTTGTCCTCATCTTGTTTTTCTTAAAGAAATCTGTTCCCCTTAAGTCATATTGACTCTCTCTGACTTTGAACAGCTTCTGAGTACTGGGGCAAAGCAAGTTATTTTGTGCTTTATACATTATCTGTGCCATTTTATATTCAACTAAATCATAAAATTTCAGGGTATTCAGATTAATAAACAAAATGTTAGTTGGTTCTATATAGTTTGATTGGTTTATAATTCTTATAGCTCTTTTTTGTAACTTGAAAATATGAAGAGTGTTCGTTTTATATGCATTACCCCATATCTCCAGACAGTAAGTCATATATGGAAGCAACAGAGTACAATAGAGTGTGTATAATGATTTTTTGTTCAGGACATGCTTTGTTTTATAGAGAATAGCAATGGTTTTTGACATTTTTGTTTTCACGTGGTTTATATGAGACTTCCAACTCAGCTTATCATCAATTATCACTCCAAGAAATTTATTTTCGTACACTCTTTCAATTTCAATTCCATTAACCCTTATTTTAGATACATTTTTTCATTTGTCTAGTGCCAAAAATAATCAATTTTGTTTTCTTTATATTTAATGATAACTTATTTACATCAAACCAGTTTTTTAATATATTTAACTCCTTTTCCGCTGTAGTCAGAAGCTGTTCTAAGTTTTTACCTGAGCAGTACAGAGTCGTATCATCAGCAAGCAATACACATTTTAACAGTTTGGAAACACTACATATGTCATTTATATATAATATAAATAATTTAGGGCCCAGCACAGAGCCCTGAGGAACACCACAAGTTACCTTCAACTGCTTAGATTTTACATTATTGAATTCGACATATTGATATCTTTCATCCAGGTAACTTTTCATCCACTTGTATGCTATCCCTCTTATGCCATATCTCTCTAGTTTATTCATTAATATAGAATGATCAATTGTATCAAACGCCTTTTTTAAGTCTATAAAAACACCAACAGTATATTCCTTATTATCTATTGCATTAGATATCCCTTCAACAAGTTCCATCACTGCCATTGAAGTGGACCTTTTCACTCTAAAGCCATATTGGTTATCACTTAGGAGATTATGCTTCTCAATATATTTATCAAGTCTATTAACAAATAACTTTCCTAAAATTTTTGAGAACTGTGGGAGTAGTGATATTGGCCTATAATTGGTAAACTGACATCTCTCTCCGTTTTTATGGATTGGAATAACTTTTGCTATTTTCATTTGTGAGGGAAACACACCAGTTTGAAAGGACAGATTACAAATGTATGCGAAAGGTTGCACTATATATTCTATAATACTTTTAACTAATATCATGTCAATACCAAAACAGTCAGTGGACTTTTTATTTTTAAATGTCTTCACAATGTTAATTATTTCTCTATGAGTTACAGCACCAATAAACATGGAGGACACATTCTGAGTAATATGTTTATTTAGGTCGTTATTATTTCTTGACTCTGGAATTTCTTTTGCTAAATTAAAGCCAACATTTACAAAGAAATCATTAAATTCATTTGCAATGTCTTTAGTTTTATCAAGCACAATATCTTTATCTTTTTAAAAATAATCTGGATAATTCTTATTTTTTGAGCCCTTTTTGATTATACTGTTTAATATCCTCCATGTTTCTTGTGTGTTACTTCTACTTTGCTCCAATAATTTGTGGTAATATTCTTTCTTACTTGTTCTTATAATATTTACTAATCTATTTTTATATAACTTGTACTTTATTTCAGCATCTTTTGTCCTCTGTTTTATGAATCTCTTATATAGATTATTTTTCTTTTTACATGCATCTTCTATCCCCTTTGTGATCCATGGCTTATTTGATCTGTGATGCTTTCTAGTGATTTTCATTAAAGGACAGTGTTTTTCATATAGTGAAATTACAGTTGATAAGAATGCATCATACGCACTATTTGAATCTTCATTTGCAAAAACCTCATTCCAATTGTGTTCCTTTAAGTCCACCTGGAGGGCAGCAATGGCTCTTGTTGTTCTATGTCGTATCATATCAAATATTTGATTCTTTTGTTTAGTTTTAATCCCAAAATAATTTTGAAAAATTGCAAAAACAGGAAGATGATCGCTTATATCAGTTATAAGAAGTCCACCTACTATTTCATGGTCAATTTTATTTGTGAATATATTATCTATCAATGTAGCTGTATCAATTGTTATTCTACTTGGTTTTATAATTACAGGGAAAAGGGAATTACTCTACATTGTATTAATGAAATCTGTTGTTTTCTGATGTCCATTTGGGTTTAGCAAATCTATATTAAAATCACCACAAATTATTTGCACTTTTTTATCATTTAGGTTGCTAAACATAGCAGCAAGTTTTTCATTGAATGTCTCGAGGCATGAACCTGGTGTCCTATAGATGCAACTTATAATTATATTGTTAGCTTTTTCAACATGAATTTCAATAGTGACACATTCCAATATGTTATCTATGGTGCTTGACATGCATTCAATCAGACTACATTTCAAAACTTTATCTACATATAAAGCAACACCGCCTCCTTTTTTATTCACCCTGTTCATTGTAAATAATTCATATCCTCCCAGTCCCATTTCACTAACTTTCTCATTATCGAGCCATGTTTCTGATATTGCAATTATGTTAAACTTTTTTAACTTACTTAAACATTCTGTAATTTTAGAAAATTTTTTATACAGGCTTCTACTATTGAAATGTATGACCGACAATGCATTTGCCATATTAATATTCACATTGAATTGGTCGTCTGTATAGTACTCACAAGTATTATTGGTGTTATTGTAGAAGTGGGTATCTGGGTCAATGTTACTTTCAGGGTCATGCATGTTGTGCTCTGCATAGTTAAACGTTTTGAAGTTCGTTTTCTCAGCGTGTGTGGCAAAATAACCACCTTGACAGTCCTTTTCATAATCAAAGTCTTCCTCTTCAATATCTCCGAATGGAAACCTATAATCTGTGTCCAAACTTGTCATTTATGTGTTTTTGTTGTTGTTGTTTCCATTGTTTTTGAGCCATAAGGCCAGAAACACTTTCCATACCCATTGTTCATTATCCAATCGTCACTTTTCCAATAGATTCCATAACAGATTCCTGATTATTTATATTGCTCTAAGTCTTTGAGTTCTCTTATCATCACAACTTTCGCTTCTTCGGGATTGCCATTTAGTCTTATCATTACTTTGCAGTTCCTCGTCCATGTCGCTTGTATCTTATTTTGTTTTCTCAGGCTGCGTGCCTGTCTTGCAATTTTGTTGAGTGATGGTAACATTAATGTTCTTGGAAACTATTCATGTAAAGTAACTTAAAGGCAGTAAAGTCTACTGACACCAGCAGACTTTGAATACAAACTTTTTAAATGATCTGCTCTAAGGACAGCTACAGTGTTTCGACCTTTAAGAACACCTGCATAGAGCAGGAAAACTATTATATTTTAGGAAGAAAATGGATTCAGGATGAAGGATTGGGTAAAAACATAAATGACATAAAGACAGGAAATGTTAGTTAATAATGTGTTATTTACAAAAGTTTATTTTTTAATAACTAACCTCGTATTGTGAATGAATAATCTCAGTTGTTCTCCTGACTGAAGTTTAGCCCGTGTATAGCATCCTGCTATGCGATTGCATTTGTCCCTAACCACCAGAATCCCTCACGTTACTTTTATCGAGTGGAAAAAAAGTTGGCGTTCATCCTCCAGCTTCAATGTGCTAATGTTATGCTAACATAACTATGTCGCTAGCAATCGCGTAGCACAACATTACATATCAGGTAGTCCAACTTCAGTAACCCTGCAAACGCCACTGCTGTTTAGTTTTCTGTCTTCATCTATGTTGGAAGTGGTAGCAGAGCTGTACGTTTTAATTAGTTTCAAAAATCTCTCAGTCAGAACATGGTATATCATGTTTAGGGGGAAACTAGCGAGCTAACTTCCTATTAACTTCTAACTCCATTAAATTTAATAAATTCTGTTTTCATGGATACCTGGATGTTAAACTTAATTGTTACACCTGGTAAAGCAGCAAGCTCTGACAATCCATCAAGCAGTGCACCTTACCAAAGTTGTACTAAAACATTTTTTAACAGATTTCTGCACGCCAAAATCAGTTCGAGGTCAGTAAGCACAACCAGAATTCATACATAAGGCGCACCTCGAGTTTTGAGAAAATTAAAGGATTTTAAGTGTGCCTTATAGTGTGGAAAATACGTTATACAGAAGTCTGTGAAGGTTCTCAGTCATCCAGGTCATCGTAGTCAAAGGAGCTTGCAAAGAAAAGCGTCTGGACTTCTTTAAGTTGCTTCTTTAAGCAACTTAAAGAAGTCCAGACGCTTTTCTTTGCAAGCTCCGTTATACAGAAGAAAAGAATATATCGCAATACATATCGTTACCGCAAGTGCTTCGAATTATACCGCGATATGGATTTTAGGCCATATTGGTCTTTTTCACAGGACTTGTGTCATGGAGGCTTATATGCATCCTCAGAGATGGTATGCCAACATCATCACGGTCATATGCAAATGCCCCACATTCCTCTCGCAACATCTTCCTCGCAGCCGCTCGCTGATTTTCGTCCAGATGCTGGGGATCCACTGGTGGGTCCCATGACTTTGGTCTCTGTTGGTTTTCTTGTGTCTGTGTGTTACTCGGGTTGTGTGACTTTAGCTCTTTACCGTTTTTGTTCTCTCGTGTCAGCTTGTTTACTTTAGTCTGGATGCCAGCTGCGTATACAGTCTTTACTGGTTTAAGGTATCCAATCACTTTATGGCTCTCCAGATAAATGGTGTGGTCTGTAGTGTAAGTCACAGGGATGGGCACATATGGTACTTTTCTGTCTGGGATTTTCTCCAATACGTCATTGAATATTATGCCCTCTGGTGGTGGGTCAGCCCCATCAGGCAGAAAGAGTATGTCTTGGCCCCGGGCATGTGAACCAACGTGTGCCCGTAAATAAACTGTGGTGACTTGGTTTGCTGACAAAGGAACTCTTCTTATGCCAGTCCTTACCACACCTGTCTCTGGGCATTCACTGCTGTTCTGCACAAGCTTGACAACATTATGTGCAGTGCATACAGTTATTTGAAATGCTTTACTCACATAGTGTGCTAGCTGTTTTCTTCCTCCTTTGTTTTTTACATCTTCCTGATTCACGATAGCTTCAATGACATTGTAGCCAATGATGGGATTGCTAGCCACAGCCGGGTCACTGGATACAAGTACTGGGACTTGCAGCTCATTGGTTGGAGACAAATCGCTGCCTAGTCTGAAGCTGACTTCTATCCAGCCAATGTAGGGAATGGGTGTGTCATTTGCTTTAAACACTTTGAGCGTCTCATTGTCTAGCAGTTCTGAAACGGGTCTGACAACCGTGTGAGGGAGATGGTTTTGCCGCCAGTTTTCATTTACTATACTGGACTGTGCCCCTGAATCCCATAACACCTTGGCTGGGTGATTGTCCATAAAACAGTTTACAGTATATCTGTTTCCTACCAGGCTTACTAGCCATGACTTTCGTTGAGGGGGTAGATAGTGAACCTCAGTTACCGCTGATGGGACACTAGCTGCAGTTTCTTTGGAAGAGATCGGTGAGCTTGGCTGTTTGTTATGGGACCATGGGCTTTGGACTACTGTTGGTCCTATCTCAGTAGTCCAAAGCCCACGGTCCCAATGAAAGTCTCGGTGCTCGGCATCCACGGGAGTAGTGGCCCTCTCTGTTATGGTTATGTCGTTTAGGGGGGACAGTAGCTGATACTTGATAGAGTCACTGAGCAACCCAGTTTCAATGGAGCGGAGGAATTTGCGCTGCATGGTGGCTCTGCTATACAGTTCATCTGTTTCCTCATTTGCCGCTTTCCATAACAACTTCTCTTTAAGTTCAATGGCACGAAATACAAAGTTTAAGGCAGTCTCTTTGGGCTCTTGGGAGATATTGAGGAGCTGATGGTAAAGCTCAGTGGGGCTGTCTACCCTATATTGTCCCTTTAATATGGTGAGCCAATCTGGCGAATCAGGCTGAGATAGAATAACTTATCCTTCTGCCCATGCTCTCCAATCTGCCCACAGATTTTAAACTCCCTCTTCAGTGTTACCTCTTGAAGACTTCGCATCGCCTCTGGTCGGGCTCTGGGTGAGTAATCTGCAATATGAAATGGAGTAGCACATGCGGTGTTCTCAAGATCTTTCTTTGCCCAGACTCTGTGCCATGGGGTTCCCTTTCTGACTGACACTCTCCTTTGCTTAGTCTCTGGATGTATACAGCAATGTCTTTATAACACTGTTTTACTTGATCCTCTTCCTCACTTTTCTCCACATCATCAAACATGCCCTCTGCCAACCTGATGAGTGTTCTCTTGGTCTTGCTGTGAGACTCTGCGCTGTCCTGGCCAGAACATTTCAGTCGCCTGCAGACGTCCACAAGATGCTCTCTCTCCAACTATCCGGTTCTGACATAAACGGTAGTAACCAGACCGAAAAGCAGCGCACATTTCGATGCTTTATTTCTGTGCTTTTTTTTCCTGAGATGTCACACACTTTGGATTCTAGCCAATCATTTTACCTTTGCAAGTGTAGTAGGTGGGTCCAGGTACGTACGTTCTTTTAGAGCAGAGCTACAGATTAAAAATGCCCAAGGCGAAAGTCTGGCTGTACTTCACAGCAAAAAATGCAAACTCAGCAGCCTGCAACAAGTGCTTTAAGCTGATACTGTGCAAAGGAGGTAACTCCTCGAATCTGATGAAACACCTGGCGACGTACAGCATTTTGTTAAAAGCCGAGAAATGCGCCGTATTTGATAGCTTGCTGCGAGACCTCACACATCTACTGCAGGTGTGGTGCCTGTTATCAGACAGGGAGTTAGCAACATCCCCCAAAAACCCGAAGAGGGGAGTCCTGGCCCCTAGCCCTGCCAGTGTAGCAGAAATGATGACGGATGATGATGGCAGCAGCAGCCGTTCTTCTCTGCGTGAGTAGCTTAATGTTGTCCATGTGTAATTTACTTTGAGTAGGCTAACGACGTTATTACATTAATGCATGTAAGGTGAACTAGCAAACATCATCATAGCTACATGCGGCTGTCTTCTTGTTTGATGGCAGATACTCCCTTCACCCTGGCCAAAAAGGCTAAAATGACCAAAGAAAAAGTGGAAAACAGTTAAACATGAGAGGTTCTTGGACAAAGTTTGTGTTTTTTCCATTGTTTAAGCACTGCTTCCAGCCAAGAGTGATACCATATATGCCCTGTAGCTGCAGAAAAGGCTAACATTGTTGTCTTTTTACAAAAAAAACAGCTGAACATGAGAGGTTTTTGGACCAGTTTTGTGTTCTCCATTCTTTAAGCAGCGGTTCGAGCACTGGTTCGAGCACCGTTTAAGCACCTGCACCGTTTCAAAAGTACCGGTTTGGTACTGGTATCGGATAAAACCTAAACGATACCCAGCCCTATTCACCACTGACACTACTTCTTCTAGTTTAGCGTCAGCTACTGATGCGTACAAGACTGAGCGCCCTCTGCTGGTGGAACTTATATAACAGTAAAGCTGACATTACAGTGGACTTACTAAAAGAAAGTGTCTCTGAGCATAAAATAAAATGGGGGGCTACTATCTTCATGTCTCTGTGTTTAACAACGTGCCACACTGTCATTAGGAACCGCTACATCTATCACTACAGCCGTCTTCTTCTGTTCGTCTACCACCACTATGTCCGGTTGGTTAGCCACCATTTTGTCCGTCTGTATCTTGAAGTCCCACAGGATCTTCGCTCGGTCATTCTCCACCACCCTTGGGGTCATCTCCCATTTTGACCTCAGGACTTCCAGGCTATATTCGGCACAGATGTTTCTGTATACAGTCGTGGCCAATAGTTTTGAGAATGACACAAATATTAGTTTTCACAAAGTTTGCTGCTAAACTGCTTTTAGATCTTTGTCTCAGTTGTTTCTGTGATGTACTGAAATATAATTACAAGCACTTCATACGTTTTAAAGTCTTTTATTGACAATTACACGACATTTATGCAAAGAGTCCGTATTTACAGTGTCGGCCCTTCTTTTTCAGGACCTCTGCAATTTGACTGGGCATGCTCTCAATCAACTTCTGGGCCAAATCCTGACTGATAGCAACCCATTCTGTCATAATCACTTCTTTGAGTTTATCAGAATTAGTGGGTTTTTGTTTGTCCACCCGCCTCTTGAGGATTGACCACAAGTTCTCAATGGGATTAAGATCTGGGGAGTTTACAGCCCATGGACCCAAAATTTCAACGTTTTGTTCCACGAGCCACTTAGTTATCACCTTTGCCTTATGGCACGGTGCTCCACCGTGCTGGAAAATGTATTTTTCTTCACCAAACTGTTGTTGGATTGTTGGAAGAAGTTGCTGTTGGAGGGTGTTTTGGTACCATTCTTTATTCATGGCTGTGCTTTTGTGCAAAATTGTGAGTGAGCCCACTTCCTTGGATGAGAAGCAACCCCACATAGAATGGTCTCAGGATATTTTACTGTTGGCATGACACAGGACTGATGGTAGCGCTCACCTTTTCTTCTCCGGACAAGCCTTTTTCCAGATACCCCAAACCATCGGAAAGAGGCTTCATCGGAGAATATGTGTCATGATCCTGGGTCATGTATACCCAGCATTGTTAGTTTTTGTGTGTTTTGTATTTTGTTCTTTATGTTCCTTATTTGATTTCCCCTTGTGACTTTACCCCTTCTGTGTATCTGTGAGCCCTCGTCTCCCCTCCTTGTGTTTTATTCCATGTTTCCTCAGCCCGTTATGTCTGTGCTGTCCCAGTGTTCTCTACTCCCCTCCTGTCTGCACCTCTGTGTACTTCCTGTTTTACTTTGACAGTCTCCCGTCAGTGTTGTGTTTACTCCTGCCGTGTCTCGTTATGATTATCAGTTTTTAAATTTAACCCTAACCGTTGTGCGTGTTTGACAGCGAATGCGCACCTGCGGACCACTTATGTGCACCCCTGGTTATTTAGCTCGTCATATTGCAGCCACAGAAATTCTTTTGTCCATGAAACCATAAAGCTGCACTTTCTTTTTGCCTTATATTCTGATTTGTCATAACTTCTCCGTTTTGTGGTAAGCTTTTCTTTGGCTGTCACTTCTTCACCCTGACCTGTCTTATTTGGCCCAGCAGAACTAAAATATATATCTGTCTGTGAAGGTTCTCAGTCATCCAGGTCATCGTAGTCAAATATATATCCTGCTGCTTTTACACACGCACTCACATAAGCTCAGCGATTCTCTGCGCGATCAACCTCTCATATGTTTAAGCTTGCTGCGGGAGATTTCACTTGTCATGTTTGCATAGTAAGCTAACGATTAACCCTTTAAGACCTACCATAGAACCAAGTCCGCCAGAGCTTATATTATATTTTTACATGCTGTGGAGCCATTTTTGGGAGCATTTCAAGTTGCTATACATCAATACAACCATTATAGCCCAGATTTTAATAATATGTATTCATTAAGTGCATAGTAATTACATAAATTGCAAAAAAGTGCAATAAACTACAAAAAAATTGAAAATTGTTTTTTGATTTTTTGACATATATTTGTAGTTAGAGAAATTTAAGAGTCTTATCCCTCAAAACTGTAAATACAAAAAAGTTGCACAAAATAGTTTCCCACCACAGGAAAATTATTTTGAGTGTCTTCATAGTTTTATTTTTGAAATACACCAATTTTTATACACTGCAGGAAAAACGAAAATAAATATTATACTGCAAATTTGCAAAAAAGCAGCATATGCATCAAAATAAACTATTTCCAGCAGTGCAATATGAGTCCTAAGCATCCCAGAAACGACACAGAAAGTCATAAAGTCAAAGATAACTTTTAAAAAGAGCAGTATAGGCCCTGAGGCCCTGATCGCAAAAAAGACTACATTTCCGTGAAAATGACGTCACTTCCGGTTTCGGGCAGGTAATGGCGGAAATGCAAAAGTTCGCGCTGACGTCTATTCCAACGTAGGAAGTGTTTTGAACAGCTGATCAGATCGGTAAAGCGTGTTTCTGGAATATTATGTTTTTGTTCCTGCAAGCGCTTTTTATGCAGTTTTTGCAAAGCTTTATGTGGAAGGAAACCGTGACCTAGGACAAGCTGATGGCATCAGATGTAAGTACAACTCCTCCGGTTTCATATGCAAAAAAATTTTTTTGCGCTAGCTTACGTGGTTGCAGTGCTACTGGGATTTAAAAATAGTTACGCATAACAGAGCGTTCCCGCTCCGATCGGCTCTAAAGGGTTAATAAGACGATGTCAGAGGAATTGGTGCACAAATTATCATCACTCACAGATCAGTGCTGTCGCTCTCTATACACAGTTCGCACGATTGCAAAGTGAAAGCAAAAAAAAAAGCGCAAAAAAAAAAGCGCAAATTCAAACGCGATTTCAATATGTCACATATTGACAGTGGCTCACCGATGCCAATGACATAATTACCCAGCTACATTTCTGAAAGAATGCAAAAGCATTGACATATATTTTTCCTTCCTACAATAGCCCGACGGGCAGGGAAGAGATAGATTTTGGTAGCCCGACTGAAAAAATCGCTAGCCCCGGGACGTCGGGCTAGCGATATTGCAAGCCCTGTATCTGATTGAGGAATCACTCATCTTTGGAAAAGAGAGTTTATTACAGAGAAATGTCTCTTTCCAAAATAAAAGCTATACTATCCGCTTCTTCTGGGCTATATTCTCAGCAGCATATTAAACATATAAGGAGAATCATGTGCTAACAGCTGTCTAAATGACTCGGCTAAAGTTAGTAGCATGCTTGCTTGTTTTTTTTCTGCTTCCACTTGTCTTTGCACTAGGATGATGTCGGCGTAAATGTGCAGTCATATTCGTTGTGTTCCCACTAGTGCTTTCAGGTTAATCTCGTTGAAATGACCTTAAAGCCACAACACGGCAAATCTCCGTTAACGAGCTACCGCCGATCGCCCCGTGCGTGGGGCTAGACGGCCAACACGTTAACGAGCTAACTGCGCTAACACACTAGTTCCCACCCATGTAATTGAGCATTGCATGGCACATCCAACATACTGTTTTACTTTAGTCCATGACTCGCTTACCTTCAGGGTCATACGTCACATGAAAACCAAAATAATTCCAAATGCCAGATCTGAATGAGGGTGGGGGAGGTCCATGTTGCAAGGAGAGCTTAACTTCTGTCTCGCTAGCTTGCCCTGCGCTCTTCCTTCTGACGATGCTGTCTGTGTTGAGTGCTCAGTGAATCTGCATTCGACTACTCCGCCTAGGCTGCACTGTCGAGCCTAGGCGGAGTAGTCGAACGCAGATTCACTGAGCGCTCAACACAGACAGCATCGTCAGAAGGAAAGTTGATAAAATAAATTACAAATGTTGTATTGTTCGATACATATGCGTACCGAACCGAAAGCACTGTATCGAACGGTTCAATATCGATACGAATATCGTTGCACCCCTAGTATTTATGTCCGTGTCTCTCTCAGTTCTGTGTTGTGTTCTCCCTCATTCATGGCTGTGTGTTTCTCTGTGTAATACTTTATAGTGTCCCAGTTTAGTTTGTATGGCTTTGCTCTCCAGAAATAAAGCTTTGAGTTCATTCCTGCCTCCGTGAGTTTGCGAGTGGGTCCTCATCCTGCCTGCACGCTTTATCACAATATGACTTTGCCCCAGTCCTCAGACATAATGATCTCCAGCCTTGTGCTCATCAACATTCTCACCTGAGTTAACAAGACGATTACTGAAATGGTCTCAGCAGGTCCTTTAATGACAGAAATAAAAAGCAGTGGAAAGGGATGTTTTGGGATTAAGTTAATTTTCATGGCAAAGAAGGACTATGCAATTCATCTGATCACTGGATCATTCTGGAGTATATGCAAATCGCTATTATAAAAACTTAAGCAGCAACTTTTCAAATTTCCAATATTTATGTAATTCTCAACACTTTTGACCATGACTGTATGCCCAGGCTTCTAGCATCTTGCACCCTGCTGTTATGTGCTGGACAGCCAATACTCCAAATCACATCTAAACACAAACTACTGGTTTTCATGCACTGTGGGGTGAAACCCTGAAAATTTGACTGGACATTATTTTGAATTTTCCCCCATTAAACCAGAGTTTAAAAAAAAAAATTATTAAATTGAATTGAGTTTGTTCATACTGTAAGATTACTTTGATTATAAAGAAAATGGTAATAAGGTACATGAATTATTTAAAGGCTGGATGGTTTAAAAGGTTATAAAACAGGTTATTTTAAAACTGCATTCCTCTTGTTTGCTTTGTCCATTTAACACATTAATTCAATAATGTCATGGCATCATACTAAATAGAGTAGTGTTGGCTTGCCATTGAAGATTCATAGTTTACAAAATAAGAATTTAAAATTTATAAGACCAAAATCATAAGCTTTTTTGTTGTTAATTAAAGACCTTTCAATTCATTAGCGCTTTGACTTATTAAGTCAATTTTTTTTAACAAAATGCAAAAGTAGGAGAAAAAGGTGCAAAGTAGACATCTATTTTTTTTTGTTTTTACATTACCTTAAAGGCAACTCAAATAGACACGGTCTATTTTAATTAATTATTTGTTTTCAGTAGTGACCCTGGCTTCAGTGACACAAGATAGTTGAACTGAACCATGATGATCTTTATTAATAATCTTTATTAATAGGCCAATAAAGAAATAATAATCAAAATAACCAAACTCACCCTTTATACTTAGTTGAATAATTTTTCAATCGTATTAGAGGCGCACAAAAACTTTTAAAGTAACAGAAGCTAATCAAATCAATCAAGATGATAGAAATGTAATATTAATCACTTATCTGAATCCTCCTTTAGCTTCCTTGAATGCCAAAACTTTTCAGAGCTAAATTCAGAAACATCCACCTTCATCCATATGATCACTATGACCCAAGGAGAAGTGAATGTTGAGATAATGTTCTTTTGCATGAATCAGCTGATTCTCAGAGGGTTAGGTCAAAGCTCCTTTCCAATTTGATTATTGAAATGAACATGACATTGTTTAGGCCACAATCAATAGGTTTACTCTTCATGAGAACTATATGGAAATGTTTTAATAATGGATCCACGTGGATAATGGAGGGGGGACACAGGCAGCTGTAGCCATTTGCTGTCCCAAGCCAACTGGAGTGACCAAACTGGACTTCTTGGTTGTGTTTTTCATATAGGTACCTTTTGGAACATTTTGATGGGATTAACTGACAAATAATATATTGAGTTTTCTGTCACAGATCTTTCAGGAAGTTCATTCTTCAGTTTTGGTCGGCAAAACTGTACTTGTTGGCTTCTGGAACTACTTAAACTGCACCTTTGTAGCTCAGGAAATTTTCTGGATCAAGCTTGTTAACCAAGTGAGCAACTATTAGATTGCTTACACCCCATCTTTTAATCCAAATATGGTCACATTTGAGAACATCAGCAACAGCCACAACGTCAATGATCCACAAACCAGTTAGTTGTGTCATGGTGATTACCAGTGTTGGGAAGTAACGGAATACATGTACGGCCGTTATGTATTTAAAATACAAAATATGAGTAACTGTATTCCGTTACAGTTACCGTTTAAAAAGGTGGTATTTAGAATACAGTTACTTTGTTGAAATAAATGGATTACACTGCGGTACTTTCCTGCTTCATATTGTCACGGATCAGGACAGTTTGGATTTAGTTTGTTCTGTTGTTCCAGGCGGCAGAGTTACGGTTGCCATGGTTACAGGGTGACACTCTCTCTCTGCGTGTTTTCTGGGTGAGAGAGTGCCTTTTTGTTGTTGTTGTTGTGCTAAGCTAATAGGCAGATTGCTACAGGCATAGCCCTAAAGAATGTAGCATCATAGGCAGTGTAGTCCGTGTTGCAGGGAGAATGGACTGCCATTCACGTTATGTGTGTGTGAGCGCGAGGGGGGAGAAAAAGGAGAGTGGAAAAGTACGAGCTGTCACCAAGCAGAAACGGTGTTTTCTGTAATCTGTAATGGAATACATTTTAAAAGTAACCTTTCCAACACTGGTGATTACATCCATCTTTATTGTAGTATATGGATACAGCAAAGATCCATAGACTTCAGTACAAATGTGTACTGTTTATAGGTATTAACAAGTCTGTACAGCTAAGCTGTCAAATTTTCTCAATTTACGCAACTATCATACATCATCTAAAACCATCAAAACCAACTCCCACCTATGCGTATTTGTAGTAAATTTTTAACTAATATTAGTAATACAACAATATTGGAAATAAATGCTACTACTAATAAATAGAATAGCATAGACTAACCCTTTAATGTTGCTGTAAATACACAACAAAATGTTGGATGCTCAATGCCAACTGTGCAGGAATCAAATATAAATAGTAAGACAGCAGAATAGATTTTTTTAAAAAAAACACGCGAAATATATACAATCAAGAAGAATTTATAAAAAAACAAACAAACAAACAATAGCAAAGCACACATCGGACTTGGTTTGAATTTAGAGGCTGTATGTGAGTGGCCTGAGTGTGTGGGGTGATACTGTTGACAGTCTGAATGGTCTTGGGGAAGACGCTGTTAGTGAGGCGCCAACCGGGAGCAGCCGGTCAAACAGGTGGTAGGCAGGGTAGAGATGACCTGTGATAGCAGTGATTTTTCTGAGACAGGAGGATCTGTTGATGGTCTCCAGGAGTAGCAGTGAACAGCCAGTTATTTTGGCGGACAGTGTTAATTACCTGCTGTGTAGCCTTCCTGTTCTCAGTGGTGGCCCCTGTGTACCAAACATGAAGTAGAAGCTTTTTCCTCAGCACAAGATAGAAGTGCAGCAACTGCTGGGATGTCTTTACCAAGGTGTCAAGATGAGATCAGTGGAGATGTGGCTGCCCAGAAACCTGAAGGTGGAGGCAAATTTTACCCGTTCCTCATTTATAATCAGGTAGAAGTGGACCTAAAGTCCATTATGAGTTGTGTTGTTTGAAGGACATTAAGCTTCAGGCTATTTTCTGAGCACCAGCAGGACAACTTCTCTGCCTCTGCCCACAGCACAGGGCGGAGGCCCCTATCCTGAATTTTTTTTTTTCCTACAACATGACAGTTTTCCTACTTTGTGCAAATACAGCAGAGGAAGAACCAGACGGCTGGGTACACTCAACCAAACAGATGATTCCATCAAAGTGCATGAGTCTTTGTTAGCAATCAATGACATATTTCTTATCACATAACAAATCATCAACCCAAAAAATCTCAGCAGGAGCACTGCTGTTATCACCATGATCATGTGGAAAGCCTTGAGCTTTGATTGGTCAACATGCTCCTTGTTGTGGCCCACATCCCCTGGTCTTGGAAGATTGAGAACATGAAGAACAGATAGGCAGCAAAAAACAACAATCACCATGCAGACACCCAAGTAGGACAGAAGTAGCATATTTGAAAATTGATACCCAAACAATAAATGTATCCCCAACCATGCAACACACTGCAGCCACGCACAAACAGCACAGATGTTTCTAATCCTGACACCATGTGATTGGCGCAGATGCATATAGGTGATGGGGTGAACAACAGCCAGGTAGCGCTCCAGACAGGTCAGGACATGAAACAAAGTCTGTACAGGAAGAAGGATGGTAAACATATACATTCCAACATAAATCATTGTTATCTTATTGGTATAAACACCCAGGGTGTAGAAGACTGATCCAAAAGCTCCAAAACTCTCCACCCACATCATGTTGTAGGTGAAGAAGTTGGAGTTGGTCGTTGTTGCCCCTGCATGTGCAGATTTCTGACGCCACTGTTGGAAGCCCATGTAGAGGATGAAGATGTAGAGTGGAAGGAAGAGGAGGATGGTCATGGAGGTGTAGATGGTGTAGAAAACTTTGCTGACTTTTGAATCCTGGCATATTGACTCAAACGAATTAACGGAGGAATTTAAGGATGAGAGGGAGGAGGAAGTGTTGATGAACATGACCTATGGAAGAGAGCAAAGGAAAAAAACAGTAACATATGGAATAATTTATTGTTGTTTAGAAAACACAGTAAAGTTTTGCATATGCTGACAATGGTCGTGTTTTTAACCAAGCCAGCATCTGTGCTCCTGCAAGAACAATTCATAGAAATGAATTTTTAACATTTTTTAGTTTGTACTGTTTCCTTTGGGGATTTGTCTTTCACACTATCGTGTTTTGACAGTAGCCCAGTAGTGGCTACCTGAGAGAAAAGTCTTCATATATGAGGATGAAAGACGAGGCTGAATAATAATACTAAAACATATTAATAATAACGAAGAAAGAAGTCACCTCTTAACCTCTTAAGATGCTTCAGGTTATTCGCAACTGAAGTTATGACTAAGCTTCAGGTTTGATTTTAACTAACATCTACATCTTTCTTGTAGATGTTACCTTTTGAAAATTTTTCCCTTTTGAAACATTCATACTTTCTAATCATATATTTTTCTAGTTTGAAGTTTTTAGAATGTTTCATTTTTGGAAGAGTTTTTAACAAAAAAAAACTGCGTGGACGAAAAGTCTAAGACCTTATGTCAAATGTCACATCTTTTAGATTTCATGCAACTTAGCATGTGGCTAAAATAAAACCCATTCCTAGCCCAATAGCTGGTTCAACAAGGCTGTGGTAGTTGTTAAACAGTATATCAAATGTAATATTAAATGCTTTAAATACCTTAAAAGAACGAGGGTTCTTTGCATGTTAGAAAACTATAATATGGGTTTTGTGTATAAAACTAAATGCATTAATGATGCATACTCACATTCAATAATATTATTGTAGAAGTGTTGGAATTATTTTAATTTTTTTCTGTTAGAGCACCGGTCTCCAAACTTTTTTGCGCCACGGACCGGTTATGCCCGACAATATTTTCACAGACCGGCCTTTAAGGTGTCGCGGATAAATACAACAAAATAAAACTAGTACTGGTGCCGAATAAAAGAAGATTTATTCATAACACACGTGAAAAGACCCAGGAAAACAGAGTTAATGATACAAACGATAACAAAATAACGCTGAAAACCGATAAAAACCCTGAAAACCATACATTTCACACCTGAGCCTCTACTCTCGCGGCCTCGGTACCAAACGACTCACAGACCGGTACCGGTCCAAGGCCCGGGGGTTGGGGACCGCTGTGTTAGAGTACTTTTTGAGCTGTACATCTGTTTTGTGCAGCTTTGAGTTTTCTCTGTACTACGTACAATTTAAGGTTCCTTGAGGAAACTGTTGATGTGATATAAATTGAATTCAAATTGATTTGAGTCTAGTCAGCTAAAAATCAACTTTGTTTCAGCAAATTTAATCAGTTAGTAAAGAAATTATATTAGTATTTTATAACATATTACTTCATTTCTTCAGTGTCTATCGCAGCTGAATCACAAAATTAGAAAATAACCTCGCTTTACGGCCTCGGACTGAGGGTGGTAAATTTAAATTTAAATGTAAACATAAATACTATAAATATGCTATATGTGTTTTTATTGTCTGTGTCAGTTTGCTCTAATAGCATATTATAGTATGTTGCCATTCATGTTGGCTGTATTATAGGTTTGTGTATTCTCTTTAGTACATTGAGAGCATTGAGAGCAAATAAAAAATGAAGGTATGTGTCACACACTTGGTCAATAAATCTGATTCTGATTTTGACAAGATTCCCAACACCACTGGCTAACATGCAGCTTCAAAACACGACGGCAGGACATGTTTTACATGTTGTACCTCTCTCCTGAACTCCACCATATATTTTACTAACAAGCTATAGATTAATCCACTGATGCACCAGATGCATCTTTCATGATATGTGTCAAGTTGTTGTTGGATGCTTTCCTATTTCTTAAGAACTTGACTTTAAGAAACTGTTGTACCTTTTAGGTCTGCCACGTCCTCTTTTGTCTGTCCACTTGTCCACAATTTTTTTCACATTTCTAAAAACACACTACACATCACGTTAAAATATAACACTACTTTTTGGATCCTTTGGGAATAACCTCGTTGGTGTAACAGTGCTATTTTAAATGGTGTCATCTTTGGTGGTTTTCATAGATTCAGAGGTAAAAAAAAAAAAAAAAAAAAGTACCTAGATTGGTTCTTTTGTAAGTTCTATGTTAAGTCTAGACAAATATATCCTGTGAGTCAGGTGCCTTTTTATGCTTGAATGATTCATAGTTGAGTATTAATTGGCTCTTACAAAATAAAACCTAAATTGAAACCAACATATATGAAGAATATATAATTTTGAACAATAGTGCACTTTGTTGAATACTAATTTCAAATTAATCAATCTCCTAAAAATTTTATCTCAAAAAATACTCACCTGAATCTCCATGTAGCTCAGCCAGCTGCTTCCTTTAATGCCAACAAGTGTCGTCTTCAGCACAGCTGAACCAGAAAGAATCCACACACGCTCATCTAACACGCATTACATGATATTCAAAACTGTTGATTAGGTCACTGCTGGTGTTTTGCATATCAGGACTGGACACCTGCCTTACAGTCACAGTTCATCGTGTATATCTTAATATAATATACAGCAATACAATATCATTTAAAACATTGACTGGTCGCATTGTTGTGATTACCTTTGTGACTTAAGAAAAGATTGGTTGTATTGGACTAGTCAGATTCTCAAAGGCTTGACTCAGATTTTTTTCTTTCTGAGTCATCTGGATACTGCAGAGATGCTGTGGCGTATTTGATATTGACCGGTGTCCTTGCAGAAGCTGTTGTCACCAATTCCTATCTGCTAGTTACTCCACTAACCAGAGCCACTGAACTGGAATTCATGATTGTGTTTTCCATATTTGTGCCTGGTGGGGAAAAAAACAAAACATTAAATTGCTTGCTATAATACATCGTCTGTGAAGGTTCTCAGTCATCCAGGTCATCGTAGTCAAAGGAGCTTGCAAAGAAAAGCGTCTGGACTTCTTTAAGTTGCTTGAAGACGTTTCACCTCTCATCCGAGAAGCTTCTTCAGTTCTAAGGTCAAATGGTGGAGAGTCCCAGATATAAGCCTAGTGGGAGTAACCTCCCACAGAGGGACAAAAGGACCCCCTGATGATCCTCTAATCGCCTGAGCCAAGGTGTGAAACTGGGTATGGGTCCCAATCAGCCAGAGTTTCGGGTGAGTTCATTGTGAAACCTGGCCCCACCTTATCATGCGAATTCCTGAGGTCAGATGGCCCAGGATGTGAGTGGGCATTAAGGCGTCTGGGAAGGGATCTCAAAACTGGATTATAGATGGCAGAGAGTTGGTGTCGTAAACCCCCGCCTCTGTTCAAAGATGGTCGCTCACAGTGGACATAGATGGCTTCTTTCACTCCTCTTTCAAACCATCTGTCCTCTCTGTCCAAAATGTGAACATTGGCATCCTCGAAAGAGTGTCCTTTATCCTTAAGATGCAGATGGACTGCTGAGTCTGAGTCTGAGTCTGCTATAATACATCCAACTTTTTGGTACAGAGCCACGAAAAGTTCATGTTGTGCAGTGGGGAAAAGGTTTATTTGGTGGCTTTTTAACAATATTTAGTCTACATCTTAGTGGATCGTCCATTTTTCTGCCTCAGCAGATAGCCCACAATCCAGCCTGTGCTCCAAATATTTTCACATTTGGTTTCAAAACACAAGACGGCAGCAGAAAAGACTTTGATTTAGAGTCCAGAAACAAATGAGTCATGTATGTAATCTTTATTACAGTGTATGGCAGCGGTGGGAAGCTCTAGTCATCGAGAGCCGGTATCATGCAGCTTTTAGATATATCCTTGATCCAACACAGCTGATTTAAATGACTAAATTACCTCCTCGACATGTCTTGTATTTCTCCAGAGGCCTGGTAATAAACTAATCATTTGATTCAGGTGTGTTGACCCAGGGTGATATCTAAAATCTGCAGGACACCGGCCCTTGCGGCCTGGAGTTACCCACCCTTGGTTCATGGGTACAGCTAACATGTGCAGAATTCAGCGCAGACAGTTCACAGGTAATAATGCTAACTTGCACAACAATCGCATTATATCTGAATGCACAATTATTATTGAGAAGGAATAAAACTGTCTATGAACAGTTAGTTACTAAAGACCTCTGACCAAGT
Organism: Aulonocara sp. 'chitande type north' Nkhata Bay; assembly: GCF_057382095.1. Lineage (NCBI taxonomy): Eukaryota > Metazoa > Chordata > Actinopteri > Cichliformes > Cichlidae > Aulonocara > Aulonocara sp. 'chitande type north' Nkhata Bay. The sequence goes on along the minus strand of NC_141346.1, from coordinate 21,164,736 downwards.
AAACGAACATATTAGTGGAAAGTATAGTACAAGTAATAAATGTAATAGCACTGTTGGGTTTTTGTAAGTACTTTAACTTTATTGTAGGGTATTTACGTTACAATATAAGGCCTCTTTTCTTTTATCAAACCACCCTAATCCTACAAACACTTACCGATCTACAAATAAAACCACCTTTCAATGCTTAAAATTACTGCACAGTACAAGAATTACATTCATTAACATAAGCAGACATCCTCTGAGCAAACACGTTACCGCCACGAAATTCACTCCAGTTTTGAAAGCTGAAACCTTAACCATTAATTACTTACCTAATGAGTATACAGTCTTTCAGGCTTGTTATAATTCATAAAATTCTAATAGTTTAAAATCTAATCAATCCATAAAACTCTTGAGTCCTCTGACTCTCTATCCTGATCCAGTTTACTTCACACAACATAGTTTTTTTGCTCTGTGCAGAAACAGCAGAGGAAGAACCAGACTGCTGGGGACAGATAGCAAGTTTGCTACTTCCCACATCACACATAAAACTTTCATGTCCATCAGTGATAATTGTTCTATGCCAGAACAAATCAGAATGCCAGCAGATTTCAGCAGCAGTGCTCCCATAATGACCACGATCATGTGGAAAGCTCGTTGCTTTGACTGATCAATACGTTCACTGTTTTGACGCACCTCCCCCGGTCCTCGGCGAATCAGAACATGGAGAACAGACAAACAGCAGAAAATAATGACCACTAAGCTGATACCTGAAAATGCTAGTTGTAGTTTGACCGATTCCTCAACAGACTGAATTATCCCGTACCATCCAATGTTCTGCACCCAAACACACACAGTGATGATGTTTCTTATCTTGACCCCGTGTGTTTCCCGTAGACGCATGTAGGTGATGGGGTGAACAACAGCCAGATAGCGCTCCACACAGGTCAGCATGTGAAACACAGTCTGTCCAGGAAAACTATTTTCAAACAAGCGCCCCCCAGTAGACTTGATTATCATCCTATTGGTAAAAGTGCCCACAGTACAGAGAAGTGTTCCAAAAACAACAAACAGCTCCACAATAATCATGTTGTATGTGAAAAAGTCAGAGTGGCTCATTGTCGTCCCTGCAGGTGCATTGTGCCGATGCCTCCAACGCTGAAAGCCCGTGTAGAATATGAAGATGTAGAGTGGAAAGAGGAAGAAGGTGTTTGCGATGGTGAAACTGGTGAAAAGGGCCATGCCTGCTGTGGGACATTCGGATGAAGTGGAGGAGCTTAAAAGGCCGGAGACATCACTGAGAGCTGAGGAAGAGTTGATGAACATGGTCTGTTGAAGACGCCAAGAATAAATATGTTTGATCATTTAATACTTTCCAGCAGTTTCAACGTGCAACACTATATCACTTATTCTGATGATGTTCATGTTTGTAACTGATCCTTACAAAATCATTAATTCTCCTGAAAGAAACACTCAACAATAATATGTTCTTGTCAGTGCTGCGTTTAATTAGTGCCATTTCCTACAACTTCAAATTTTCACATATATCACCTGGATCGGCCTACCTGATCTGTTATTGGACTTTTGTGCTGATCCTAGCCTGTCCATAGTAAACACCGTAAGGGTGTTCATGTGGCACTAGGATACTGTAGACTGCACAAAGAAGGGGCTGCAGTGTGCTCGGTAAGCCTGCAGGGCTCTGGACATAGCGGACAGGTACTGGCAAGCCAAGCACAGTGTAGTTGTGGCAAAACTGAAACAAACACGAAACGTTTTGCACCAAAGGAACCTGCATTTATTTTTCTACGAAGGTTTAAACTTTGAGAGTGTTTAAACATGAGACAAAAGTGTGAAAATGTTCAACCCTGTCTGAGAAAAGTGTATAAAGTGTGTCGTGAGGGGTTTTACAGCCTTAAAACATCTATAATAATTGTAAAAATACATTAAAGTTGGCTACTTTGCAGATTTCACCTATCACTGGTTATTTTTAGAACGTAACTCCCACCTTAAACTAGGGACCACTGTATTTATTGCAACATGGTATGGAAAAAAATAATAATCAAATTGTAAGTCTTCATAACTATCAAGATTGACTGGTTTTAAATTACCGAACCATAAAATGTCTCTGAAAGTGTAAGAGTATTGACAGAAGTCTCCAATAGATGAAGAACCTGAAACTTTTTGAAGAAATCACAAACGGTCAAAATTTAAACATGTTGTAATTACCCAAGCAAAATTCCATCACTGGTGCAAGCCTTCGGTTTTGCTAATATCCACATTGTCTTTAAAATGTTTTTATCTTCTCATAATGTTTTCCTTTTTGAACAATTACAAAGTTTTCAGTTTTTAAAAATTTGCCTTTAGCATTTTTCCTTGAAACAAAACCTGTTTGCAGCTGTATGTGGGTTCCTACATCGTAGTGTATTAGAAACATTACATGCTTTAAAAGAGTCAAACCTTATTTGTATTCTTCTTGTTTCTTCTTAATAAATGAAGACGTGTCACTTTGCTGCTTGTTCAAAGTGTCTCAATTAACCTATCAGAACACATGTTGATGGATAGTTATGTGAGGAAGACGTAAAACAAATAAAAGAGCTAGTTCTTTGCACGTTTCAAAACCACTAATGGCCCGTAATTTCAATCTGCCACATACTGTTTTATGACTTAGCACCTCCAGGTATTGAGCAGTCTGAGTGTAGCACAAAATCTCTTAATCTCTCTAAACTCCAGATCCAACATTTAGTGTATGCACTGCATACTTTATAGTACCACTGAACGTCGTAGGGTTTAATTTTGTTTTGTTACTTTACTTTTTGAGCTGCACGTCTCTTTTGGATTTGCCTTTCCTTGAGTTTGAGTTATAATCAGGACCAAACATTAACTTTGTCCCAGCATATTTAATCCATATATAAATAAATGAGATTAGCAGTTTATTAAAAAATGCCCAGTGACTTTATTTTTCATGTGAGTATTTACAGGAGCTGAATTTCCTTAAATCTTACTCGACAGCTCCGTTCTCCTTCCTTTGAGGCGCTCAGACTCAGGGATGTTGTCATTATTGGCATTTAGCTAGATATACAGGAGGAGTGAGTGCGAACCCTTTAGATCTTACAAAAGCCTGGAGAATTATGAATGTAGAACATTAAGTCCGGCTCCTTATAAAAAATGATTAAAGCTAAAATATAAAGAAATGAGTGATGGTTAAAGACTTATACAGTCCCTTATCAAATAATATTTTCTAATTATAGAAATGCTGTCACTCACCTGAGTCCTGTTGTTCGTCAGCGGGGAGCTCCGTTTAATACCAACAAGTGTTGTTATTAGTGCAACTGAGCCAGAAATCATAATCCACATGCATTCATCTAACATCAAGTACATATTATTCAAAACTAACCATTATGACATGGCTGTTGTTTTGCATATTAGGACTGGACTCCTGGCTTACAGTCACCCAAACAATTTATCTTCTATTTCTTAATGCAATACACAGTAATACAGTATTATTCTAACTGCTGACCAGTCACATTTGTGTGATTAGCTTTGTGACTTAAGAAAAGATTGGTATCTTTGGACTAAACATATTTTCAGAGGCTTAGTTCAGATTTTCTTTTGTAAATAATTCATCTGGATACTCAGAGAGGGTGTCATGGTCCTGGGTCGGTGACGCAGCGCTTTAAGTTTATTATTATCATTTTCCAGTTTATTATTATGATGATTATTATTGTTTGAGTTCTCTTCGGTCTGCCTCTGAGTCTGCGTCTGTATCTCTGTCTGTCTGTGGTGTCACCCCGTCTGTTTGTGAATCTGTCTGTTCAGTTCAGCGTCTTGTCTGGTTCCATGTGTCTGAGTTTCCTGTTTTATTGTGAAGGTCTGTGTCGTATGTGTGTGTGCTCAATTTACGTTTCCCTTGTCTCGTCAGCTGTGATTTCTCCCAGGTGTGTTCCCCTCCTGTCTCTCATCCCTTGATTACTGCCGTCTGTGTATTTAAGCCCTGTGTGTCTCTGTGTTGGTGTCGTGTCGCACCCGCAACTTGCTGTGTGTTTGTAATGTCCTGTCCTCCAGCACCTCGGTTTAGAGTTTTGTTTTGCTTTTGTAAGTTTTATTTTGTGAATCATTCCTCCAGCAATAAAGCTGCGTTTTCAGTTTATTCCCGTCTCCAAGAGTCCTGCAATTTTGGGTCCACCACTTCTGCTTGCCTGCCACACAGCCAACCGTGACATGTGGTCTATTTGACACTGACAAGTGTCACAGCACAACTAGCTCTCTGCTGGTGAACTTTAAGTAACTGGAGTCACTGAGCTTGAACTCAGGACTGTATTTTTGCACATTTTGAAAAAAAAACATTAATTGAATTATGTAACAAATGATATGTCTTACAGTGTGGTACAGATCCTTCAAGACATTCATGCTATAGTTCCGGTGGGCAAAAAATTTATTTGATGGCTTTTAACAATATTTAGTCTGCATCTGAGTGGATCGTCCATTTTTCTGGATCAGCAGATAGCCCAGACTCCAGCCTGTGCTCCAAATATTTTCATATTTGGTTTCAAAATACAAGATGGCAGCAAAAAAGACTTTGATATAGAGTCCAGAAACAAGAGTCATGTCATCCCTCTTTATTACAGTGTATGGGTACAGCTAACATCTGCAGAGTTCAGCACAGACAGTGACTGTTTACAAGTAAAAATGATAACCTGCACAACTACTACTGAGAAGGAACAAGTCTCTCTACATACAGTTAGTTAGGATATAGAAATCATCTCTGACCAAGTATATAAAAATGAGTAGTAAATGTAGCAAAAGTAATAAATGTAATAGCACTGCTGGGGTTTGTATTATTGTACTTATAATTATGTTACACCCCGGCCTAGGCAACCGGAGTGCAACACGAAAAAAGTAAAAATAAGGCAAAAACACACGAGAAAAAACTAATACGGGCTTCCACAAAAATAATCCCAAAACGACATTTAAAGCAAGATACGACATTTATTTACATCACCAAACACAAGGCGCCAAACTATTTACAACACGGGGGAAGATCGCGACCATGACATACAGAAACACAGGGCTTAAATACATAGAAGGAGCAATTAGGGAATGGACCACAGGAGGGAAACACAGCTGGGGCAAATCAGACCTGACGAGACAAGGAAACGTAAACTGAACACTAAGATAACACAGACTTTCAAAGTAAAACAGGAAACACATAACAGTCACGCCAAAACAAAACACTGCCAACGCCGAACCGTAACATACGCCCCCACCCAAGAAAACAAACATTTAAAACATACAACCCCAACGAAAAATGTTTGTTCCATGTCCAGCCCATACGGCACCGGCCGCCGTCCCGCAGGCGACGCTGATGGCTGGACGGGTCCTCCAGTGGAAGCGAAGACAGACGAGCAGCCCACCAGCTGCAAACACGGACACGCAGCCCACCAGCTGCAAACACGGACACGCAGCCCACCAGCTGCAGAAGGCTGGAGCGGTACCCCGGACCCTCCAGCGAAGGCGGATGGAGGCTGGAGCAGTCCCTCGGACCCTCCAGCAGACGACGAAGGCTGGGGCGGTCCCTCGGACCCTCCAGCGAAGGCGGATGAAGGCTGGACCGGCCCTCGGACCCTCCAGCGAAGACAGACGGCTGAAGCGGTCCCTCCCTCGGACCCTCCAGCGACGGCGGACGGCTGAAGCGGTCCTCGGACCCCTCAGCGATTGGACGAGCCCCCATATGTTACACCCCGGCCTAAAGAGCTTTGTGGAAATGGTTGTTGTGATCTGAACGATATAAATACAATTGAATTGAAAAGAAATCACACAAGTAGGTAAACATCTAATTTCAGAGTTAAGATAGCTTTTAGCTTTCAGCTCTCACTTTCTTCTGACAATGCTTTTTGTCTCTTACCTTGAATTGGAAGTAAAAAATTGTGTTGCTTTGCTTTGACAAGACAAATGGACCCTGACAGCACTTAACAGCATTTTAGTTGTTAAATTTTAGCTGGCATGAATTACAAGGCAATAATGCATGGCTTTTTGCTTCATATATCCACAGTTAATGTGATAGTGTGATATAGCAGCACAAACAAGACCAAGGAAGTATTTAGCTGATATTTCAAATCTTCAGTTAAACTACCCTAATCTTACTGACAGTGACTGATCAACAAATAAAACACCCCGTTCTATGTTTAACAACTCTATAAAGTGCAAAAATCCTATTTACGAACATAAACCAGGATCCTCTGAGCAGATACATTACCAATGTGAAATCACAACTTTCTGTTTTGAAAGTTGAAACCTAAACCCTTAATTAGTTACTCAATGAGTATACAATCTCATAACTTGTAATAACTCATAGGGTTTCAATATTTTAAAATCCCACCACTCCATTATTTTTCAACATCCATAAACTCTTGATTCCTCTGACTCTATCCTGATCCAGTTTACTTCACACAACATAGTTTTTTTCCTCTGTGCAGAAACAGCAGAGGAAGAACCAGACTGCTGGGGACAGATAGCAAGTTTACTACATTCCACACAACACATAAATCTGTCTTTTCCACCAATGATAACTGGTCTGCGATGGAACAAATTAGGATGCTAGCAAATTTAAGCAGCAGTGCTCCCATTATGACCACGATCATGTGGAAAGCTCGTTGCTTTGCCTGATCAATCCGTTCACTGTTTCGACGCACCTCCCCCGGCCCTGAGCGAAACAAAACATGGAGAACAGACAAACAGCAGAAAATTATGACAAATAAGCAGACACCTGAATATGATAGTAGTAGCAGTACTTTCACTGAATCCTTAGCAGACCATAGTATCCCATACGATCCAACATTCTGCACCCAAACACACACAGTGATGATTTTTCTAATCTTGACCCCGCGTGTTTCCCGTAGACGCATGTAGGTGATGGGGTGAACAACAGCCAGATAGCGCTCCACACAGGTCAGCATGTGAAACACAGTCTGTCCAGGAAAACTATTTTCAAATAAGTACCTCCCAGGAGAAAGAACTCTCATGTTAATGGTAAAAGTGCCCATAGTGGAGAGAACTGATCCCAAAATACCAATTATCTCCACAATAATCATGTTGTATGTGAAAAAGTCAGAGTGGCTCATTGTCGTCCCTGCAGGTGCATTGTGCCGATGCCTCCAACGCTGAAAGCCCGTGTAGAATATGAAGATGTAGAGTGGAAAGAGGAAGAAGGTGTTTGTGATGGTGAAACTGGTGAAAATGACATAACCGACTATGGGACATTCGAATGATCTGGAGGAGTTAAAGTTTAAATAGCTGGAGACTGAGACAGGATCACCGAGAGCTGAGGAAGAGTTGATGAACATGGTCTGTTGAAGACAGTAAAAATAAATATATTTAATAATTTAATACTTTTCAAGAGTTTCAACATGCACTATATCACTAACACTGATGATGTTCTTGTTTGTAGCTGATCTTTTCAAATTATTCATTCTGCAAAAAAGCCTCATCAATACTACGTTCTTGTCAGTGCTTCGTGCTGACAATTTCCCTTCACTGGCTGTCTGTACATTTTAGAATCCTTTTAAAAAATGTCTTTTGTTTGCTTTTAAATCTCTAAATGGCCTCAACACGAGTGATGTGTTCAGGAATTTTCTATGAGTTTGGTCAGAGCATATAAGACAGCGAACCACACCCATCTTCAGAGACTACTTTGGTGTTTGACCAGAGTGTTTCTCCATATTGCAATGTGTTATTAAACCCACTGCAAAACACACTCACCAAGTGTTTGCAGTTCATTTTAAAACTTCACAGCCCAATTTACCAGAAAAGCAAAATGAAATTCATGGGGATTGGATTCCCAAGGCTTCCACCCCTGAGTGCCACAGTCAAAGGGCAATGAGACCTGGAGAAGCTGATCAGGAGGAATGGTCTGCCAGAACTGAAACTGAGTGTTGTTCTGTTATTGAACTTCTGTGCCGATTCCATAACAAACATCGTAAGGGTGTTAATGTGGCACTACGACACCGTAGGCTGCACAGAGCTGTGGTGCCATTGTGATTGGTTTCTTTTGTCATGTGTTTAATCCCTGAACCAGATGGTGGTGACAAAAGCCAAAAGGAGTGCTCCTGGGCTTGGTCAGCTTGTAGGACTCTGGAGATAGCTGACAGGTACTGGCAGGCCAACTGGAGAGTGGCTCTGGCCATAACTGAAGCCAACAATTGAATGAATTGCTTCAAGGCAGACCGAAAGTCTTCTTCCATGACTTCATTCAATTGTTGGCTTCAGTTATGGCCAGAGCCACTCTCCAGTTGGCCTGCCAGTACCTGTCAGCTATCTCCAGTCATGGAAGAAGACTTTCGGTCTGCCTTGAAGCAATTCTAGTTTGGAGTCTTCTCTCACCCCCATTCTCTGCGGCCTGCTGGAGCGGGGGGGCTAGGAGGAGGAGTTGGCCGTCCGACTGCGGTCTGGAGTGTGGGGCCTCCCTGCTGCTGCGGAGTCGGGGCGGTCTGCCTCTCCCCACCGCAGGGAAAAGGGTAACACCACCTGGGTCTGGGTGCAGTTCCCCCCTCCAGGGGCAAGGGTACCTAGACCCGGTTCGTAGAGTACGCTTGGGGAGTGTGATCATGTGTACAGCGTCTCTTTATGCTTGTCTCCACGTTGGTTGAGTGTGGAGTAAGTGCATATGAGAGCATGAGGGTGGGAATGGATGTTTGTATCTGTGTGTGCCTGTATGTCTGTGTCTATATGTCAGGTTGGGTGTCAGACGCCACCTCTCTGGGGACATCTCAGGCCCTCCAAGGTTTGGAGGCCTATCTCCACCCACTACCGGGGCCTGGAGCCTGGGGCTCGCTCGGGCCACTTCGGAGGTGGGGTGCCTCCGGCCTCTCGGCCTGGGGCTCGGTCACTCAGGCACGGCTGGCTGCCGGCGGAGCTCACGGGCGCGTCACTGCAACTCCCCCTGGCTTCTGCTCCGCGGCTGCTGAGTGAGCCCTCATCTGGGACTCTCCTCAGCTCTTACTGGGACAGTGGCGCGGCTGCCCCTCTGTTAGTCTTCCTTGGTCTCTTGTGTTCTGGGGGCCTCTGGATGTCTGGAGTTTTGATCTCCTCCATACCTGCTTCATACCCTGGAGGACGGGGCTGTGGCTCCCCACACTCCCTAGCAGATCGTTACATGGAAAAACCTTTGGAATGCAAGCATGCTGATCCACACAGGTATGCACACAGGTGTACACACGGGTATTCACAGCTTTCTTGGCTGCTGCCTCAAAGCACATTGTGCGCTGTCTATCTTGCGTGCTGCACAATATCGTTTATTATTTAGTATCTACTGATATCTATTGCTAGCTAGTTTATTGTGATGGTGCTGTTTTTTTTTATTATGTTGCTCTTTGTTGTTTGCTTTCTCTTGTTTTTTTTTCTCCATACAGGTGACCCAGGTGTTTGTTTTTTTTTCTTTCTTCCCCCCCTTCTCACCGTCTCTTCTCCCCTTTGGTTTTCTTTCTCTCCCTCTCTTTCTTTCATTCTTTCTCCCTGTCCTATCCCCCAGTCATGTCTGTCCCGTTTGTAGCAACTGAAAATAAAATAAATTCATAATTATAATAAAGGTCAATCAAATGGACCAATATGGCAAGGCCATGATGATCCACTTGGTAAAATAAATCCGCTTGGCATCTTTCTTGGCCTTAAGACAACAATTCTGATGGCTAAAGATCCAAACGGGACACAAAAAAAAAGAAAAAAAAAAGAAGAAAAAAGAAGCAATTCTAGTAAATTTTCAGCTATTATGAAATATGAAGGTCAAAGAATATATTGGTGAATTCTTTAATACAGTTATGTGGATGTCCAAATGCTATATTTACTGACACGTACTTTGGACTTTTTTAAAAATACAAATCATCGGCTTTAAGTTATCATACCATCAAATGTCTCTGTAGCTATGAGAGCATTACCAGAACTCTCCAATGGTTTGGGAACTTGACAATTTTTGAATATAATATAATAAAGCAAATACTAAGCTAATTTGAAGAAATCATGAATGGTCAATAGTTAAAAATGGTATAATTACAGAAGCAAAATTGCTCATCATTGGCATAAGTTAAGAGACATTTCTTTAATTCTAGTAACAATCATATTAATAACAATGAAGAAATTTGTCGGTATAATTAAGCATTTAACATCCATCAGGTCATGGCAACTCAAGTTAGGGCTAATCTTAGGCTTTGGTTTTAGCTGAAACTAACAGTTTCTACTATCTTGTAGAAACTGTTACTTTCTGAAAATGTTTCCCTTTTAAAACAGTAAAACATTCTTGGTTTTTTTAGTCAAACCTTATGTGTATTTTCCTCATTTCTTCTTAATAAAGGAGGACGTGTCACTGTGCTTTTTGTCCAGACTGTCTCAAGCTAGTGTCTCATTAGAACACATGTTGATGAATAGTTGTGTGAGGAATATATGTAAAATAAATGAAAGAGCGAGTTCTTTGCATGTTTCAAAACCAGTAATGACCCCTAATTTTAATCTGTCACATACTGTTTTATGATTTAGCACCTCCAGGTGTGGAGCAGTCTGTGTTTAACACAAAATCTCATAATGGTGCAAACTGCAGAGCCAACATTTAGAGTATGCAATGCATGCATGTTGTACAATATGTTTTAAGCTGCAGGTTTATTATGTGCCTGTTTTTTTTTTGTTTTTTTTTTTTTTATGCTGGTGGTCTCTTACTTTAAGAAAAAGGTTTCCTAGACCTTGAGCTTTACTAACATTAGTTTTATCCCAGCATATTTATCCATAATTAATTCAATCAGATAACTAGTTTATTACACACTAACAAGTCAATTTATTTTTCCTTCATCTATAGAAGCTAAATGTCCAGAAAATAATCTTGCTCGACTGCTCCGTTCTCCTTCCTTTCAGGTGCTCAGACTCAAGGAGCTAGATACACAGGAGGAGTGAGTGTAAACCCTTTAATACAGAACTTCTGTAATAACAAAAGTGTGTCCCTTTGCAAAAGGGGTTTGATAAAGGTGATATTACTGACCTGACTTTATTTTATTTGTCAGGTACAGGAAATAGTCAGAAGTAAATGAAAAAGCCACCAGTGTCTAAATAAAAAAGAAACTTTGAAAGACTTTCCAAAACCCTCGAAGTGTTTGGAGAACTATAAATGTAAAACATTCAGTCTGACGACGTAAAAGAAAAAAGCTGAAATATAAAGAACGAGGGATGGTTCAACTCAATTCTGCAGTACTGTGTTGAATAATAATTACTAATTATAGACTGACTAAGATTATCTTTTTAAAATAAAAATAATATAATCAAACTCATAAAGACTTTATTTAAAAATGCTGTCACTCACCTTTGTCCTCTTGTAGCTCAGTGGACAGCTTCCTTTAAAGCCAACAAGTGTTGTCAGTGCAGCTAAGCCACATATAATAATCCACATGCACTCATTTAACATCAAGCACATATTATTTAAAACTATCCACTAAGTACAGCTGACGTTTTGCATATTAGGCTTGGACATCTACATTACAGTCAGTCACACAGTTTACCTACAAGTCACATTGTTGTGATGTTATATTTTCATGACTTAAAGAAAGAGATTGTAAGGAGCACGAGTCAGCTGATTTTAAGAGGCTCACATAGAAACTTTCAGGTCTTTATTTCTAACTGATTCATTTAGATACTCCACAGAGCTTTTTCTTTGTGTTACTGTGCTTTGACATTAAATATTGCCCACTTCAGTTTTTACTACTTACCCTTCAAAGGTTTAAAAGTCTGTGCCGTGCAAGAATGACATTTATTAACATAAGGTGCGATTGTCTGAGGAGACAATAACCAACATGAAATTCATTCCAGTTTTGACAGTTGAAATCATAAGCATTAGTATACAAAAGTCTTCTAGAGTTGTGATAATTCATAAAATTTTAATAGTTTAAATCCAACCACTCAATTTTTCCACATCCCTAAAGTCCGGATTCCTCTAATTCTCTATCTTGATTCAGGATGCAAAACATAACATTTTTTTTGTTCTGTGCAGAAACAGCAGAGGAAGAACCAGACTGCTGGGGACAGAGAGCAAGTTTGCTACTTCCCACATCACACATAAAACTTTCATGTCCATCAGTGATAATTGTTCTATGCCAGAACAAAGGAGCAGCAGTGCTCCCATTATGACCACGATCATGTGGAAAGCTCGTTGCTTTGACTGATCAATCCGTTCACTGTTTCGATGCACCTGGATCAGAACATGGAGCACAGACAAACAGCAGAAAATAATGACAACTAAGCAGTAACCTGAAAATGCTAGTTGTAGTTTGACTGATTCATCAACAGACTGACTTATACCGTATCTCTTCAGTTCTAAGGTCAAATGGTGGGGAGTCCTAGATTTAAACCTAGTGGGAGTATCCCCCCACCTTTTGACCTTAGAACTGAAGAAGCTTCTCGGATGAGAGGTGAAAACAAAAATATGCAGCATGTGCATGGATCACAAAAGGATTACAAAATGCATGTAAAAAGAAAAATACCTTTATGTAGAGAATTTAAAAGAACAGAAGTACAGAAGCTGAAAATAAATACAAGAAATATAAAAATAAATTAACTAGTATTTTGAGGTCATGTAAAAAGGAATATTATGAGAAAGTATTAAATATGAATCAAAATAACATTAAATGGATTTGGAAAACATTAAATACCATCATTAAAAATGGTTCTAGGCAGTTAAATTATCACTCGTACTCACTAATAATGATAGAAATATTAGTAACATGAGTGATGTGGTTAATGAGTTCAATAAATTCTTTGCAAGTGTTGGGTTTTTGGGCAAGACTTGGCTGATACAATTCCTGATATAACAAATTCTGCAGAGAAAGAAAGTAAACTCATTGACTGTAATCCTCATTCAATGTTTTTAACGGTGGTAGAAGAAAAGGAAATCATTGATATTGTTGGGAAATCACAAACAAAAAATTCTACAGACTTTGATGACATTGATATGGAAATCGTTAAGAAAGTGATCGAGGGCATCTCCAAACTCTTAACATACATTTGCAATTTGTCTCTACAAACTGGTGCATTCCCAACACAAATGAAAACAGCTAAAGTAATACCACTGTTTAAAAATGGAGATAGACACCAATTCACAAATTATAGGCCTGTTTCTCTACTTTCACAATTTTCACAAATACTGGAAAAAGTTTTCATTAATAGACTTGACAAATTTATAGATAAACATTAAATAATAATGGACAGTCAGTATGGTTTCAGACCAAATAGATCAACATCTATGGCATTAATGGAACTAATTGAAAATATAACCAACAATATAGATCAAAGACAATGCACAGTTAGTGACCTAAAAAAAGCTTCTGACAAAATTAATCATGAACCTGCCTCAGTACTACATGGAAGCTCCTGTCAGGCATCATATCGGCTAAGATGAACAGGCACATGGGTCAATACATGAGTGGGACACAGAAAGGAATTGGCAAGAATACCAGAGGCGCAAAACACCAGCTACTGGTAGACAGAACAGTCAGCCAAGACTGCAAGACCAGACTGACCAACCTGTGCACTGCCTGGATTGATTACAAGAAGGCCTATGACTCAATGCCCCACAGCTTGATACTGGAATGCCTAGAATTGTACAAGATCAATGGGACCCTAAGAGCCTTCATCAGGAACTCAATGGGGATGTGGCGTACAACACTAGAGGCCAACTCCAAGCCCATAGCACAAGTCACCATCAAGTGCGGGATCTACCAAGGAGATGCTCTGTCCCCACTGCTGTTCTGCATAGGCCTGAACCCCCTCAGTGAGATCATTAACAAGACTGGCTACAGATACCGACTACGGAACGGAGCAGTTGTCAGCCACCTCCTGTACATGGATGACATCAAGCTGTATGCCAAGAGTGAACGAGACATCGATTCACTGATCCACACTACCAGGCTATACAGCAATGACATTGGAATGTCGTTCGGACTGGAGAAGTGTAGTAGGATGGTAACAAAGAGAGGGAAGGTAGTCAGAACTGAGGGGCTTGAACTACCAGAAGGCAACATTGCAGACATAGAGGACAGTTACAAGTACCTGGGGATCCCGCAGGCGAATGGGAACCATGAAGAGGCCGCTAGAAAGGCTGCAACCACCAAGTACCTGCAGAGGGTCAGGCAAGTCCTGAGGAGTCAGCTGAATGGTAAGAACAAGATCCGGGCCATCAACACGTACGCCCTGCCCGTGATCAGGTACCCTGCTGGGGTAATAGGCTGGCCAAAGGAGGAGATAGAAGCCACTGACATAAAGACAAGAAAGCTCCTTACCATGCATGGAGGGTTTCACCCCAAGTCCAGCACCCTGAGGCTGTACGCTAAGTGGAAGGAAGGGGGCCGGGGACTGGTGAGTGTCAGCACCACAGTCCAGGATGAGACAACAAACATCCAAGAATACATTGGGAAGATGGCCCCAACTGACCGAGTGCTCAGTGAATACCTCAGGCAGCAGAAACCCAAGAAAGAGGAGGGAGACGAGGAACCATCATGGAAGGACAGGCCCCTGCACGGTATGTACCACCGGCAGATAGAGGAGGTGGCTGATATCCAGAAATCCTACCAGTGGCTGGACAAAGCTGGACTGAAAGACAGCACAGAGGCACTAATCATGGCAGCACAAGAACAAGCTCTGAGTACAAGATCCATAGAGGCTGGGGTCTATCACACCAGGCAAGACCCCAGGTGCAGGCTGTGTAAAGATGCCCCAGAGACAATCCAGCACATAACAGCAGGGTGCAAGATGCTAGCAGGCAAGGCATACATGGAACGCCATAACCAAGTGGCCGGCATAGTGTACAGGAACATCTGTGCCGAGTATAACCTGGAAGTCCCGAGGTCAAAATGGGAGATGCCCCCAAGGGTGGTGGAGAATGACCGAGCTAAGATCCTGTGGGACTTCCAGATACAGACGGACAAAATGGTGGTGGCTAACCAGTGGACATAGTGGTGGTAGACAAACAGAAGAAGGCGGCCGTAGTGATCGATGTAGCGGTTCCGAATGACAGCAATATCAGGAAGAAGGAACACGAGAAGCTGGAGAAATACCAAGGGCTCAGAGAAGAGCTCGAGAGGATGTGGAGGGTGAAGGTAATGGTGGTCCCCGTGGTAATCGGAGCACTAGGTGCGGTGACTCCCAAGCTAGGCGAGTGGCTCCAGCAGATCCCGGGAATAACATCGGAGATCTCTGTCCAGAAGAGCGCAGTCCTGGGAACAGCTAAGATACTGCGCAGGACCCTCAAGCTCCCAGGCCTCTGGTAGAGGACCCGAGCTTGAAGGATAAACCGCCCGCAGGGGCGTGCTGGGTGTTTTTTATATATATATATATATATATATATATATATATATATATATATATATATATATATATTTCGTATTTGTAAATGCAAGTGTGTGTACTTGTGTATATATTGTTTTTTCTGTATATGTCTGAAATAAAGATACAATAACAAATTGGCATGCTCCCCTTATCCTTCAGATGCCCATTCTGTTGTCCACCATCTCCTGTCGATGCACTCTAGGAAGCCCAGAGGCACAGCTCTCTGCGGGTCGTCAGCTGGAGGCGTTCTCCACTCCTCACTGATCCTCTTGTCGCCTCTGTTATAGCCTTAGTCTGCATCTGCATCTCAGTCTCTTCTTCCATCATTTCACCTCATTCCACCAGTAATTTAAACAATGACACCTCCCCAGAAAACCCTCTTTTGCCACATGGCCCTTGCCATGTGTCAGCTTCACACAATTAGACATACACAAGAAAGCTGCACATTCTCTCTTAAAGATTCGCAGGGCTTGTCCCTCAGAGCAGCTTTACTCCAAGCCTGCAATCCTGTCATAAGAAAAACTTTAGCCAGTGATTTTCACGTTAAAGTTGTTCAACTCCCAGCTCTGCTTGGAGCCTGTATCCTAGAAGATGTTTAAGGTAAATCAAACTTCACAATTGCAAACAACTGTAGATCATAAAGTATTCAGCACTACAGAGACAAGCATTATATGCAGTTTCTTTTTTTCTTTTTTCAAGTCATTCAACGCACTACTATTGCTATAATTTGCCGCAAATCATGTATCATCCCATGCGTTTATTCCAAAACACTGTAATCACTGACTTTCCTTAATTTATGTCACTTACTCATGTCATCACTATGAGCTTAATAGTAGTCAGATAATGAGCCCAACATTAAAAATGTCCTTTAATCACTGCACGTGTGCTCTAATGTCACTTGTCTGTCCGTGCTGAATCCTTCACAAGCACTCTTATAGAAAAACAACACATTCGCCTTGTAGCGTCGTGGAGGTCAGGCCTGGATCAACAGATTCCAGAGGTGCTGCTGTAAATCATGTGGTCAATCCTCCTTTTCTGTGAAAGGAGTGATACTGATTTTAACACAGCATGTGTTTCACATTGAATACACAGGCTCACAGTAATATTCAACATTTTCCCAACAGCACGGTTTAATTGCATCACAAACACATAGCCTGTAAACATGGTTTCCTTCACACAAAAATTGTAGTTAAAGGTTAGATCTGTAGGGCCCACATTCTCATGTGAGGGACTGAGGTTAAGCTGCAAAAAACGTACGGAAGAAACTAGAAAAAGAAATATAAAGAATAAAGAGAAACAGGATCGCAACAGTGTGAATGCCTGTGAGACATTCACACAAGGAGGTGAAGAAACTGAAAATTAAGGTGAAAACAGTTGAAGCAGAATTTTTTGCTGAAAAGAGGTGAAAAGCCCAAAATTCTGCTGAAAATGGGTAAAGATGCTGATATTTGTACTGAAAAGAGTTGAAACAAAGTTGAACTGTGTTTCCATGAGCCAGATTCGAGCCCAGGCCCTGGTCTCAAGGCGGCCTGGGTTCAATATCTGATGCCTGTGAGGCATTCACACAATAAAGAAACAGGAACTCAATAGTGTGGATGCCTACTGCATCCACACAATAATAATCAACAAAGCACAAGCGTATCAAAAACCAATCCATAATGGCAAAATAAACGTAAAACATAAGAAACTCAAAATGCTGGGTCGAATCGACCCCAGAACGGTAACATTTTTAGCTTTTGATCAACAGGTTACAGGCATATATCTGTCATCATTGCTGTAGTTACCATTTTGACTGTTCAATAAATAACAAAAAGTACATTTATTGATTTTCTTAAGATAAACAACTTGAAGTTTATTTGGATTTAATTTGAGAAAGAAAAAAGTTACAGAAAATAAGAACAAGATAAAATTCAGTAGGTTAAAGTTTCTGATGAAAGTAATTTTTTGTGTGACTATGATTGCTATGACTACTATGACTATGATTGCAGCAATAGCAAAGCAAAGTCACCTGAAGAGTAACTGAACATTTTCATTTTCTGTCCCCCTCACACATTGGTGACAGGTCACGATTATTCTGGTCATTCAGGTAGTCCTCTCCATAGTCAATGATCTTTTTCAGTATACTCAGTATCAGTGAATCCACACCGTCATCTGTCTCGATTTCTTTGTGGTAGTTCTTCACAAGGAAGATGCAGTTCAGTGGAAGTCCCAGGTTCACGTTTACTGTTTCCATCTAAGTTAAACAATATTAAATTTTTAAAAACTGAAACTATATTGTTGCACTAGTGATATAATTATAAATTACTTATTGAATTATTTGTACTGATTCCAGCTGAGGTTTCTGTACAAATATACTGAAATGTACAGCTGAATTATAGATGTTACATTCATGTGTAAACTGTCTACAAACTCATGAAAGTTACTTCTTTGAACATACCAGCTTTTTCAAGTGCTTGCTCCTGTAGGCGTTCTTTATGTCTTTTTGGACTTCAGGACAAGCTTCATCAATTTTTGTCAGAATGGCTATTTGTGGGATCTCTGCCAATACAGAAACCAATGCAATCATTTTATCTCATGTTTTTCTAGTATATGAAATTGTGACATCATATATGCTCGTAGAACAACATCTGCTCTCACGTTTGTCACGACCTGCTGCTCTGATATCGTTCATCTTTCTCCAAGTGGCATCATCAATTAAGCTCACTGAGGTAGCACAAATAACAAAAACCAGAATGTGGACTTTGTCATCGAAAGTGGAGGAGCCTCTGTAGTTAGGATCTGTTTCAGCCAAGGGGCATTTGGGATTGAACTGGAAAAAAAAATGCAAGAGCAAAATGACTGAAAACAGAAGAACTGTTGCAGTTAGGATCCGATTCATGGAAGAGAGATGTGGGTTTGAACTGGGGGAAAAAAAGCAAAATCACTGAAACTTTTTTTGCATGATACAATTTCTGTATCACAGACTGTGTACAAGCATCTGAAAGAAAACATCATACCCTGTAATCTTCTTTAACATGTCCACTGATGGCAAGTTTGATGTCTTCCACTTGAATTCCTTGGTCACTGGACTGAAGCCCCATGGTGTCATTGAAGACAAAAGGGTAAAAGGTGTCTGGATTTCCTTTCTGAATTTTATATGTCCTGTACTATAAATAAATAAAAAATATAGTGTTGTTATATCAGTGCCAGATATTAAAGAACCTAAACAATTTGGTATTTGCAGAATAGTTTACACTATAGTTGCACCTACTATCCTACTTTTCTAGTTCAATTTCTACAAAGCAGTTACCGCTGCAGTGCCCTCCTGTAGTCCTAGAAAGCCTTGTAGGAAATGTGTTTTTTGTAACCTTCTAACAGTGACTATGATAAGAATAGATACATCCTTATACATACTGCAATGGTGAAACTTTCGGAGGCATTTGCTGCCAAAGCTCGAGCTGTGGTTTTGCCTCTTAAAGTACTGTCGACAGAGTTGATGAAGCTGGACTTTCCAGCAGCTGGTGGTCCATAAAGCAGAATTCTGAGATGCTCAACATCTTTGTGAGGCTTGTAATCTCTGACAAGCTGCAGGTCTCGCTCTCTTTCACTGTTCAATAAGAAAATTAAATATGATTGAGTATACACATAAAGTTTACACAATAGTGGCATGAACGCACAAAAAATAACACAATAAGCAAACAAAACACTTGAGGGGTACATTGGCTGGCTTAATAATACTAAAAACCAGAGTCACACAAATGTGGCTTCATGATGGTGGTTATCACTTTCTGCCTGATTGTTATCCTGAGGTAAGGTAATTTAACTGTAAAAGCAAAAGATCAGATTTCAACTTTGATAAGACAGCAGGGAGGATTATGGGCATGGCAGCTCCTATAAACACTCAAGAACTACTAGAACAGACCATCCTTAGACAGGCAGATGGCATTTTAGCAGACCATCTCTAATGCATCTTTAAACTCTCCCAGTTTTTCAAAGTGTGGTGAACAACCTGTTTCAATGTCGTTGACAAAGAGTTCTAGCTTGATTCAAACGCAAACACTGCTTGTTGAAGGGATAAGACTGCATTTCCAACGCCTTGCATTTTCACATTTTCAGTCATGTCCACAAGATAGTAGAACTTAAGGCGCCTCTCAGTGTTAGCTAACTCATGATGCTCAACATTTTTCATTTCAAGAAAAGTCCGGATTTCGCTCAGACAAGAGGTGAAACAGCTGAGCACTTGACAACCAATGCACATTGCTGTGCAGAAGAACACCAAGATAATTATTCCCAACTTTATTCAGCAGTGTTTTAAACTGGTGTTCATTTAAAGCTTGGGCACCAATAAAGTTGACCACCCGAATGACCAGTCTGAGAAAAAGTGCCTCCTTAGGATGGCTCTCTTTTCATGTTCATGAAGAAGCGCTACGAATCCTCCGTTTTTCCTCACCATGCACAGAGCACCATCAGTACAGACCAAAATACATTTACTCATCAGTAATTCTTTTCTTTGGTGAGCTCAGTGAAAGACTTGAATAAATCCTCCCCTCTTGTTGTCCCTTTCATAGGCAAAACAGCAAGACGTTCCTCACCTAGTGTGACACCAACAACATACCTTGCAATCACGCTGAACTGAGATAAATGGCTTACGTCTGTTGACTCATGCAAATCAAGAGAAAAGAATGGATGCATTTATGTCCTTCACTTGTGTTTTGCCATTTGATTTGCCATCAATTGTGAACAGTTCTTGCAAACAGAGGAATGTCTTTTATTTGTTTGATTATCTTGTCTTTATCCGAAAAGTCATCAAGAAGTTCATTGGCAACATCAAGCACAAATGTTTTGGCATAATCCCCATCTGTGAATGTCTTTGCATTTTTCACAACTGCTAAAGCATCAGCAAAGCTAGCCGAATTCAAGTCACCTTGTTGCTAGCACACCAGAGTTGTGCCATAATGGAAGTGGTTCTCTGATGTTGCCTCCACTGATGCAGATTGAGTATGACTTCTTTTTTAAATATATATATATATAAGCATGTAGGGCTGTTCGATATAACGATATATATATCAGATGACGATATAAAAACGTCTATTGTTTCATTTTACGCTATCGTTTGTTTCGTATATATTTTATATAACCACACTACGGACGGACAAGCGCCTGTTTTTCTGCGTTGTGGTTAGCAACAACGGCGGTAGCAGCATCGCGTGTCCGCTTGTTTATGTTCCAGATAAACCTTTCACAATAAAGCTCAAGATCCTGTTGAGACTTTTCAAAATAAACCGAATCACGTGAAAGAGCAGATTATTTATGGATGAGAAGTAAAAAAGAGCCGCCAGGTGCTAAAAAATAAACCTTAGACTCAAACGTTAGAACAGGCTTTCCCAATTGAATGAATTGCTTCAAGGCAGACCGAAAGTCTTCTTCCATGACTTCATTCAATTGTTGGCTTCAGTTATGGCCAGAGCCACTCTCCAGTTGGCCTGCCAGTACCTGTCAGCTATCTCCAGTCATGGAAGAAGACTTTCGGTCTGCCTTGAAGCAATTCTAGTTTGGAGTCTTCTCTCACCCCCATTCTCTGCGGCCTGCTGGAGCGGGGGGGCTAGGAGGAGGAGTTGGCCGTCCGACTGCGGTCTGGAGTGTGGGGCCTCCCTGCTGCTGCAGGGAAAAGGGTAACACCACCTGGGTCTGGGTGCAGTTCCCCCCTCCAGGGGCAAGGGTACCTAGACCCGGTTTGTAGAGTACGCTTGGGGAGTGTGATCGTGTTTACAGCGTCTCTTTATGTTTGTCTCCACGTTGGTTGAGTGTGGAGTAAGTGCACATGAGAGCATGAGGGTGGGAATGGATGTTTGTGTCTGTGTGTGCCTGTATGTCTGTGTCTATATGTCAGGTTGGGTATCAGACGCCACCTCTCTGGGGACATCTCAGGCCCTCCAAGGTTTGGAGGCCTATCTCCCCCCACCACCACTTCCCCTGCCAGTGGCGGACTCCCTCAGGTGTTGGTGCGTTGGTGGTTCTTTGTGTCCGGGGATGGGCGTCCAGGTACACACCGGCTCACTCCTTGGCGGCCGCTTATCGGGGCCTGGAGCCTGGGGCTCGCTCGGGCCACTTCGGAGGTGGGGTGCCCCCGGCCTCTCGGCCTGGGGCTCGGTCACTCAGGCACGGCTGGCTGCCGGCGGAGCTCACGGGCGCGTCACTGCAACTCCCCCTGGCTTCTGCTCCGCGGCTGCTGAGTGAGCCCTCATCTGGGACTCTCCTCAGCTCTTTCTGGGACAGTGGCGCAGCTGCCCCTCTGTTGGTCTTCCATGGTCTCTTGTGTTCTGGGGGCCTCTGGATGTCTGGAGTTTTGATCTCCTCCATACCTGTTTCATGCCCTGGAGGACGGGGCTGTGGCCCCCCCACACCCTCTAGCAGATTATTACATGAAGGAACCTTTTAAAAAAAAAAAAAAACAAGCGCGTCCATGATCACAGGTGTACACACGGGTGATCACACCCACAAACTACACCCTTTTTGGCTCCTACCTCAAAGCACACTGTGTTCTGTTGATCTTATGTGCTGCACAATAATGTTTAATATTTAGTATTTACTGTCATATTCCCATATATCATTGTGATGCTGTTTATTCTATTACTCTTGTTCTCTTCTGCTTGTTTTCTTTTTTCTTTCTCAGCAGGTGATCCAGGTGATCGATATATGCATTTTTTTTTCTCTGCCCGTTCTGTTGGTTTTTGTCTTTTGCCCTTCTCCCCCGTCCCTCTTCTCAGCTGTTTCTCTTTCCCTCTTTCTTTCTCCCCTTCTTTCCCCCAGTCAAGTCTGTCCCGTATTCAGTAAGTGAAAATAAAATAAACAATAAAAGGTGAATCAAATGGACCATTACGGCAAAAAAAAAAAAGAAAAAAGAACAGGCTTTCCCCGCAGCACGCAGTGTAATAAATACTCACAAAGAAAACGGCGGCCTTTACAACTTATGTCTAAAAATGTATCGTTTCATGCATCAGTTAAAACACTCGACTCCAGCTACATGATGCGCAGCTGGAAACACTTCCCGCAAGACGAGCTGTAATTTACAGAATTTACAGAAAATGTTACATTTTTGTGATTTATATCGTTATCGGGACGACAGAATTCTTATATCGGGATATGAGATTTTGGTCATATCGCACAGCCCTTTAAGCATGCTTTCATTTTCTTCTGGCTTCCAGGAATTTCCCCCTCACTTGTCCAAACTAGTCTGTTATAGGTTCTTTGTTTGTGTCTGGCAGGATCTGTGTGTGGCAGGCAGGAATGTAGAATGCGAATGGAGACTGTTGGAGATGAAAAGTGAACTAAAACCAGCTTTATTGCTGGACATGAGGGAAACTAACTAACATGAGGAATACAAAATAAACTAGAAAGACAAGGCATGTGATTTTGTTAAATAAAAGTTTGCTTTGACGTATCATGTAACTCATTGGCCTGATTGTCAGAGACATAAGAGGAAAATGCGATGATGATCTATAAAGATTATAAGAAGTATAACACCAAGAGGCAAGGGAGAAGCAACAGCAGAAAATAACTAATCCTGTGAATTCCTAATGCAATACCTTTATTTCAGCACTCAGTGCACTCTCAGCACCATGATTCATTGCCAGCAATACAGCTGCTGGAGGTTTGAATCTCTCTACTGATACATTTACACATTATATAATCCGGTCTGAGACTGACATCAAATGGCAAACATGTGTTAAAAACATAACTCACATTTAAGTTCTAGAACACAAAGAATAAACCACCCCCATAATACTCACTTCCATGGTATTTTTCTTTCTTCTACCCGTAAAACTGTAAAATGAACATGTTAATTGTGTGAATCACACGAGAAGGAAATTGTTTTAAATTCATTATACATCGTTATGTGTTGGTTTAATCTTAAAGTTTAAAGAATTTTATATTAAATTTTAAATTTCTTACGGGGAGGTGAAGGGGGAGGTGAAGGGGGAGTACCTGCAATTAAAATATGACATTCTAGCAACATGTTGACAACACTTTTCCATATTCAATGTTACTTATATAATTTACTCCCTTATGTTAAATGAAATGTTATCATTTGCGATGTTCAGATTAAAAGTACATCATCGGTTTTTTCCATTATAAAATCACTTTGCAAAATTCAATGACTGATCAAGATCAAGTTAAGATGAGAATCCAGGATTTTCGTTTTTAGCAGCTTTGGTGTACACACCTCAAAAAACTATTCAGTATTTCAGTCAGGCAAGTTTTATTTGTAAAGAGTAATATTATATGAAAAAGCCCAAAGAGGTTGACATGCATGAAAACACACTGAGAGCAAAATTGAAAAAAAAGAAAGAAAAAAAAGAAAGAAAACAAAATGTATGAACTTATTAAAGCAGAGCTGCAAACAAACAAGTAAATCAACACAAATATTAAAGCCATAAACATGTTACATTAAAAAAAAAAACTGCTTACCAAACATAGATTTGATAATTTTCCTAAAGAAGCTCATGTTTTTTGCACCAACTATCTGTGAATAAAACAGGTAGTTGGGAATATATACCAGGATATTGGACTATATATATTGGACTATATAACAATTGCGTTTAATCATTGTTTTTCCTACCGTATTGAAATGATTAGACAAAGTTAGCATACCTGAATATCCAATTGTGTCGTAAAGGTAGTGGTTCTCTGGTGTTGCCTCCACTGAAGTAGACTGAGTATGACTCTTTTTTTTATATAAACATGCTTTCAGTTTTAGGGCATGTGACTTGTAGGAATTTCCTCCTAACTTGTCCATACTAGTCGGTTATAGCTTCTTTGTTTGTATGTGTCTATCATGATCTGTGTGCAGAGGAATGGAAGACCTGAATGCAGGGTGTACCCCACCTTCCTATGAGAACATGTGTCATTAAAGGTAATAATAATAATAATAATAATAATAATAATAATAATAATAACAACATTTCCATTAGCTCGTGCTCCCGACGTAGGGGAAACTAATTCTGTCAGGGATACCTACCTTGGCAGTAGTGCAGGTGAAGCCAAAGCAAGATATGCTTCATCATATTTTCTAGTATTTGGCTTGGAAGGAAGTTTTGCCGATGCTTCACCTGCTTTGCATTTGTGTGGGAGGCCAATCAATAGTGATGTGCGGATTGATATTGAAATATCGATTCCTCCGATACCAGTCATTTACTTTCTAGAATTGATTCTCACATTAAAAAATTTATATTTTAGTAATTTAGGGTAAATTTGTATTTTATCATAAAAAAGGAACACAATGGAAAGAAACTATATCATTTGGATTGTCTACATTGGAAGGAACTACTTCCTCTTCCGCCTTTCATAGTCATTAGTGATGTGTCGTTAGCTAACGAAACGGCTCTTAGAGAGGGATATTTGAAGTGAACGACGTGAGCCGGCTCCTTATTTGGAGTCGTGGGTTTTTTCCCCCCTTTCTCTCACCCTCTCTCTCGCACTCTTTTTCCGCTTCACTCCGCACGCAAGCCTTGTGCTTTGCGCTGGGAAGAGGGGGAGGGGCCGTAGTTACACTCGCAGTAGCACAGGAATAGGGGTGGGTTTTTATAATCAATTTATCCATTAAAATTGATTCTGGCTTGGATAACGTGAAATCGATTCATTAAAATCCTGAATCGATTTTTTAATATAAATGTATTTTGCCCGAAATGCCAGAATCTCAGGTGAAACCTCACAAAATTTCAAGAACCACCAAACAGCTAAAACAGTAAATGAGAGCAGGTCCACGGATTCTGCACAAAGACCTAAACACACAGCGTGGACCCGCCGACGGATCAGAATCAGTGAGATGTCGCCTTTCTCACCCGACGGCACGGACACGGTCGGGGCTGAAAGCCGACAGCTCGCTGATTCTGATCTGTCGGCAGGTCCGCGCTTTGTTTTCACGCCCTTTTTGCGCTGATTCTAAAGCTGTTAGCTTTATCTCTCTCCAAACAAACTTCTGACCGAACCAGCAGCAAAAGAAGATCCAAACTACGCTTCACATAAACATCGTCATAAATTCCCTCTGACTTTTCCTGTTTTGCTTCCACCACGATAAAATCACACTTCATGCACAGCTCTCTCTCTCTCTTCAAGAACAGTTTCCCCGTCTAAAAATCTGTTTTCTTCATTATTCGCTTGCTTGTTACGCACAAGTCTACCGTTGTTTACAGCGATGCTGGCCAACTACTTTTTTTTTTTTTTTTTACATACTTCTGAAAAGAAAACGTAATTTCTGCTGTTCAATAGGCTTCTGAACAAATTTAAACTTTTTAAAATTATGCAAAATGCAAAACGCTTAGCCGTGTCTCTAATAAAACCGCTGTAACTTCAGAGGTAACGTTCATAAGTTGATTAATGGTTTTCTTTTGTTTGTGATCTACTGCAGAATATTTTTATAAAATCTCAGGCCAGGAAAATCACCTTCATGTTCTTCTGTGTTTTATCTTCAGCTACTTTGACACAAAGGCATCTGCTGTGACGCTTACACCTTTGATAAAGTCTTGCGTGTGTCAGCTTCCTTTTTATAGATACAAAAATATGTAAATGTACTGATCTGAATTATAATATTTCTGACTGTCAAAATTTCCCAGATTCAAATTGAATTGAATTGAATCGTGGATTGAATCGATTCGGGACCTTGGGAATCGGAATTGAATCAATTTTAGAAATCAGTGACGACACCCAGCCCTACACAGGAACAGAGCGGGAGGGAGAGACAGAGAAAGAGAGCCAGGGACAACAACGGATTCTTCAGGGCCAAGAAAGACACGGCTCAAAGTGGTCTTTTACTTTTAAAATGATCTTTAATTAACATATCCTGGATATGGAGACCTTAGCACACAACACACAACCCAAGGTCTGAAGCACAAACGGAAGCCCAGGTATTTACTTGCTCTCTAGTGTGCATCAAACAGCCTAGTTGGTTTCACTTTCACTTCATTCTAGCTGCAAAAGCACGCTTCTGCAAAAGAATGCAGTTTCCTGTCAGCCCTTTTTGGCACAGAGTGTACTCAGAGTTAGGCCTTTCTCATATGAAGCAATATAATCAGCATATACACATTTAAGATGATACATTTAAACCTCAACAATAGCAATCATCAACAGCTATTTTAAGTTGTGGATGATAAAGGATTCAGAAAGGCCCATATGACAGAGAATGTGCATTTTCTTGTTGTTTTCATATTTTAATTTATATGTAATTGTGTTGTGGTTTGCAGTGTTTTGTGTTGTTTCACTTTAAATTTGTTTAAAAGGAAAAAGCTGAAAATTTAAATAGTTAAAAGTTGAAATGTAAATAGTTGGTTTTTGTATTATATGATTTATTTATTACATTTTATGTGGAGTGAATAAATAAAAGTATATTTACGGTGGCCCCTACAGACAAAGCACATACAAACTACAAAACACGTACAAAAGACAACAGAAGTGCTCCAGGATGCTAGGCACAGTGTTGAGCTTTTGTTACCTAGTGGCTTCACAAGTCAGGAAGTACTAAAGACCGGATTTGGTGTGTGGTAGTAACAGGTAAATGAACTTTTTTTTAAAAATTATCTATTTAGTTTTTTAAATTATTTGAATATATATGAGTGCTTGTGTATAAATACACAAACCATACACATATGCTTTCAATTGTGTAATTTAACTGATCTAGGTAGCTCTGTTTTGGATTCTGTACATGCTTTGACTCTAGGGGCCACCGCATATATTTATATATAACATATATAAATATAAACACTTTTTTTCATTAGTAACTCTTTTTGTGCATAATCCTATATTATTGTTAATAATAAATTAATTAAAGCAACAAAACAACCTAAGGAGGCGGTTGAGAGCCCAAAGAGCGGCTCTTTTTGGAGAACCGGAAATCCCATCACTAATAGTCATGTGCGAAATACGGCTGTATAAATGTGCCGTTGCACCTGGCGTGCACACTCACAACAATGGCTGAGCGTAAATGGAGTCATGTGCGGACGTTCTTTACCTCCACAAACGGTCGAGACGTGGTTTGCGATACATGTGGCAAGAAAGTGAGGTATTGTGGCAACACCACTAACCCTAGTCAAACACACAGTAACTCATATCACAGAATATGACGAGCGTATGTTGAGGTGAACTCAAGAGAGGAGTGGTCAGGTGCTGCTAGGGCGAGACTGTCACGGGTTGTTCTGAGGATCCACTCGCAGGACTCTGGAGTAGCGTTTTAACAAAGACGATTTTATTTACAGATCTTCACCAAGTGTATTTACAGACAGTGCGGGGATAGCGCTATATACAAGATGTAAAGGCGCAGGGCTCCAGGGAAAACAGGGGAATCACACACGCGCTCAGTCCAGCCTCTCTCTCGCCGCTAGCAACCAGTCACTCCTTCCACACTCCACACGGGGAAACATGGGGATGGGTCCGGGGAATTAGCGTCTTCACAAAAATCCAGCGTTGAACAGCTGACCTCCTCCCTCTAAAATACCAGCTGGTCTGATGAGGCCAGGGTGTTCCAAATCCAGGAAGGCGTGGGCCGAGGGCGTGAACCCACCATGAGTTCTGCCCCGGCAAAACAGGGGGGAGAGGGAGAGAGGGGGAGATAGAGGGAGAGAGAGAAGAAAAGGAGAGGTAGGAGTGGGGAGATTCTGATCAGCGCCTTGCCGATCCTGCAGGTCGTGACAGAGACAGACGTCTCTCACGGAGTCCTTTAGTGCTGCAAGCAGGCAAGGCGTTCAAATAGCTCGCAACTTCAGTTTTTTTATTTCTATATGATAAATTCTGCATTATTAAGTGATAAGAACAAGTAAGCTGACGTCCTGTAATCATTATGATGCTATAATTTGAGATACAATAAAAGATACAATAAATAAAATACATTTTTGTACAAAGTATTGGTATCGGATCAGTATTGTCGATACCACCCTGAATTTTACTTGGTATCGGATCGGAAAGGAAATCAGTGGTATCGCACATCACTACCAATCAAAAACCTGTCCATTGTGCTAGCAGTGTCCAAGCGTTTTTTGTTTTTGTCGCAATAGCTCTGTGTCCCCCCCACTTTGGGAACCTCTGCGTTAATCTAGGGGGAAAAGTAATTTTCATCATCCTGATAAGCTTGAAAATCAATATTTGGTATTTGGTACCAGTTTTATTATTTTCCAATCTTTATTTTAATTGTGTAATATTAACTTGAATTGAATGTATAGGTCAGTATTAACCAAAAAATAAAGCATTCCATTGAAAAAGGTCAGGTACAAGGACTTGACTGAACAGAAGTTAAAAAAAATCAGCCAAGGTGCAGAGCATAATTTTCAAGGGGTCTTCAGAAAGCCTGGACACATATTTTTGTCACCACTCAAAAAAATTACAGTTAACTGACTCCTTGTAGCAAAAATTGAATCAAAAAATATAAAGAAATGAGGCGTGGCGCAGGACCTTTGCACCACTTGGTATTTTAATGTGTAAAATATTAATTAGAGACCAACTCAGGATAATCTCAGTGAGAGAAACTCATTCAAACTCATGAAGATTTAATATTCAAAATACTGCCACTCACCTGAGTCCTCCTGTAGCTCAGTGAGCAGCTTCCTTTAATGCCAACAAGTGTTGTTTTCAGCGCAGCTGAAGCAGAGAGAACAATCCACACATGCTTATCTAACATCTATAATATACTATTCAAAACTATTCACTACGTCACTGCTGGTGTTTTGAAAATCGAGACTGAATACCTGTATTAGAGCAACTACCACAGGTTATCTTATGATTACTGTTTTAGGACCCTCAAGTGACCCATTACATTACTGTGATGTTATAAGGAAGACGTTGTGGTGTATCAATCACATGATTCTCAGAGGCTTGGGTGGAAACTTATTTCAGGTTTGATTGATGCTTTATAAAAAAAAAAAAGGAAGGGGGAGTGATTTTTTTGTGACTGGTATCATAATAAAATCTAAAACCTTTCTATTTCTCTGTCTCCACAGAAAGAGTGCACACAGACATAAAGAAAATCTGGACTGACAGGTTTAAACACTATAATGATTTCCTTTTAATGAATATATTCTTGTTCAACTGATTCTTGATTATATTTTGATTGATTTCTGATTTGATTACAGGAGGAATTACTTTTAGCAAAAGCACATACATAGAACTGAGTCACTCTGTGCTACAAGCAGTGTTGGAATACATATACCAGCGTTACATATTCAAAATACAAAATATGAGTAACTGTATTCCATTTAAGCTATTGTTTATGAAGGAAATTGCCTTCCCGGGTTTCCTCCGTGGCGTGAGCGATAAGCAGAGTTCTGTCCTTTCCTTCTAAGATTCCTAATTATTTAAAGTAACACTCAGGTATGCCGTTCAGCGTGTTAGTACGAGCTCGGGAGCAGCTTGGGAGAACAAGAAAACAGAGACTGCTTTAGGTTGCCTTCCCAATCGACTCAAAGGTTTATTTGATACACAGCAGTTTATATAGATGAAAAAAGGTTCGTGTGTCAGCTTTCCCAGTTCAAACCGGTACAGACCAAATAAGGAAACGTCTTCCTGCCTTGTGAGCCAAGAAGTATCCTGTGTGTAGTTTATCAGTTCAGCTACAATTTATGATCATCCCAGCAAAATACACTCCTAGACATAGAATACAGAGTTCTTTCATCAGTGAATTCTGAAACAAACCACCTAGCCTTTAACGAGCCTTTTCCAGGAGATAAAGAAAAAAGGGAGGATGGGAGTAAGGAAGTGGTCTCATCTCTGTGGTGTTTTCGACCTTGGGGTACCAGCCTGTAAGTCTTACACATTAATTCTTGGGTCACAGAGAAAGAGAAAAACAACTAGTATATGGGCCTTATTGAGTAACAGTTTTCCTGTATGAAACAATATCCTGTAAATGCTTACCGTGGTATCAAAATATCATAACAGTTTAAAAAGGTGGTATTAGGAATACAGTTACTTTGTTGAAATAAAGTAACTGTTGAGATCGTGGCTCAAGAATTTGGCAGTCTGTCATCACATTCAATGAGAGGAGGGAGGTCTAGACGTGGGCCTTCACCTACAGGCTCAATTTGGAACCACACGTTCTTATATGGTACATCAGAGGTCTCTCCTTGAATCCAAATAACTCAAAGAATTCAGGGCGTGCCAGTGGCGTACATCTTAAAAGACCATTCTGGTTGACCTTTAGGGAAAACTAGACTAGACATACCTTGGAGCAAGGACGTGGAAGACAGCCTTCACTGTAGATTTCAGTGCATCATGATGTTACCTTGGGTGGAGTGTTGTCTTGAGGCTGAGGCTCTGGTTCAGGTGTGTTTTCTGGCTGGGGTTTTTGACCCGTGTCAGGGTGCGTGGCAGAGGAATGTTTTTCACTTTGGCAATCCTCACACTTGACCTTGAAGTCGCAGTCCTTTATTGTGTGCATGGGAGACGTTTGTGTTCTTTGAGAATGTTTCGTCTTTCATGTAGTAGTTTGATCTGGAAAGCTCTACATTTGGCTAGAGGATGTGTTTTCTTGTGGACTGGACAATAACGTGTTAGATCATCCTCTCTGATACCAGTTGTATCAACCTCCAAGAGTTGATTCAGTTCATCTGGATGTAGCGTTTTGTGGGAGAAATGTTTCGTCACTCACAGCTGACTGCAGGTTTCCCCAGTCTTATAAACAGTACATTTGTACCAGCCCACTGAAGGACAAGCCACTGAATGGGCTTGTCCCACTGAAGGACAAGCCCATTCAGTGGCTTGTCCCAGTGGGACAAGCCCACAGCTTCTAGAACCTCTGCTTTTGCCGTAGCAGTTGCAGCTTTTTCCTCCATCTCCAACATCTGTAAATCCATTTCCAGATTTTCTTGCTGCTTTTTAATTTCCAATTGTCTCTAACTGTACGAGGCTTTAGCATTTAAATAAAATACAGAAAAACTAATGCTGACTGTATAGAAAATATTTTTTAACTAAATGACTTTTTTTTAACATAAATTACCAGAGATGAGATATGACATTTTTATCACTAAATTATTATGAACCATTTTTAATCTTTTACTTGGGACAGAACAGCTTGTTTGTCACACTGGCTTGGGCAGCTACATGTTAGAAATCATGTCATGAGGCGTGGCTCTGAATCTTTGAGCTTTATCTCATAAAGTTGAAATTTTACGCAGATTTATCTGTCAGTGAGAATGCCATCACATGACAACTGACTGCAGATGCTCTGACACAGGTTTGAACATTTCAGAGCCGATGAGCAGAGTATTATAATTTCATTGGTTTAATTGAATCTCCTTTCTCTCTTCCTGTGATTGGCTGTTAGTTGGTGTGTGGCGTCTGTCTGCAGTGGATGTCATCCATGTTTCTATGGAGCGTGTCCAGGATTACTGCATAGATAGGATGTGTGACAGCTGTGCCACAATCTGCCTTTACAGTGAACATTATAAAACTCTAAGGTTCTTCTGCACTCTCATTAGCCACCTCATTTATAAGCTTATGAACAGGTCATTTGTTTGCATGTGATGATCTTATCATTTTCCAAAGTGAAGTCACAGGTAGTTTTGAGTTGATCCTCGCTCAGAAATCTGTGGTCATTATCAGGTATGACATGTTTAACTCTACTACCACATTGTTATTATAGTTTCTGGATTTTCTTTATGGTTCATGACCAACATTTTATCCTCCGTAGGAGCAACAAATGATGGTGACACAATAAGAATTGTTATCCAAACCAACAACTCATCGCACACCTGGAGCCACTACTAACTTTTAGCCATCAAGGCACACGTTAGATAAAAATTTGCATCATTAGATGTTTTGTAACATGCAAACGACTTCAGTTCTGTTCATTCCCCATATGGCACACCTGTTTTTGACAGGATAAATGAAGTGTCGCAGGCTGAGAAAACAAGATAAAAGCCATCGTTTGTGTAGGAGAAACAAACAAAAACACTGCAGACAAGTTTCAACTTCCTCAAGGTAGGCCTACTCAATCTATACGACTTCGTTATATCTACAGTTTGCATCGTCACCTGTGTGAGAAATGTATTTTGGTTATGGTATGGTTATATTGGTTATATTATTTGATGTTATCCCTCTGTCCGTCAGTTATTCATTTTACACATGGCCTGGTATACAGTAGGTGATAAAATTTCACAACCTTTGCAGAGTGCTGAAAAACCCAGTGACTTTAAATTTAGATTAGATGAAACTTTATTAACCCCTCGGGTGGGTTCCTGCGGGAAATTCAGTTTCCAGCAGCACAGCAGCGACACAAGTTGCATGTTACAGATACAATTAAAAGGGGATGAGAGTAAGGCTAAGCATAAATATACCATATATGCACATATAAAAATACAGAATATATAATATGGATAAACATGAACACATAGATTGCACATTTGAGTGAGTATATTGTGCAGTGGTTATTGCCAGTGTTGGGGAGTAACGGAATACATGTACCGCCGTTACGTATTTAAAATACAAAATATGAGTAACTGTATTCCGTTACAGTTACCGTTTAAAAAGGTGGTATTCAGAATACAGTTACTTTGTTGAAATAAATGGATTACACTGCGGTACTTTCCTGTTTCATATTGTCGCGGGTCAGGACTGTTTGGGTTTTGTTTGACAGCTACGTTCTTTCGTTCCAGGCGGCAGCGTTACGGTTGCCATGGTTACAGGGTGACGCTCTCTCTCTCTCTCTGCGACTGTGTGTTTCCTGGGTGAGAGAGCGCCTTTTCGTTGTTGTTGTTGTGCTAAGCTAACAGGCAGAATGCTACAAGCATAGCTCTAAAGAATGTAGCATCATGGGCAGTGTAGTCCGTGTTGCAGGGAGAATGGACTGCCATACACGTTATGTGTCTGTGAGCGCGAGGAGGGAGAAAAAGGCGAGTGGAAAGGTACGAGTTGTCGTCGAGGAAAAACGGGAGCTGGAAGCATGTAAATATAATAATAACCACTGCAGCCAAGAAGAGTGCCTGACGAGCCCAGTTGTACGTAAGCTATTAAGACTCGACTGTACACCGTGTTCGTGTTTTCCTCCGAAACAATAAGTTCCGTTGGAGCAGTCTTTCAACGCCTCTCTCTGTCTCTCGCAAGAAAAGTTGACCCACACAACAAAGTAAAGCTATTTTTCGGCTACGAGCCGACAGGGACCCCGCCGTATTAGTCAGAGGTCCCTTTACTACAGTTCGGAGTCGCGGACCTTCAGTAATAGTAATAAATCACACAGCAATAGTACATTCACGTTGTTGTAAAAAGCACGATAATATATTAAGTAATCCAAAGTATTCAGAATACGTTACTGTCATTGAGTAACGTAACGGAATATGTTACAGAATACATTTTGGGGCATGTATTCTGTATTCTGTAACGGAATACATTTTAAAAGTAACCTTCGCAACACTGGTTATTGCATAGTCAAATATAAGAAAAAAAGCACTACAGCTCAGTTGTTCCCACCCTCCTTTGCCCCCCTGTTTCCCCTTGCTCTCCCCTCCAACGAGGAGTTAAGTAATTTAAACCCAAAGGAAGTCCAGAGCTCTTCAGAATGGTGGCCTTAAATTATTATTGGTTTGACTGGAGCAATGATTTCATTTTGGCTTTTTTTTCTCAGCACTGCAGTTAGCGTTAGCAAAAAGCAAACAAACAAAAAAACAAAGAACCCTCCCAAAAATCTTTTAGGTGCAATCTTCCACAGTTGACTAGACATTTATAGGAATGTCAGGAAATAAAACACGAATGCAACAAAACACTCAATGTAAAACTCAATTGCACAGGGGGCCAAACCTCAAGGCACACTTTAGGTCGCGGGCCAAACAAGATAAACATTTATTGAACACACTAAAACAATGTTTTTTAAACATAAATATGAATAAAAACAGGCAGGAATATTATTCCAGATTAAATAAACTTAAAGAAAAATAAAGTTTAACTTTAAATATTTTGCTCTCCATAAAAATATATCCTGTCAAAATATGAAATAGAAATATGAACACGCTGCAAAAACCCCCAGAAAAAATAAGTTAAAACATATACAAGGTTCGATCCGCATGTAGACGGAGCTGTGCCATTGCTTCAGGAATGGAACTAATAAACTCTGCGGGTCATACTTTCCCTTGAGTGTCCCATTAGAATGCAGCTCCATCTGAATCTGCACAGGTGCAGTTTATCCTGCGGGCCTTGAGTTTGACATATGTGGTGTAGGGCAGCGGTCCCCAACCTTTTTTGCACCACGGACTGGTTTATGCCCGACAATATTTTCACAGACCGGCCTTTAAGGTGTCGCGGATAAATACAACAAAATAAAACTAGTACTGGTACCGAAAAAAAGAAGATTTATTCATAACACACGTGAAAATACCCAGGAAAACCGAGTTATCGATAAAAACAATAACAAAATAACGCTGAAAACCGATAAAAACCCTGAAAACCATACATTTCACACCTGAGCCTCAACTCTCGCGGCCCGGTACCAAACGACTCACGGATCGGTACTGGTCCGAGGCCCGGGGGTTGGGGACCGCTGATGTAGGGGGTGAGCATTGTCACCTGTGAGGGAAATGCTGCCTCACAGCATCACACAACCTCTACTAACAAGAGTCAATAGCCCAACCCACAGATTACTTTCCTTACAAATGTGTCGCCATTTAAACATAAATGCTTTACATGCTTGTCAACGGTATATGATTTACTATACCGTTGCTGTCAAGAGATGTATTGTAAAACACTTCTTCAGCTGAGAATCAGAGAGGAGAAACACACAGTTTTACTTGTATACAAGGGCAGCACAGAGCACTCGCACTGAGAGTGAGGACTCTGAGACTCACAGCTCTGTGACTGCCTCGGTCTTTATTTATACATCAGTGGGTGTTTGTTCCTTACATTGGAATGTGGATGTGTATATGTGTGTGTGTGTGTGTGTGCGTGTGTGTCAGAGTGTGACCCCATAAACGACTTCCCTTAACGTGCTGGTCTGGAAAATCCAACAGTTCATCTATATGTAAAAAAGGCACTTAGACTAAAACTGACATAGCTGACTGACATTGTTTATCCTACCGCAATACAATAAAAGAAGGTACAACCTTTCCCATGCTCCTATACGTGGGGGTGAATGCCAGAACACCCTGGAATGTACACAACGTTGTTACAGACCTCCTAGGATGAGACATTCTTTCAATATGCCACCAACTATATACTTCTAAACACAAATGATTACATGCAGTATTCTACCATATGCAAACTTATATCATTAAAAAATTACAGGGAGTGCAGGCAAGTTGTATTTTTGAGGAATAATTTTATTATTGAACAACAACCATGTTCTCAATGAACCCAAAAAACTCATTAATATCAAAGCTGAATGTTTTTGGAAGTAGTTTTTAGTTTGTTTTTAGTTTTAGCTATTTTAGGGGGATATCTGTGTGTGCAGGTGACTATTACTGTGCACCACAGTAATAGTTATTCAGTTATTTTGCGCCTTGGTTTTTCCACACGTTTCTTGCGACCCTGTTGACTATTTTGAATGAAACGCTTGATTGTTCGATGATCACGCTTCAGAAGCTTTGCAATTTTGAGACTGCTGCATCCCTCTGCAAGATATCTCACTATTTTTGACTTTTCTGAGCCTGTCAAGTCCTTCTTTTGACCCATTTTGCCAAACGAAAGGACGTTGCCTAATAATTATGCACACCTGATATAGGGTGTTGATGTCATTAGACCACACCCCTTCTCATTACAGAGATGCACATCACCTAATATGCTTAATTGGTAGTAGGCTTTCGAGCCTATACAGCTTGGAGTAAGACAACATGCATGAAGAGGATGATGTGGACAAAATACTCATTTGCCTAATAATTCTGCACTCCCTGTATACTGACTACTAAGAACAATTTTCCATTGACAGTTGCAAATAGGGCTGGGTATCGTCACTGATTTCTAGAATCGATTCAATTCCGATTCACAAGGTCCCGAATTGATTCGATCCACGATTCGATTTAATTCGATTTAATTCGATTCGATTTAAATCTGGGAAATTTTGACAGTCAGAAATATTATAATTCAGATCAGTACATTTACATATTTTTGTATCAATAAAAAGGAAGCTGACACACGCAAGACTTTATCACAGGTGTGAGCGTCACAGCAGATGCCTTTGTGTAAAAGTAGCTGAAGATAAAGCACAGAAAAACATGAAGGTGATTTTCCTGGCCTGGGATTTTATAAAAATATTCTGCAGTTTCATCAAAAACGAAAGAAAACTTCCAAAAACAAAACAAACAAAAAAAAAAAAACGAAAGAAAACCATTAATCAACATATGAACGTTACCTCTGAAGTTACAACGGTTTTATTAGAGACACGTCTAAGCGTTTTGCATTTTGAATAATTTTAAAAAGTTTAAATTTGTTCAGTATTGAACAGCAGAAATGAGGTTTTCTTTTCGGAAAATGTAAAAGGGAAAAAAACAGCAGCTGACAGCGCTGTAAACAACAGTAGACTGGTGCGTAACAAGCAAGCGAATAATGAAGAAAGGGAAACTGTTCTTGAAGTACAGAGAGAGAGAGCTGTGCATCCCGGTGGAAGCAAAACAGTAAAAGTCAGAGTGAATACATGACGATGTTTATGTGAAGCGTTTGGATCTTCTTTTGCTGCTGGTTCGGTCAATATTGTTTGGAGAGAGATCAAACTAACAGCTTTAGAATCAGCGCATAAAGGGCGTGAACACAAAGCGCGATTCAAAGAATCAGCGCGCTGTCGGCTTTCAGCCCCGACCGTGAGAAAGGCGACATCTAACTGATTCTGATCCGCGGGTCGCGCTGTGTGTTTTAAGTCTATGTGCAGAATCCGTGTACCTGCTCTCATTTACTGTCTTAACTGTTTGGTGGTTCTTGAAATTTTGTGAGATGTCACCAGAGATTCTGGCATTTCGGGCAAAATAAATTTATATTAAAAAAATCGATTCAGGATTTTAATGAATCGATTTTACGTTATCCAAGCCAGAATCGATTTTAATCGATGAATCGATTATAAAAACCCACCCCTAGTTGCAAATCTAGCAAACACAAATTTCCTTACTTTTTGTGCGAAACCAACAGATGTAAATAGTATGTAGTTTAATTATTACTATAATTTTAATCAAATTAAATCCAACCAATGACATCATAATTATTATTATTATTATTATTATTATTATCCTATCCTCTATTTTTCTTACTTTCTTCCACAGGTCATGCTCTTCAACTCTTCCTCCTTCGCCACAGTTTTCCCCACCCCAACATCCCACGACTCTTTCAATTCCTCCAACTCCACCGTGTCTTTCTACGCATTATGCAGGGAATCAGTACCAAGCATTGTCATCTACACCATGTACACCTTTACAAACATCCTTGTCCTCTGTCCACTCTACATCTGCATCCTCTACATAGGTTTCCAACATTGGAAGTGTCAGCACTCTGCATCTGCAG
The DNA here is from genome assembly GCF_057382095.1 of Aulonocara sp. 'chitande type north' Nkhata Bay. NCBI lineage: Eukaryota > Metazoa > Chordata > Actinopteri > Cichliformes > Cichlidae > Aulonocara > Aulonocara sp. 'chitande type north' Nkhata Bay. The sequence goes on along the minus strand of NC_141346.1, from coordinate 21,126,990 downwards.
GAAGGTCGATGAGCCTCTCTGACTATTTCACCTACAACATGATGATCTTGGAGATGTTTGGTGTGTTTGGATCAGTCCTCTATTGTTTGAGCAAACCTACAAGTAATGACTTACTAATGATGTTGGGCATATATTTATTTTGCATAGTTTTTCCTGGACAGACATTTTTCCATGTCCTGACCTGTGTGGAGCGCTATCTGGCCGTTGTTCACCCCATTGCCTACATGCATGTGCGAGAAGTATCGAGGGTCAGGATTAAAAACATCTGCACCTTGTGTGTTTGGCTGATATGTGGCGGTTGGGTGGGAATAGTAAAGCTGTACTACCCCAGTTTTCCCATGGTCCCGTTTCTTTCATTGGGCATCTGTCTGTTAGTTATTATTGTGTGCTGTGCGTTTGTTCTCCATGCTCTGACTCGTTCAGGGCCAGGACACATGGGTAAGAACAAGGATCGAGTTGACCAATCAAAGCAGAGGGCTTTCTATATGATTACAGCCATAACAGGAGTGATGCTGTTGAGGACTGCTGGCCTCGTGCTTTGTTTTGTAATAGAAACAAGGAAGTTAGTTGATCTCCAAGTGCTGTGCTTGTTGCTGGATTTAGTCATCTGGCTGTCCTTACCCAGCAGTCTGGTTCTTCCTCTGCTGTTTCTGCACAGAAGAGGAAAACTACCAGGCTGTAGGAAGAAAACAGAATCAGGATAAAGAGTCCATTAAGAAAGTTTGACTGATGTGTACAAAACAAAGTTATAATGGTAAAAATGGCCTGTATTTGTATAGTGCTTTACTAGTCCCTAAGGACCCCAACGCACTTTACATATTCAGTCATCCACCCATTCACACACTGCATTTTAATGTATAAAATGCTTTGAAACTTATATGCAATGTATACTAAGCAATAATATGTTGTAGTTTATATAAAATATTTTGATATGTACAGTGTATCAGTGTCTGCTCAGGACATTTGTTTACCTATTTACATGTACATTCTTATTCTTATGTATATCGATATGCCTCAGTTTTAAATGGATTTGTATTATACTAATGGGCAGTAAAAATTAACCAAAGACATCTATAAATAGTAAACAAAGAGGGAATTCTGATTAAGATATACTCTTAATCTAATTCAAATGGTTTTTTTTGTTTGCTATAGTAGTTTATGACTTGCTATGGTACTATCCTAATTTAATTTTTTTCATTAACCTCAGTTCAAGTAAATTATTTGATATATTAATATAGGGACAAAGTCATATGATCCTGTATAAATGTGCTATAAACTGCTAAAAAAAACTTTAATAAAATGACAACAATTAAAAACACTGTATGTCACACATACTTTTCTTCAGTCTTTTTTAATCCATTCACACAACAGCATTTTCATGTTTGTATGACATAGGGCGATCTTGGCTCAAGAGTTGGGAGTTCGCCTTGTAATCGGAAGGTTGCCGGTTCGAGCCCCAGCTTGGACAGTCTCGGTTGTTGTGTCCTTGGGCAAGACACTTCACCCGTTGCCAACTGGTGGTGGTCAGAGGGCCCGGTGGCACCAGTGTCTGGCAGCCTCGCCTCTGTCAGTGGTTACAATGTAGCTTGCAATCACCAGTGTGTGAATGACTGATTGTGTAAAGCGCTTTGGGGTCCTTAGGGACTAGTAGCACTATACAAATACAAGCCATAAGAGTCAGATTGTCAGGAGTTCTCAGAGCTCATTTGTATGAGGGTTGTAATGTCTCAGATCAGTCAATTTTTTTAGAACATTTACTGCTTAATCGTCCCTGAATTGCACAAAAACTATTTTTAACATTAAATTTAGTTTTAAATCTCAAATACTATGAAAAATGTTCCACCGACCCCCTTTTTACCACACATTGTTAACTTGTTTTCTCTTCTTGCAGAATTAATAATTATTATGGGCCACTTTTGGTCTGAGACAACTTTAGTCTTAGTGTTAATTTTTTTTAACAACATAGAAATATCTTTCCTTCCAAATGTATCTGTTGTTTAAGTGTAAGTAGATTATGCTTTTTGTTAACAAGGAAAAGATTTGCCAAGTGGAACTCATGGTGAGTGAACATATAGGTAAAATGTTGTGATTGTTTTGAACAGCATTACAAGTAAACATGCTTTTCTGGAGTTCAGTTTAGAACTCCAGAAAAGCATGCGTTTTCTGTTGTTTTGTGTTTAATTTCCCGATCTCCAGCAATAAAGTTGTGTAAGTTCTGAATCAGTTTCTATAGTACAGTCGTTCAACAACGCAAATGTCTAATTAGTCATTCAGTTAGTCAAGTTAGTCCATTAGTAATGGCAGAAACTATGTTCAACATGTTCAAGGTGATCTGGTGAAAGTCAAACTGAAAATGGCCAACTATGTTGGCCCAGTAATAATAATAATTGCAATTATAATAATAATAAAAATAATAATTATTATTATTTTTGTTATTATTTCACTTTAGAATAAAAACAACACAGGAGCCAAACATTTAATCTTATTAAGATTAGAAGTATACGTGTATAACTGTTAAGATATTCATTGTGTGTACTCATGTTGTACATTGTTTAACTGCATTATGGTTACTGTGGTTTAACAGAGACAGTGTTTTAGTGCTCACCACAAGGAGGCACTGTTTCATTGTACGTTCCTAAAATAGAAGAAGAAGAGAAATAGATACGGCACCTATGAGAAAAGTTTTGCCGCGTGTTAATGAGGAATAAAGTTCCTAAAATATTAAGGACATTTTTGCCTCCGTCATCATTTCCCTTCGAGTTGATCGCTGTCGATGCTGCAATACTCAACAGGTTATGGGCCCAGGGCCGACTCGAAGAAGAGTTTTTTCTCATGAAGATCCGGAGCCACAACGGATAGCGGGCTAACGGCTAAATAGCAACATGGATCAACGAGGAGCAAGCAGGCTCCCTCGACTCATGTTTGACGGAGATGAGACCAGATATGAACTTTGGGAAACTAAGGTGCTAGGATATTTGCACTTGTTGGGATTAAAAGCCACTGTTCTGAAGGAACCGAACAGTGAGGCTGAAGTAGCAGCAGACGGTAAGAAGAACGCTGACGCTTACGCTGAGTTAATCCAATTTTTGGACGATAAAAGCCTCTCACTGATTATGAGAGATGCCCCTGATAATGGGAGAAGAGCATTAGAAATATTGAGGGACTACTACGCTGGAAAGGGGAAGCCCCGAATCATCAACCTGTACACCACGCTATCATCGCTTCAGAAAAAGAGGGAAGAGACTGTCACAGACTATGTCATCAGAGCAGAGGCCGCCATTACAGCACTGCGCAATGCGGGTGAGACTTTAGGTGATGGATTATTGATTGCTATGGTTTTAAAAGGTCTACCTGAAAGTTTTAAGCCATTTGCAATACACGTTACTCACGATAAAGACGATATGACATTTGCTGAGTTCAAAACAAAGCTACGGAGTTTCGAAGACACTGAAAAGTCAAGCGCATCCGAGTGTAGCGACAACGTAATGAAAACAGGAGGAAGAACCGGGCGTGAGCACACGAGATCCAGCGCACAATGCAGATACAAGAGCGATGTGGACATTGTGTGTTTCAAGTGTGGACTAAAAGGCCACCGAGCAAAAGTGTGCAGACGGAGGACGTGGTGCAGTCATTGCAAAAGCAGCACACACAGTGATACCACATGTAGACATAAAGACAAACAAGATGGCGCGCGGAAGGTCGCAGATGAGAGCGGCAACGGATCCAAAGCAGAAACGCCAGATTATGCCTTCAGGATTAAGGGCGTAGACATCAAAGTCCAGCAGTCAGCGTACAGCATTGAGGAGAAAGGCCTGTTGGTGGACACTGGGGCTACCTCACACATCATTAACAGCATCGCCAAGTTCAAGAGCTTCGACGACGCGTTCAGACCGGAGTCACACAGCGTAGAACTGGCAGACGGTACCCAGTGCAGGGGCGTCGCCCAACAGAGGGGGGACGCAGAGGTGTTCCTGATTGACAGTACAGGCCAGCGACGCAAAGCAACGCTGAAAGATGCGCTGTTTATTCCATCATACCCCCAGAACATATTCTCTGTAAAGTCAGCCACTGCATTAGGAGCAACAGTCACCTTCAAACAAGGGCAGGACGTGTTGACCCACAAAGACGGTACTAACTTTAACATTCATGTGTATGGCAAGTTGTACTATTTGCAGACTGAAGTTGAGGGTAATGATAAGTGTAACACCTGTCATGACATACAGGCATGGCACGAGATATTAGGCCATTGCAACTATGAAGATGTAGCAAGATTGCAAGGTGTGGTTAACGGTATGCAGATTAAGGGGAGAACCGATAGACCTGAAAAGGAATGTGAAGTGTGTATCCAGGGAAAGTTTGCACAAACCCGAAACAGAGATCCTGATACAAGAGCAAAGGCTCCTTTACAAATGGTACACACAGATTTAGCAGGTCCGATAGCCACTGAATCTATTGATGGGTACAAATATGTGCAGTCATTCACTGATGATTATTCAAACTCAGTGTTTGTATATTTCCTGAAGACGAAAACTGATACAGTGCAGGCAGCAGAGAAATTTCTAGCGGATGTTGCACCATATGGCAACGTAAAATGCATTAGATCAGACAATGGGACAGAGTTCACATGCAGAGATTTCCAAACCCTGTTAAGGAAAAATGGCATTAAGCATGAGACATCAGCCCCGTACTCACCCCATCAGAACGGTACCGCCGAGAGGGGGTGGCGTACTCTTTTCGAGATGGGCAAGTGCATGCTAATTGAGAGTCAGCTACCGAAATGCCTATGGAACTATGCCATTCAAACTGCTGCTGTAACACGGAACAGATGCTTTAGTAAGCGAACAGGGAAAACACCCTACCAAATGCTGACAGGTAAAAAGCCAGACTTGTCAAAAATGCAGAAATTTGGGTCTGTGTGCTATGCATACAAACAGGACAAGGGGAAACTTGATTCAAAATGTGACCAAGGTTTCTTTGTAGGTTATGATAAGAACAGTCCCGCCTACTTAGTTTACCACCCTGAAACTGAGAAAGTTCAGAAACATAGACTTGTTAAGTTTGTGAGCAAAGTAAATGTAGAAAGACAAACACAGACAGATGAGGGAGAACTAAATGATGACTGTAGCAGAGTAAGACAGCCTATGGCTAACAGACCTTCAGAGAAAGGTGACAAGGACAATGAGGTTCCAGAACCTATTGTGACAGACACAAGTCCACAAAGTGGTATACCTGATGAGCGTGAACGAAAAGAGACAAGTGTGACAAGTGATGGATTTGTCAACAAAAGGTATCCTCTTAGGGAGAGAAGAAAACCGGGACATTTAAATGACTTTGTAGCTGCCAACAGTGGCTGCGATGAGATCCACACCACCATAGACTACTGCTACAGGGCAGTGTGTGGTGTCCCAAACACATTTAAGGAAGCCATAGAATCAGCTAACTCAAAGAACTGGATCAAAGCCATGGATGAAGAAATTCACTCGTTACGGGAAAATGACACTTTTACCCTAACCACTTTGCCAAAGGGAAAGAAAACTGTAGGGGGGAAGTGGGTTTATTCCGTTAAGAGTGACATTGAGGGAAACGACCGATACAAGGCAAGGTTCGTAGCCAAAGGTTACAGCCAACAGTTGGGGATAGATTATGGAGAGACATTCTCACCAACAGCCAACTTAACTAGCATAAGAGTTTTGCTACAGAAAGCAGCGCAGGAGAACCTGTTACTTCACCAAATGGATGTGAAGACAGCGTATTTACACGCTCCCATTGATTATGAAATCTACATTGATCAGCCAGAAGGTTATGAAGAGGGAGAAGGGCTAGTCTGTAGATTACAAAAATCCTTGTATGGGTTAAAACAATCTGGTCGTAACTGGAATAGGATCTTGCATGAATACCTAACAGCGAACAGTTTCAGGCAAAACCCAGCAGACCACTGTGTTTATACCAAAGAGACAAAAGATGGTAAGGTGATTATGATCATCTGGGTGGACGACCTGATAATTGCTGCTGGCAATGAAAAGGTAATGAAGGATGCGAAAGAAATGCTTTCAGTCAAATTTAAGATGAAAGACTTGGGCAGACTTAAGCATTTTCTGGGTATTGATTTCACTCAGTCTGATGGATGTGTAACAATGTCACAAGAAACCTATGTCAACAAGATACTGATGAGGTTTAACATGCAGAACTGTAAACCCAGAGGAACTCCCTGTGATCAGAAGTTGTGTTACACAGAAGGTGCTACTAAGATAAGAGATGTGAGGATGTATAGAGAGGCTGTAGGCAGTCTTATATACCTCGCATCAGGTACCCGCCCTGACCTGAGTTTTGTGGTAAGCAAGTTATCGCAACATTTCCATGAGCCTACAGAAGAACAGTGGGGAACTGTGAAACATGTGTTGAGATATCTCAAAGGGTCCAAAGATAAGAAGTTGTGTTTTAGAAGAAACACAGATGAAAATTTGGGTCTAGTGGCCTACAGTGATGCTGACTGGGCAGGTGACACTGCCGACAGACGCAGCACTACTGGTTACTGTGTACGTCTATGTAACAACAGTTCTTTAGTTTCATGGAAGACCAAGAAACAGCCCACTGTGGCGCTCTCTACCTGTGAAGCAGAGTATATGGCTCTGGCTTCCACAATGCAAGAGTGTATATATTTAGAACAGCTTTTGAAAGGTATAGATGACTACAGCTACACTCAAACAATAGTGTACGAGGACAACCAGGGAACAATTGCCCTGGCTAAAAACCCTGTGAGCCGACAGAGGTGCAAACATGTGGACATTAAATATCATTTTGTAAGGTCCATTGTAAATGAAGAGAAAATGTGTCTGTTATATTGCACCACTGAAGAAATGGTTGCAGATGTTATGACCAAACCTGTTTCCAAGCTAAAACTTGCTAAGTTTGCTGACATTATGTTTGGTGCTTAAAAGAAAAAAAAGAGAGAGAGAAAAAAAAGAAGGAAGTGTGGTAGAGATTGTACAACTGTTTATCGTTTATTGTACAACTTTTCTTTGATTCCAGCAACCTGAGTACAAGAGGGGGTGTTAAGATATTCATTGTGTGTACTCATGTTGTACATTGTTTAACTGCATTATGGTTACTGTGGTTTAACAGAGACAGTGTTTTAGTGCTCACCACAAGGAGGCACTGTTTCATTGTACGTTCCTAAAATAGAAGAAGAAGAGAAATAGATACGGCACCTATGAGAAAAGTTTTGCCGCGTGTTAATGAGGAATAAAGTTCCTAAAATATTAAGGACATTTTTGCCTCCGTCATCATTTCCCTTCGAGTTGATCGCTGTCGATGCTGCAATACTCAACAATAACTAAAGAAATTAAAGCAAGAATCACACATTTAACTTAATGCAATAAATCTAAAAATAACAATGAAGACGCTTGAATAAATAAACTGGCTGCAAATTTCATAAGGTGAGACACATACAGGTAATTAAGGCTACGTTCACACTGCATGTCTTAATGCTCAATTCCAATTTTTTTGTTCAGCTTGTTCACACTACAAATAAAATGTGACAGCAAACGTGCTCCTGTGTGAACCCTCAAAGCGGCCCGCATACACAAAAGACCCAGTTTAGACCCAGACCAAACAGTATTGTTTGACTGATGGCCCTTAATGTAAAGACTTTTTTCGGACTTACGTTTCCTAATTTTGCTTTACGTTATAAAGTTATTTTGTCATTTACATATGGCCTAATAATTATCCTTATTGCTGTTCTAGAGGAGCGGTGCTTCAAAGGATAGTATAATATAGTATAATCTGCAGATTTCTGTCAGAATCTGCAGATTATACAGTACAAATAAAATGTTTACGTTTCTCCAACGTTGTCTTTCAAACAGTTTCACTAACATCTACACTGGATGGCTAGGAAGCGTTCACGATGCCTTGTCCGGTGCTGATAATTGGTGTCTGTCTCGTGTCAGTGGCGTAAAAGACGGATTTCATGTGACATGACCATCAAACAGCAGTCACTTTCAAAAACATCAGATATGTATCGGATTCAGTACCACATACGAAAGTGCCCCAGATCGGATTTGAAAATATCGGATTTGACGCACTTTCACCTGCAGTGTGAATGTAGCGTGCGCCGTCTCTGAAAAGTGCTTAGAAAGGGGAGTGCTGGGCTTTTTAACAATTTTGTTTTTGTTTTATTTCAACTATCCAATATTCAGAATCTGCAACTGGGACATCAAACCATTTTTTGTAGGATTTTATCTTAAATTGAGATATTTTAAAAATTGTGTAAGATTTAAGTGTGAAAAGAACCTTAAAGTGAGTCAACAGACCCACTTTTCAAAAATATTTATCTTGAAAAAAATGTTAATATATGAAACTAAATTTCACAGCGCTCATTACAGATGTTTAAACTGTGGATCATGAAATGTTTATGCTAATTGGAGACAGTGAAGTAGAAAATGTTCTAAAAGATTAGTTGATTTGAGATGTTGCGATCCCATAGACAGGATATTTGGAAGGTTTTAAAGTAAACAGTCAAAGATACAATGTTTAAGGCAGGGATTATATTTGCTTGTGGATATGTGGAAACAAGTGGTCCTTCTTATCATATCTAGAGAAAGGATTTATGGATAATTGGTGAACCACGTCTAGTTGAGCCTTGTGTTCACCTTTTGAAGAAATGTACAGTGGGGCAAAAAAGTATTTAGTCAGCCACCGATTGTGCAAGTTCCCCCACTTAAAATGATGACAGAGGTCAGTAATTTGCACCAGAGGTACACTTCAACTGTGAGAGACAGCATGTGAAAAAAAAATCCATGAATTCACATGGTAGGATTTGTAAAGAATTTATTCGTAAATCAGGGTGGAAAATAAGTATTTGGTCACCTCAAACAAGGAAAATCTCTGGCTCTCACAGACCTGTAACGTCTTCTGTAAGAAGCTTTTCTGTCCCCCACTCGTTACCTGTATGAATGGCACCTGTTTGAACTCATCATCTGTATAAAAGACACCTGTCCACAGCCTCAAACAGTCAGACTCCAAACTCCGCCATGGCCAAGACCAAAGAGCTTTCGAAGGACACCAGGAAAAGTATTGTAGACCTGCACCAGACTGGGAAGAGTGAATCTACAATAGGCAAGCAGCTTGGTGTGAAAAAATCAACTGTGGGAGCAATCATCAGAAAATGGAAGACATACAAGACCACTGATAATCTCCCTCGATCTGGGGCTCCACGCAATATCTTATCCCGTGGGGTCAAAATGATCATGAGAACGGTGAGCAAAGATCCCAGAACCACACGGGGGGACCTGGTGAATGACCTGCAGAGAGCTGGGACCAAAGTAACAAAGGTCACCATCAGTAACACACTACAACGGCAGGGAATCAAATCCCGCAGTGCCAGACGTGTTCCGCTGCTGAAGCCAGTGCATGTCCAGGCCCGTCTGAAGTTTGCCAGAGAGCACATGGATGATACAGCAGAGGATTGGGAGAATGTCATGTGGTCAGATGAAACCAAAGTAGAACTTTTTGGTATAAACTCAACTCGTCGTGTTTGGAGGACGAAGAATACTGAGTTGCATCCCAAGAACACCATACCTACTGTGAAGCATGGGGGTGGAAACATCATGCTATGGGGCTGTTTTTCTGCCAAGGGGACAGGACGACTGATCCGTGTTAAAGACAGAATGAATGGGGCCATGTATCGTGAGATTTTGAGCCAAAACCTCCTTCCATCAGTGAGAACTTTGAAGATGAAACGAGGCTGGGTCTTCCAACATGACAATGATCCAAAACACACCGCCCGGGCAACAAAGGAGTGGCTCCGTAAGAAGCATTTGAATGTCCTGGAGTGGCCTAGCCAGTCTCCAGACCTCAACCCCATAGAAAATCTGTGGCGGGAGTTGAAAGTCCGTGTTGCTCGGCGACAGCCCCAAAACATCACTGCTCTCGAGAAGATCTGCATGGAGGAATGGGCCAAAATACCAGCTACTGTGTGTGCAAACCCGGTAAAGACCTATAGTAAACGTTTGACCTCTGTTATTGCCAACAAAGGTTATGTTACAAAGTATTGAGTTGTATTTTTGTTATTGACCAAATACTTATTTTCCACCCTGAATTACGAATAAATTCTTTACAAATCCTACCATGTGGATTCATGGATTTTTTTTTCACATTCTGTCTCTCACAGTTGAAGTGTACCTCTGGTGCAAATTACTGACCTCTGTCATCATTTTAGGTGGGGGAACTTGCACAATCGGTGGCTGACTAAATACTTTTTTGCCCCACTGTATATCACTTGGACCCAATTTTTTTTGTCTTAACCATTACATGGTTGTGGGGGGCTGGAGCCCATCCCACCTGCCACATGGTGAAAAGTGTGGCACACCCTAACTGCATATCTGTGCAAATATAAGAATATTTGCATGATACTATATATCACTATTTTTCTTGGAGGTAGTGGTAAATTCTGCTTTATCTTTCTGTGAAGGTCACCTCACATATCAAAATATCATCTATTTTTGTGTGCAGATGTGACTAAATCCCATAGTACCCTGAAACAAACTGCAACTAGAAAAATTTGCTTTTCCTGCGAAAATGCTGTGTGGATGCTGTAAAGCTGAAGCTGTCTGCTGAAAATAGTTGAAGAAGCTGAATTCTGTATTTGAAAAGTTGTCAAACTTGTAATAATTTTATAGAAGCATAACAACTTTGAAAAAAGTTAATAACTTAGCAGAAATGCAATAACTTAGAAGAAACATAACTAGCCAGAAATAGTACAATAGTATATATATATATATATATATATATATATATATATATATATATATATATATAAATAAATAGTACAACATAGCAGAAGTAATTCAGCAGAAATATTAATATTAACCCTCTGGGGTTGACGGACGCGGCGCATCAAAATCACATGACCAATTTAAGACGGCACAGCTACATGATGCAGCTACTCAGAGTCTCAATTTCATTTTCAACTTGGGTTGAAAGTGCGGACTTCAAACTATATACCAGTTTTTAAATTGTGCCGAAAGGCCACATAAAACCAGAGTTATGATAAAAATACACACAATGTTTTTTTCTGAACAAAACAGTGGTGTTTACAGCGGGAAGAACGGTAAAAGCAGTGTTTTCTATGGACAGCGCTAGCAAACACTCCCCGCTTGTGATTAAAAAACCCCTTCCCTATTGGTGTTAGAGTCAGCGAATCAAAAAAATTATATGGCAACATGTGAGACTTGGTTGTTTAGGGAGAAGGAGGAAGTTTTAGGAGTGACACCCGCGACGGAAAGCGGGCGACCGAAAGAAAGACAGAGATATTTCATATGTGAGACATTAGTGACGTTTAGCGTGTTTGGAGGCTATAGTTAGTGTGTTGTGTAGTTATTGTCCTGTATTGTGTGTCAGTTATACTGCTGAATGTCACATTTGCTCCAAAAAAGCCGTCAAAGGCAGATTCCAGTGTAAACGCTGTCTCCACATGGAAAAACTGGACTGATGCACCTCCTGCTGTCAGACCTGTGGTGTTCTCTTCTGTCTTATACTGAACACAAACTATTTTTTTTGGACTGGCACAAATAATTTGTGTGCCTTCTTATTTGATGCAGAACACCTGATTGTTCTGTAAATAGATTTAAATGGTTATATAAAAAACGCCTGAGGCTGCATTTTAGGTAAATAGTACCTTGCAAAACTTGTGCATAATCTTTAGAAATGTGCAATTTATATTTGCATTTCAAGTTATGAAAATGATTCGTTAAACATGTTTATGGATTTTACAGTAAAAAATAACTTTTTTCTACTCGGATTTTGAATTTTTTGTCTGAATTTAGATCAAATGTGCTAGTATGTTAAAATGAAAAAAAAAACTCAAACTTCAGATGTTTGAGGTTGTGCTGAAAATAATGATACCAAACAACGAGCGAGACAGATAAATATGAAGGCATGCCGGCTCGGACGTCGCCCGGATCAACAAGGTCCGCGTCAGGTGTTGAGGAACCAGGGCACCCTGACGAAAAGTGGGCTACTGGAACAAGAAGGCATCGGTGGGCAAGAGACGAAAACAGGGCATGCCCTGTTCCTATATATATATAAAGTAACACGAGAAGCTGGAGAAATACCAAGGGCTCAGAGAAGAGCTCGAGAGGATGTGGAGGGTGAAGGTAACCGGTAATCGGAGCACTAGGTGCGGTGACTCCCAAGCTAGGCGAGTGGCTCCAGCAGATCCCGGGAACAACATCGGAGATCTCTGTCCAGAAGAGCGCAGTCCTGGGAACAGCTAAGATACTGCGCAGGACCCTCAAGCTCCCAGGCCTCTGGTAGAGGACCCGAGCTTGAAGGATAAACCGCCCGCAGGGGTGTGCTGGGTGGTTTTTTTTTTGTTTTTTTTATGTATACGTTTAGATTGTTTATTTATAGTTGGTTTTTCACAGCTTTGTGTATGTATGTGTATGCATGTATAATGTATATAGATACGTGTGTGTGTGTGATTTACATTGCTGTGATTGAGAGTCACCATCTACCGGAACCAAATTCCTTGTATGTGTCTGCCTATATACATGGCCAATAAACACGATTCTGATTCTGATTAAAGGTGAAATATAGAGGTAAAATCAAAAGTAGTCAAAAACGGCCAATTATACCCTGGACCCCAGAGGGTTGTCTTTTACCCTACAGCAAGTTATCATTATTAGGCACTTGTATTTAACACAACTAAAACAAATACTTTTTTCTAACATGTTTTGACAGATTACATCACAAGTTGTAACCGGGAACCTTATTTGATCTTTCTAAGATCTTTCTCTTACTGCTCTTAAGAACTTCATAAAACACAAATATTGAATTTTGAGTTTTTTACTGCCTTTATAATATGTACAATACAATTTTTTGAGTCACTGAGTCAGTTGACCAGAGTGCAAAAAATGTACATTTTCACTCAAACTTAATTTGTTTCTCTTGTCATGTATATCCTACTAAGACGAGTGATTGAAAAAGAAAAACAACTATTTTTATGGTGCAAAAAAAGAGCAAAAAAAAAATTCTAAAGGGAACATTTATTTTTATTTTATTAGTATTTTCCTCAAATGTGTCTAATATATATATCTTCTCATCTAAATGTCCACTGAGCTGTGAGCCAGGGGGCGGTAATGCGCCTTAACATTGGTTGCCAACCAAGAAGAAGAAGCTGTGAGCCAGGAGGGAGGGGGTGAGTGAGTACTGAGTGATTCGCTTACGCTACAATTCAGCACAGCAAGGGAGGGGGTGAGTGAGTCCTGAGTGATTCTCTTACGCTACGATTCAGCACAGGAAAGGAGGGGGTGAGTAGCTCAAATGTGCTGTTAGCATGTTAGGAGAGCAATGCTACTGTGAACCGAGGAGCTATCCGGTCGTTAAGTCTGACGTCACTAGCCGTGTCTGGGCCTAAACTCCGCTGCAGGCCCATATATCAAATGATCACTATGGCATTACTGAGAGTTGAAAAACTGTCTAAAGTCTTTCATCTTTAATAAAATGATCAGCGTTCTGCTCTACCAGGTGTAACAATTGAGTTTAACATCCAGGCATCCATGAAAACGGAATTTATGACATTTAACGGAGTTAGAAGGAAGTTAGCTCGTTAGCTTCTATCTAAATATAATATAGCATGTCCTGACTGCGGGGTTTTGGAAACAAATTAAAACGTACAGCTCTGTTATCACTTCCAACATAAATGAAGACAGAAAACTAAACAGCAGTGACGTTTGTAGGGTTACTGAAGTTGGGCTAGCTGTTATATAATGATGTGCTACGTGACCGCTAGCGACACAGCTATGTTAGCATAATATAAACAAGCTAACTTTTTTTCCCACTCAATAAAAGTTAACGTGAGCGTTCTCGGTGGTCAGGAACAAACGTAATCGCATGGCAGGATGCTGTAAAAGGACCAAGCTTCAGCCAGGAGAACAATTGAGATAATCCATCCACATGAGTTTGATATACTTGCCTTGCAGCACTGCGTGGATGATCTTTCAATCTCTCTCTTCCACTGCGCTTTCCACAGCCATACCCGCGACCTTGTGGTTGTCAGTTCTAATTCATTGGCCGATGCTTATGGTCATGTTGTTATGTGTCGGAACATCCAATGGCATGTCACACTGTTTTCATGACCGCGCCCTCACCCCAGGTGCAATGTATTTTCACAATCTAACTATGCATATGTACAGAGAAATATATTTGGGTAACAAAGAGATTATGTTTTATTACATTTACAGTGATTTTATGTTATTTTACATTTCACATGTGAAATCACAGTCGATTTATGTAAATTTGATGATATTGTGGAAAAACAATACACAACTGTAAAATACACAGTAAAATAATTTGACATTACTATTTTTTGGAACAGTGTAGTTTCAGTCCTAATTTTTTATATGAAATATTAATATTTTACAGAATCTGACAAATCTTCAAGAGCTATAAGAGTTTTATAAACTTTAAGATCTTACATTTGAACTGTGAATATCTAAATTTGCTTAACCTCCATGCATTTTTAATTTCTCATCGATATTTGGGCATATTGGGGCCCGATGAATGTAAAAACAAAGAATGACCATATATATATATATATATGTGTGTGTATTTTTTTTTTTACCTTATTTTTGTTTTTAAGAAAAATAAGAGCCACATATGAGGATATTTGTTTAAAATTTTGATAGAACAGTAGCAGTATAATGTCCTCGTAAGTGGATATCAGGCCCATGTAGAGCAAAATTGAGTATTTTGGTCTAAATAACCCAAAATGTGATGTCCACATATGTGGACGCCAGGTCCTAGGAGGTTAAGGCTGACACTTTCTAGCACTTTCTCAATTAATCTATATAAAAATTGAATAAAAAATAGGAGTTAAGCTAAAAGAGTTCAACAAAAACCTAATGTTTCCTGGAGTGTATTGTCAGCATATTTTCAAAGGAGATTATATGCTAGAAAATACAAAAAATAAATGAATAACAACTTGGTGAGAAAAAAACAATTCATTGGTTCTGTGAGTATGAGTTCAGTCTTCAGTTACTTTGACCAACTTGTCTATGCTGTAATATTAGCATTAATTCTATGAAGTCTTAGAACAGTTAGCTTTATTTTAAAACCAACATTGTATTTAATATCAGAAAAATACTTTTAGACAGGCCTGTTTTTTGGGCCTGTCATTTTTAAGTGGGAACCTCAGGAAGGTATTTATGAGTTTTGATTGACATCAGAAAGCAGAGACGGCACAAAAGCTACAGGTGTTACCATATTATATGACCCTTGGCTATAACAGAAATGTATTAAGCTCTTAATATTTTTGTGTTGCTTTTTTTCAGAATGGCTTTGATGAAATTTCTTAATAACCGCCCTGACACGCCATATTTCCAGCCACCCCCACTGCACTTCAGAATGTTAAAATCCTGCGACCAGCTGAGGGTCACTAGCTGGGACTTTAAAGATGGGACAGCTAAACCCCTAATAACAAAAGGAACACAGTGGCAGCCATCACCGATGGGCAGACTGTGAACAAGGTCACGATGTTCGAGGAGTTTGCCTCTAAAGTACAGCAGGGGGGGTCTTACATAATGAGAGGCCATGAACTCAGGGGCACAGCCTCACCTTACAATATCAATATAACAGCAAGGACACAGTTTTTTAGGGCACTCATGCGAAGTGTTAGGAAGATCTTTTCACAGAAGCACAGGATCTTCTGCATCCTCCTGTTCCTCTCACTCCTCTGAAGATGGGCTCCACAAATGGGGGGCTCATCACAACCACATGTGGTGGAGGTAAGTATTTGTGGTTCCATCATAATTTACATGGCTTTAGGTTTCCAAATAACCCATTATTGCGGGTATTTTTTACAGTTAAAAATAATTTAGATTTTTGCTGCCAAGCAGAGACTAGAAGATAGTACAAAGATTTCCTTGTTTCATAATCACTGTATATGAACAACATCCTAATAAACTGCTTCTGATAAGTTCAGTGCAGAATACTTAACAACAGCAATAACATAATCTAAACACATTACTGTAGAAATAAAAACCTATTACGTATAAATACACTAACTATTACTGACATTTCAATTTACTTTTCAGTTTTCTGCAGTAAAAGGACGTACTGTCAGTAAAACAGCACATTCTCTTAAGATATCTCCAGCTGAAGGAGAGGTAATGTAAGGAGGTAATGATGCAATTTCAGTTTTATATTGAAACTGGTTAAACTAATGCAACAAATTTGACATTGATGGTACTGTAGATATATGTACGGTAGTGCTGATTGTACGAGGCTGTGAGCTTTCGTTTTCTAGTTAGTAGATTTTTCATTATTTAATTAATACATCTTTAATTCTGTCATGTTTGTGATTTCAGGAGGATGGTCATACCATATCAGTCTTCCTCTTGAGGGAGGCAGCAATTCACAGCTTTAATGTGGGCCACAGCTGCACAGCACAACATATACAAAGATTGAGGTATGAAGAAGCTAAACCTTTGTACCAACATTTCACAGCAGTGTCTTATCAACAAATGTTTGGAACTAGGTTTTGAAATGTAAATACATATTCTTTCAGTCTGGGTCAAAATATGAAATAATATTATATATATATCATATTATGTTACACACACACACACGAAAAATATATAGATACATAGAGGTCCAGATGATCATAATCCCAAGAGGTCTTTGGGATTTACTTACCTGGATGGATCATGCATCATATAATGCATAATGTAACACATACATATACACACATTATGTGTACAAATACAAACAATGTATGCGTCTTGGTGATTTACTGAAACCACATGATGGCCATAGATTTTCTTTTTGGATAAAAAATCGAATGTTTGCAGGGCTAAATATGTGCTTATGCTCTGTCAACAGACAAAAGTAGAGGACAGAGCGGAGGTCCTCATCATTGGTGTAGCTACAAGTGAAAAGCTGAACCAGCTTGAGGTGCTGTTGGACGATGGACAGAGCCTATTCATTGATAGTGAGCTGTGGAATCCATTTGACAAGGAACTTGGAGGCAGCGGCCACGGTTACTGTTCAATAAGCGGAAGCATATTGTGCAGATTTAAAAAAAAAAAAAATCAGTGTGAATAATTTAAAAAATGTACAGTTTCTTTGTTAGTTTTTATTCAAAAATAAAAAAATATTATATTTTATGAATTAAAAACAATGAAGTTTGTTATTTTTTATGTGTATTTAGAATTTTTAATCACACATTGTTAAATTCTGTACCATAGTTAACTGTTATACTTTTGAAAAATCTATGAAATCCAAAAAAGAGCTGGAAATACATAAAAGAGTCTAATGTTTATTAAATGAAACTGGAAGTATGGTTACTAAAACATGCTTTGTGTGACAACAACAAGCTACATCTGAATACAGGCAAGGTGATAGCAATTGACTTCAGTAGGACAAAGCGATCTGAGCACTCATTGATATAAGATACTTATGTTATTGTGCAGAAACTTAAGTCTATTTTAACGTCTTATCCTAAAAGAATCTGAATGTAAATCTACATGCTGCCAACAGAGAGATGCCAAATTGCATTTCATTATTCTTGTACCAGTGACAGTATAGATCTATTGTTTGACCAACAGTTACACTTCAAGCTCTGTGCGTGTTGACAAATGTCATCCTTAACCCTCCTGCCTTCTTGGGACCTTTTTGTGCCACTGCTATGTGTTAAATGGCTGCCATTTCCACTGTGTTCAGTGGAATATAACCAAACTTGCCACAGGATAGTTTTTACCTGTCAATGTTAATATTCCAGTGTGAATTCCTTAAATCAGCCTAAAATGGCTGAGCAGCAGAAATCCCCACACCCATCACCCTGGGGACCATTTTCTGCCCATTGACTTCCATTATAAACGCTATTTTTCAACCCCAAATTATCATCATATGATTTTATTTTTTCTTCTTTTCTTGGATGTCAATGAAGACTCAGGGCCTTGAAGTTTTAATTTTTAAATTGCAAAAGAAATGCAAAAAAAATAATGGCAGGTCAAAATGTATGTTGGTGCCAATCTTTGGTCCATCTAAAGGCCTACTTATAATGACAATCACATATTACTTCAACTGGTTTTTTGTGGAAATATTTAGTTTCGTTTTTTGGTTTTTGGGGCTTATAACACAGGGCGCTCATGTAATAACACTGGGATTTGAAGGGTTAAAACAACGAAAATATAATTAAAACTTTACATGAATATTTCAGGGAGAAGTAGTTTTACAAGGTTGGCTAATTTAAAGTGGAATAAAATATGGATATATGGTCTTTTTATGGCGTGGCTGAGAATGGTCCCTAGGGTGATGGGTGTGAGTTTTTTAAAGGATGGCAGGAGGGTTAAGGGCTACTAACACCCTTATCAGGCACTTTAGCACTAAAAATGATCTTAAGCATAAAGAACATTCCACTAAGCCAACAAATGCCGATCTGTATTATTAGAACTGCCTCTTTGAAGTGAACGACACGAGCCGGCTCCCAGGATTTCTTTTTTTCTATCTCTCACCCTCTCTTTCGCACTTTTTTCCCCGCTTCACTCTGCACGAGAGCCTTGTGCTTTGCGCTGGGAAGAGGGGAGCACAGGAACAGAGCCGGAGAGCCTGGGGCAACAACTTCACATTAGAAAGATTGTGTTGTGTTTTGCAGTGTTTTGTGTTGTTTCACTTTAAATTAATTTAAAAGGAAAAAGCTGAAAATTTAAATAGTTAAAAGTTGAAATGTAAATAGTTGGTTTATGTATTATATGACTTATTTATTACATTTTATGTGGAGTGAATAAATAAAAGTATATTTATGGTCGCCCCTAGAGACAAAGCATGTACAAATTCCAAAACACATACAAACTCCAAAACACGTAAAAACTCCGAAGCACGTACAAACTCCGAAGCACATACAAACTCCATGGCACGTACAAATTCCGAAGCACGTAAAAACTCAGAAGCACGTATAAACCCCGAAACACGTAAAAACTCCAAAGTGGCTACACAAGCCAGGAAGTACCAACAACTGTATTTGGTGTGTGATAGTAACAGGTAAATGAACATTTCTTAAAAATTATTTGAAATATTTGAAATATATATATATTTCAAATAATTTTTAAGAAATGTTCATTTACCTGTTCATTTACATATATATGAGTGCTCGTGTATAAATACACAAGCAACAAAAAAACAACAGAACATCCTGAAGAGCTGGTTGGGAGCTGAAAGAGCCGGCTCTCTTTAGTGATCCGAGCCAAAAGAGCCTGTTCTCTACAAAGAGATGGAATTCCCATCACTAGTATGAGATTTATTTATTCCATTTTATGTGGAGTGAATAAATAAAAGCATATTCACGGTGGCCCCTAGAGACAAAGCATGTACAAACTCCAAAACGCATACAAACTCTAAAACACGTACAAAATCCAAAGCACGTACGTAAATACAATATAGCATGTCCTGACTGCGGAGTTTTGGAAACAAATTAAAACGTACAGCTCTGCTATCACTTCCAGCATAAATGAAGACAGAAAACTAAACAGCAGTGACGTTTGTAGGGTTACTGAAGTTGGGCTAGCTGGTATATAATGATGTGCTACGTGACCGCTAGCGACACAGCTATGTTAACATAATATAAACAAGCTAACTTTTTTTCCACTCGATAAAAGTTAACGTGAGCGTTCTCGGTGGTCAGAAACAAATGTAATCGCATGGCAGAATGCTGTAAAAGGACCAAACTTCAGCCAGGAGAACAACTGAGATAATCCATCCACAATACGAGGTTAGTCATTCATATACTGCTGCATGGGCTGGGCTGCAGTTACATCCTAAGGTTTTAAAAACTGAGCTTAAATAAATGATTAGCGGTAATAAAAGCCGAGGGAGATCATTGACTGTTTTAGGAGCTTTTTGAGATCAAATAGAAGAAAATACATAACATTAAACATGTTAACAACACAAAAGCCATATTAAACACAGACTACTTTAGGCCTGGAAGTAGGATTCGTCACGTCATCACTTAACGACCGGATACCTTTCTAATGTGACGTTGTTGTCCCTGGATGTCTTTCTCTCTCTTTCCCTCCTGCTCTGTTCCTGTGCTACTGCAAGTGTAACTACCGCCCCTCTTCCCAGTGCAAAGCACAAGGCCTGCATGTGGAGTGAAGCGGAAAAAACGTGAGAGAGAGAAGGCAAAAAAAAAAAAAAAACCCACACTCCGTGGTATGTAACGCCAGGACTGCCATTATGAATTAATTAAAAACACCAATAAATAATTAATTATATGTGGCAATAATTTATTAAAATTGGGAATACATAATTAAAAATGGAAAATAATTAATTACATAAATATTGTTGACACATTTAATTAATTAATTATTGACACATTTAATTAATTAATTATTGACACATTTAATTAATTATTTGTGTATTTCACATTTTAATTATTGCCACATTTAAATAATTGTTTAATGGTGTATTTAATTCATTCATTCATTCATTTTGGCACAGTTGACTCCTTCAGGTCTCATCATGAATTTGCTTTATCTGTCAACCTCACCCACCAAACTCAGGGGGCGGGGTTAACGCTGATCGAGTCAAAACCATTGCTTTTGTCTGGTGGCCATTGTTTTTAGCACACAACAACCAGCATGTTGAAACTAACAGAACTGAACTTTGAAAAACCCTGTTTGTGTGTCACCAAGTACCGTTTTAATATTTTTTAGTCGAGAATGTAGTGGTTTAATCTTCAGATGTCTGGTCGGTTTGTCACGAAACAGCTTCTTTGCAAAAGTGCTTTGATGATTTCGGAGATGACCCAGTCTCAGGTAAAGCGTGGGACAGACCCACTTGCCTTGCAAGCAATTGAGCTGTTATTACCGCTGACAAAATGCAGGTCCTGGTACACAGCTGCCATAACCCCCGCTGTACACTTCAGTCATTTATTGAGGTTATATTTATTGGATTTTTATTTCCTGATGTTCGTATTTGTCATATCTGTTTCAGTCGCCAATTCAAAATTATAACTAATATTAAAAACATGTTTAAGGAGGGGAGAGAGAGCAAATAAATCCGATTAACATCTGACCTTTGGGTTTTTGTTCAATAATCAGTGTGACTTGTGTATAAACGTATAAAAGAAATAACGTTCATGTAGTAACTGCTAGGTTTAACTGTACAAGAGGTTGTTTGACACTATGAAACTTCATTGTGACTTTATGATGTTCGGTTATATTTTTCTTGTTACTATTAATCATGAGGGTAAACAACCCCATACACCACGGAGCGAGGTCAGCATATTGAAGGATATAAAAAAAACAACAACAGCAATAGAATAATATTAAACACAAAGTGAACCCGTCTTCCTTCATTAAATAGGTTCTTTTAGATGTTAAGGAGGAATTGACTTAACCAGGCTGGCGGAGAATGAAGACAACCGGACACCTGCGGCAGATGGGGAATCAGTGAACTTTTATTGAGACAGAGACAACCTCTCAACACAGCTCACATCAGGAGATTCCTAATATTTGCTGTGAGGATGGGTATATATTCTCTAAAACTTACAGGAGGGGGTTGTGAGGAAAGTGCTGCATTAGCAGAAAAACAACTCCATAAAAGGAAAGCGGCCTTGGGTGTTCTAGTCTCTTCGCTTGCAGATATCTTTCACCTGCAGGATGAGGCGATCGCTTCTTATCGCTCTCAAGGCCAAAGTCGTGAGCACATTTTTATTACACAGTTGCACAGTAACTTTAAAGCTGAACAATATTTAAAGCTGAATAATGTTTGATCAGATTATATTTTCTTCAAATCCCCCTTTTGACCCATCTTAAATGGGTCAACACACAAAAATAAGTAACATTCAAAGGAACACAGAGACGTGTCGAAGCCTGGCTCGAAAAACTCCTCGGGTCTTATCATTTGTCTTTATCTGTCATTGCAGATGAGGAGAAAAGAGTCCAGGCACCACCCTGCCCAGGGGTCGGCTGCAAGCAGTCTCGGTTCCCGACGAAAGCAGTAACAGCTGTCCTGCACACAAGGGTACAACGAGTTAGTGCAACCAGGGTAGTGACACAAAATTAACAGTTCCTGTAACTCAGCAACCAAAAAGCATAAGTAATGATAAAAATGTGGAGAGTACAGAGTATACTATAATAATGAGAGATATAAACGTGAAAATGTGAAAGAATAAATCAACCGTAAAATAAACTCAGAACGGTAACTGCTAAGGACATTCAAAAGTGAATATGGTAAAACTGGAGAGGAAGTGGTGGGCAAGACCCTAGGGGCTACATTTGTCAGATTGGGACTGTCAGAAGGGGGCGAAGCTTTTGAACTTGAAGGTGTCAGAAGTGTCGGGGGCCCTTCACAGATCAGGATTATGCCAATGGGAATGAGACCCAGGGCCAGGAAGCAAACAAAGACGCAACATCTTTGCCTGCCTGTCATTTCAGGGGGAAAGGGCCAAGACATGTTTACTTAGCTTGGATGTCGTCTAATAGAGGATGATGGGGCACAGAAAGGTGGTCCAGTTCCCCCCACCTCGCCAAGGGCGTGTTCTAGGAGTTAAAGAGCAACAACCTGCAATCTGTACCAAAAAATCTTCATAGTCCCACCGGAAAATCATAAGAGTAATAAACGATTCAGCTCAACAGACAAGTATCATGTTCAGGTTTCTCCAATCATTAAATCACTATTATTGCCACAATTTGCTTTATTCACCCTTTGGGCAATGTTATTCCAAGAGAGAGAGAGAGAGAGAGAGAGAGAGAGAGAGAGAGAGAGAGAGAGAGAGAGCGAGAGAGAGCCCCTAATGGCCAGTTAGTGGGCTCTAGGTCAAACTGTCCCCAAATTTGTTATTTGTTATTATTACTTGTTTTCATGTCACTTGTCTGTTTTCTACTGCACCCCTCTCACCAAAGCAAAGCAAACATTAGCAGCACATTGACCGTAGTCAGGCATCCTCATTCCATAGGTGCTATAAAACATTTCCTGTAAAAGAATCACAGTTTTCAAGACAGGGTGTGTCTCCCCCAACACTCCCACCAGAATACAGTGTAATAGCATCCCCAACTCCTAACCCATAAACACCGTTTCTTCACACATCCGCCCAGAAATCCTGTAATAGAAAAACATTAAAACTGTAACCCTGTAGGGAAGAAAATGTAAATGGTAACGCTGCGCAGTTACCTCTGTAAGCAACACAAGACACAAAAATGGCATTTACAGGTTCACTCATCCTCGAATATTTTGTCATCCTTCTACTCCTGTAAAAGAAACCCACATAAATTCATCCACCCTTTTATCCTATCTAGGTGGAGGTGGTTAACCTTGAGTCATGGTCAAGTCTTGTCATCTTTTACCAGTCAGTCCGTTTGTTTTTATTCCCAGTCTTTCATCCATTCATCCGTTCTTTGCTGATAGTGAAACCTGTCGTCGCATCTAGTTTCCACACTCAGCAAAATGACGTCATCTCAAAAAGAAACAAGAACTTGAGTTTGGATTACCTCGCTGAATCCTTTTTTAAACAGGGACTCTCGTTTCTAATTGTCCCCACAAGTGTTTCCTCCAGAACCCATTTCAATGCGGAGAAACTCACTTACAACAATTTTCTCGCCGACGTGTAATGCTTGTAATTTCCGATGTGCAGATCTGCTTAAAGAAAAGATTCACAAACAAAAATCAGTAAATATAAAATAAAATAAAATGAAAAATAACAAAAACAAAATGCAGACGCCCGGGTCTTAGGACTTGTCACTGAATATTCTTCCCATCAATAAAAATACCAACCTAAACCTACACAGAGTCAAATCAACACCACCTCAACCTTTTCATATTCATAAACCTATATGTTTTGCGTTCGTGAAACAAAATTGAACCATTAAGTAAGTTGAGCTCTTGAAATGTTTTAATTCTCTTAATTCTGCCAGTTTATTTCAACACTTATTCAATGACTTTTATTCAACTGCTACTTGGTCACTCGACTTTTACCTGTTCAAATTGCCTAGGGTTCAACAAAGTCTAGATCCCCGTTTTCATGAAACTTGAACGGTGTACGATGATTTACTTACAGTAATTTAGAATCATCACTCAACCTAGCTCTACTACTGGCACTGCGTGACTTTTCTCACACTGGAAACCAGAATTTAGTACAGAACTTTAATGCCTCAGGCAATCGCGTTCAAGGGCTGCCCCCCCTTCTCTTCTTCTTTGTCCGTGTGTTCCTCCTTTATTAAATCTCCATCACAATGACGTGGCGCTCTGAAATAAAACTCACACTGTTAATTCCTCGTTTTCACTCTGCACCACTGCTCAGAGTGTTTTCTTTTCTTTTTAGTGTAGAGTAAACAATTAAGTCGAGGCCTTAAGCCCCAGATATCTCGCACGGGCATCATTTTCATAACCAAACCGCTCCGGACTCTGCTCCCCAGACCACACAAATGCCCTCTGGGCTTATTATTATAGCAAATTCTGTATTTGACTTTGTTGTGTGCAGCATTGAGCCTTTGTCAGTAAAGCATTCTTTATTGCAGCAGCTGGAGCATTGTGTGTCACTTCTTAGTAAATTAAATCAACATTTTGATTTTAGTGCATGGGTATGTATCAGTTTTTACTCCCTCAACAAGTGCATAAGTGTTCATGTGTGTGTTTCCCTTCATTCTAAGTAGGCGCATGCAGAAGTGTGTGTTCGTGTGTTGGTATATGTTTGTGTTCATCACCTTCCTGTTCTGTAGTTTAGGTAAACCAGCGGCCTGACGCATGGCCTAGGGTCCTCCCCTCCTCTTTGGGTCTGTTTATGTTGTCCTTACTTTGCTCCACGGCCTTCTGCAGCTCTGCTGTTCGGCTCTTCTCAGAGGTCAGCATCCTTCTGCTCACCGTCCCTTTTCCTCCGGGCTTAATGCGCGTCTCGTCACAGCTCTGTCAGCTGACGCAGCCTGGGAATTTCCCCCGTGTAGTGAAACGGGCTTTAGGTTTAGTGCTCTCCGTCTCTGCTGCATGAGATCACTCTTTTGCAGCACTGTTGACATCCTCAAGTTGTTGTTGTGAGTCCAGCTGCTGTGGCCTTCAGGGGTCAAAGGGTCAAAGATGGTCGCGGAGAGGGCAACGATGGTAGAGGGGAGGGTAGGAGTCCAGGTCAGCTTCGGCTCTCAGAAAAAACAAAAACAAAACAAAACAGGCGAACAGGAAAATGATGTTGTGTTGGCTGTGCTGTGTTGGCTGTGTTATCCCGAGAGGGGAGAAACAACGAGATCTCGTCTCCCCCCTTTTTTGTTTTTGTTTTTTTTTTTTTTTTTTTTCTCACCATATAATCAACTCATAACCCCTCAAGTTGACAGGACAACACAGGTACGTGTTAAAATTCTTAAGATCCTGTTTAGAAACCTAAAAAGGAATTTCCTATCATTCAGTAGTCATTTGTCTTAAACAATCAACAAAAACATGTCCCAAGTCGACCCTTTTAACCACTAAATTTGTCGTGTCCTCACTTAATCCTCAGACCAGTGTCTTTGTCTTTTGACGTTACGTTGTTGTCCTGCAACCCAAAGCGTTTAATTGTCAGTAATGTATAAACTATATCATTTAAAAACAGGTGTATGTTAAGTGTCGCTACTTTAACCTTGCATGTACGTGCACATGTATGTAAGCTGTTTCTTCATTGCATGTATGGGTGCGTCTGTATATGGGTTACTTTAACTTTTTCTCAAACGAGGCATGTCTCTAACACGCACATGTGTCTGTTCCTCACCCTTCTCATATCTTTCTCTGGTTGTGTGTGGTTTTATTTGTTTCAGTGATTTACCAGGAACATCTTTTCCTTTTCTCCATGTCTTCCGCCAGAGGTTAACACTGGTGAGATTCAGGGACACAGCACCCAGAGCAGCTCAGCGAGAAAAACCCGCCTCAAACTACATTCTCTCTTTTTTGTTTTACCGGGAGGGGTGAGGACAACTCTGGTGTCCAGCCGTGAATTTTAGCCAAAGCTTGGCCTGTCTTCTGCTGCCGTACTCAGGCTTCCAGGTTAAGAAAAAACACCTGTATGAAGACACTAAACATACATTTAGTATTTGTATAAACATAACTGCCTAAATCATTGAACTCTTGAGGAGGGTGTATTTCAGAATCAGAATCAAAATCAAAAACTTTATTATCATTGTCATGAGACCGACGACATTAAGAATGGTCCCCGATCATTGCATCATCCCTAGTAATATCAAATATAAAAAAACAATAAAATTCAATCAATAAAATAGATAGAATACTTAAAATACTAAGTATTCCCACCGTCATGCTTCAGACCGTGCATAGATTAACACAAGAGTGGCATGGTGGACATTTTTGTAGTATTCAGATGTGTTATTGCAGTTGGATAACAGCTGTGTTTGAGTCTATTAGTCCTTGCTCTGATTGCCCTGTACCGTCTGCCTTAGGGCAACAGTTCGAACAGGGAGTGGCCAGGATGTGAGGTGTCTTTTATGATGTTTTGGGCCTTTTTAAAACAGTGGGCGTTGTTTGACTCTTTACTAACTTTAAAACCCCACCATAACAATTTCTCACTGACAAACTTCTATGCATCCATTTAAACATGCGAAGCCAGCACAAAATCACACACATACCCCTACAGCAAAGCTTTAACATAACCACAATGCAACTCCTCCCTTAAACGGGAGAAATCACCCTGAATCAACCAACTCTATATAAAACGTCAAACAAAGATAAACCACAAACATTTCTACACTTCTGTGTCTTCCACGCAGCACAATAGGCAGAAAAACACCGATTACTCACAGTCTACAACAAAAGAAAAACCTGCTCTTTTCACAACTCTCACAGCTAAAGTCAAAACTCTTACCCAGTGCCTCTGAAATAATAAAAAAATCACCAAATACTCGATTACTCTTTTCACTCGCTCCCTCTCACTCCCTTCTTCCTCATACAGCATACACGCTCGCTCCCGCGGACCCGCTCGGCCCCGCGGGCTCACTCGGCCCCCACCTTTTTCCTCTCACAGAGACAGAGAGAGAGAGACCCTTTTCCTTTTTTTTTTATTTCTCCAGCACACATACACACACAGAATCCCAACTGAGAGAAAGAGGGAGAGAAGAGAAAAGAGTTGTAGAGAGGAAGTTTTTTAGCAGGAGTTTCAGATCTAACAGATTTATACAACTTATTTACACACACCGGTAATTTATGTTCTATTTATTGATTTTAAAGGAGAATTTGGGCCAGCTGGGTTTCTGCCTCTGTTAGGCACTAACAGCTGGGGCGCTGCTTTAAAGGTGAGTCAGCACTGAAATATCCCTTCAGGTGTTACCAGGCTTCTACCAAACCGGAGTCTGGCGGGTAACCTTGCCTAGAGCTTCCTGATAGGGGTGCTAGTTGGTTGTCACCTTGTTCACACGTCTCATTCACACTTCATACATTACCTGCAGTCACTCATTACCCTCCTTATGTATGTAATAAATGTGTAAAAAAATTCTATGTGTGGTGTATTATTTTAACCAAAAGAGGAACCTAGTTCCTTTAATTGTGTAATCTGTGAACAACGGAGAACCAAACTGTCCTGCCCAGTGTTCCACAGCAAGCATTCAGCGTGTATTTATGTGTGTCCAATATCAAACAGAACATCAAAACATTTAAAACACTAAAATCATCGGGGTTTTAAGAAGAGATCCGTTTTCTCCTATTGATCAAAGGGACCCCTCCTTTGGACTCCAACCAGTACTTCTCCTTTTTAAGTTTTAGAGGATCTTTTCTAATAAAGTCCTCTGGGCCTTCCTAACCCTTCTGTAGTTTAGAGAATATTACTAAAAAATATTCTCAAGGCCTTTAACCTTTTAATTTGTTTAGAAAGGCGTTACTAATAAACCCTTTCAAGGTCCCAGACCTGCACTGAGGTATATATCCGACACCGGAGAGCAACCCGTCGGCTGCAACCGTGGTCAGACCTCAGTTCACTCTTATCTTTATTCACTTATTCACTTATTTCTTATTCACTTATCTCTTATTCACTTGTCTGATTCTCAGCAAGCCTTAAGTAAGCCAGACAATTTTGGTTATGAATTACTAGGAGTTTGGACACTAAGTATTTTTATAATGTTCAATATAGCAGAAATAAAAGGTCTGCTTACCTTGTTTTTGTGTGCACACAGCTTTTTGTCCAAACTCCGTTCACTCAGACCACGGCCGATGTCCTCCCATCCGTCCAGTTGACCTGGAGCGGATCCTGTTCGTGACGCCAATTGAAGGATATAAAAAAAACAACAACAGCAATAGAATAATATTAAACACAAAGTGAACCCGTCTTCCTTCATTAAATAGGTTCTTTTAGATGTTAAGGAGGAATTGACTTAACCAGGCTGGCGGAGAATGAAGACAACCGGACACCTGCGGCAGATGGGGAATCAGTGAACTTTTATTGAGACAGAGACAACCTCTCAACACAGCTCACATCAGGAGATTCCTAATATTTGCTGTGAGGATGGGTATATATTCTCTAAAACTTACAGGAGGGGGTTGTGAGGAAAGTGCTGCATTAGCAGAAAAACAACTCCATAAAAGGAAAGCGGCCTTGGGTGTTCTAGTCTCTTCGCTTGCAGATATCTTTCACCTGCAGGATGAGGCGATCGCTTCTTATCGCTCTCAAGGCCAAAGTCGTGAGCACATTTTTATTACACAGTTGCACAGTAACTTTAAAGCTGAACAATATTTAAAGCTGAATAATGTTTGATCAGATTATATTTTCTTCAATATCCACGATATCTTTAGCTCTATGTTAACCCAGAGTTTCACAGCTGAAAATGTCAGCATCATCAAATAATCTAACTGTCATCTACGAATAATTCACGGGCCATATCAATATGATTTTACAAAAACAAAAAAAAACAAAAAAAAAAAAACACCCTTATTACTGCCAACTATTCCAGAGACATGAAAATCTACAGTATGAAGAACACAAAAATATAGCAGTCTAACACAACACTGTAACAGAGATGAACCGTCTTCTGCATTTTCATCAGCATAAGAGACATAGCAGCAGATTAGAATAACATTTATACATTTAATAAATCATCAAATTAATACACAAAGCGATCAAACCTGTTCCGACAATTTGGGTTTGTATCCCCTCACTCCCTGCTGTTTAAATGTTTGAGAGGAAGATTAGATATAAAACAAACGTCAAACATACTCAATCTACGTTCACATTTGATATGAGGCCAGCACGTATAGTGGCTATGTCCTGTTTTAAAATGATGTAAAATTGGTGTCTGACCTGCATAGATCCAGCCACTCAGAATCTGTGGTTACCATGGTTACTGCATAAGCAGCTGTAATTGAACCAGCTGGCACAGCGGAAACCCACCAGCGACATGAGTGTTTATGTTTGTCATTGCAAAAGAACTGTCTGAATGGTTAACTGAAGTTAACTTGGATAAATTATAGTTGAGGAGTATCACAGATAACGCCCAC
Source organism: Aulonocara sp. 'chitande type north' Nkhata Bay (assembly GCF_057382095.1). Classification (NCBI taxonomy): domain Eukaryota; kingdom Metazoa; phylum Chordata; class Actinopteri; order Cichliformes; family Cichlidae; genus Aulonocara; species Aulonocara sp. 'chitande type north' Nkhata Bay. Next base: position 21,097,542 of record NC_141346.1, on the reverse strand, counting down.
GTGAGCTGTGTGACTGTTCACCACTACACTGAAATACGTAGGCTATTACTTATGGAGGACCACAAGAGCCACGCGCATCGAAATAAAAAATTCTGTGCTTAATTAATGAATTGTAGAATGAAATCTGCATTTGTAAATTCATTTTTGAATTCCAATTTAATAAACTGATTTTTAAGTTTGCATTTCAAAAAACATTTTCAAATTCCACTTTAATAAACTCCATTTCCAATTTTTTTTTCGAAGTGCACTTTAATAAACTGCATTTCAAAATCCATTTCCCTTTCCTGTTCGCTCAGGGATTAACATGTGGATTAGCAGTTGGATTAACAACTTCATTTTAAAAATCCTGCTGCTATTCAAATTAGCCATGCCGTGGGATGTAAGGAGCTCTCTGATTGGTCAGACAGCTGCCCGCTTTATTCACTGTTACGCGTACACTTTAGGCGCCACAGTGGAGAAGAAGACAGGTAGTGTGTAATCAGATATGATGGAAGAAACCACTTTAAATGATCGATGGAGAGGTACAATAGAGGCTCTAATTTCATTAGCTGACTATGTAGAAGGGACCGTTTCTGTTGATTTTAACTATGCTCTGACCACACTACTCCAACTAAGGGCAAATGCTGAAGTTTTGAGCCACCGTTTTGAGAATAGTGTTTGGGCTAAGTTTGATGAGGTGGAGCGTTTAATACAGGAAAATGTTTATACTCTGCCGCGTTTTGACATAGAAAGAGAACAACTACAGAGGCAACTCTCCCTCGGAATCCCGCACAAGGATATATCGAAACATTTGGGTGTGTCTTTAAAAACTGTTCAGCGCAGGATTGCCTGCTGGGGACTGAGGTAAGAAACTTTGAGTTAGCTAACGTGGTGTAATGTTGGAAGCTACATTTTGCATTTATAAACTACGTTTTCTACTGATGAGAAGGGGATGGTTTGGATGCATTAGTATGTTGTGCATTTGGTTGATGTGGTACGTTTCTGTCACGGATTAGTAGGCAGAGGACTCACTCACAGGACTCTGAAGTTTAGAGAGAAGGTGAGGGTTTATTTGCAATGTGACACCAAGTGAGAATATATACATATATACAGTGGAACAGATAACACGGGGCTCCAGGGAGTAGGGCGGGGTCCGAAGGGAAGGTCCAAGACGGGGATACACACACGCTCTTCTTCCACTTGATCCGTAACTCACTCAAAGTGTCCACACCAAAAAGCTCACGCTCACTCACACACACACACACATCCACAGAAATCCAGACGGCAGGGAAGACGGGCAGGGAGTCTAGAAGGCGGTTGGTAGTGTGACGATCCAGCGAGGAAGCAGCCTCTCTTGCCATCTTAAGTAGTCTGCCAGGATCAGTGTGAATGAGCCACAGGTGTGTGCTCAGGGTGGGTTCAGAGGCGGGGAATCAAGGTCCAGTTCCGCCCTGGTGGGAGAGGTTAAGACAAAAAATACACACACCACGGCCTCTCCAGATCTTGAGAACCATGGGCCCGTTCTTCATACCTCGCTAAGTAAGTTAGCTGGATTTGATTGTTGACGATTTCGCGTGATCCTGGATCGTTCTGTTCCCCGAAGCTCATCCGGGACTTGCTGTCATAGCAACAGAGCCGTAAGCGTAAACCTGCTCGGGAGCAGGTTTACTTTATGTAAACAGGATTAGATCGCGGCCACTCAGGTATGTCCGCTTCATTTATACGAAAGCAACAGCGATATTCCACCACTGTTTCACCATAAATAAATAACATCAATGTAACTAAAGATAATGCAGCACTTGATCCTTTTATTGATGTCACACAGATACATACAGGTCATTTCCTAAAAAAGGGAAATGTACTATTAACATTCTATTACATGTATGTGATTATTACAGATGTAATTCATATTTCAGAGCAGTAATTGTAAATTACTTCGTGTAATCAAGATGAGAGACCACAGCTATAAAAGCGAAGGTGGATTTGGGAAGTCTGTCGCAGCCATGTCCTGTCCGTTTACGCGAGCCACCCATTGCGGAAGGTGCAAGATTGATAAGGAGAATCCTCAGAATCCAGCGTATATTGTGGGACAGACAGGATCCTTTAGCTCAGCGTGACAGTGTGCTCATTGAGAGATATCGATTTTCCCGTGAGGGTATTATTTACTTAACCAACTTGTTGACGAGGGGGTGCAGGACCACCACCTGTCTTTTTTTTTGCTCTGCCCTTTTCTTGGTTGCTGTTATGAACAAACAAACAGATTATTTCAGGGTCTCTTTCCAAGAGACGAAAAGCAATATAAGTGATAAATATTACCATTCTGTAGAATATTCTTATATTTCACTTTTACTTGTTCCCATGTTCTAGTGGGTCCTGTTGTGGCTCTAATGTGAAAGGGGATATAATATAACATAATATAATATAATATAATATTGGATAATATAGTGTGATATGATAAATCTACCCTACCGCCTACCGGTGTTGGCCAGAGGGGCCAATGGCGCGATATGGCAGCCTGGCTTCTGTCAGTCTGCCCCAGGGCAGCTGTGGCTACAACCGTAGCTGCCTCCACCAGTGTGTGAATGTGAGAGTGACTGAATAGTGGCATTGTAAAGCGCTTTGGGTGCCTTGAAAAGCGCTATATAAATCCACTCCATTATTATTGTTATTATTAAATTACTTACGAGTTTGATTTGTCAGCAACTTTCTGCCAGCCCTCTCTCCTTGCTTTTGCAGCCTTTGCAGTGTTCCCTTGCGTTCTGATTAAACTCTGAAACTCCTGAAATCCCTCACTCAAGAGTTCTTGCTCTGCTGCCGAAAAATACCGAGCGCGCTCCTTCGACATTTTCGCCGACCAATCAGAGGGTTGCCGATCAATGTTTCTACTATCGATGCGTAGCCCCCTTTACGACACCCAGTGATGTCACATTACTGCGTCCAGCTGTACTAATCGTCAACAGCAGGTGTGTTCGGAGAACCGGATTAGCGAGCTCACGGTTAGCGCGATGATTTGGTCTTGGATGTGTCATTTGATCTTGGATGTAGTAAGCGGCGTACGAAGTTTCACTTGTAAACAATATTACTGTTACTGATTAAGTGTAACAAAGTGCAGTTTCAGTAGTTTATACCTAAATGTTTGTCCCACGGCCTTAAGGAGCTACACTGCAAGGTGTCCAGATGTCTTTGACGTATTGCTATGCATTGGTTTTTTACAATCACATTAACCTTTTTTTTTTTTATTTCGACCTTCTATTGCTAAGTGTTCTAAAACAAATTCTTAATTACATTTTCACATAAACTGACATGCTTTCTAAATGTACTTGTTGTCCTTCACAAGAACATAAACTGAAATAATTTGTAGTTTAATGTCTTTCTTTTTCTCTTTATATTGTTGTATCATTGCTGGTATATGGCTCATATGATCAGTTGGCATGTAGCTAGTGAACTAAATTGATTTTGGCAACCATGGTTTCTAACAGGTGTTTTAAACTCACAGCCCAGGGGCCATTTGTGGTCCACATCACCCAATTTGCAGTCTGTATATTAACATGCACCAATATAATTCAATATTAAAAGAAGTTATTTCCAAAGCAAGTTATGATTTCATATGAATATGTTCACAATATTGTTATTTGTAGATCAAAAACTAGTGTACACTTATGTCTGCATTTTTATTTGTTAAATACTAACAACACGATAGCAGTGTCTGGCCAGAAAGAGAGTAAAAATTTGCTTATCTGGCAGTTAAATGAAAGGCTTCAGTTAATTAAAAGTGACAAAACATAATCTGCGTTCACATGATTACTATAGGAAGATTGCAGAGAAAAACACGAGTAAACTGAGCTGGGGTTTACACTGACGAGTCTGCAACGGTCCAGCAATGAGAAACACAAAGCTGCCATCTTATCACTTATCACTAAGCAGGACTTCAGCACTAAGCAGGAGAGGAACTACCAGACCCCCGTCATCAACGAGTGCCCAGTGGAGAGAGTGGACAGCTTCAAATACCTTGGAGTTCACATCACGCAGGACCTGTCATGGTCCTGTCACATCAACACCGTGGTGAAAAAGGCCCGACAGCGTCTCTACCACCTCAGACGCTTGAGAGACTTCCAACTGCCCTCCAAGGTGCTCAGGAACTTTTACTCGTGCACCATAGAGAGCATCCTGGCGGGAAACATCTTAACCTGGTTCGGGAACAGCACCATGCAGGACAGACGAGCTCTACAGAGGGTTGTGCGGTCAGCTGAGCGCACCATCCGCTCCGAGCTCCCTGACCTGCACTCAATCTACAGCAGGCGGTGCTGGACCAAGGCCAGGAAGATCGTGAAGGACCTCAGCCATCCCAACAACAGACTGTTCTCTCTGCTGAGGTCAGGAAAGCGATTCCGCTCCCTGAAGACCAACACAGAGAGACTGAGGAGGAGCTTCTTCCCGCAGGCGATACGGTCTCTCAATCACACCACCACACAGTACTGACCCACACATATGGTTCTTACACACACACTGGACTTTCTGGACATTGTTTTTGCACAACACTGGTCACTATATTCTTCATTTCCAGTTAATACTTGTACAGCTGCTGTTATTGTGTATATATTTATTTATATTTAGATTTCTTCATACATTCTTATATAGTTCTATATTGTGTATTGTGTATTTTGTTGTACAGTTATTTTATTTTCAACTTTAATTTATATATTTTATCTTATTCTCCCAGTTAAATTTACCCTTCATTCTAATTTGTGTTGTACAGTTATTTCATTTTTAACCTTAATTTATATTTTATTCCTTCCTAGTTAAATTTACCCTTTTTAATTTTTCATATTTATTTCCTATCTTATTCATAGCCTTTCCTTTTTTGTTTTCTTTAGGTCACGAGCAGTTATCCAAGCATTTCACTACATATCGTACTGTGTATGACTGTGTACGTGACAAATAAAATTTGAATTTGAATTTGAATTTGATTTATAAAGGAACTGGAACACTCTTAGGTGATGAGCCACAGGTGTGTGATTGCGACCAGGTGCGTGGGCCAAGGGCAGGAGCCCACAGGTGAGCTCTGCCCAGGCAGAGGGAGGAGGGAAAGAGAGGGAGGGAGAGAGCAGGAACAAAATGAAAACAAAAACACATGTAGCCATACTGAGCCGACCAGGAAGGCACAGGGACCCTGACAAGTTTGCCATCTTTAAATGCCATTTAGTTTTCTGAGTGTAACCTGCTCCTTTTAGTCTGAGCAGTCTTTATTATATATATATATATATTTGAAATAAATCATGATGCCATTTTCTCTCGAAGTTTTGCTCTGACTCCAGGTGAAGACAGTAAAAACAGTTGTAATTATCCCAAAAAATGTTTTATTTCCTTTGATTTAAAATAGTTTTGAACAATAAATAACTATACAAATAGCAACACTGAGATTTCTTTGAGAACACTGTGATGTACAACCTTGTGAGAAATATGTGAAGAAGCATAACAGACATTTTCAAATTGTTTCCATAACATCAGATGAATTTAGCAATTCAAAAACAGCAATTGGATGTTTCCAATGAGGGAATACACCTTTAACATCAACCAAGCTTGTTGGATTTAAGAAAACATTTTGAAAGTGTTAAATATTTTACATGGTAAATAACTACCATACAAAGACACGGTGCATTTAAGCACAAACAGCATGGGATGCAATGACAGTTTAAATACACCAAGTTATGTTAGGACTTTCACAAACTAAAACAGAAAAGGTCACTTCAATACTAACTGGACAATCTTGACTGACTACAAAAAGGCTGGTTATGTAGGTCTTGCTTTTTACCTCTACTTTCTGTTGATACCCGTCTATAAAACTTCAAACCTTCAACAACACTAAAGTATTTAATTTCAGTTTCGAACTATTACTTTAAATCTTACAATCATAGCTTCCGTAATAGTGCTATATGAAACATAAAATAGAAGCAATAACTGAAAATCTGCACTGTAAAGTATTCAAAATGGACAATGTAAATGGTGTCCATCTATGCCATGCCAAATGTTGGTGCCCAAAGTATAGCATTGCACATTTGTGCTTTAACTGATTCATAGTCTTTGTGCACTGGCAATTTCAAAACAATGTTACATGTATTTGCCTCAGGAAAAATCTTGCCAGAATCCTCTGGAAGAATCTCTATTGTGGGCTGCGCATAAGAAAGCCATTTGGGGGTATTGAAGAGGATCCAGAAACAAATTCCAGGACATTCTCATTGTGACATTCAAGGTCACGGGTGCACATTCTCCATCTAAAATAAACAAACAGTTGAGTGTTAGTGTGGCGGGGCGTGGTCTGCGGTGTAGCTGCAGGGAATGCAGAGACACCTGAGTGGCATCCACAATCAGAATAAAATCGGACCTGGGTCCTGTCATTTGTTTGTTGCTGTTGGCAAAGTGTTCAGCTGCAAACTAGAAAGTGTTTGTGTGTGTGTGTGTGTGTGTGAAGTGATAGCAACCAAGAGTGAATAAAGAAAGATTCTGAAAACCACGGGAACATGGTCGGGTCTGCCATGGTTCTGTCACAGTTTGAAATGTTTTTTCAGACTACAACAAAGCAATGTATTCGCTTTTCCCTAGTCTTTCTCTAGTCTTCCTAAAAATCACTATCAATGACAAAATCATAGTCATGATAATTTGTATCCTACAATTGTGGGTGCACAAATTCATGTATAGTACCTTACAAAACAGACCTTGTAATAATAATTTCTTGTACCTTCTACATCAATGAGCCAGTCTCTCCAGAAGCATATCGTCTGGCTTTCGATCTCTTTTATGTGTTCCTGGTGTAGAAAAGTTGACTTGAAATACTGCTGAGAGGTCAGCAGCTTTCAAAGGTTCGACATCCTCCACAAACAGATTACGGAATAAATCAGAGTGTGCACTAATATCCTGGAGGAGGCCTAGGGTGTTGAAGCCCTCTGTGAACCTGAACACATCAATTTTACATGATAAAATTACACTAGTAAAAATGTCTAAAAATATATATTTTGTTTTTCTCAATCACTTTGACATAATTCCCACATCAAAACTTACCTTTCACTACACTTAATGCAGTTATCAAATAAATAATGGACTATCCCACAAACCTTTTCAACTGCTGTTATAACAAATGCAGTGTGCCAAATTGTATTTAGTGTAGTGATGGGATTTCCGGCTCTTTTTAGAGAACCAGCTCTTTCGGCTCCGAACCGGCTCTTTAGGTTGTTTTGTTGCTTTAATTAATTTATTATTAACAATAATATAAAATTATGCACAAAAGGAATATATAAATATATGCGGTGGACCCTAGGGACAAAACACGTACAAACTCCAAAACACATTTCTAGCATGAATTGAACTTCCAAAACAGAGCTACCTAGATCACTTAAATTACACAATTGAAAGCATATGTGTATTGTTTGTGTATTTATACACAAGCATTCATATATATAGTCAAATAAATAAAAAAAAATAAATGTTCATTTACCTGTTATTACCACACACCAAATCCGGTCGTTGGTACTTGCTGGCTTGTGTAGCCACTAGGTAACAAAAGTTCAACACTGCCCCTAGCATCCTGGAGCACTTCTGTTGTCTTTTTTACGTGTTTTGAGTTTTTATGTGCTTCTGAGTTTGTACGTGCTTCGGAGTTTGTATGTGTTTTTGAGTTTTTACGTGTTTTTAATGTGTTTTGGAGTTTGTACGTGCTTCAGGGTTCGTACGTGATTTGAAGTTTGTACGTGCTTTGTCTGTAGGGGCCACCGTAAATATACTTTTATTTATTCACTCCACATAAAATGTAAAAAATAAATCATACAATACAAAAATCAACTATTCACATTTCAACTTTTAAATATTTAAATTTTCAGCTTTTTCCTTTTACAAATTTAAAGTGAAACAACACAAAACACTGCAAACCACAACACAATTAAATATAAATTAAAATATACAGTGTGGTGCAAAAGTTTGGGCAACCTTATTAATAGCCATTATTTTCCTGTATGAATCGCTGTTACAGTAAAAAATGTCACTTACATATATCATATAGGAGACACACACATTGATATACACTACATATTTTTGTGTTGCCAATTTATGCACCTGCTTTATTTAGTTTAAACAGTTATTGCACACTTTCTGTAAATCCAGTGAACTTTATTTCACTTCTCGAATATCACTGTGTGTGTCTCCCATATGATGTATTTAACTGACAATTTTTATTGTGACAACCAACAATTTGTACAGGAAAATAATTACTTTTCACAATGTTGCCCAAACTTTTGCATCCCACTGTATTAGTATGTTTTGTTATTAGTGTAATATGAAATAAATTCTACTTGTGTCAAGTCGGGTGCCAATATTTGCTGTGTAGTAGAACAAAGACATTTGTCATTATAAATGTTTATTTGATAAAAGATATAAATTCAGTAACAAAAAGATTCAACATAAATATATGAAATTTAACTATTTACAGAGAGACAGGAATAAAAAGGACCCAGCTTGGAGTGGAAGAGCCTCAGGGAGAAGGAGGAGAAAAATAAGAACATTGTTTCTGCCCTGGAGAGCTGCTGCCTCACCAGAAAACTACTGATCATTAGGGTCCAATGTTTCCAAATTTAGCACAGCTGTGCTGTTTTCAAAAACTAATTTATAAATTTGAAATTTAACGAATTTTCGTGTCTGAGGCGGCATGCTCTCCAGAGCAGGAACAAGGCTGAGGAGGAAATGTTCTGTTGCAGACGGGCGTGGCCTCTTTAGGGACTCCAGGATGGCCAGCTCCACCGCCGATGGACCGTCCTGGGACCCGTCCCTCGCCCGCCTTCAAGCTGTCCTCCTCTGTGGGCCTGTAAAACACAGAACAAAACACCACAAAGAAATGAGAAGGCTGCTACTAGATTTTCATTTTCAAAATTGAAAAAAACCAGGATATGAACAGATTGGTTGTAGATATTTAGTAAAGGTGATCACAAGGGGATTCAACCAAGTAAAAAGCTATCAGTGCTTGATGTCCATACAGTGTACCTGTGGGTGCAGCAGCAGGAGCTCAGGGACTGGGGAGCCAGGAGAAGCAACAGGGTATGACTCTGCTGCATGATTACTTGACTCTATCAAGACAATATTAAATGTTAACAGGTTGAAGACAATAGTCATAGAGAATATTATATTATTATATACTTATTATTATATACAGTGGTCTCTCATTTATTGCAGCACATGAACAGTAGTCACAGTTCTCACAAGCTGATTCTCAAAGTGCAAACCTTTGTCGATTTTAAAACGTAAAAGTATTATGCCGCACTTTTTCTCTGTCTGCAGCGCCACTTTTGTGCGCCCTTTTTGCTCCCGGTGCAGGTGTCTATTTCCGAATAAGGGTCATAGTTATGAGTGTTTTTGTGCTGTTTTTTTCTATTTGAAGTGATGATTATCAAAACCAAACATGATAAGTTTGGCAAGCGCAGGAGACACGACACGGAGGAGATTTGTCATTTGGGCTGCAGAATGCAACGCGCATTGTTGAAAGCTGTACGGTGCAATAAAAAAAAATCTGCGAAAAGGCGAGGCAGTGACGGATGAACAGCAGGACTACTGTATACTGTTTATTAACACTTAGACCCCCGGAGAGCAGTCATTTTGGTTTTCTACCTTAGACCCCTGCGGAGTCATCATTTTGCGTTTCTACCTTTAAAAGCCGGAGAGCAGTCAGTCAAATGCTGGAGTCATTCATATGTATATTAGGTCGTTACCTAGGAATTCTAGGTAACGACCTAAGGTAACGACCTAAGGTAACGACAAGGTACCACATGTGTACCTGTAGCAGTGAACACATCGCACAGTGGCCTGATTTTTTTTGCATCTGTGTACTTGGATTTTAGGCCGCAAGCCACCCAAAACTTGCTCCATGCACCACTCAGCAGGCCATTTGTAAATATGTGTACAAATGGTTGGTTTTTTGTACTGTTTTTATCAATAAATGTCAGCAACAAAGGACATACACCCATGTGTGTTGATTTCTCCCTAAGATGGCAAACTGAAACACTCCAAGTTGGTGACTTTTGGAGATTTGTTTCCCTGGATGATTGAGAATGCATCAAGATGAAACACAAAAGGAAGCTCACCGCTTTTAGCAGCTCCCCCACCCCCTCAATCACTCAGTGAGTGATTGAGGGGGTGGGGGATTGGAGTGTTTCAGTGTTTCAGTTTGCCATCTTAGGGAGAAATCAACACATGTCATTTGTATGTCCTTTGTTGCTGACATTTATTGATAAAAACAGTACAAAAAACCAACCATTTGTACACATATTTACAAATGGCCTGCTGAGTGGTGCATGGAGCATGTTCATTGGTTCATGGACCTCCCTGAACTAATGGCATTTATGGCAGCAACAAAAGCGGTGAGCTTCCTTTTGTGTTTCATCTTGATGCATTCTCAATCATCCAGGGAAACAAATCTCCAAAAGTCACCAACTTGGAGTGTTTCAGTTTGCCATCTTAGGGAGAAATCAACACACATGGGTGTATGTCCTTTGTTGCTGACATTTATTGATAAAAACAGTACAAAAAACCAACCATTTGTACACATATTTACAAATAATGATAAAAAGTGAGTGAGTACATTTCAACATTTTCAGTAAATGCCATTAGTTCAGGGAGGTCCATGAACCAATGAACATGCTCCATGCACCACTCAGCAGGCCATTTGTAAATATGTGTACAAATGGTTGGTTTTTTGTACTGTTTTTATCAATAAATGTCAGCAACAAAGGACATACAAAGGACATGTGTTGATTTCTCCCTAAGATGGCAAACTGAAACACTGAAACACTCCAATCCCCCACCCCCTCAATCACTCACTGAGTGATTGAGGGGGTGGGGGAGCTGCTAAAAGCGGTGAGCTTCCTTTTGTGTTTCATCTTGATGCATTCTCAATCATCCAGGGAAACAAATCTCCAAAAGTCACCAACTTGGAGTGTTTCAGTTTGCCATCTTAGGGAGAAATCAACACACATGGGTGTATGTCCTTTGTTGCTGACATTTATTGATAAAAACAGTACAAAAAACCAACCATTTGTACACATATTTACAAATGGCCTGCTGAGTGGTGCATGGAGCAAGTTTTGGGTGGCTTGCGACCTAAAATCCAAGTACACAGATGCAAAAAAAATCAGGCCACTGTGCGATGTGTTCACTGCTACAGGTACACATGTGGTACCTTGTCGTTACCTTAGGTCGTTACCTAGAATTCCTAGGTAACGACCTAATATACATATGAATGACTCCAGCATTTGACTGACTGCTCTCCGGCTTTTAAAGGTAGAAACGCAAAATGATGACTCCGCGGTCAATTTAGCCAATTTAGCTTCCACTTCCACCATTTGACTGCTCTCGGGTTTTATAGGTAGAAAGGTAGAAGCCTGGGGATGCTAGTGTTAATAAACAGAATATATTCCTGTATGACAACACGCATAAATTAACTGCCTACATTAATTCATTGTAAACATACCTTCTGACTGACACTCCCCTGCTGCCTCTTCGGGCTGTCGCTGGTCCTCGGGGGAGAAGTTCTCCACGGTCTGCACCATATTGCCGCTTGTCTCCCGCGGGGTGAGGAAGGGGTCCAGAAACCCCATGACCGCGAAGAACTTCCATCTCCTCCCCGATCCTGCTGCCGACCCACTCCTCTTCTCCTTCTCTGTCCTCTTCTCCTTATTATAGGTGTCCCTGAGGCTCTTCCACTTTCTCCTGCAGATGTCCGCTGAATAAACGCATTATCTGGTTAGCGGAAAGGTATTTGTACAACAGTGGGAAAATCGCGGGACAGTAGGCAGGCTTGCTAGCTTTTGCGCGGCTTCATCGGGTCAGTCTGAAAATTAAAAAGAAGAAGGAATGAACTTACCAGGTTGCCCGATCTCCTCACTTATGTGTCTCCAAGCTAGGTCCTTTTTATTCCTGTCTCGGTAGAAGTAGTAGGTAGCATCGTAGAGTTCGGGATGATTTGCCACAGCACTGATTAGTTTTTCCTCCATACTGAATGAAGAATGAAGGGCTTTGTCTGGATCTGCCCCTTTGACCTAGGTCAGAGCCACGTCACCAGGCTCCTGATTGGTTGTCGCGGCGCGATTTGACGCTTGAGTTCAGATTTTTCCAACTCGAGCGGTAGACGTGTAACGCGCGGTATGCACAAAATGCAACACAAAAACTCACGCGCGTGGTTTTGTTCGCGAGTCACACGCTCCAAACGCGCTAGACTGACGCACTTTTCAGGCGTTTTCGCGACGCAAATCTGCTTCCGAATTTTCGCGGGAGCCGCAATCGCAGGTCATCGCGCTTTTCCATTGACTTTACATGTAAACCTGACGCTCTATTCGCCTCCATCATGTTCGGTGTGAACACACCGTAAGAGCCATTTCGTTCACGACCGACCCATCACTAATTTAGTGTGACTGGCCTGTTGGCCTCTTAATTATCTGCACAGATTGCATAAATAATATATTTTCATTCCTGCTGTGGGGAACAGTGCCAAAGCGATTGAGAAAAACGTCATACTTACTGTTGCAAAGCCACATTTAATCTGCCCTCAAGGAAGAAGTCAACAGCGGATTGCACCAGAGCATCTCTCTGTCTCAGTGTTGTGATGTTTCTTCAGGCCCCAACAATGGCAAGACTGTCCGCTGCCTTCTCTATTGCCTTTTTCGCATCTTCAACAGTTGTTGCGTTCTTGATCTTTAACAGAAATCAAAAAATGGTTAGTAATTATGAAAATGCTTTTAATATTTTGTAAGTTGCAAATGATACATTTTTATAGATTTCAGCAGTTCCAGAGAGCCAGTTATACTTTAATTACAACATCTACTCCTGAACACATAATTTAGGACTCACCTCCAAAAGCTTTTCCTGAAAGGTGAAATCACCTACTTCTTCCAAGGTTGCAGGAAGGCTAGGTTTCCCACAGATTTGATTAAACAATCTGTCTGAAAAGAAATTAGGTGCCACGCCTCCATAGATTACACACACAGATATCATTTGTGCTATCTGTGTGTACAGTTTCCCCTCCAAGGCTGTAAAAGGAATAACATTGATAAAAAATCAAAGTTTAAATGTGTCATCACATTAGGGCTGCTCAATTAATCGAATTTTAATCACGATTACGATCTGGGCTTTCAACGATCATTAAAAATGACTGAGCCGATTATTAGCCCCTCCCTCAAGCTAAGCATAAGTTATTTGGAGAGGAGAGTGACTGCCGTTGGTTGAAAAGAGAGGTAAAAAAAACTTCAGTGGTGTTGCACACTATTTTATATTATTTTTTAAAGTCATTGTTAACCCTTTAAAGCCGGTCAGAGCAGCACGCTCCGTTTTGTGAAACTATTTTTAAATCCCTGTAGAACCTGAACCGCATAAGCTAGCGCAATAATTTGTTTTGCACATGAAACCGGAGGAGTTGTACTTACATCTTATGCCATCAGTTTGTCCTCGGTCACGGTTTCCTTCCACATAAAGCTTTGCAAAAATTGCATAAAAAGCTCTTTCAGGAACAAAAACATAATATTCCAGAAACACGCTTTGCCGATCCGATCAGCTGTTCGTAACACTTCCCACAGTGAAACAGACGTCAGCGCGAACTATCGCATGTCCGCCATTTCCTGGCCGAAACCGGAAGTGACATCATTTTCGCGGAAAATGTAGTTTTTTACTTGTAGGCCTTAAAAGCCTGTACTGGTCATGTTTGACTTTTCTGAATAGTTTCTGGGATGCTTAGAACTCAAATTGCACTGCTGGAAATAGTTTATTTTGATGCACCTGCTGTTTTCTTTGCAAATTTGCATCATAGAATTGTTTTTTCGTTTTTCCTGCAGTATATAAAAATTGGTGTATCTCCAAAATAAAACTATGAAGACACTCAAAATAAATTTCCTGTTGTTGTAAACTATTTTTTGCAACTTTTTTGTATTTAAAGTTTTGAAGGATAAACCTCTTAAATTTCTCCAAGTAGAAACATATGTAAAAAAAACAAAAACGATTTTCAATGTTTTTGTAGTTTATTTATGGTTCTATAGTAGTCCCCAAATTCCAAGTAATTCCCCAAATGTGTCACAGAGCAAAATGTATTACAGAGAGAACAGACAGTTGAAATCAAATACAGTTCAAATATCATTGTAGCTCTTCGTTGAGGTGTCACTATCAAACATTTTCATAGCATAAATAATTAATTTTTATATTAAAATGTTACTTATAAAATAAATAAATTAATTGGTGTACCATGAGTGTCAAGGGTCAATCTCTTGTCTTTCTCCGGTCCTTCAAAAATGTTAGACTGATGAATGGCCTTCATCAGCAACCTCAAATACTCTCTTGTGGGACCACCACCATCTACTGCACCTTCAGATGTTTTTTCATTGTTAACAAAAACAACATCGAATCTGGCTGCAGGATTGAAACGTCGCCGTCGGAAGGCCTGCAGGGTACTTTTCATTATGTTGTGGACATTGGCAGTGTAGTCTCTGCATATGTTGATCTGATTACTCGTAGGGCATGAAGTGTTATCAATTTTCGCCCGAAGTCCATTCAGAATGGTTTTAAGGTCAGCCCTGTGTAGAGATACAAAATGTGACATAATACATACAAATTCCCTGGCACATGCACTGTTAATAATTTTCTAATCGAGTGACATGAACTAAACTCAAGTCAATTACCACTACAGAGATTTTTTTTTAATTGACTCTAAACTAGCAAAGATTATTTTTTTAAAGTTTGTATCACCACACGTTAGGTAAAGAAATGTGACTAACAACTAACAAATGCAAACATACCTCTTGGGAGAGAAAGATCGCCCATGAGCAGGAGGAGAAACAATCAATGGGGAACAAGACTGGTTGTTAAAGCTTGCAGCTTCTTGATGATCGTTGTAATCAAGTGCAGGAACAAACTGCAAAGAGTTAGAAAGAGAAAAGTGTCTGCATAGTTTCATCCTTTTAATCAAGTACGCATCTAGTAATCAGAGGGTTGTTGGTTTGATTCCTGGCTGCTCCAGTCTACATGCCAAATGTTCTTGGGCAAAGTAATAACCCCAAATTGCTCTCGGATCATAGATACATATAGATAAGTTAGATGAATCATTTTCGAAATACTGCTGATGTGAATGGATGAATGACGCATCTTGTATAAATAGCTTTGAAAGGTATGGAACAGTATAAAATCAGTATATAGTAATCAATCAACTTGCCCATTGACAAAATACACCGAAAGCATTGTTATTTGTTAAAGTGCTACAAAGGGTCATTAAAAGTATAAAACCCATATGTAGATATTAACCTATTGTTATTGTGAATAACATCACTGTAAATGTTGCATAAGGAGCTTTGAAAGAAAAGCAGCGTGATTTCTTGAACTTTCTTGAAGACGTTTCACATCCCACTTCAAAAAATCAAAATCTTTCTAAGTATATTTGTCTTATTTCTTTTCAAAATAATATCGTTACAATTAAAATGCGAGATATTCAGCTACACAGTAACATTTCAGTGAGAATATAAATACTTGTTTTTAAAAAGTGCATCTGGAGAATTTTCAGTTGTTCTATTGGGAGACTATTTTCACTAAATACAAGATATTTTTGCTTAAAACAATTGAGGAAATGGTGAAGAGTGACACCCCAAAAATGCAGACGCAGACGGACAGCCGAGTCTTGTCCCGTGGAGGTGTCTCTTGTATGTTGTGCAAAGCGTTTATGAAGTGGCTGCACAGCACAGCAAAAACTATGTTGTTAAGTTTTTATTTTTGGAAGTTTTGTCTGAATGAAACAGTTTGTGTCTCAGTTTGTGGCTATGAAGTACACTGTGATGTCGTGCATGGAGAAGACTCCAAAGTTTCTCTGATAAACCTACTACATAGAGGATGACAGAATCTCCCCAGTTGGAGAGTGAACTTATTTTGAGGATTGGATGAAGGCCCTGTCATGGTTAAATATTCATATTGTATTTTCTGTTTTCCCCCCTTTGCGCCTTAAATAAATAAACATACTGTGTAGTCTAACCGCAAATGTTAAGCAATAACAAATCTCAGCTCTCACCTCTGGAGAATCAGGTTGAATCCAGTGGACATACAGCGTTTGTGACCTTATGATGTTATTATCCAGAAACGTACCAGACATGTTGCTGTTGAGTCTAGTTACTGAGAGCATCTTGAATATGAAACTATTCTGTGGCATTTTCATATTCTCCAACAAAGTCAAACAATATCTGCACAAACAGAAAATAAAAATCAAACAACTTTCCTAACCTAAACATCTTCAAATTAGTTGGAGTGTGTATGATGAAGTGAACAAATTACTAACCTGAATGGATTCAGTTAGGACAAATCGTCTTGTTCTGGTAATGCCGCTAGGGTATTAAATCTGAGTGGTATGCCATGAGTTTGCTCTGGAACACCAGTCAGTCTCAACTGCCTCTCAGATATGGCCTGAAAGTAGAAAGAAAACAGCTCTGACCATATCAGTGAAGTAGTAATGGATGCACCAACCTCTAATGATGGAACTTCTCATGCCCTTGGTTTATTCGTCATCTCTAAAACGTTATTTCTAAACATTTACCTTTATCCGTCTCTCTTCCATTTCAACAGACTTCTTCTGTAAGTCAGACTGTGATGAAAATAAGAAACAAGAGAAGTCAAACTTTCCAACTCTTCAGATGCAGAACATACATATTGGCTCAAATCATGATCATAAATATGTTGTACTTGTAAATCAAATGTGTAGTTGTGAACTGACTTTTGTAACCTTGTAAACCAAAAAGGTCAGTAAATCACCCCACCGTCAGCCAAACCCATCTGTTCTCTGATTGGATTCTTAAATTTGTAATTTACACGTAAAATAATTTATGACCACAATTTTAGCCCACACAAACAAAGCTGGATATGTGTTGCTGGAAAACTACATCTCCCTATTGTAGAATAAACATTAAAATTTACAGACTTTTTGAGGTGTACCTTGAACCTTGTACCTTCTTGGTCTGCAAGCAAGCAGTCTTGATCCTGCTGAGAACGTATGGTTCTCCATTCATCCAAAGACTCCTTTTGGAGAAAGAAGACAAAGAAAAAGATTTTTTTCTGCGCACGTTAAACATCAATGTAATGTCTTTTAGAGTTTTAAACACAATCAAGTATACTATGATGAGATTTTACTTATCAGCAATCTCTTTTACACATACACACACAAACAGGTAAGTAAAATTAAATATAACATAATAAAATATGTGTTTACCAGAACTTGGTCATCTGTTCTGGTCAATGATTCCTATTTCAGAGGAGGAGTTATCTCTATCTGGACTAGTCTGGACTGGAAATTCAGGGCTCACTGGATGGCAAACGTCAGGTAATGATGTGTCGATCTCAGTTGGAGACCTTTAGAAAACAGATCGTACATAGATAGCATTTACATTTTACAAAATATTTCCAAAAAGCTACTGAAGTAAAAAAAAAGAAATTAAATTACAGAGGACCACATTAAAATTGGACATTCAATATACAAAAATATGTATAATACAGATAAGGCATAGTGCATACTTGCAGTGTTTGACATGATCCTTCAGTTTACTGAAAAAGAATTCTGCTGAACACGTCAGACATTTTTCCTTGGGACCAGAACCGCCAGTCTGATGTTCAACCTATTGTTAGAAGTTTTTGTGAGTTATTGCTTGTCTTTATTATACACACAGAACACAAAGAACATTATCTGTATAACAGTATCTCCACAGAATAACTTAGTGCAAGTTATGACTTACAGGAGTTGTGTCGATGTTCTTTTGCATCGGACGGATGTAGATGAGGGACTGTTTGATATGTATCCTGACAGATTTTATGGTATACCCTGTCCTTGGGCAAGGTATCAAAGAGAGCTTTTTGCTCCTTTTTAACCCAGAAACTTTTAAAAGCTCAAACCCTCCACAGCCATTTAGTTTTGGGTAGGCAACCAGAATATGACTTCAAAATTCCTCTGGCTTCATCATCTGTAAAACAATTTGGAGGGAATTAGAAATATTTTTGAGGGGATATAACAGTGACTCATCAACCAACAACTATTATATAACAAATTGCCAAAAAAGGTAATTCTTTGCTCCCCAATGCCAGCAGCACTAAGAAATTCTTTTTCTTCTCTTGTCGGTGCTGTAGTCTGATCAATCTTGGACAAGCAGAAATAAGATCTTGTGTATGTAGATCGACGTCGTGCAGCAATGGAAGGGTTGCCAGGGACCCTGTTACCATATGAGGCAAATATTCTGCACACTTCAGCTGGAAAAAAGAACCAAAAGATATGTTATTGTATTTCAAATGCACTGTGTAAAGTTCTGTGGTAATTTATTGAGTATTTAAATTCCTATGAAAGTTTCAGTTACTGAAAATTGCTTTTGTTTGCTGTGATCAAAAAAAATGTTTGATATGACAAAATACAGACAAAATGGTATTGTGTACTTTAATTGTTTACATTGAAACTGGAGACAGGCAAGTTTAATAATTGGTTAAAAATAGTAGGCCCCAATAATACTAGTCTAGGTAGCTTAAGAAACTACTTGTCAAGGTCGGCAGACCGTGTAGAGTGCAAAGTAGTGGACCTAAGTGCACACACATATAGGCAAACATTCTAAACAAAAAGCCAGCAGTCTGTTTGGCTGATAAAGAATAAAAAACTAAGGGCTAGGGAAAACAATTCGACACAACACTAAACATAAACTGAGGAACTGGGAAAATAAATGTGACAACCTTAAACATGAAAAGCTGGCATGGATGCTTGGAAACATGGAGACATGGTGTGAACATAACAGACAACCTGACAATGAATGAATGACAGCAGACCTAAAAACACATGAGGGTGACGAGGGAAAACGAAACACAAAGGGTACATAGCTGGGACAAGGAAAAAAGTTGACAAGACAGGAGGAAGCGCACTAAACATGGGATGCTAGACTGTCACAATAAAAAAATGAAGCACCGAGACGCAGACCTAAGACGCATGACGAATGCGAGATGGAGCATGGACATAACTAAGAAACAAGCACAGACATTTGTTGCAAAACATGTCATAATCTTTTTTTTATTGGCTAAAAATATGCAATTATGTGCTTATTTACACCAATTTCGTCTACATTTGTCACCTTTAAGAAAATGACAAGAGCTATAATATATACAGAAATAGCATGACATCGGCCTGATTACAGTTTATTTTGAAATTGTGCCGCGAGTAGTTATGACTTGGTATATTTGCTGGATCGATAGCTAGCTAACGCTTCTACTATAGATTTTAATGAGTCAGCACAAGCCAAAGGTTAAAAACTTCAGTCAAGTACTGAACATTTTAACAATGGATTAGCATTTTAGCATTAGCCTAAATGTACTTGAATATATGGAACACATTTGTTTATTAAAGTGGAATTCGAAAATGTTTTTTGAAATGAAGACTTAAAAAGCATTTTAAAAATCAGTTTATTAAATTGGAATTCAAAAATGAATTTACAAATGCAGATTTTATTCTACAATTCATTAATTAAGCACAGAATTTTTTATTTCGATGTGCGTGGCTCTTGTGGTCCTCCATAATTACTGAAATACACATGCTATATCATAAACTATGATATAAATAGCGAGGTCCTATTAACATGTTTAGTTTTAAAGGACACCTTCCTGCCTTCAGTCTCATTCATGAGCAGTATTAGTTTTCTTCTAACATCCAGAAGTCTTTGACAGTTAAACATAACATGACCGAAACAAAAATAACAAAAAAATCACGCAAATTATATGTTAACCTCGTTTATTTTTAGTTAAGTAAACTCTAAAAATTCTAACAGGTACCTGGTGCTTAGAATAAAGTTGCACCTCTGTCTCAGTGTTGCCCGGCGTGCCCGCCGCCCCCCTCTAGCTTCTGCTCGGTGGCTACTGGGTGACGCCTTGTCTGGGGATCCTCAGCCCTTCCCATGAGGGTGGCACGGATGCCCCTCCGGTGGTCCTCCTTGGGCTCTCGCACTCTGAGGCCTCTGGATGTCTGGGGCCTGGATCTCCTCCAAGCCTGCTTCATGCCCTGGGGGACGGGGCTATGGCTCGCTACATCCTCTTGCAGACCATTACATGTGGAAACCATTTGAATACAAGTGCGCTGATCCACACAGGTATGCACACGGGTGTTCACTGCTCGTAGACTTAAATTACACCTTTCTTGGCTGCTACTTCAAAGCACATTGTGCGCTGTCTGTCCTGCGTGCTGCACAACAACATTGAATATTTAGTATTTACTGCTGTTTACACTCAGCTAGATTAATGCGATGGTGTTGTGTTTAGTATGTTGCTTTGGGGTTTTTTTTTTTGCCTGTTTTCTATTCTTCTTCTCTCAACAGGTGATCCAGGAGATTTTTTTTCTCCCCCCTTTCTCACTGTCCCTCTCCCCTTCTGTTTTTCTTTTCCTTCCTCTTTCTCTCTCCCTTTCCTATCCCTCACTCATATCTGTCCCATCTGTAACATCTGAAAATAAAATATAATAAATAATAAAAACAAAGATCGATCAAATGGACCAATACGGCAATGCCACGATGATCCATTTGGCAAAGTAAATCCATTGGGTATCCTTGTTGGTCTTCAGACAACAATTCTGATGGCTAAAGAACCAAATGGGACAGACAAAAAAAAAAGAAAAAAGAATAAAGTTGAATAACTATTTAACAACTGATGATGTAATATTTCTGTCCAGGTTGCAGACTTCATGATGAACATGCTGTTGCAAACCCTGCTCCTCTCGGTGGAAATGCGCCTTCTCTTTCCTCTTTGTATAAAAACATTTTAAAAGTCAGTTTAATCCCAAAACTCACCAGCCAAAGAAAAGCGAATGGGCTCAGTCTAACACATGTGCTAGTGAACCTTAAACTTCAGTTCTAAAATGTAACTTTCACCTCAGCCAAACCGATTTGCTCAGTTGTAAATAAAACAGCGAAGTAAACGTGATCCGACAGACAGAACCTGAGTGAATCAAGTCCAGTGTTTAACCACTGAGAGCTAAAACTCAGCTGAGGTTTCAAACATCAGCCGCTGATAAAGTGGGTTTGTCTATAAAGTGCTCTGTTCAATTCAACCTGCCAACACGGACAATGATGCAATTCTACACTGCAGTCATCGAGTCCATCCTCACCTCCTCCATCACCGTGTGGTACGCTGGAGCCACTATCAGGGACAAACAGAGGCTGCAGCGTGTTGTGCGCTCTGCTGAGAAGGTGATTGGCTGCAGACTCCCATCTCTGCAGGACCTGTACACCTCCAGGACACTGGGGCGTGCAGCTCAGATCTCAGCTGATGTGACTAAATGCCATAGTACCCTGAAACATAAACTGCAATTGCAATGAAGAAATGATGGTCCTCTGAAAATACAAAAAACATCCCTGCACCTGTGTTGAGAAGTGTACATGATGTTAATGTATACTTTTGCATTTCTATGTAAAAGCATAACACATTTATTTAATTTTTTTTAAAACTGCTCCAACTGTCAGTTATTGTTTCTTTTTTAAAAATTACATATTTAAAATGTAGCACAAGTTTTGTTGAAATTGCTAGAAAATTTAGCTGAACATTTCCACAACAACATAACATCAATATGAAGCAACCAGAGAAACTTTGATAATGGAAAGGTGATGTGTAGCAGCAGGCTGTCAATCTGCGAGACCAGCACCCCAACACAAGATGTCTGGATCGTCCTCCGCTTAAAAAGTCCTAGGCCCTTTCTCAATTCTTAAGTACGCAAGTCCGTACTCGCGTTCTCGGCGAGTACGATTTGTACAACTGGAACACCAGCATACTTGATGATCTCACAGGTACGTCCCCTCTTAACTTAACATCAGAGGTGGGACCAAGTCATTGTTTTGCAAGTCTCAAGTAAGTCTCAAGTCTTTATCCTCAAGTCAAGTCTCAAGTAATGTCAGGCAAGTCAGAGTCGAGTCTCAAGTCACTGGTGTAAAAGTCCGAGTCAAGTCACAAGTCTGAAACTTTGAATTTCAAGTCCTTTCGAGTCTTTAAAAAAAAAACAAAAAACGAAAAAAGGCATGTTGCAGTTATATGCTAAATGTAAATATTAGACCATGTAATTTTAAAATCTGTGTTTTTCTCAACACATGACAAAATAGTGAACTTAGAAAATATACACAAATTGTGAAATTGCTCCTCTTTAAAATGCAGCTCAATTAAACCTAGCTCCAAGAATAATTTTCACCGACAGTTCTGAGATAAGCTGCATGTTATTCTTGGATGCGGTTGTAGGACCAGCTTTAAAATCGCATGACAAAAATATCATACACATTAAAAAAAAAAAAACTGCATCACCAACGTAGCCTGGACAACATTTGCTAGTTAGATGAAGTCAGCTATCTCATCTTAGTATATTTATATGCATATTTATAATTATACGCTTCTTGGAGTGAGTGCACACACTCATGAAGTTTAGTAACTTCAGGTCACTGCAACAAGCCCAGGTACAGTTTACCGACGGATGGGTGCAGGACCTTGAAATGCACCGTGTAGAACAAAAGACCATCGTACGTATCATAAGTTTACCAGTCTCACAAATTGTCGTCATAAATACACATTCCTTAACCGTTTATTAATAGGACCTTTGAGCTCAACGGTAATTAATTAGTAGTGGAAATAATTTCTGGTACCCATCACAGAAATGTAGCAGTGACAACAATATTGTATGCTGTAATCGTACTGGGCAATTAGTGATACAAAAAACCTGTTTTATCCTGTGAATAAAAGCATATGTTTTTGTCAATGTACCATAATAACAGAAGCGAAACGCAATATTGTGTCAGGACAATTCACTATTTATGCACAATAAATAAAGGAGCATAGCGCGACAATTTCTGTTCAGTGCCAGACTTGCTTGTAACCTATATCACTAATTATGTTATGAAAATGACGTATTAACTACTAAAAAACACTGACCTTCGTGTAAATGCTTGGAGCAGACTAACCTGTGAGCTGGAGTGTTCTGGGACGTTATATTTGATCTTTGAATGGCTGCTATCCAGTCCATCCATCACCTCTTTGTTACTTCGGAAACATGGCTTGAACAATTTCTCTTCAACGTCGTAATCCGATAACAACCGATCTCTTTACCCGTCGGCTTCCCGTGGCTGTCATGCGACCGGCTATTGCAGTTAATAATACAACAGCTTCTTGACATTTTTGTGTTTCTTTTTATCGCTGTATAACTGATTTTAATTGAAAGCCTGCGTGCGCTAGTACCGCTTGCCACGAGTTCCCAGAATCCTTTGCGGTTCTACCCGTGAATGACGTCACATTTTCAATCTCTATATAATATGCATGTTAAATTTTATATTTGGGGTAAAATATCAAGTCTTTTCAAATAAAACGGTTCAAGTCCAATTCAAGTCCCAAGTCATTGGTGTAAAAGTCCAAGTCAAGTCACAAGTCTTAGAACATTTTTTCAAGTCAAGTCTAAAGTCATAAAATTAATGACTCGAGTCTGACTCGAGTCCAAGTCATGTGACTCGAGTCCACACCTCTGCTTAACATCATATGTTATGAAGCTTAACTTTAATCTCAGCCAAACTGATTTACTCAGGAACAAATAAAACACTGAAATAAACCAAACATTAATATTTAGAAGTGATCTATGTGACTTATATATCATGTTTAACCTCAGTAGCGAAATCCCTAATAATAAAAGTAGTGTAGATATATGTCTTAATAAAAACAAGCAGGTGAGATGGTAGAACGCTTTTATTTTTATTGTAGTGGACACTCAAAATTAAAATAAACAGCTGCTGGGGTTTGGAAGAGAACTGAACAAATATTTAAATTATAAGATGATCACTGTTGGAGCAGCCTTTAGAATCTCCACGTATTAACATGCTGGTTTTGTTCCCGGTGAAAATGTTTCCTCCCGAATTTAAATATATCTCAGGAACAAATAAAAAACTGAAATAAACCAAACATTAACATTTTGAAGTTACCTAAGAGACTTAGAAAACTTACAAAAAGTTGTAATAAAATGCAAACAATATGATTAAATAATTATTCAAAGACAGAGTTTATAGTCTACTCAATGATAAGAAAAGCTGCTTTAGTGCTCCCACCAATGAAATAGCAACTTCAAATTAATAATACACACCAGCAGTCATTTCTAAGTAGCAAACTGTGATCTGGCATTCCTTGGTGGAGCATAAACTGAATGGCATGGTGGTTTGGACAAATTATGTCAAATGAAAACGATTTATACAGGAGAAAAACAGTTTGTGGATGCTTCTCACTTGACCTTTGGATCACTAATATTAAACTTGGTTCTTTTTCTATTGTTAATAACTGATAAAAATCTAGTTTTGGTCTTGCCTTTGTTATGCAGGGGTGCATGCCAAAAAAAAGTCTAAACGCCAAACAGCTATGAAATTCTGATATAACAAAAGGTCTTCAAGTCAATTTTCCAGTGAATGGTGCTTTCAAAATAAAATCCAGCTATCTTTACCCACTGTTTTACTGACATGGCAGATTTCCTGTCCTCCGCAGGTACAGCAGAGGTAACACCAAACAACTGGGAATATTCAACCAGTACCCAGCAACAACTGCTACACATTTGAAACTAATGCTTAACAGTGTTGACTGGGTCAGAGAGTTGGTAATAATGGACCCTAGAAACAACAAGCACAGTGCTCCCAATATGGCCATAATAGTAAAGAACGCCCTTTGCTTTGACTGGTCAACCTGTTCCTGGTCTCTGCTGCCTTCCCAGAGAGCATAGAGAACACAAAGGCAGCAGTAAGAGGTGACAGCTAAAGACGAGACCAAAATGCAGAACAATGGGATTATAGGTGTAGCAGGATATTGGGCAAGTGCTAAAGAGCTCCACAGAAAGCAGAACATCCAAACGAAAGCAATGCAGATGTTTCTGATTTTGATACCTCTGGTGTTTTTTAGCACTCTGTATGTGATGGGGTGAACAACAGCCAAGTAGCACTCCACACAGGTCAGGATATGAAAATTGCTCTCACCACAGAAAATCATAGTAGAAAGAAAATACCCCACTGCCACAATATTTGGGAACTTTAAGTAGGAGCCACAATAGAATAAAGCTGTCCCCAAAATCCAGATAAGCTCCATGGCAGCCAGGTGGTATGCGAAGATGTCACTGTGGCTTACTGCTTGGAAGGAGCGATGTTGTTGCCATTGTTGGTAGCCCTGGTAGAGGATGAAGATGGAAAGGGGAAGGAGTAAGAAGAGTCTGCTGACAGTGAAGAAGGCGATATTTAATGAAATAACTGAGGAGTCCTTGCATATATAGTCTTCTGAATGATGGGAATAGTTGGAGTGGGAAGAAGTCATGACTAATATGGTTGTTGTATGTAGTGCAGCTCGATGTCATGTCTGAAAATGAAAAAGAAGTAAGATGCCAAACAAGTGCAAAAAGGTATTTAAATTTGTGAAGGTTAGTTTTCACTTTGGGACCTTTTTAAATGTTATTCAACTAAACTGAAGGCAGTTGCCACAATAGGGAGATCCACCTGCAAAATCAAAATCTTCACAAATCCAAACTAAACTGAAATCAGAAGAAAATGAGGAGACATTGCCTGTTGTCAAGAAAGTACCTGAAATCATAGTTATATATATATATATATATATATATATATATCATTATTATTATTATCATATGTATCATATATATATATATCACTAATTACACAGATGTCAGCAGGGTTGATCCTCTGAGGACTAAAACATGAATATCACAAAGTCCATTGAGTCCACCCACCTTGTTTAAACTCTTAGTATGCAATCTACTTTTTTCTGCGTTGCCGATCTCTCTGACTGATCTTCATCAGTGTCGGATCCACGTTTACGTGAATCTGTAATGGTAGTAAAACCATCTGTATGTCAGGATGAGAGATGAAAGACGTTTTGCATGTTACGAAACACATTTAGGAGAATTCTGTGCTATTAATCACTGCAAGCAGACCTAATGCACTTTTAACATCATCCACCCACATCTAGGCCTTAAATTAAATGTTTGCAAAGGTTCACTCATGGTGTTAAAGCAACACTGGAAATAGTTATCATATAATACATGAAATCTCTATGTCTCTGTTTGTCTGGCTGTCTGTGAACTACTCCTTTATTATAAGCAGTTGAGCACCCTAACATGGCACACAGGAGCGGGCAGCATTTATTTTTAAAACATTGTAATAAAGCTTTGTGTCATTTTAGTATCACAGTAGCATCTAAATAAGAAAATATTAATATATCCATACTAATATCCAGGTTATGATGTTTACAGTGTCCGTGTTACATCATTTGACACATTAAAGACATGTTCATTTAGGGATACATGATTGTATTTAAGGCAGTGTGATTTTTAATAATGTTGTTGAAATGCAAGGGTAAACCATAAAGAATATAAATGTTTAACTGTAATGAAAGTTAACCGATGAAGTCCTATCATAAGGGTATATATGTAAATACATTTTGCACTATATAAATATACAGTGAGTTTGATATTTATCCTCTGTTTACTGAAACACTGTCTGTTGTTTTGGATGGTTGATCTCAAGTATTTCAACTCATCTGCCTTCACTACCTGTCCTCCTTGGATGTTCACCTTTCCGCCTGTTACCTTCTTATTCACATTAATATTTCCTGCTTTGCTCCTACTGACTCGCATTCGTCTTCTCTCCAATGCATACCTTCATCTCGCCAGAGTCTCTCTCACATGCTCCCTTATCTCACTAGCGATCACAATATTGTTTGTGGGACTCAGTCAGGACTGATGGGTTTAAGGTGGAGGCTACATTTGGGGGTCTAAGTTTCCTCCATCCGTCTCCCTTCCTCTCATGTTCATTAATCATCATAGGGATGTACCAGTTTAATTTAACATGTAACAGTTTAATTTAACTCCTTTATTGAGTCAACACATCAATAAACATGTTTAAAAAAATCCACATTACATATCTAAATTAAGGATTTATACAATAGCCACAGCCAAAGTCTAGAGTGTGACTAGTGTAGTTTGAAGCAGCTGACGTTTAATCAGTCCACTAAAATTGATGGTTTATAGGCTCTAAATGACCTGTCAACTATTCAAATCAGATGGTATCGTGTGACATGACTTCCCTCAGTCTGCTGATGAAAAAAAGAATATCCAGTCAAGGCAGCAACTTCAGAGTTTTATAAGGTTTATATGAAACACAGTACAGGTATTCAGTGAACCACACATTAATTTATTATTTCCGTCTGTGAAAGATTAGAGATATATTTCTGAGAGCAGTGTCTTCTATAGATGAGAATTGAAAATATAAAGTTGAAAAAGTAATGGGTGATGTTAAAGTGCAGTCTACCAATCAACTCAAACTACAAAATATAACATATGAACTGCCCCAAAACAAGCACACAACAGCCTGAGATCAGAAAACCCCCACTAGTGACCAGCAAACAAAAGTAAAAAAGCAAAAGAAAAACATGAAATCTAACAAAAAAATATATGGTTCATATATAATAACCTAATTATCTTGGTCATATTACAATATAACTATTGGTTATGCTTCCCCCATAACCCTGAACTGGATTAGATCAACTTAAAAAATAAATAAAATAAAAGGCACCTAATGTGGAGGACAAAAAGTCATGGCAGGTATCTTATGGAATGATATATGTTATGACGTGATGTGTTGTATTATTGTAGGATTTATCTTACAGTTTAATGCGCCTTGAGGTGACTGTTGATGTGATTTGGTGCTTTATTGATTGCCTGAATGGCAACTTTATCAAGGAATTATTAATCAGAACATTACTCCTGGAGACCGTCCAGAAATGATAAGAAAGTGTGTCTAATAAATTCGGGCTTCATAAAATAATTTACTTTGTAAATATTCAGTTATTATCTTTGCCCATTATCACTATGCCAGCATGAGAGTTTTCCTATCTTGCGTAGATACAACAGAGGTAACACCAAAGTGTTTGGAAAGCCAAAGCAGAACACCAAAGCCCACAATGTACACTCGACACTTCTGCTGAGCTGTTTTAATTGGAATATAGCACATGTCACAAGATTCCCGAGAAACCATAAAGACAATGTTGCCAAAATAGCCATAATAGTAAAGAATGCAGTTTGCTTTGATTTATCAGTCAGTTCCCTGTCTCTGCCTTCTTCCCTCAGTCCTGGATAAGTGAGAGAGTAGAGCACACAGAGGCTGCAGTAGGAGACAATAGCTAAGGAAAAGGCCAAAAGACAAAAAAATGGGATATTGAGTATGCTAAAATTATACAGATTTGTTACTGAGGTCCACATGAAGCATAACAGCCAAACACAACCAATGCAGATGTTCCTAATTTTGATGCCTCCTGTGTGTCTTAGAGCCCGGTATATGAGGGGGTGAACAACAGCCAAGTAGCGATCCACACAGGCTAGAAGGTGAAAACACATCTGTCCACTGAAATTGATACCTGTAAACCAATACCCCACTGTCATTACATGCGGTATCTTTAAGAAGTAGCCACAGTAGTACACGACTGTTCCCAAACACCAAAACAGCTCCACCATTGTGATGTGGTAGGTGAAGATGTCGGAGTGACTCATCATTCGGAAGGAGCGCTGAATTCGCCATTGTTGGTAGCCCAGGTAGAGGATGAAGATGGAGAGAGGGACGTGAATACAGACTCTGGTGATACTGATGGTTGCAGAAGAAACTGGGGAGCAGTCAGAGTTTACTGCATTGAGCATGGAGTTGGAGGGTGAAGATGAATTTACTGACATACCTGCTGTGTGGAGCACTGAGAGAAGCCTGAGGAGGAGAAGATAAAAGGTGTGCTGTTGAAATACATCTAAAATATTACTGTGTACCAAAGTAAGACTAATAAAAGGTTCAAACCCTGCAACATCCACGTGGTTCCACGTAACTGTGTGTAACTGTAAGTAGCTTCTAACAAACATGTCAACTCTGTTAGTTTAATAAATCACTGCATTTTGCCAGGTTAATAAAGTTGCTTTTGTTGTGTAATTTCAAAACTTTAGAGTAAACAACTGTCAGTTTCTTTGGTATTACTAAACCCAGTGGGTGCAAATATTTTTCTTTAATTGGATTTACAGATTTTTTTTTAAGTTAGAGGAATCTTTGTTTTTTCAGCAAAACACTGTGAACTCAGAAAAGTGTTTTTAGATTTACTTACTAAAGTTGCTCCCAACTCCGTTCTCTATGACATTTGTGCAACATTAATTCCATCATTTTACAAAGAAATTAAAAAGAGACTGAAAACTATGAAAGTATAAAGCTGTCTGAGAACCCACCTCGTCCCTTGTGTTTGTGATTGTCCGCCCTCTGCATCACTGAACTCACTTAATAGAACTATATATGAATTATTCATTTTTGCAACAGTAGTTATTTGATATAATTAGCATTTGTTGTGACAAGAGATGGAAGCAGGAGTTGCTTTAAATGTTATATAAACACATGATTGTTCTTAACCACAGTGATCAAATGTTTAAAAATCACGAGACAGATTCAATTGTCTGATCAGGGAACACCGTGCATTTTGAAAAATCAAATTGCGTGATTTGTTTATTGCTTAAAAACAACACAATCTTTTCAAAAATAGAAATATTAAAGACTGTTTGTGGCAATACAAAATAGTGCACGAGCCTGTGTAGCAGCCAATCCAGTTCATCAGTCCACGGGATTTAAAGGACCTGCCAACTACTCAAATCAGATGGTTTCATGTGACCCAGAACACCTGTGACTTCCTTTGGTCTGATGTTTTGAGCATGCTCATGTTGTTTTAGCTTCTGTTTTGTCATCTTGTCTTTTAGTTAGTCAAATGTATGACTAACATTACCAGAAGATTACAAAGACAATCCCTTTTTCCAACATCCATTTTTTAAGTAAGTTTTTTTTTAGAATAGGGAGCAGATGGGAACATTTCCCATGCTATACACTCAAAAATATGAACTGCCAATAAAGTTGGTACATTTTTTTTGTTGGATTTACTGAACAGCTTTTGTTTTTCTTAAATGTCCTTGAGTAATTTGTAATATTTAATCAAGAACAACAAAATAACTTAAGCAAACTGTAGTAAACTTTTTCTTTGCAGTTACTTCACACAGCTGGAATCATTCGATACTCATTTTTTAAGTAAGTTAAAAACACCTTTTTTGTCGACCATTAATCCAAGGCTTTTCTCTCATTGTCCTAAAACATTCAAAGAAAAAGAAGAAAAAACTCAAAAACAAGTGCATGCTGTACAGTAAAAGCCTCTAGAAGCTCTGAAACATTTTCCAAGCTGGTTATCATTTTTTAAATAGTGTGGCTCCAATAGCGTAGTGGTGAACATATTAACTCGATATGTGAAAGGCCACTGGTTTAATTCTAGCCAGAGACACAGATCTTTGGTAGGGTTGCATCAGAAAGCGTATCTGATGTGAAACTCTGCCCAAACAATGATATTATGTTATTCACTGTGGAAAATCTTTGTTACAGAGGAGCTCATAAAAGTAGCTTTTAATTATTACTTAAAAGTTTCTCCAACTACACCCAATTTATTCTTCTCCAGCAAAGCAATAATAAAAATGGAGAATGCTGACGATACTAAATTTAAAGGGTTCCGGCACTGAAAAGAAAATCAACCAAACACAGTGGAAACGGGTGGCTTGTTTACAGACCCAGGTACTTAATACAGTGGACCACACCCAGGTAACACAAGATGTACACAAGATGTACACCCCCACATTCTTTAAATGTTGTTGAGTAGTATGACTGCCAAAACAATAAAAGCAAGTACCCATGATTCTAATCAATAGGTGAACATGTCTGTGCGGCTCATCATCAGCCATCATCACACAGGAGAACCGCTTGCTCCAGCACTGATAACCCACACAAAGGACAAGGATGAAGAAGGAAAGCAGAAAAGTGTAGGCGACAAAAAGGCCTGTTACGGTGAATCTTCTTTTGTGGATGAAGCATTCCTGAAAGTAATGCTTGGATGGAGCATGGAAAGGAAATTCATCAGTTGATGGCAGTCAGCTGCTCACACACACAATAAAAGAAAAACACTCACTTTGAAAAAAAAGAGAATAAATGAAAAAATGAGTTAATATAATATAAAGACACCTAAGCTCAGTTTGAGTGTCTTGACAAAAGGTTCAAGGTTCTTTATTTGTCACATGCATAGTTATACAAGTATAACACACAGTGAAATGTAGCCTGACACGCTCCTCGACATGTGCAAAAAAATGGGGGGGGGGGGTGTAGAGGAAGAACATTATATATATATATATATATATATATATATATATATATCAGAGGTGGGACCAAGTCATTGTTTTGCAAGTCTCAAGTAAGTCTCAAGTCTTTATCCTCAAGTCTCAAGTCAAGTCTCAAGTAATGTCAGGCAAGTCAGAGTCGAGTCTCAAGTCACTGGTGTAAAAGTCCGAGTCAAGTCACAAGTCTGAAACTTTGAATTTCAAGTCCTTTCGAGTCTTTAAAAAAAAAAAACGAAAAAATAATGTTGCAGTTATGCTAAATGTAAATATTAGACCATGTAATTTTAAAATCTGTGTTTTTCTCAACACATACAAAATAGTGAACTTAGAAAATATACACAAATTGTGAAATTGCACCTCTTTAAAATGCAGCTCAATTAAACTTAGCTCCAAGAATAATTTTCACCGACAGTTCTGAGATACGCTGCATGTTATTCTTGGATGCGGTTGTAGGACCAGCTTTAAAATCGCATGACAAAAATATCATACACATTAAAAAAAACTGTATCACCAACGTAGCCTGGAAAACATTTGCTAGTTAGATGAAGTCAGCTATCTCATCTTAGCATATTTATATGCATATTTATAATTATACGGTTCTTGGAGTGAGTGCATACACTCATGAAGTTTAGTAACTTCCGGTCACTGCAACAAGCCCAGGTACAGTTTACCGACGGATGGGTGCAGGACCTTGAAATGCACTGTGTCGAACGAAAGACCATCGTACGTATCATAAGTTTACCAGTCTCACAAATCGTCTTCATAAATACACATTCGTTAACCGTTTATTAATATAACCTTTGAGCTCAACGGTAATTAATTAGTAGTGGAAATAATTTCTGGTAGCATCACAGAAATGTAGCAGTGACAATAATATTGTATGCTGTAATCGTACTGGGCAATTAGTGATACAAAAAACCTGTTTTATCCTGTGAATAAAAGTATGTGTTTTTGTCAGTGTACCATAATAACAGAAGCGAAACGCAATATTGTGTCAGGATAATTTACTATTTATGCACAATAAATAAAGGAGCATAGCGCGACAATTTCTGTTCAGCGCCAGACTTGCTTGTAACCTATATCACCAATTATGTTAAGAAAAATGACGCATTAACTACAACAGCAGACTGACCTTTGTGTAAATGCTTGGAGCAGACTAACCTGTGAGCTGGAGTGTTCTGGGACGTTATATTTGATCTTTGAATGGCTGCAATCCAGGCCATCCGTCGCGTCTTTGTTACTTCGGAAACATGGCTCGAACAATTTCTCTTCCACGACGTAATCCGATAACAACCGATCTCTTTACCCGTCGGCTTCCCGTGGCTGTCATGCGACCGGCTATTGCAGTTAATAATACAACAGCTTCTTGACATTTTTGTGTTTCTTTTTATCGCTGTGTGACTGATTTTAATTGAAAGCCTGCGTGCGCTAGTACCGCTTGCCACGAGTTCCCAGAATCCTTTGCGGTTCTACCCGTGAATGACGTCACATTTTCAATCTCTATATAATATGCATGTTAAATTTTATATTTGGGGTGAAATATCAAGTCTTTTCAAGTAAACCGGTTCAAGTCCAATTCAACTCCCAAGTCATTGGTGTAAAAGTCCAAGTCAAGTCACAAGTCTTAGAACATTTTTTCAAGTCAAGTCTAAAGTCATAAAATTAATGACTCGAGTCTGACTCGAGTCCAAGTCATGTGACTCGAGTCCACACCTCTGATATATATATATATATATATATATATATATATATATATATATATATATATATATATATATATATAGTATATACATTGGGTGAATGTGCAGTAGTAGCAGCAAGCAGGTGAATTCTGTACATTAATATGAATAGACATCTGACTATTTTACAGGATAGACAATATAAACATATTTAAAATTAAAGGAATTGAAATGTACATTGTGCCTTGGTTTAGTGTCTGGAAGAGTCCTGTCTCAGTCAATTATAGATGATGTGAGAGGGCGGGTGTGTGTGTTTAGGGCACGGATGGCTTGGGGATAGAAGCTCCTCTTGAGTCTCTCTGTCCTTGCCCGGAAGATGCGGAACCTTCTACCAGATTGCAGAAGTTGGAACAGTTTGTTGCCAGGATGGGACGGGTCCTTCAGTATCTGCGCTGCTCTAGTCCGGCATCTCCTGGTGTAGGTGTCCTGAAGCGGGGGGAGAGCAATCCTGCAGCAGCGTTCTGCTGTACGGATCACTCTCTGGAGAGCTTTTTGATCCTTAACACAGCTGTTCCCAAACCACGATGTCATGTTCTGTGTGAGGATGCTCTCCACAGCACCTGTATAGAAAAGGTGTGTATAATTATGCCCATGTAATATCTATTTATCATGTACACATGATGTTAGTAGACTATCACATGTCATGTTCTTTAAGATATCAGGTATAGAGCCTATCATGTAAACTAGTCTGAAGAATGTTTTAGTTTGGAGATCGCACCAAACAAACAAACAAACAAAAAAAAAACACCTGTTCAACTGTGTGATCTCAAAACTCTGTAGAGTGTTTTACCAAGAATTTGAGACCAGGCAGAAAGAGTCCAGTATTATGAATTGAAGATTTTTAAATTTTATTTCACTTTTTGTTTAAGGGTTAAAGCAATAAAACTATATAATAAAAAATTATTAAATATATTTTATATCTGGTCAATCTAACTCAAACATGAATAAAAAGGTTGATGACTGATCATGTCTACACACACAAAATTTAGACAGAATAGACATTTTCACTACTTAGATGTATATTAACATATTGATTAGACTTTTATCTTTGATTTATCTTTACTTAAGAATTAACATGATATACTTAACTAGCAGACAGGGGAAAGCCCTGTTTTAGCACTCTGGTAAATTTCTACACATTTTTAACACATAAGCTGTAGTACTATTCACCATATGAATAGTACTTGATTGAGCTGCCTTCTGGCTTTAAAGTTAAAATATCAGTAGTGACCAAGGGTGGGCAAAATTCTATGAAGTCCAGAAATAAGCACCTGAATATTACGGCCAGGCGGTCGGTGTGTTTTTGCAAAGCAGAGCCAAAAGCAGAATAAGGAAAGCTAAGTGTAACACTAAGGGAGCTGTTTATTAGGCTGAATACAAGAACACAAATCAAGGCAAGGCAAACGGGGGCATAACAAAAACTAAACTATACTGGGGACAGCTAAACCAAACATGAAAGCTAGAAACTGAAAACGAAAACATGAAACTGAGCAGGTACCTGCAAAACTTTAGCGTGAAGGAATCTAAACATGAACCTGAACAGAAGCTTTGAAAATCCTGAGACCTGGAATGAAGTGAGTTGGACAGATGAACCGACACTCAACAGAGGGCGACAGAGGACTTAAATACACAGGAGGGTAATGAGGGAAGTGGAAACGCCTGGAGAAACACAGCTGACACAAACGAACCTGAACGCCACAGGGAAAGTAAAACTAAACATGGGCACACCAGACTGTTCAAAATAAAACAGGAACATAATGGGACGTAGACAAGACAACACAAGCTTGACGACATGGATCACACAGACATGAAACACATGACAGACTGGGGAGACACATGAGAACAGATATGGGAGACGCAAGCAAGAGTAAAACTAAAAGTTAAACACAGACATCAGGAAAAGACTCATGAACAAGAAGACAGATAAAACACAAACTAGACTAAAACTCAACTAAACTCCAACTAATAATAATAACACACAGACCGCACCCCCTGACACTGTGAAGAAGAGAAAGGGGGAGAGGGGACAAAATTCAACACAAATCTCTTGTGCATAAATAAGAATAAGAATACAAATTCTAAACTATTCTAAATAAAAACTAGAACGCAAGTAGAGTATGTTTATAAGTGTGAAATCACTGTAGACTCAATAAGCCATCCATCGCTTTTGGCCAAATGGCTGGTGTATAATTGTATTATTTACTTTTGTGCTCAAAAGACCTGAGTGTGTAATTGTCTTTTCAATGGGCTGTAACATCCTGTGTTAGATACTGTTTTTGTACAGCACTAGGTAGGCAAATAAATAAGCATGAATTCAGCCTCATGACAAAGTATGTGTCACACTGCTTTGTGAGATATGATGGAAAAAACAAAGCTATGCAAACGCAGGCTGCAGCAGCCTTTCATTTGAATGAACAGCAGCCTGCGGTCAGCAGTCTTTTGAATCCTGTCAAATGTAATGGACAAAGCTTGGCTCCTGGTTTGGACCTCTACTGGATGCATACACTTTGTTTTTTTTTCTTAATCCTGTCCTGTTGGCAGCATTTGCATTTCAGAATTATGATCTGAACGCACTGTTGTGGCAAGCACATTTTGCTTTTCAAAGATGAACTTTATTAATTCTCTACAGGCTCCTCTTGTTCATGTGTTTCTTTTTTCTGTTTATTTATTAATTTCTATGTGTGGTATGACAGTGACTATGCTGACAGGTAGGGAAAGAAAGGGGAAATAAAGTAAATACAAGAAGCTATAATGAAAAGATAGAGCATAAATTGAAAAGCATGATATATCACCATCTGTTGCACCTATAAAAACAAAGGAAAAAACAAACATACCCACATACTTGCAGCACCTGGAACACAAAATTATGACCAGATACACAAATCACAAATCAATCTGCTTGTGATGTGTGTGTGTGTGTGTGTGTGTGTGTGTGTGTGTGTGTGTGTGTGTGTGTGTGTGTGTGTGTGTGTGTGTGTGTGTGTGTGAGAGAGAAAGAGAGAGAGAGTCTGTGTATGTGCCTCTGTCATGAAATATACTTGATAATGAGG
This sequence comes from Aulonocara sp. 'chitande type north' Nkhata Bay, assembly GCF_057382095.1. Taxonomy (NCBI): domain Eukaryota; kingdom Metazoa; phylum Chordata; class Actinopteri; order Cichliformes; family Cichlidae; genus Aulonocara; species Aulonocara sp. 'chitande type north' Nkhata Bay. Next base: position 21,061,495 of record NC_141346.1, on the reverse strand, counting down.
GTGGGAAACCACAGATATAATTTTGAACAGAATATTCATTGTAATAAACTAAACTTTGTAACTGCTTTAAATTTTTTTTCAATTCCACTTGAGATTTCTGTTATTTCATTTGCTGAAATAACAGAAATCTGCTGAATTTCCATTACAAACCATATTGGGTAATTTAATAGTTTCATATCTTATTAAGACATTTTTAAATATTTTATAAATAATTATAATCATATCTTAATAATTATTTTACTATTGTTTTTAGGTTCTCTGTTATTATTATTATTAATGTCGTTGATATTCTTGTTATTAGTGGTGCTTTTGAGCATGTGACTCTGCACTCAGTGAAAGAAGAAGCAGAAGAAGCTGAGAAGAGAATTTGCATGCTGCAGCTTACAGTATAGTCATACAATTATTTGTTTATTTTGCAAATTGGAAAAAGAAAACCTCCACACTCCTCCGTCACTGATACATGAGCAACATAACCTATATATTTAGCTCAGTGAACACCGATCAGCAACATCTCACAAGAGACAGAAGAAAGAATCTAACATAAATAATCAGGTGGGTATCTCTTAACCCTTTAAAGCCGGTCGGAGTGGTCACGCTCTGTTTTGCTTAACTATGTTTAAATCCCCGTAGAACCAGAACCACGTAACCTATCATTTTTATAAGATTTCTTTTTGCATACGAAACTGGAGGAGTTGTACTTACATCTTATGCCATCAGCTTGTCCTAGGTCACAGCTTCCTTCCACATATAGCTTTGCAAAAATTGCTTAAAAAGCGCTTGCAGGAACAAAAACAAAATATTCCAGAAACACACTTTGCTGATCCGATCAGCTGTTTGTAACACTTCCCACATTGAAACAGACATCAGCACGAACGATCGCATGTCCGCCATGTCCGTCACCGGAAGTGATGTCATTTTCGCGGAAAAATGTAGTTACTTGTAGGCCTTGAAAGCCTAGACTGGTGTTTTTATAAGTCATGTTTGACTTTATGCTTTGACTTTATGCTTTTCTGAATAGTTTCTGGGATGCTTAGAACTCAAATTGCACTGCTTTAAATAGTTTATTTTGATGCACATGCTCTTTTCTCTGCAAATTTGCATTATAGGATTGTTTTTTGTTTGTTTGTTTTGCAACTCTTTTGTATTTAAAGTTTTGAGGGATAAACCTATTTCTCTAATTAGAAATATATGTATTGCAAAAAGCAATAAAAATTTTGTAAAAAAAAGAAAAAAAGAAAAGAAATATATGTAAAAAACAAACAAATGATTTTCAATTTTTCTGTAGTTTATTGCACTTTTTTGCAATTTATGTGGTTACTATGGATTTAATGCATAAATATTATTAAAATTTGGGCTATAACAGTTGTATTGATGTATAGCAACTTGAAATTCTCCCAAAAATGGCTCCACAGCATGTAAAAATATAAAGTAAGCTCTGGCGGACTTGGTTCTATGGTAGGTCTTAAAGGGTTAATACTTGGGTCAGCATTTTAATATGAAATCATGTTGCGTGTAATGTTCTAGTAATAGTTCTATAAAACATTTTAGAAAAATCAAGATTCTGAAAGAATTTTCATAAAAAATTTGATTCTGAGCTTAAATTAAGTTTGTTCCAATAAATTTAATAAATTTAATATTTCCATTAACATTGTGGTGATTTTCTTGTATTAAAATCCATAATTACAAAACTTCAAAATGACTTCATAATCTGGCTGCCTGCCATTTTGCTCATATCATATATTTGTTTTGGTGGAGATTATGTTCCCACATGTATAACTTATTAATCATTGCATTGAATTAAAAAAAAATTCTCTAAATATTTTTCTGTCTCTGCTGTATACAGAAATGGAAAAGCTTACAACAGAAAACCAAGAAAAGAGTAATTACATCACAGCTCATCTTTTAAATGTGGGACTTTTCACAGATTTCTTTGAAAATGTTTGCAGGTGAAAAATATACATCCTAGTGTCAGTACCTGACTGTCATTTGTTTAAATGAAAGTATTTTTTTTCCTAATGTGCTTTTTACAGAGGCCTTTTGTTGATACATATCCAAAGTTGATCATACCAGAAATTGTGATACCTGGAATGAGTGTAAAATTGACTTGGTTGCAGCTTTTAAGAGTGCTTAAATGTATTTTCCGCCCAGAAAATGTCACGTACTTATCTCTTGCTTATTAAGTTATGAAGGCTTAGGAGAAGGTTATGAGAAAAAATAATCTACAATCTACTTCAGGGGCTTTTAAGTTGGAGATTTTTATAGTGTTAAATCTTTCAGTCCTTCATTAACCTTACTAAATTAAAATTAATTATACCTAAAGGTAATTATCTAAAAATTTAATATTATTTCCAAAGGGGTTTCCACAATTCATGTGGTGGTTGGATGCATCAGCAGGGATGATGAGACAGAGTACCGGGCTGTGGTCGACTCCTTTGTCACGTGGTGTGAGCAGAATCATCTGCAGCTCAACGTGGCAAAGACCAAGGAACTGATCGTGGACTTCAGGAAGACCAGGAAACACTTGACCCCTGTTCCAATCCAGGGGGTCAGTGTTGACATTGTGGAGGACTATAAATACCTTGGAGTACACATTGACAATAAACTGGACTGGGTTAAAAACACTACTGCACTTTACAGGAAGGGCCAGAGCCATGTCAATTTCTGAGGCAGCTGAAGTCTTTCAACATCTGTCGGACAATGCTCAGGATTTTCTATGAGCCTGTTGTGGTCAGTGCGATCCTCTATGCTGATGCATGCTCGGCAGCAGGTTGAGGGTCACAGATGCCAACAGACTTAATAAACTGATCGGTAAGGCCAGTAATGTTGTGGGGATGGAGCTGGACTCAGCTGGTGTCTGAGAGGCAGATGTTCTCCAAGATAAAGACAATGTTGGATAACACCTCCCACCCACTCCATGACATGCTGGTCAGTCACAGGAGCTCGTTCAGTGAGAGACTGAGATTACCAAAAAGCACCACTGAACGACACAGGAAATCATTCCTGCCCGTGGCCATCTCCATGTTTTCGTAATTTTCTTGATATTTATTTATAATCACCACTGTTGATTCTTGATATTTATACTCGAGTGATCTGTGTATATTAGTGTTATTTCTTAAATCTGTAAAATCTGTAACATCGTGTATTGATTAAATAGTTTAGTCTGTTGCTGTAACTGTCTTGGAGCAACTGTAAACCACATAATTTCCTTAGGGATTGATGAAGTATTTTGATTCTGATTTACCAAGCTTAGGACTGGCATTAGCAGTACACAAACTTGTGGTACCTTGGGGCTGAGTTTGTATTTCCTCTGGGAGTAGAACTCTTTTAATTTAAGCTGAAAATGTTAATAACTACACCACAGAACCACCTATAAATGGATTGTTACTGATTAGTAGTTTTGCTATTGATTTTGAAATGTCATGTTTGTACCAATCAGGGGCGATTTTAGAATCAGAGCTTTAGGGGTGCTGAGCACCGGAGAGCTGCCCAGCCAGGCAAGATAAACCTGTCCCTCTCAGTCCCTGCATCCTTAAATGTTGTCCCGAGTTCTCTCTGACTGTCACTTTGGTGCATTTAAACCCCTGTTCCTCCTTCCTGTCCTCATTGTCTGTTGTCCTCGTCTCCGTTATCAGTCATCATAATTTTACCATCTCTGTGCAAGTCTGCAAATTTCTTTATTAAATCATAAGATTCTTAAATTCATCAAGTCTCTCTGTGCCTGGGTCGTCGTCACAAAACACGACATCACTGTTTTGTACATTTTAACACAATTTAATCCCCACATTTGTGAAACAAAAGAAAAACACTTTTTTGAAAAGTCTGTAACAAAACCATCAAATCTGATAAAGGTTATTTAAATGCTGCTAAAGAAGAATGGATTGGAATAAAGAAAGATACATATCCTAACCTTAATTACTGGGGGAGAATAATGAATGATGCTCATAGTGAGTAAAAAGTAAACTGAGTGCATTTTTTGGACAGAGATTCACTTTTAATGTGTTTGTATAATATAACACAGATACATTAAAAACACTCCCAAAACAGAATTATTACAAATAAATTATTACAAAATATTAATAAAAACTATAGAAATGGAGGCAACTTTGCCTGTGGTAGAATGTATACAATGCATGAAAACATCTTTACTGCAGATACTAATTTTACTAATTTAATAATAATAATTTTGTGTTGTAAGATTTATGAGTTTCATGCTTTCATAGTGGTACTTAGGAGAGCTTGACATTTTATCAGGTGGTACACACTGTAAAAAGTTTGAGAAACACTGATAAGCATATGTGTGCTTTTGGAAAACATTAAAAGCTGCTGTACAGAATCTTTGAAACAAGCTTAAAACATTTTTAGAAACAGAGCATCTGCTTCTCTTTACAGCTGCTCACTCCACCAGGGCTGTTTGGCTCTTTCTGATAGTGTGAAAATGTGATGTACGTACTGCGGCAGTCATACAGACAACTGGGCGGTCCAAAAGTTGGCCTACCTATTACTGGCTGTTTTAGTAGAGTTCTGGCTGAATCGCATAAAAATATATTATTAATTTTAATCTCCCCAATCAATGATAATGTTATGTTGGAATGTTGTTAAAGAGGGTCAACAATGTTAACCCAGTTTGTTTTGCAGATTCTGTTTAGCAGCTTTAATATAGGGAGAACACAACCTCCAGATTGTGTTGAGTAAAATCAGGTTTTTTTCCCTCTTTGTCAGTTTAACAGTTTCTGTTTTGCCTGTCACTGTTCCCTGTCTGTTTTCTTACCTGGTTCTTCCTGACCTTGTACTTTCTCCTCACGTTCCCCTCTTTCCTCTGGTGGTAACAACAGCAGGCTGCGGACAATTCTAAGTTTTAGATTTTAAATAGGCTGTATACATTTCAATGGGAGCAACAGGACGGTCAAATGTCGCTGATTTTACTACAGAGCAGGACGGATTGTAGGGTAGCAAACATCGTCGGAAAACACGTTTTGAACACTGCAGGTTACCTGGGTGTAATGTTTTTCACCTAAAAAGAAACATGGTCTGACTCCTACCTAACTATATAAAGAGTAACTGAAGGTTAAATGCAGCTAATATGTCCTGTTTTAAGCCAGGCACTTACACCTCCACTCCGCTGCGTCTCAGCCACCATCGCTCTGGCAGCAAGAGCGCTAGAGCCAGAGTAGGGGAGAGGCGAGCTGGAACAAACCATTTTGGGAGGGGGGGTTATCTATACTTTTGTTGTTAAAATGTTACGTCTCAAACAAGTACAGTACTGTATGCTTTTTATATTTTTAGTAGTGTGTCACACATTTTTGACACACTACTAAAAAATGGGCTAAAATCACCCCTGGTACCAATCCATACCTGCATTTCTATCAAGTACATTAAGGATGTCTTACAACACCTCATTACAGAAGTTTAGCACAGTGAGCGGTGTGCCATAACTAACCTAACCTCCAAACAAAATTATTGAACAAAATAATCTAATAGTCAGTTTATGAAATTTAAGGAACAATTAATTTTATGAAAATTAAAGCTATAGCCTATATAAGCACTCCAAGGTCAAAACAACAAATGAAAACTTTGTCTTTTGCAAAAGAGATTAAATACTAAGCTATGTGTTAAAAAAACAATCCAAAAAACAAAAAAGAAAGGAAACAATACTGAAACTCTCTGGCTGGCCATGAAACAGGAGAAATATATTTTTAAAAAGAACAGTGAACCCATATACACATCAACTTGTGGGATCATAGAAAATCATAAAATGTTTGTGAAGAGTTTTTTTTCTCATTTTACAAAAGTGCTGTCTGAATCCTTTAGATACTAACTCACAACCTCTGACACTCACACTTTTAACACAGCCTCATATATGATTCTATGTTTGGCTCCTAGCTACATAGGCCTCTTGTGCCTTGCCAACCAGCTTGCCCCCCAGAAAATGGGAGGTCACAGCCATGGGCCAGTGCAAGGCATCTGCATTGTACATGCTTTGCAAAACCATTAAACGCATCATATCTCCATTTTAGTAAGCCAAAATAAAGGAACCTGGCTTTATTGAGATGGCACAGAAAAGGGCTCAGTGGATTTCAACTCCAGCTGGTGGAACCTATAAGCAGTCAAGCTCATCCTTAACAGCTCTCTCTTTTCCTTAATTTCAAACTTGGCTAGGTGCATCTTTAAATGTGCATCAACATCATTCAAATAGGAAAAATGATGAGAAAATGGCTCAACCCATGGCAGAGAAAAGTGTCTTGTCTTTACTCGGTTCAATGCAGGGTACTCAACATATCCCCTTAAGAGGGTTCAGGATGAGGAGCGGTGACCTCCTTCAGCTCACCCAAGGGAGGAAAAAATGAACTTAAAACAGACAATAAGCTGTCCTTCCTCTAGTCTCCGGCGATGGAGACTAGAGGAACATTACTTGTTGTTCCTAGATGTCTGTGAAGGTTCTCAGTCATCCAGGTCATCGTAGTCTAAGGAGCTTGGAAAGAAAAGCGTCTGGACTTCTTTAAGTTACTTGAAGACGTTTCACCTCTCATCTGAGAAGCTTCTTCAGTTCTAGGGTCCAATGGTGGAGAGTCCCAGATTTAAACCCTGTGGGAGTTTCCCACCAAGGAGGGACAAAAGAACCCCCCGATGATCCTCTACCTAATCACATGGGCCAAGGTGTGAAAATAGGTGTAGGTCACAATCAGCCAAGGTTTCGGGTGAGCTCATTGTGAAACTTAGCCCCACCCTGTCATGTCATTTCCTGAGGTCAGATGGCCCAGGACATGAGTGGGCGTTAAGGCGTCTGGGAAGGGATCTCAAAACTGGATTACAAATGGCAGACAGTTGGTGTCGTAAACCACCGCCTCTGTTCAAAGATGGTCGCTCACAGTGGACATAAAAGAGACATACCCTAAAAGACTGGCAGCTGTAATTGCAGCAGAAGGTGGTTCTACAAAGTATTGACTCAGGGGGCTGAATAATTACGCACACCCCACTTTGCAGTTATTTATTTGTAAAAAATGTTTGGAATCATGTATGATTTTCGTTCCACTTCTCACGTGTACACCACTTTGTATTGGTCTTTCATATGGAATTCCAATAAAATAGATTCATGTTTGTGGCTGTAATGTGACAAAATGTGGAAAAGTTCAAGGGGGCCAAATACTTTTGCAAGCCACTGTAACGTTTTCAGTGGGAGAAACATTTTGTTACTTATCCAAGTGACTCCTTCAGTCTCAGCTGACTGCAGGTTTCCCCAACCTTATAAACAGTACATTTGCTCAATAACTGAAACCAGCCCACCGAATGAACAATGAGCTGCGAGGTCAGTTCTGTGATCATTAATATGAAAATTGTCATGACCATTAGTCAACAACCTCTGTTCATAGCCCACTGTGAATGGTACTCAGGGCCTTTGATCAGAGAGTTTTGGAATGGCTGCAATCACAGCATTGTAATTATGTTTTATCCTTTACTGCACACAGGACTCAACCTGTCCTCTAATTTGTGCCTTTCTATTGTGTGTCTTCCTTGTTTTTCTATATATTCCTCCTTGTTTGTATACATATTATGTATGTTATTTACAGAGATGGGCAGTAACGCGTAATCTGATTACTTTTTTCAAGTAACGAGTAAAGTAAGGGATTACTATTGCAAAAATGGTAATTAGATTACTGTTACTTTCCCGTAAGCACACTGCGTTACTGCGTTACTGCGTTACTAAAACCGTGATTTTTTTGCTAGAGTCTCTCATGACAATGACGTAAGCGAGTGTGACGTTCGTGGCAACAGCTGTGTGCAGATCAACAATGGATCATATATGGAGTGCGGGAGAAAGTATGACCGTGCAGCGTTTAAAGTGTGGAAGTACTGACCTTACTTTGAGTTTGATTCCGTAAAAAGTGACAAAAACATTAGCGTTAGCTGCTCACTGCGTCGGAAGAAAACTTCTTTTTTCAGCGAAAAAAACCCTTAGCTTCGACAGTATGCTACCAGGGAATGGGAAATTCACAGACAAACTCGTGGATTCTTCCACTGACCACTGTGGCACACCTGCACCAGGGCAAACATCCGCCTGTAATACAGGCGAAAATAGAGCAACAGGACCGCTGAGTCTTTGATTTTATTTATTTTCTGCTGTTTTACTTGCATTTATTTGAAAGACTGAGTGTAAACACAAAAAATATTTTATTTTATGTGCTGGAATGTGCAGAAAACAGGTTTAAATGTTAAATTTCTTCCAGTCAGAGAATGTTGCATATAATTTAATTTTTGCTTGATGCATAAAGTTAAAAGATTAAAACTAATAAAACAAGTTTTAAAAAGAGACTTTTCCATTTGATTACATTTTGTATGATGGATTATGTAGAAAAAGTAGATTTGGGCTGAAAGATCTATTGCTTTATTAGCTATTCAGGTTGTAAATCGTGTTTGTAAAAAGAAACTAAGTAACTAAGTAATCAGTAAAGTAATGGGATTACTTTTTGGGGAAGTAATCAGTAATTAGTTACTGATTACTTTTTTCAAGTAACTTGACCAACACTGGTTATTTATTCCTGTACAGTCGATGTGAAGAACCACAATTTCAATGTACATGTACAATGGCAATAAAGGGCTACTCTATTCTATTGTATTCTGCTCTCATAATTCATGTGCATTTGGCATTTGAAGAGACATCCTTCCTCAAAATTCTAACAAACTGATTTATCACACAAACACTCTGACACCAGAAAACTGTGCACATTATTAAGTAAGTGAAACTAGTTCCAACTTGACTAAATGTAACATAAAATGACTTCTTAAAGACAGATTCCTTAATATTCATGCTAATGCATTAGTAGTGCATTACCTATTACATTTTATAGTACAAGTACTGCTATTTTTCCCCTTTGAATACATTATTAAAGATACTTGTGGACTTTTTCCAAGTAGCATTTTGAATACTCATAGTGGGGGATTAAAAAGTGTGGTATTATAGAGTATTTCTTGAAAAGATCTGAATACCTTCTCCCCTCTGGCTCTTGTGTTCCATTTGTCTGGATACCTCTCAGTTAAGAAGACAGTACCTATTGTTTTATCGTTATTATTATTATTATTATTTTTTTTTTTATCTCAGGGACCTGCCTGATAGGCAAATGTCCAATTATAAAAGGAGAGCTAAGGTAATTTGCCTGATGAAATTTATCTCATAATGTACAATAAAGTCTGCATTGTTTTTATTAGAAACATGCAAAACATCACGGCCCTGCCCTGAAAGCTGCCAAAAGCAAACATGATAAGTTACATGTAGTTTATTTGGCCACCATATCTGTGAACTGCAGTCAGTCAGGGTTCAGACGCTTCAGAATAAGGATCAAAAACAACCTTCTCAGGTAAGTATTTAATAAGATGCAGGATTTCAGTAAAGACTCTTTTGTGTCACCTTGAAAACTGAATGATTTACTTATTTATTTACTTCTTTTGTATGTGGTTTATGTTTATACCAGAAAGAGGAAAATTTGGGAAAAGGAACGCGCACTGAATGTATTAAGATAGACTGGAGAAGTCTACATTTAAACAATTTACATAATAAGACGGGGCTATTAAATGTTGTGGCTCACCATTTAATGAAAATAGATACAGCTTACCTTTTATTATGTAGTGTAAATCATTTTCTTCAGTGAGGCTGAAAGTTTTCCATTTTTTATGTTATTTTATTTTTTTAATGTGCGCTTCATTTTAACAGGTTAATTGTGTTATTTATATTTTATAGTGAGAAATTAATATCAGGTTTCAACATTTTTATATATAGTTATTAATTTGATATTTAAAGGTCCTATCTGTACCAAGACTAATACATCGAGACAGACAACCATTCACACTCACATTCATGGCAGTTTAGAATCACCGATTATCTCCAGAGTGTTGGGGATGTTTTCCTTATTTGGTAAACATAATTTTGTCTGCCTCTGTGGTCAAAAAGGGTTGCCACAGCTGCCACTGATGGGTTTTTATGCCAGATGGCCTTCCTGATATAACCCCCAAGGAGATTTGTTTCCCCTCAGTTCTGGATGATGAATGAGGTGCATGAAAAAAAAATTGCAACCTCAAATTATCAACAAGGCCGCAATCTTGCAAGTACTAATTTAACATTTTAGTAGACTTCCATTTTCAGTTGTTACCAGGAGAATTAGATGTGAGACCATAGATCTTCCTTATTAAAGCTATGCATATGCTTAATTTATATTCACTTACCATGACTTAGTTGCCTGACTCTCAGTCACTGAATTCATTGTGCAGGAACTTTATTGATTATCTTGTTATTTTCAATAATAGCATATATTTTAGCAATTAAATAATTTGTAATAATTAACATATTCTTTGATGCCATTTCTTATCTATGCCAACGATTTTCAGCTTTATGTCTTTTAAGTCTCACCAGCTGGGTAGGTTGTCCACCCTAGTCCACTGTTGAACCCAGTATACTAATTGGCATCCTAGTAATTACTTGTTTTAAATACCAACAAAATTCAGGTCATGATCACAGCGCAGACTTTTGCTTCCTTTTGATCAACTGCTTTGTCCAGCGTTCAAAATCTTGGCATAAATTTCCTTTAATTTCTAAAAAATTGTGATTGATGAAAGTCTTTCATACTTTCGTGTCATTGCACGTTGATTCGTGTACCGCCCTGTGTAAATGCTTGGATAAATAATTTCTTTCACAACTCCAAACTATGAAAAATGCTGCAAACCAGACTGTTAACACATTCTAGCAAGCTCACATCACAGTCATTTACTACCTTTTACACTGTTTTCTAGTAGATTTTAGCATATCTTTCAAAACTCTTGTCTTCACATGCAGAGCACAACACAGCCAGATTCCAGATTATTTATCACAGCTTCCTACAAATTACACAGTTGCTTGTAGCCACTGAAGTAATGCAATATCAGGGATTGTAACATCCTTTTATTGAATTATTTAGTTAACTATGGATGTTTTAAAAATCAGTTAACAACATTTTATTAAACATGCTTTCTATTCAAAATTTAGATTTTTTTTAAACCATCAGTCTTATTTTCTTATTTATTTTATTATTTTCTCTTGTACAGAATAAAATTAATATGTGCTGTACTGACCAATAGTACTGTTTGTCTGTGAAAAACACTTAATAAATAAACTTGCTTTACTTTAGCACAGATTTTAAACTGGATGGACGTGCCTGACACAACCCTCCCATTTAAGTAAGCTTGGGAAGGGCACTAGGAGTACATAATCTAGTTTTTGTCTTCTCCACCAATCAAACTGTGATTTTTTGTAAAGTGAATGCGTTAACCACTACACAATGGAACCACTGTTAAATATTCAGTGGGCAAAATAACTATTGAACACATCACTAGTTTTCTAACTAACAGCATCTAGAACAAGAATAGATTCATATAACCAACAAAAGATAACAGTACAGTAACAGCAAAGCAAAGCAACCCTGGGATGCAGAGCCTTGTGCAAATGTACAAGCAGCAGACAAAGACAAATCCCAAACAATAGATTTAAGTAAAACACAGCAGAAAACAAATAAAATCAAAGACTCAGCGGCACTAAGTCCTGTTGCTTTTAAATCTATTTTCCCCTGTTTAGCAGGAGTGGAGCAGTGGGAGATTTGCCCGGTGATGCAGCGGTCATGTCAGTGGGGGGATCGCTCTGTGAATTTCACATTCCCGTGTCAGCGTACTCGGTGCTTGCTCAGATCTGAAGTTCAATTTTTTTGCTGCAGAAAGAGGCTTTCTTCCGATGCAGGGAACAGCAGACGCTAATGTTTTTGTCACTTTTTCGGAGTCAAACTCAAATCAAATGTCACAGGCTCGTACATCATTGTCATGAGACACTCTCACAAAGAGAGACTTTACTTGTTGAATGGAAAAGTAATCAGATTACAAAACAAAATGAAACTTTAAAAAACATGAAATGACTGAATTTCAATCATAGAGACAAGTTTGCTCAAACATGACTGAACAGGAAAGGTCTGCAGAAGGCTTTAAGTTAAACTGAACAGCATTAATACATAACTCCACATCTTAGAGCCCAGTAGCCAAATGGCAAGGGGCATTCATTATCAACATGTAGTTTCACAAATAAGCAGAATGATCTTGAGGCAATCAGGTGTAACAGACCTGGAGCACACTTTGAAATTGCACGTGTTGCTTTGGTAGAAAATCATCAGATATGTATTCTGTATATCCATTGTCCTGAAAATTGTCATGTATAATATTTGTTGCTACTGCCTAACCATAGAACAATTTACTGTTTAGAAGTATAAGCAAATACAAAAATGATGATAATGACACTAAGCTCCTTCTCAGGTCCTCTTCTTTCTCCTCCCCAGGCTTCATCTTCTTCAGGTTGTCCACCAACATACAACATGTCTCTTAACTCATCTTCCTCCTCCAATTTGTCCTTTGAGCCAGCGTTTTACCATTGCTCCAACTCCAATGCTGACAACATTTTATTTGCTTTTATTGTCACAAAAGGTATCCTATTAATCCCTCTTGCTGTCCTGATCATTTACTTGGGATATCAGCAATGGCGTCAACAGCACTCGTTCAAAGCCATGAGCCACTCTGACATCTTCACTTACCACCTGACTGTCATGCAGCTGGTTGGGATTTCTGGTGCTTCCTTCTACATGTTTGGATTTGCTCTCCGTTATATGGTTACAGTGGGAGCGTCTATTTCAGGAGCCTCTTTATTTGGGGAGGTCATGTTTCACCTGCTAACCTGTGTGGAGCGCTACTTGGCTATTCTTCATCCCATTATTTACTTGAAGCTAAAAGAAACAGGTGGTGTGAGAATAAGAAATAAATGCATTGGGTGTGTTTGGCTTTTTTACTTGGGGTGGATTGGTGTAATGTTTTACTATAGCCCTAATATTCCCATTATCGAATATTTCTGCTTTATATCTATCTCCTTTTTTGTTGCCTCTTTCTGCAGCATCTCTGTTCTCCATGCTTTACTTCGTCCAGGGCCAGGGGAGGTTAGTGGGCACAGGGGGCAGGTTGACCAGTCAAAAAAGAGGGCTTTCCACACCATCATGGCTATAACGGGAGTGCTATGGTTAATGTTTGTTGGCGAAGTTATTTGTCTTGCCCTGGGCTCTTCAAACCTGCTGAGCTACAGTAGTGGATGTTTCCTGTTTGTATGTGGAATATGGGTCAGTTTGCCCAGCAGTTTTGTGTTACCCCTGCTCTTCCTGCACAGAGGAGGAAGAATAAAATGCAGTAGCTCCAAAAATTTTGCTATACTCTGATTATTTTTATTATTAAAAGCTGCTACACCCTGAATGAATACCACTTAAAGTCAGGCAAAATTAGATTTTCAGCTGGTGTTACATAGGAAGTAATATGAGGTTCGTTTAATATAGCATATATATAAACACATTAAACATTGTAAAATATTTAAAACAGATAAAGGTATCTTGTGGTGTTTGCTTTTATAGCAATAGTAGCTTATGGTGTGGGTGTAATTATTTGTAATTACTTTATGATAAGCTTTTGTGGATGACTATTTATGAGCCTCTGGGATTGCTAAAAAGTTTGCTCACGATTCCATGAAAATTTCTTTCAGTTTCAAGCTCTTGCAGAGACTACTTATTTCAAATTCATAAATAACATTTGCCTCAGTGCTTTATATTAAAAGGTAGACCCTACAATAATACATTCAGAGAAAAAACCCAACAATCATATGACCCCCTATGGGGAAGCACATCGGCGACAGTGGGAAGGAAAAACTCCCTTTTAACAGGAAGAAACCTCCGGCAGAACCAGGCTCAGGGAGGGGCGGGGCCATCTGCTGCGACCGGTTGAGGTGAGAGAAGGAAAACAGGATAGAAGACAGAGATTAATAACAAGTATAATTCAATGCAGAAAGGTTTTCCAAAAGGAAAGTTTTAAGCCTAATCTTAAAAGCAGAGATAGTGTCTGTCTCCCGAATCCAAACTGCAAGCTGGTTCCATAGAAGAGGGGCCTGAAGATATTCACAGCACTTCACTTGTTCCAAATGTTACAGCATTATTCCAAAATGACAGTTGCAGCTTCCACAACACCTATTTTTGGGCAGTTTCTCCTTTCTTTGCAGAACCTCTCAAGCTCATAAGGTTAGATGGGAAGTGTTGGTGCACAGACAATTTAGGTCTTTCTAGAGATCGTCAATTCAAGTCTCGGCTCCAGCTGGGCCACTGAAGGACATTCACAGAGTGGTCCTGAAGCCACTGCTTTGTTACTTTGGCTGTCCTGTTGGAAGATAAACCTTCACCCCAGTCCAGTTTCTTAACTCATTTCTGAATAGATTTTTTTTGTGGTATTGAAGGAGGCAACAGATGTTGACAAGTGTTGTTACCACTGGAGGGTTTGCTTGGTGTCCACCAATGTTTAGCATCTCCAGCTTAAAAAAATAAAACAGCAAAATCATAATTTTATCAACTGATTTTTTTCCAAGAATAAACAGTTGCTGTCATATTAAATATGTGTCTGTGTTTTGGGCATTTGTCAAACTTTAACTCAAAAGAATCAAAGAATGCAAAATGATCATAACATTGCTCCCTCAGCTGGTTTGAACTGAATCATGTACTTAGTATTCATGTTAATGCATTAAATTTTATAACAACTATGTGTGCCACTTTAAATACATCAGTCCAAGGATACTTTTGGAGTTTTAAAAGTAGGATTTGAATTGGAGACTTGCTATGGGGAATTTTAAATGTAGTACTATCATTCATATTTCTAAATGAGACAACAATATTTCCTTTCCATGGAGTGAGGTGCATTTTTGTCCAGTATACAATACTTAATAAGGTGTTTGTTTTGTTTTATCTCAAGGACCTTCCTCATACGCAAATGTCTATTTAGGTGATTTACCTGATGAAATCGATCTCATAATGTACGAGGTCTTGTGTGTATGAGGTCTTCATTGTTTTTACAAGAAACATGCAAAACATTACAGCCCTGCCTTTACAACTTTAACACGCAAATGTTAACAATTATGTGTCATGTATTTGGCCACTTTACCTTTGAACTGCAGTTAACAAACAGATGCTGTAGAATAAGGATTGAACCCCAGTTCCACAGGTAGGAGTTTAATGATTAGATTCCAAATTTAATACTGAACAATTTATAGTAAGAGCTTTTTTAGGTGACCTTGTAAGTGAATGGTAATTATTTTTATTACCAATGTTATTTTTTCATGTGGTTGATGTCTATAGACAGGAATAAAGTTAGGAAAAGGAGCGCAGGCTATATATGCAGTACATATGTTTCTTTTGAGATCAGCTGGTTCAATGAGATGGATTCAAGGTTCGAGATGTTTGAAGCCCACCATGAAAACTGCACAAACTGTAGAATAAATTAACACTGAGGCTGCATGCATCTTATATATTATTTGCTATAAGCATATTGAGGAAACATATAGTTATAGAAGTTACATAATATTACATGTGACTGTTTTTCTTTGTTTTTGGGGGTGTTTGTTAACCAAAGTCCCTTCCTTCACCTGGGGAGTTATTTGACACTTGCATCTAGTCCTAATTTGGATGATCAATCTTAGTGTTATTTTTATGTCTTACCAATTGCTTTGTTTCCATAATACTTATATTTTGAGAATATTTCTCTTATTTGGTAAAGGTAGTTTAGGCTCCTTCTCATTTCCCAAGATGGATCAATGTGATTTGCCACAGACTTTACACAACTCTTCTTCACATCTAGGCTCGGGATGAGCACAATAACTCCGTTTTGTTCCTCCCAGTGTTCAATCTTTCATGTGTGAGAATTATTTGTTAATGACACCACATATTTACTATTTTATTATTATAAGCCGCTATATAAAATATCTTATTTTATACAGCCAATTCAAAACCAGAAAACATCTTATTTAAAAAAACATACAACAAAGACAAGAATGAAACAAACTGGTCACTGGAACAGATCTTAACCTGAAACAAAGAGTTCTTAACAAAATTTCAAAATGGTGATATACATCTGATTCACATGTCCCTTATTTTCCCTCTTTTTTATCCTCCTCCTCCTCAGCTGTTATCCTCTACAGGCTTCCACTAGCATACAGAAGACATGTCCATCAACTCATCATCTTCCTCCATCTTATCCACCAATCCTGTATTCCACCATTGCATCACTTTCAAAGCTAACATTACTTTCTCTACCTTCATCATTACTAAATCTGTCACAGTTTTTCTTCTTACTGCATTGGTCCTTCATCTGGGACACCAACAATGGCGGCAGCATCGCTCATTCAAACACACGAGCCACTCTGATATCTTCACCTATCACCTGGCTGTAATGGAGCTCATTGGGACCTTTTCATGTCCTCTGTATCTTTGTGGATTTGCTGTCCCTTATTTGTTTACATTGGGTGCCTGTGTTATACCGTCCTTCCTCTGTGGAGAGATTATGTTTCACCTGCTAACATGTGTGGAGCGCTACCTAGCGGTTGTTCATCCCTTAATCTACCTGGGATTAAAAAAGGAGAGTGGGGTTAGGATCAGAAAAATCTGCATTGGATGTGTTTGGCTAATTACTTCTGGATGGATTGGTTTGATGGTTTGGTACAGTCCTGATTTTCCCTTTATCCATTTTTTCTGTTTTTTGGCATTCTCCTTTGTTGTTGTCTCATCCTGTAGCATCTCTGTTTCATATATTCTGCTTCGTCCAGGGCCAGGGGAAGGGAATGTTGACAGGGTTGACCAGTCAAAAAAGAGGGCTTTCCACACCATCATGGCCATAACACTAGTCTTGTTGTTAATGTTTGTTGGAGAACTGATTATTGTTACCCTGTATGCTTTAAATCTACTGGACTACGAAAGTGTGTGTTTTATGATGCCATTTGGAATGTGGCTCAGTCTTCCCAGTAGTTTGATGTTACCCTTGCTTTTTCTACAGAGAGCAGGAAAGCTACAACTTTGCTAAATTAAAAAAAACAAAAAAAAACACGCTCACCTCTTATTGTTAAAAAGGTGACCCTCTGACCACACCTATCAATGATGCTAGGGTGCACTGATGACACCCTGAGGACATTTCCATATCACACCAAGAACTTCACTAAACTGAGCTAAAGGCTGGAAAAAACAACAATTATCAGTTGTTGTTGTTGTGGCTCAGTTACACTAAAGCCAATGTAGGATGGCAACGTCCTTGTTACTAGAAAAAAAATAACATAGATGAATGTGCAGCACAGTTAACTCTAGCTGACCACTTGTAATGGTAATGGTTTCCTAGGAGGAAATATTTCCACAAAGAAATTGAGGTTCAACTCCCAGATTAGCAAAAGTATGTTAAACTACTGTTTAATTCCCCAAACAATTATAATCAGTCTATACTTATGAGCATCAATCGTCTGCAACACGTCACTTTGCAAGAGAAGTCAGTTAAGCCTCTGGTACTTATACATGCAGTCACAAAAAGTTTGGTCATGCCATGATCTCCAAATACTATTTTCCCTGGTGTGACTGTAGCATTACAGAAAAATAAATATTTTGAAATACTTTGAAAAAGACCTTAGACATGAATGTAGCATAATGAAACAACACTGCAGTTAATTTAATCAAGTAAATCTATTAATATATAACCTTCAGAAATAACTTTCTGTAGATTTAATGAAAGTAAATCAAAACTAATGAAAAGAGAAAAAATTGATAGAGAAAAATCTTCAGAGCCATCTCAGACCTCAGGGTGGACTGAGCTAAATGCAAGTCAAAATTAAGGTCAAGGGCAAAAGACCATCTTTGAAGACAAACACACAACAAATGACAAAGTACACAGAATCCAGATGCTGAATTTGACCTAGTCATCCTTTACTGTCCTGAAATCTAAAATAATTAATAATAACTATATTTCAAGAGTGGTATGGCCAGAAAAACATCAGGAAGATCAGATGGACGTTAGATTAAAAGGTAATTATGAATGAATAAAACTGAAAGATGTATATGCTACATTGAATCCGTTTATAAACATGGAATGCATGATTTGTCTTCTAGCATCAACATTCTGGAATTACACCAAATGTTCTCTGTATATTTACTGTACAATTTATTTGAAACCAAATAATAAAGATGTCAATGATTTACAGACGTTCTTGCTTTATTTAAATCACAATGGGGACCTCATTGCTTGAACTAACCCAACTGGATGACTGATCTCATGAGCTGTCAAACTGCTTGATGTGATGGGTAAATAAAGTGCAAGATAATACAAGATTTCTATCACAGTGGTATAAATACACTGAAGGTTGAGAAGGTGTGGATTCACTGACTGCATACAGACTCTTCGACCAGTGAACCTAAACAATGGCAAGGCTCTTAGCTTAGTCCAAGAAGACTGACTCGTGAAAAATTGCCATTTAGAGTCTGTGGCCTTGAGAAAACCAAATGAGCTGTTGACTACCGCTAAGAGCCCAGATGGTCTTTGAGTTTAGATTTGGTGCTAACAGTTAATATCTACAATGAGCATCAGTTGTTAATCCCTAAGGAAATTTTGTGGTTACAGTTGCTCCAAGATAATAAGAATAGTAACAGACTAAACTCAATTATATAACATAATATTTCCATCCCCTCAACATCAATGGCCTGGCGGATCAGTTTACTGAGTCTGTTGGCTTCTGTGACCCTCAACCTGCTGCTGCAGCATGCAACAGCACAGAGGATAGCACTGGCCACAACAATCCTGAGCATTAATAGATGTTAAAAGATGTTAACACAACAGGATAAACTGAACTAAGAGCTGAAGTCAAAACAAAACACACCTCGAACATGATGAAATAACCATGAACCTAAGAATCACGATTAATATTCAAAAACAAACAGCATAATGTCCAGAACCAGACAACTGAGAGGATGAGTGTGTCAAATCCTTAGTTTAAAGTTTTTCTTATATGTTGTGTTTCAAAATATGTTTTCACACTTTTAGTCACTGTATCAATGTCCCAGACCCTTCGGGAGTTCTGTTTTTTTCAACAATATTGTGCACAGGTCACTTTATTTCACATTTGTATGAGTTGTGAACATTTTTTGTAACATTGGGAAGATGCACCTTTGATCCCGTCTTTCAACTTCACCATATGATTCAGATTATTCTGTAGTATCCAGACCAACCGGAACAGAATAAGCACCCAACTGAATACTTTATGGAGTAGATAGGACTAGTTTCAGCTTGACTGGCTGCAGTATTAGATCAATGTATGCACGTGGATCAAACATTGAAAAAAAACAAAACAAAGATGGCCACGTCCAGACGCCTTCCTGACCGCTCCGCTCCGACTATCCACTTTTCTTGTTTTTTACTTATTTTTTGCTCTGGTTTACATCCCAAAATCCTCTAGTCTTATAGTATACGACAGCGGATCACTTGTAAACATCGGTGCCAAGGTTGCACATCTAATCTTGGACACTTTTAAACCTGACCCTTCCTGGCCGCCAGAGATTCTACGCGGCGCGGAGAACAAAGGACGGGCCGCTCATCCGAGGCGCAGAACAAAGAAGCGCCGGGGAAAACGCGCTGGTATTAGGAACAGACTGAGACAGCAGGCGCATCGCGCACCACTGCCCAGTATCCTACTGGCCAATGTACAATCCATGGAGAACAAGCTCGATGACCTAAGAGCAAGGGTCACCTTCCAACGTGACATGAGGGACTGCAACATTCTGTGCTTCACGGAGACATGGCTGACCCCCACCGTGCCGGACCAGGCCGTAACTCCGTCGGATTCATTCTTTGTGCTCCGCGCGGACAGAATGGCAGAGTCGAACAAAACCAAAGGTGGAAGAGTGTGTTTCATGATAAACAGAAAGTGGTGTG
This sequence comes from Aulonocara sp. 'chitande type north' Nkhata Bay, assembly GCF_057382095.1. Classification (NCBI taxonomy): domain Eukaryota; kingdom Metazoa; phylum Chordata; class Actinopteri; order Cichliformes; family Cichlidae; genus Aulonocara; species Aulonocara sp. 'chitande type north' Nkhata Bay. Next base: position 21,041,686 of record NC_141346.1, on the reverse strand, counting down.
ATGCCAGGAGCATTTCTACTCTCTCCAGCGGCTGCTCGCCACATCTGGAGTTCCTGAGCATTAAGTGCCGCCCTTTCTATCTGCCCCGTGAGTTCACCTCAGTCATCGCCACGGCGGTCTACATCCCACCCCAAGCGGACACAGGTATGGCTTTGTCCGAATTACATGATGTGCTGAGCTCGCTTCAAAACAAGGACCCGGGCGCAGCCCTCATTGTAGCAGGAGACTTTAACAAAGTGAACCTCAGACAAGTCATGCCAAACTTTTACCAGCATGTCTCGTGTCCAACGAGAGAGGATCGGATTTTGGATCACTGCTACACGCCATACAAACAGGGCTACAAAGCTGTCTCACACCCGGCTTTTGGGAAGTCTGACCACAACGCCATCTTCCTCATTCCCCAGTATAAACAAAGCATACGGAGGGAAGACGTGACCAAGAGGGAGGTAAAACGGTGGACTGCCCAATCAGAAGCTACGCTACAGGACGCACTCAACGACGTAGACTGGGACATGTTCAGAGCATGCGCAGTCGACATCAACGAGTTTACGGAAGTAGCAGTATGCTTCGTCAATATGCTAGCGGAGGAGATTATCCCCACTGCGAGAGTCACCACATTCCCAAACCAGAAACCGTGGATGGACAGATCGATCCGCACTGCAGTAAATGCCAGGACCGCCTCCTACAACGCGGGTCTCGCCACTGGCGATATGAGCGCCTACAAAGCGGCCTCATACGGCGTGCGGCGCGCGGTGAGAGATGCCAAACGCCGGTACCGGGAACGTGTGGAGTCCCGCTTCCACCAGGGCGACACACGGAGTATGTGGCACGGACTACGCACCATTACGGACTACAAAGCCAGGGACACTGCGCCGATCAACGCCGACTCTGCATTCACCAACGAGCTGAATCGGTTCTACGCCCGTTTCGAGGTTAGCCAGGCGGCTAATGCTATCTACCGCCTGACTACCGAGGACAGTGACGTCATCAGCGAGAGACCGGTGACCAGCATCGCGGAGCATGACGTCCGAGTGGCACTGAGGAGAGTGAACACAAGGAAAGCGGCGGGGCCAGACGGCATCACCGGCCGTCTGCTGCGCTGCTGTGCTGACCAGCTAGCAGGTGTGTTCACTTACATCTTCAACGAGTCCCTGGCGAAGTCTGTGGTCCCCACATGCTTCAAAAGATCCACCATCATCCCTGTGCCCAAGAACAGCAAACCCTCATCCCTGAACGATTACCGGCCAGTTGCACTGACCTCGGTAGTAATGAAGGTGTTTGAGAGGCTGCTGAAGAACATCATCTCCTCCTCCATCCCAGACACCACAGATCCGCTGCAGTTCGCCTACAGATCCAACAGATCCACAGAGGATGCCATCGCCCACGTCCTACACACCACTCTCAGCCACGTGGACAAGAAACAGGGTAACTATGTGCGAATGCTGTTTGTTGATTACAGTTCAGCGTTTAACACAATAGTGCCCTGCAGACTGTTCACAAAGCTGAGGGATCTGGGACTTAACAGCCGTCTGTGTGCATGGGTGTTGGACTTCCTCACTGGCAGAACTCAGGTGGTGAGGGTGGGCAGGTGCTTCTCCAACAGCATCACCATCAACACAGGAGCACCTCAGGGATGTGTCCTCTCGCCACTGCTCTACTCCCTCTACACTTCAGACTGTGTGGCCACCCATGGCTCCAAGTCAAGTCAAGTCAAGTCAACTTTATTTGTCAATTCTGCCACATGTACAGGACATACACAGAATAGAAATTGCGTTACTCTCAAATAAAATAATTAAAAAGTAAAAATTTAAATAAATACAATACAATTTTACGTATAACAAAAAAAAGCTATGCAATATACAATATACAATATTCAAGTAAGAAGGCATAGTGGTGCAAAATAGGCAAATAGTGCAAATGGAGATTTAGTAGTGTACGGTAAGAGATAGTGTAACAGCAAAGTCTTATGAGGTAAGACCATTGTGAAGTTTGCTGACGACACAGTGGTGTTGGGTGCCATCTCCAACAACGATGAGGCGGCCTACATGGATGAAGTGAAGAATCTGGCATCGTGGTGCCAGGACAACCACCTCCAGCTGAACGTCAGCAAGACCAAGGAGCTGGTGGTGGACTTCAGAAGGGGTCAGCACAGAGACTACAAGCCCATTATCATCAATGGAGCTCCAGTGGAGAGCGTGCAGTCCTTCAAGTATCTTGGTGTCCACATCTCCTCAGACCTGACATGGGCTGCCCACATTCAGGTCCAGACCAAAAAGGCTAGGCAGCGCCTGTATCACCTACGACAACTGAGGAAGTTCAGGGTCTCTCCAAAGATCCTCAGGATTTTCTATACAGGTGCTGTGGAGAGCATCCTCACACAGAACATGACATCGTGGTTTGGGAACAGCTGTGTGAAGGACCAAAAAGCTCTCCAGAGAGTGATCCGTACAGCAGAACGCTGCTGCAGGATTGCTCTCCCCCCGCTTCAGGACACCTACACCAGGAGATGCCGGACTAGAGCAGCGCAGATACTGAAGGACCCGTCCCATCCTGGCAACAAACTGTTCCAACTTCTGCAATCTGGTAGAAGGTTCCGCATCTTCCGGGCAAGGACAGAGAGACTCAAGAGGAGCTTCTATCCCCAAGCCATCCGGGCCCTAAACACACACACCCGCCCTCTCACATCATCTATAATTGACTGAGACAGGACTCTTCCAGACACTAAACCAAGGCACAATGTACATTTCAATTCCTTTAATTTTAAATATGTTTATATTGTCTATCCTGTAAAATAGTCAGATGTCTATTCATATTAATGTACAGAATTAACCTGCTTGCTGCTACTACTGCACATTCCCCCCCACTGTATATACTATATATATATATATATATATATAATGTTTTTCCTCTACACCCCCCCCCCCCCCCCCCCCACAATTTTTTTTACACATGTCGAGGAGCGTGTCAGGCTACATTTCACTGTGTGTTATACTTGTATAACTATGCATGTGACAAATAAAGAACCTTGAACCTTGAACCATTGAATACTGTAGTAATGCTTTTCTCTCCCAGAGACCTTCTACCAGAGACAAAAACAGCAATTCGTCTGCTTCAATTTACCACGAAAAGCAACACATCTTTTTTTTTACAGGAAGCATCCAACTCTCAACACAGTCCTGCTCTCACAAGTTCATTATGCAAACATTATAAATGGCACGTATTGTATTTGATCACTTTATCTGTGAGCAGTGAGGGTTCAGGTGCTCCAGAAGAACAAGAAAAAACAAGTTCTCAGGTGGGTGTTAATAAAACAATGATGAATTCATTTATTTTTTGGGTCAAACCTTGAATGTTTTTCTAACTAAATGACAATTAGGTTATGATTCTTTTCATGCCAAGCATAACATTAAAAGCATATACATTTGTAGCTTATTTGTTTTTATTATTATCTACACAAATAAGTGAATTCTGTATTATTTCACAGGCCTTTATCTAGAGAGATTAAAATCTTTAAAGCAATTAGAAAGAATGTAGGCTTGAGGCACTCACACAGGCTTCACTTTTCACACCTTACAAGCTGAGAGTTTTTTTCTATTGATGGCACACATCCTCAGATACCAAAGAACAAAATATGTTGTTTTGCAATGACTTCCAAGACAATACACATGCAATGAGTTTTTTCATGTTTGCACTTCTAGCACCTCTAAAGACTAAATTCACATTTGGACTACTAGACGGCACGCTTAAAGGGATGCAGACCGCCCATACTTGAAATACAAATATAATATTCTGGCATTAAATGTATGCATGCTATTTTATGTAATATAGCATATTTGCAGTGTGTGGATTTGGGAAGTTTATCTGCTAATATGATTTAAAAGATAAGTATTTGTTGAAAAAATACCACAATGATGAAGCACATCTGATTCTAATGGCCCTCTTCTTCCATCCTGTTCAGGCTTCCAAAGTCAGACAAACGATGCTGACCAACTACTCTTCTTTCTCCAACTTATCCGTGAATTCTGAGTCCTACCAATGTCCTGCTGACAAATTTATCATTCTTATCTCTGCTTTCATTATCACCAAATCAGTCCTTATTTTTCCTTTTGCTGTATTTGTCCTTTATCAGGGATATCAGCGATGGCAGCAGCGCTCCATCAAAAACGTGAGCAATGCTGACATCTTCACCTACCACCTGACTCTAATGGAACTCATTGGGACCTTTTGGTGTCCCTTGTATCTTTGTGGATTTGCTGTCCCTTATTTGTTTACATTGGGTATATATGTTGTATCATCCTTCGTGTGTGGAGAGGTTGTATTTTACCTACTAACTTGTGTGGAGTGCTACATAGCTGTTGTCCATCCCATAACCTACTTGGCAATAAAAACTACAGGTTGGACAAGGATCAGAAATATTTGCATTGGGTGTGTTTGGCTATTTAGCTTTGGGTGGGTTGGTTTAATGTTTTTATATGCCCCAGATACTCCCACAATCCATTTCTTCTGCTTTATGATGTTCTGTTTTATTGTTGTCTCTTTCTGCAGCATCTCTGTTCTCTGTGTTTTGATTCGTCCAGGTCCGGGAGAGGTGGGTGGGGATAGGAAACGGGTTGACCAGTCAAAAAGAAAGTCTTTCCATACTGTGATGGCCATAACAGCAGTGCTGTGGTTTATTTTTGTTGGGGACATTATTTGTGCTGCCGTGAAATCTTCTGCACCACAAGGCTACTATAAGTGCCTGCTACTGCCCATTGGATTGTGGCTGACTCTGCCAAGTAGTTTTGTGTTACCCCTGCTGTTTTTGTACAGGGCAGGAAAACTAACTTGTTGTTGACTTTTTCATTTTTATTTCATTTTTTTGTTTTTGTTTTACAGAATTTCATCACAACCCATTTAAATATTACTGACATTTATAAAGGCCAATTAGCCATAATGGAATAATTATCATAACCATTATTGAATATGCAAGTAAAAAAGAAAGAAAGACTTTTTAATCTGATTAAAGCATTATGACAAATATACTGCCAATTCTGGTATTCCACCAATGCCTAGCAGGCATTTGCCATGGATTCATTTATTCTTCTATTTTTTTCCCTATTTAGATTGTCAGGGTTCCTGGGTCACTGACCCAGTGTTTTCAGTTTGTTCATGTTCACTGTTTATTTTCCATATGTTTCCTGTCATAGTGTGTTAGCCATGTGTCTATATGCATTGTATCTAGTTCTACTTCCTGTGTTATTAGTTAGATTAAGTTTATCTGTGTACTTACCAGTCTATCATCATCATCATTAGCCCATGTATTTAAGTCCTCAGTTTCCCTCAGTTCCTTGTCTTGTCATCATCAGTCCTGCGTGTGCATTTTCCAGTGCAGTTAGTCAGCCATTCAGTCTTTCAGTCAGTTTAAGTCCATCTGTTATGTTCTGTTAATCCTGCCTTTACAATAAAACTGTCCACATCCTTCACCAACCTGTGAGTCCTGCATTTGGGTCCTCTCTTCCTTCTCTCCACACCGTGACACCCTGACATCGATCTGTTGTATTCTCGGTGTGTTCTTTAAATATTTCTTAAGCGGTAATATATATATATATATGGTATCTTTTGAAAAGAAAGGAAATGTTTGGATCAAATTTTATTTTTCTGTTATATTTATGATTTGCTGTGATTTGCTTATGAAAATATTTTATCCACAAGTAGAGTTACAAATGAAAACACATGACTTGTGCACAAGCCGAGAGGTGACCTACATGTAGGGTTTAATTTGAATGCATGCCTCTGTGCCTATGAGTTTTTGAATGCTTTTAAATGTTCATCTTAATGGGTTAACTAAATGATCCTTAACAGTGCTATGATAGTGTCAGCAATGCAAATTGTTGAGTGAATAAGTCATGCAAATAGGAAATTTATTTTGTGTGAAATTAAAATATGTGTGTATTATGTAATAGCATAATATATGTTATGATACAATCGCTATAATTATGCCATAAATGTTCTGATAATTTACTGTTTGTGTTTTCTTTTACAACTTGAGAGATGATTTATTCTGGTTAATCAAACGCCCATGCTCCCTTAAATGCAATCTAACCTCCAACCTTAAAATGTGTCCCCCCCCAAAAAAACCCAATATATAGCCACAATTTATATAAAAATAAAATAGATATAAATATATCTATTTTATTTTTATATATATATAAAATACATGACAAATACCTGACTTGATCACCCCAAAACCAACATCCTGAGACTTTATGCTAAGTTGTGGAAAGAAGGCTGAGGACTCGTGAGTGTCAGAACCACTGTCCAAGATGAAAAAACAAAGATCCATGAATACATAAGGAAGATAGCCACAACTGATCATGTGGTTAGCAAATACCTGGGCAGCAGAAACCTGTGAAAGAAGAGGAGCAAGAAGAGGATCCATCATGGAAGGACAGGCCCCTGCATGGTATGTACATCCGGAAGATAGAGGAAGTGGCTGACATCTATAAATCCTACCAATGCCTGGACAAAGCTGGACTGAAAGACAAAGGCACTAATCATGGCAGCAGAGGAACAAGCTCTAAGTACAAGATCCATAGAGGCTGGAGTCTATCAGACCAGACAAGACCCCAGGTGCAGGCTGTGTAAAGATGCTCCTGAGACAATGGATTGTCGGAGCAGTACGGCTACCGTATTCAGAAGCCTTGAGGAGTAATCCAGGTCCAAAACTCCACTTCAGGTCCCAAAGTCAAACGAACACTACGGCATTACTGAGAGTTAAAAACTGTCTAAATTCCTTCATCTTTAATAAAATGATCAGTGTTGCTGCTTTACCAGGTGTAACAATTAAGTTTAACATTCAGGCATCCATGAAAACCGAAGCTGGAGGATGAATACTAACTTTTTTCCACTTGATAAAAGTTAACGTGAGGGTTCCCGATGGTTAGGGACAAATGCAATGGCATGGCAGGATGCTGTAAACGGACCAAACTTGAGTCAGGTCAACTGAGATAATCCATCCACAATACGAGGTTAATCATTAATATACTGGGAATAGAGCAGCTGCGACACATTAATGAATCAATGGTAAGGAAGTGGAGGAAGCAAGAAGAGTGAGTTAAGTAAAGTTTGACTTATCTGACTTTTGTTTTCCTTAACGCGCCTTATAACCCGAAAAATACGGTCTATAAAAATCTAAATCTTGGGCCCATAAAAGAGGTTGAAGTAAGAGAACTCTATTCAAAGACTGGCAACAAATCAACTCTAACTCAAATAAACAGACTTGGCAGAAATGAAAATAGTTGCTGATCAGCCTACAGTGACACAAAAACATGTGGCAAAGATATTGAGTAATATCTCATTTATTCTGTTTAAAAATTGTTCTATCAACTCAAATTCTTACTCTCAGGAGTTAAACACAGTCATTCCAATTGACACATATCAAAAACTATTCACATTATCAATAATGATAAATGTAACTGTTAAACTAATTGTAAAAAAAAAGTCATCTGTGCTTTGAATGTAAATTTGTAGTAGGAAAGCAGCCACACCTGTGTGCTGGCCAATGTGGTAGGAGTTAATTTTAATACATTCATCTTTAGCCTTGTTCATTTGAATCCTTTTATATATCCTCTCAGTCATTGGAGCGACTTAATGAACCATGCAATTTCTACATTATTATTTACAGTGTAAAATCTAAAAGCTGGTTATAAATCAGTTAGATCAGAGTTACTGAAATACTGCATTTTTTCATGAAAGTTTAAGCTGTTTAAAATTATTTTAAAAAGTTGCAAAATTGTGTATTAAAGTGTCAACAGGGATGATTGCGGTTTTATTCAAAACACAATCGCACTCCACAATCAAAGCACATTTCTCAGCTGTACTTTAAACACACACGCACACATACACACACACACACACACACAGCTAAACCACAGATTCACATTGAGGTATATCTAGATCAGATATCCATAAACAACATTCAGACACTTCAGAGACGCGGAACAAGAACAATTTCTGCTGAGGTACCTTTTTAAAAAAACAAACATTTTAATGTTTTCTTTGGGGAATGCTGTAGATTAAAGATCATGTTAATCCTTGTGCTAATTAACTATGTTTAATACTGTTGGAATTTCATGCTTCGCAAAGACATAATAGTGTTAGTATTAAAAAAAAATGTTGCTACATAGGTTTTTCAAATGTTATCATATTTAAAGGAAAATCATGCACACAAAGCATACTAAATTATACTAAAGCAACATAGATGGATTAAAAGCAGTACATAAAAAGTGCCCAAATTTGATTTTGGGGATAAAGGTTTTTTTCAGCCTTTGTTTCTGAAGTAGAGTCATTGCATCCTATGTGTTTTTCTTAATGGAAGAAGATGTGGATGGAGCACTTTGTGTGTTTAAGTTTATAGAACAGGCGACTGTTGTGTTTTGGTGATGTATAAATAAATTTGAATTGAATTGAATGTTAGCAACATATTACCTATATTACCTCTCTTGTGACATTAATTTGTACAAGACTCTCTACATTTCATTAGGGATTCCACTTTGAGATCCATGGTTACAAAAATAATCTTTAATTCCACCACTTCCAGTGATTCAGCTACCTCAGCAGCAGCATGAGAGAGAATATATATCACAGCTATTTTCTATTGTATGTTGCCATTTTACCTGCACCCCTGGTGAAAAACTGAAAATTGCTGTTGAGGTACTTTTATGTATTTCAAATAGAATCATTATTTTCTTGGTTATCCGATTCCAAGACTTGGGCAACCAGTTTACAAATTAGCTAAATTATATGAGTCCAAAGGTAATTAAACTATTTTCTCTTTTTAACATCCTAATTGTTTTCTGTACTTCCTTTTCCCCTTCAGCCCGACATGTATTTAGATATGACCATCAATTCTTCATCGTTCGCTGCAGTCCCCTTCATTCCTACAAAGCTCACAAACTCCAATTCCACCGTGATTCAGTGTTACCGATCCAAAGTGAGCATTTTAGTCTTCATCGCCTCTTACATCGCCTTCTTCCTCCTCCTTCCTGTATGCATCCTTGTTCTCTTTCTGGGATATCAACAATGGAAAAAACAGCACTCTACTTCCAGGGCTGCAGTCAGTCACTCTGATGCCTTCCTCCACCACTCCTTAGCCATGGAGTTGGCTTCATTCCTGGCAGTCACTCTTTCATTTTGTGGTGGCTATTTAAACTTTGAAGAGATGAAGTTTCTGGGGCTCAATGTTTGGTATGTCACTTGGCTAGGACAGGCTCTGTTCCAATTCCTCACATGTGTGGACAGATACCTTGCTGTTGTTAAACCCATCACCTATCGAAGACTGAAGCAGGCAGATTGTGTCAGGATGAGAAATATGATCATTGGCTGTGTCTGGTTACTGAGCTTTGGATGGCTGTCTGTGTTTTATCTAACTGTCTTTAGTGTCCAATTAATTTTGCACTTCTGTGTTATGACTTTCTTTATAATTAGCTTTTCTTTTTGTAGCATTTCTGTTCTCTATGCCCTCAAGCGCCCAGGCCCAGGGGAAGTAGGCGGGAGCAGAGAGCGAGTTGACCAGTCAAAGCTGAAGGCTTGGTACACCATCATGGCTATAATGGGGACACTATTGTTCAGGATCGGAGGCAATCTGATAAGCACTATCATCTACAATTTAAGGCTGTTGGGGCCAAGTGAAAATTGTGTGATGTATATGTGTGATATCTGGTTTTCAGTGCCCAGCAATCTGGTGCTACCTTTGCTGTTTTTGCACCGAACAGGAAAGCTGCAATGCTATAAAAAACCAACTAAATCAAAGTAAGAAGAAAACGAAATTCAAACATGTAAAAACAAGTAGAGGAATCTTTGGCAGTAAACTGAAGAGTTAAGATGGACACATATAAAACGGAATGATCTGCATACAAATACACCACAACAGCCTGCATGCCACTGAGTGGCCAATCAATGATGCCACTGAGTGGCCAATCAATGGTGTCACTTGAAGAGTCATGCGAATTACTTCTTTCCAAAAAAACAAACCACTTTTGGAAACTGGCAATGAGGGCAATGGGTACACAAAAACCAAGACCATGGTTTCTGAGTCTGACAAAAAACCATAGAGCAGGGGTCTCAAACCTAAACAGCTGTGGGCCACTGCGGGCACAAATATTTCTGCAAATGTAGTGTTTTTTTTTTTTTTAATATTTCAAGTATTTTGTAATAAGACAAAACTGCAAATGGCAGTGCAAATCTTTTTTTCCTCACTCTTTACTTACCGAAGCCTTTCAGTGAACTAACAAATAAACAAATTGGTACTGTCTCCCTGGCCAGACACATGGCAGCATTTAATAATTCATTGGATTAATTAATTTTAACTTGGAAGTATGTGCATTTAAATTTATTTATGGAGTAGTTTAGACATACTTGGGCTGTAAAATATGTTCATCTGGAAGGAAAATCTTTGCAGAAATTTAGTCTAAAACTTTAATCTCAACTGTGCTGGTTGACGTATCAGGAATACATTTTAATACAAACTTCTTAGATTATGGATGAACTGAAATATTCACTGAGTGGCAAGCAGTCTGCTGTGGTGTATTTGTAATTGCTAAACAGGTAACAATATTGTAAATTCTTAATGACTGGTTTCATCAGACTTATTTAAATAGATTCAGTTTGAAGAAAAGGCATTTGAAATTATGTGCTACGTGAAGATCTATCATAGTGTATATTGTAAGATACTGTAATTCAACAAAACAAATTTCTGGTAAAATGATTGGATTTCAATAAAGTAAAAAAATGTGTGATCATTCATTTTATGTGTTTTTCCTTTCTTTCCATTTCTTTGAATCCCAACAGAGCTAATTGGTGATTTGTTGAAACATTCTCCATTTTTTGGTGCACCTTACACTGTTCAAACTCTACTGAGGGAATCATGGAGTGGTTCTTATGGTGATGCCTTCTTGTGTGGAGTTTTCAGGTTCTCCACTTGCCAGCATGGATTTTCTCTGGGTATTCCAGCTTCCGACTGAGAGTCTCTGGCACCCGCATCTGATGATGTAAGATTAGATGGTCTCTGTAGCTGAAAGCTGTGTACAACTGGAATATGATATATGACCCATCAAACACCACCACCAAACAATCTAAAAATCAAACTAAAGTTAAGTAAAATACGAAAAAAAAAAAGCAAAAAAAGCTGATAAAACTAACGTGTTGCTCTACTACAGCACCAGCTTGTGTTGTTTGTTTGGTAGTTTTCTCCTGAAAGTTAATCTTCGCCTTGGTTTATTATTAAGGGAGAACCTGAAAACTCCTCACAGGAGGACATCAGCTGGCAGGATCCCAGCATCCACTTTCTGTACTATTTAATGTCAGCCTGTAGTTTGGATCAAAACTTTAACTCAGTCTGTAAAATCTTGCCATCTTTTAGAAAAGACTGCAATTTGGTAAACCTGTCCATGGCCACAAAGCATATAACAAACATCTGATGACTTTGCTAATCTCCTGACTTTTCCTCTAGCACCATGCAGGAATAAACTAAGGAAGTGATGTAAAAAAAATATCAAAGTAAAATGTTTTCTTTTCTTTTTCTTTGTAATTAACAAGTGTTGCAGTTAAGATTTGCATAAACTGCTAAATATTTAACAAACTGGGGCAGAGGTTCACAACCTTGTACCTGGTTGATGTTGGACTGTAGCAGGGCTGCCCTTTGTCGCCAGTTTTATTCGCCTTTTTTGGACACAATGGAATGATTCATATTTCCACCCTCACCTGTTGTCCTGAGCTGTGGGTAGTGATCAAAACTATAACTTCAAAGATGCAAGGAGAAAGTCAACCTCTCAATTTTTAATGTGAGGCTTAAAGCTTTCCTTTTTGATAAAGCATCTTCAATATTTACAGCTGGATCAGGTGACCCTGAGTCATTCCTTTGTTTTGCTGTAATAGGCCTAGGCTGCTGAAGGCTTCACATGATGCATTGTGAAAATGTGAAAAGTGTTTTTACATTTTCTTTGTACAATGCCAGTGGAGGTAATTGCTGTTTCATTCAAATATTAGTGCTCCTGGAAATGTAACCTGACCTCCTTCAATAACCCCTGCAATAATTTGAAGATTTGCCTGTTGTAATATGACTAGCGTAGACAAGAGTCATGCACATACAAATATAATGAGCAACACATACCTAAATCAGTGATTTACATGGAGATGTATTTGGATCACATCCAAGTGATCAGCAGTCAAAGAGTCGACAATCAGAGAGAAGCCTACTGCGGTATTTCTAATTTTGTTGTTAATGTTTTTCTTTATTTAATAAAATGTTGACAATTTATATGCTTTTAATTTATAGGAAAAAACATGCAACATTTTTCCCATATATTTGCTGCATTATTTGGTAATAATGTGAAACGCCCTCTTGTAAGATAAATATTGTTTCAGAAACTTGTTGTTTCTGGTTTTGTTTTTTTAACTGTTATGGATCTTTCTCACCACTGCACTGTTCTACGAGTGTCACTTGCTTATCGATTATTTTGTTAACTTGACACTAAAATCCTCAAATTCAGTGAAAAACAGTTCTACAGTTCTTTACATGAAAATAACAGTCAGATCAAGATTTCAAAACTTCTGCATTTTTGGCGCCAATAAGAGAAAAAGTAATTTCAGTACAACCAGGAGGTTAACCTGGACCGGAGCTTTACAAACCAGGTTTCTAGACCCAATAAATAAGTGACTTTACTTTTCATTTCTCTCATACCTTATCATGTGTGCACATGTGCAAAGGTGCAACTGCCATATTTATTTTTAGCATTCAGCCATCTGATACTGTAAGGCACAGTTACTCCAAGAAAAACATTAAAAACAAAAAAGTAAGAGACCCTGAAAGAAAGATGAGAAATTGTTTTTAAAGTTAAAGACTGTACGTCAAGTAAAAGTTGATTAACCAAAAATGTAAAGCTTATTGTTTTTATGTTTAGTGAATCCAACAACAAAAACAGGTGCTGTTGAAGTGTTTTTTCCACTTCCTTTTCTTTTCTTAATTTTTTTTACAAAATGATCAAAACATTTTTTTGAGATTTTTTTGTGGTGGTTACACCCAAAATACATGTGGTCCAATGCTTTCTGCGAATCAGAAGCTTTGGACAGGCTCTGTTTCAACTACTCTCACCTGTGTGGAGCGCTACCTTGCTGTTACTAAGCCCATCACCTACAACAGACTAAGACAGGCAAATGGGATCAGGATCAGAAACATCAGCATTGGAAACGTTTGCATTCTGTACTTACTTAATTTCATTGTATATCATCTGGTTAGCTCTGATGGATCTGACCTGATCATGTTCTTCTGTATTACAGGCTTCATTTTAACTGTCATATGCAGCATTTCAGTTCTCTGTGCCCTCCCAGGGCCAGAAGAATTGAGTAGAAACAGGGAGCGGGTTGACCAATCAAAACAGAGGGCTTTTTACACCATATGTGCTTTTGATAAGGATTGGGCGCTATATGATTGGCACTTTTACATATAATTCAGTTGTAGAATAGAATGCCTTTATTGTCACTATACAGTTGTACAATGAGATACAGAGTATCTCCTCTGTAGGTGACACCTACAGTGCTGACCCCAACTAAAGCATGTGTGGTGATGTTCTCCTTACTTTTTAAAGAAGTGTCATTACATTGAGAACTGTTTTATGTAGCCTGAGTTTAATACTGGGCATTTGACTCTAGGGAACTTTTTTGTGGAGAGGGAAACTGGTTGCTTACATTTTGCACTGTTCTAAACACTCTGTAAGCACCTTGTTGAATTGCATTGTGTTGTGCTGCTTGCTGTTATTTTGTGCACTGTAAACTTTGTTTGTAGAGACTGGTTTTAGGCTCGTTCTTCGTATAGTGCAGGGGTGTCAAACTCAAATACACAGTGGGCCAAAATTCAAAACTGGAACAAAGTCGTGGGCTAACATTAATATTTATTGAAGAAAAAATCTTCAGATTCTCAGATATAAGAATGAATCTTTTCTTATGGACTCAAACAAGTTTTGCTGAAAAACTGAATATGGAACAAGTAAAGCTTAATACTAAACAATATATATATTAGCTGTATAATACCAGTAGGCCAGCTCTAATAGTAATTTGGTATGGCTTCGCGGGCCAAATGTAATTAGGCTGCGGGCCAAACTTGGCCCGCGGGCCAGAGTTTGACACCTATGGTATAGTGGCTGGCAATACACCATTAATTTTTTTTAAAACATCATTTCATCATTTGGGCGTGTTATATGTGTGACATTAGAGGATTTTTGCACTATAAAAGGCAAATCAATACAATTTAGACAACTTTTTTTGGTATCTGTATATAAAGTAAGAGGGATAATAAATATCTGGAGACTAAAGCATAGTGGAAGGTGGAAGCAGGTAACGTTGTGTAATCCACATTTTGAACACAATATAGTTTCCTGTCTACAAACATGTAAAGAGAATTCAGATGCAAAACAGAAGTAATGCTGCATTTCACAGAGCATTAAGTTTTCAGAATCAGAATCAGAATACTTTATTGATCCCTGGGGGAAATTATTTTTTGTTACAGTGCTCCATTTTAAACCAACATTAAGACAAGACAGACAATACGCTAACTAAGAATAGTACAATATATACATATATATACATACATACATACATAAGTCACTTATAAATAAATATTTGGAAAAGAAACATGTGTAGCTGTAGCAGTAAACAGTGTGTTAAGTGGATGCGTTGTACAGGGAGATGGCCACAGGCAGGAATGATTTCCTGTGTCGTTCAGTGGTGCTTTTCGGTAATCTCAGTCTCTCACTGAACGAGCTCCTGTGACTGACCAACATGTCATGGAGTGGGTGGGAGGTGTTATCCAACATTGTCTTTATCTTGGACAGCATCCGCCTCTCCGACACCACCTTGAGGGAGTCCAGCTCCATCCCCACAACATTGCTGGCCTTACGGATCAGTTTATTAAGTCTGTTGGCATCTGCGACCCTCAGCCTGCTCCCCCAGCATGCAACAGCATAGAGGATCGCACTGGCCACCACAGACTCATAGAAAATCCTCAGCATTTTCTGGCAGATGTTGAAGGACCTCAGTCGCCTCAAAAAATAGAGACGACTCTGGCCCTTCCTGTAAAGTGCTGTGGTGTTTTTAGCCCAGTCCAGTTTATTGTCAATGTGTACTCCAAGGTATTTATAGTCCTCCACAATGTCAACACTGACCCCCTGGATTGAAACAGGGGTCAAGTGTTTCCTGGTCTTCCTGAAGTCCACGATCAGTTCCTTGGTCTTTGCCACGTTGAGCTGCAGATGATTCTGCTCACACCACGTGACAAAGGAGTCGACCACAGCCCGGTACTCTGTCTCATCATCCCTGCTGATGCATCCAACCACCGCAGAGTCATCAGAAAACTTCTGAAGATGGCAGGTCTCTGTGCAGTGGCTGAAGTCTGTGGTGTAGAGGGTGAAGAGGAAGCTAGTGTCTATTCAAATTAGAAAATTAAATACATTGTGTGTGTGTTTAATGCAAATGTGTGTCCATGATGTAAGATATGACGGGCTCATTTCTGCAGACTTACCGTATTTCCCGGACTACAAAGCGCACCTGAATATTAGCCGCACAAGCTAAAATCAGGGGAGAATCCTGTTTTGTACATACATTAGCCGCACCTGACTAAAAGCTGCAGGTGTTTCAATGTTGACTTATCATATGTAAGAGAATATGCACAAAGGGAATTGTCAGGAAAGAGATGGCTGTTTGGAGACACGCCCCTTTTACTAATATTTTGAAAAACAAGTTATGGGTACATATTTGCATAACTTTTTAGGTATATGTACAAGTAGCGGTAATTACAAGTACGAAACATGTACTGTGCTTCATAAATGAGTAACAAATGTAGTACATTACAATAACCTACAGCACACCAGAAAAATAGATTCGGCCTACCTTTTAGGCTCAGGTGCAGTGACACGGCTTTAACAAGAAGAAAAGTCAGTCATTCACCACCATCTTTCTCTTCTTCCTGCGCACTAAAACCATCAAAGTCCTCTTCTCCAGTGTCGAAACGAACAGGCTCAGGATGGCTTCGTCATCCACTCTCAGCTCCTTTCCTTCGTTGTCACTTTCAAAACCAAACAAATCCTCGTTGTCAGTGTCAGAGTCGAACACCCTCAGAAGGGCCGTGGCGGTGTCCTCCTCTCCATCATGCAACAGTCCAGCCCTTCAAAATCCGTTGGTGATCGTGGATGTTTTCACACTTTTCCACGCTGTCAGATTCCACCAGTGGAGTTGAGCATAACTTGCTTTTCGCAAGTTTATCGCCGCTCGTCATCCACTATGGGCAGAAATCTGTGCCATCAGAAACTGAATTTGAATAAGTTCAATTTGAATTTGAATTGCTCAGATTGAATCTGAATTGTAACTTGAATAAATGCTTTTGAAAACTGAATTTGAATTAGTCTAATTTGAAATTGAATTTATGGTTTGAAAATGATCATCACTAAATTGAAATTGAATTTTATATTTTGAAAATGAATTGATTTGCTTTGAAACTGCATTTTATCCTTTAAAAATTCAGCTCTCAAATAATTTCAGTTTCACTTCTCACCATTCAGTTTCAGTTCTACAATTCAATTTCAGTTCCAAAATTCAGTTTTTTGGAACTTACATCCGGTTCCGGTTCAAGCGCAGATTAATAGAACTAGGTTTTACTAGCGGACCGAAAGTGTTACTGACGGGAATCTACAGCGTCTTGAGCTGAATTAAGACTTCAGAAGTCATTCGTCATGTCGAATGACCAGCGGATGAACTCTCAGGTTGGTAATAAATGTATTACATGTATAAGAACAAGCGTCATGTTAACAAATGATAGCCGTACAGTAACTGTTATGCTTATTGTAGCTGTTAGCTAAAAATGCTAATTTAGCATAGTTTGACCTGAATTCAGCTTTGACAAACAAATATGATCGACTGTTCAAGTTTAAAAAATATCCAGAGGTCAGAACACTAAGTAAAAGAATTTCAAGGAAGATAAACACTTAAAGTAGCTCCGTGACTTAAGATTGTAGCAAAGGTTTTATTAGAGACGTCTCACAGGGGTAATACATGTACACGTTTATTAATGTAAAACAACAATAAATAAAGCTTAAGGCAAATAAGTTAACTTTCACTGTTCTGTTTAAACAGCCTGTGATAGGCTAATGAGCTGTCCAGGATGTACCCTTCCTCTCACTCTACGGTAGCTGGGATAGGCTCCAGCCCCCTTGCAACCCCTGAATTTGATAAGCTGAAGAGAGAATGGACGTGTGGATGTTTAAAAACAAAAAAACAAACCAGAACTTTAAGTGTTACGTTGCAGATCCTGGCGCCTGGTGGCTCTTCATGTGTGTTTTTAGACAATGGCTCTGAGTAAAAGCTTTGTCACAGAGGGTACACTTGTATGGTCTCTCTCCATTGTGGGTCCTCATGTGAACAGTCAAGTATTCTTTTCGTGCGCAAGCTTTCCCACAAATACCGCACACAAATGGCTTGATGCCCGAGTGAAGCACTAAGTGGTTGTCTAGGTTGGTCTTGCGTTTGAAGGACCAGCCGCAGTCTGGGCAGTGGTAGGGCGTCTCCCCGCTGTGGACCCGCTTGTGAACGGTCAACGGGCCCTTGGTGCTGAATCCCTTGCCACACTCGCTGCAGTGATATGGCTTTTCGTTGGTGTGAATCCTCATGTGGATCTCCAGCTGCGCACTAGTCAGGAACATTTTGCAGCAAATGTCACAGAGGTATGACCTCTCTCTGTTTGTGTGAATCTTCTCGTGTTGCCTCAGAGTCCCAGGAAGTTTAAAACGCCTCCCGCAAATCTTACAGCTGTGGGGTCTTTCCCCAGAATGGGTCATTTTGTGGCGGGATAACGATCTGTAGTCGCAGAGGGATTTACCGCACACACCGCAGAGGTGTGTCTTCCTGTTGGTGTGAGTCCTGTGATGAGCCTTTAACTGCTCTTTGAGTTCAAACACTTTATGACAGGTGTGACATTTGTGGCGCTTCCCCTCCTCGTGAAGTTTTCGATGATCCTCCAGGGAAGCCTTTAGTGCAAATTCATTATGGCAAACATCACATTTGTATGGTTTCTCCCCCGAGTGGCAGGCTACGTGCTCGTCGAGGCTGAGAGCACTAAGGAAAGACTCTCCACAGATGTGACAGTCATCAGTTTTGTGTCGACTTTGAAGATGATCCTTTAAGACCTCCACAGACTCTGAGCGCTCTCCGCATGCTCCGCAAACACTTCCTGGATCGTTTCCGTGACTCCAGGCATGTTTAACAAGCATAACTTCTGACATGTGCAGAGCTCCACAGACCAAGCAGGAAAGATTAGCAACACTTTTCTCAGTCTTAGTCCGAGTGACGCCAGGATGTCTGATCTTTTGCTTTTTTGACACCCTGGACTGCATTTTGGAATCACATCTCTTCAGTTCATTTTTGGACTTATCATTCCTTTCTACTTTTTCTTCTTTCCTTTTGTTGCAGTTCCTGAAAGTTTCTTTCCCCTCAGCTGCAGAGCTGGCTATAAGATCTGCAGCAGGTTCTTCACTATCAGCTTCTCCCATTTCTATCTCATTTTCTTCTCTGCCAGACGCAATCTCTGATTTGCTGCCATCAACCTCTTGGGCAAGGCTGCTGCAGAAACCAGAAGCAAAAATTAACTGGGTTTAAAGTCTACATTACAATAGAGTACAGTATGATAAGACAGTGCTACACTGCCAAACGTGAAACCTGAAGATGTTTTGAAATTTTTAAGTACAAAATCTAATTTTGCTGGGAACAAATATTTAAAGCCAAGTAAAATCCTTTCTTCAATGTTCTTGCACTCCTTGGCACTCTAGGCTGAGGCATATTCTGCCCACTCCTCTTGAAGCAGCTTGCCTTTTCTGCACTTACATGGACTAATTTGAGGCAAGCTTAATTTGTAACTTGGCTACAGTTAAAAGACATGCTGAAGCCCTAGCTTGGATATCTGCCGGCTATTCAATGATACCCCCAAAAATTGACACTTGCTCCAGTGACTAAGTCAGCACACTAGAAAATGGGTTCCAGATGACTGGATTTTAGCATCCAAGAAACCTTCAAATTCACCAATTTGGTACTCCATTCGCATTTCTTTGGTTATATTTCATGCCTCACTACTCACATAACGCCTCACTGACACGTTTGGGACGTCTCACTTTCCAGATTGAAACATGATAATCTCCAAATTTACAAAACCAGAACCTTAATAAAATATTTTTCCAGTTTGGTGTGGCTGTGTCGTAAACTCAACCTAATCCAACACGAATGGGATGAACTGGAGCAACAATCACGAGCCGATCCGTAACATCCAAAACATGTGTTGACTGTCCAGATATTTTACATCACTAGGCGATGCTTTTTTGTGAGTTACCTCGTCTGTTGTCTGGTCTCATCATTAGTTAAGACAACAGAGTTCATGTTTTCAGTTTGAAGACGATGAAGGTCTTCTTCTCTGGGCTGATGCACCTCTTGAGTCTGAAAAAAACAAAAAACAAACACTCAGCACTAACAACGTAAAAGAAATACTGCTTAATAAAAAAAAGTGCTGTTCCACCTCAAAGGTTACAGAGTCTTAACTACCTTCAGTCGAATGTAGACCGTAGACCGCCCCCATCCCATGATGCTTCTGTGGATCTCCTCTGGCGTCAGCGTCTCTAGTTTCAGAGGTTGTAATTTACGCTTCTTGTCCAACGTTAAGATGTCAAAAGGTTTGTTGTCTCCGGCCAGCTGCGGGCAGGTGGATCTCAGCAGGTTCAGGAAGTCTGCCTCTTTCTGTCCCCGCGGACACTTCAGCTTCAGGACTGGACATTTCTTCAGGACTAACAGAGAGAGGAGCATAGAAACAGCTGCTTAGCTTTTTACACTTAACACTTTAACATTTTCAAAATAGAAAACATTTACAGTAAATAGTGACGACATAGTTAGTAAAAAAAAAGTAAAAAAAGAAAAGAAAAAAGAAGAGACTGAGACATTAATATTTCCAGTGAATTTAAACTCCCCTTTAGGGATGTCAGCATGTAGATCACTGGTTGAATGATTAAAGGTGCACATTGTTTTGAGAGAACAGGGTGTATGTGTGTGTGTGTGTGTGTGTGTGTGTGTGTGTGTGTGTATATATATATATATATATAATTTTTATACTTTTTATTACATTGAAATACTTATTACCATTTTTCAAGAGCAGGCTGGTCTGAGAGTGCTCCAGGATGCTGATCTTGAGGTCTATGTGGTTCTGAGCTCTGGCAAGATTTCTTCTTTCTGTCTCACACTGGTGTGGTGAAGACCTTAAAGACAGAGATCATCCACAGGCTAATTGCAGTCTGAAATGGCCAATATTAAAATGGAAATCATCTAATATACAGGTAAGGATGGTTCATTTTCAACCTTGATGGACCGGTTATGTCCGCCGTCTGCAGATTCTCATGAGACTCTTCTTTCTCACCCTCCTCTTCCTCAACAGGACTGAAGCTCCTGCTGCACTTTGATCCTGAAGAAAACAAGAACAAAGTAGAAGAGCCTCTTTGAAAGCAGAATTGTTTTATTCTTATCTTAATAATAATAATAATAATAATAATAATAATAATAATAATAATAATAATGGATTGCATTTATGTAGCGCTTTTCAAGACCCTCAAAGCACTTTACAATTCCACTATTCATTCACTCTCACATTCACACACTGGTGGAGGCAGCTACAGTTGTAGCCACAGCTGCCCTGGGACAGACTGACAGAAGCGAGGCTTATCCCATTGTTTTGTCCACTTTCTGCTGTGACACAACACATGTGGGACTAATGAAGGTTTATCTTATCTTAGCTTGTATTAATATTATTGTCTACAATGCTCTGCTTTTAATGTTATAGACCACACATGCCAGACTTCAATGACAAAATCTACTATTCTGCCATTCAGAATCAATTTTAAAAGTGTAAAGGACATGATTGTACACAGTTAACACAAACACGGCTGCCGAGCTGTTAATACTGCGAATATAAAATGTGTGAAATAAATAAAGAAATAAAAAATGAAAATAAATGGTATAAAGACAAACACGGCTGGGGGAAAAAAAACACATACTTCAGAAGACTTTATTTATCCCCAAGGGGCAACTAAGAGACTGACCTTGCCAACCGTACATACAATACACAAACATCACGTTGGGGAGACAGGTCAGGATAGGTAGCTGGCCGGTCAGCCGCACGAGCAGCGACCCGGAAACGAACAATGGGAAAATGTACAACATGAGGAAAGACGAGGAGAAAAGAGAACTCCCCCCAGACTGACAGGGAGATCAGTTTGAGAACAGGCTTGCTAAATTCTCGTTTATATGCTACAAAGAAAAATGACCCACCCGCTTTGTTTAGCGTGGCTTCATGCGGTAGAAGCTCCAGCTGTCTCTTCTGCCGGTCGATCTCCTGTCTGAAGCCCGAAGCCTCCTCCTCGTACCCGGCCACCAGTCTGTCCACAGCCGCTAAGATCTCCCGGGAGGCGGCGGCGAGCTTCTCTGTAACAAACTCCCGCAGTTCCTCGGCTTTAGACATGTCAGCCAAACGGTCCGCTGTGTTTCTGCTCATCACCGCAACCACTGCTTTAATGTTTATATCAAATACTTAGTCACTCGCAGCATTGTTTACAATCTGAGAGCGTTTCCGGTTTTGGTGCCCGTTTCATTTTCTCCCACTAGAAACAGAGACCGTCACAAACGTTCCCGGGTCACCTCAGCCGTCCTCTTTTGTGCGTCGATGTTTTTACAGAAGCCGTAAGCTTTAATCAGTGAGAACGTAAAACAAAACGAGATATCATTATATGAAAATGACGTAAAATGATCTTCAAAGTTTTCTTTAATCAATGTATTGCAATTTCTTTATCATTTTCAATTTTAGCTGCATAAAACTGTAAAATTAAAAACAAATCGAATAAAATGTGGGATAAATATATATTGTAAAGACACACTACCTAGTCCGAAGAAAATTTATTAAGAGAAAAAAGAATAGAAATAGTGAATAAAGTAATTACAATAACTACAGAAACATACAAATATATATATTTTTTTCACATTTGTTGTGCAGATGCACTTAATGATGTAATAAAAATGTATTTAGAGCTGAAACTACAACAATGATGTGAAAGAACAACAAAATGACCAATACAGGATTCAAAAGACTACAAAAGGTTGAAAAAAGATAAATAAAAAAAACCCAAAAAACTAAAACTAAACTAAACTAAACATAAAAACTAATACAAATACAATGCACAAAGTAAAAGCTTTCAATTTAAAGGTACTGCAGTGGTTAGCACTGTTCCCTCACAGCAAGAAGGTCGTGGGTTCAAATATGCCATCTGTGTTGTGGTTGTTGTTTTTTTTGGAGTTTCTCTCCAGGTACTCCCGCTCCTCCGACAGTCCAAAGACATGCAGTTAGTGGGGTTAGGTTAACTATTTATTCTAAATTCCATTTGTAAATGGTTGTCTGTTTCTCATTGTTAGCCCTGCAAAAGATTGGCAAACTGTTCAGGTTGTACTCCACCTCTCACTCTGTGGCAGCTGGGATAGGCTCTAGTAACCCTTAGCTGGACTAAAATGTGACTCTAAAAAGAGACTTGATCTTTAGCTCTATCTAAAGGTCAAGTCTCTTTTTAGAACCACATTTTAGTGCAGAAGATCAAAAGTGATGCTCTGTGGTGACAGCATGGATGCCATCATCATAATTGTTGTCAAATCCATGCTTAGGCTGGGCATGAGACTTTAGCATCTGACCTGCAGTCAGAAAAGTAGAATATAAATAACATAATATATATGTTTTTATAAATAAAATAAAAACAGAATACACACATGAAGAGTTCAGAGAGAGATGAGTTAATTGTCAGCATATTGATTGATCAATGAACGATTCACCTGTGGTTCTGTGTCGATATAAAGAAACCAAGAGGAGAGTGGAGATGAAGTACGGACAGAACACCATGAGGTACCATATCAGTATGAACACAAGTTTGGGGGAGGTGGGCTCAGGTGAAAGAGGTGAGTCAGGAGCAGATGTAGTTATTTTAAGTTCATCTGCAGAGAGAATCCCACCTGTTACACTAAATATGTGGATAAAATAAGAGTGATGATCAAAGTGAAGCTGCTCACCTGTGACAGTGATCCAGCTGGATGGAGACTCTCCATGACCGCTGATGTCACACTTGTAGAGGCCTTCATCAGACCTGGAAACATGCTGGATGGTCATGTGACCTGTAGGCTGCTTCCTGATGAGGGAGCCATCTTTATAGAAAGCAGCTGGGAGGTTGGAGGGAGTGGTCTTTGTTTTACAGAGCAGAGTGACGTCATCTCCCTCCATCACAGGGAGGACAGGACTCTGCAGGATCACTGATCCACCTCAACACAGAGACAAACTACAGCATTTCATCCATTTACACACAGCTTCATCAACACTAACTCCACACTCTGATCCACAGGTACCAACGTTAAGGGCTAAAGCGTGATACACACTTCCCCTCATATCTAAGTACACAATAAGAGCATGAAAGTAGCAGAACCTCATACTATGAAGTTTATATATTTCAGAGTCACAGATCCCCAGAATAGTATAAGAGTGGGCTGAAATTCAGTTGGAGTATGTGCAGTTTTAACAGAATTTAAAGATTTTTTTTATCCCCAAAAGATCTTAAGATTGTCTTCTTTACTTAAATGTTATGGAGACTCAAACATTCTGTAAAGATAAGGTGACTCAAAAAGTGCCAATTTCCCGCTCAGCTCAATGTCCTTCAAAGACCTGTAACTCTGATAATAATGATGGAAATCCCAATAATATAATAAGTAAATAAATAAAAATTATATGTACAATGGCTTGAAAAAGTGTTTAATGCCTTCCTGAGTTCATATATTTTGTCACACTTTTTTCACACAAATTTAAACATTAGACAAAGACAACACAAGTAAAGAGACAATACAGTTTCTAAATGAAGGTGTTTATTATTAAGAGGATAAAAAATCTAAACCTACATGGTCTGTGTGAAAAGTTAATTGTGGTGTATCATATCTTTGGGAACCCTGATTACCGCCACACTTTTTTAGATAAAGAAATAATTTAAGTAGCACCTGCCTGCAAAATGGAGTAGATCACAAGATCCTCAAAAGCCAGACATTATGCCAGGATCCAAGGAAATTCAGGAGCAAATGAAAAACAAAGCAATTGAAATCTCTCAGTTTGGAAAAGGTTATAAAGCAATTTCTGAAGCTGTGGGACTCCAGTGAACCAGAGAGAAAGCTATCATCTGCAAATGCCAAAAACATGGAACCTTGGTGAAGCTCCTCAGGAGTGGCCAAAATTACCCTAAGAGTGCTGCAACTCATCGAAGAGGTCACGAAAGACATCAGAAAAACATCCACAGAACTGCAGGCTTCATGTGCCTCAGTTAAAGTCAGACTTCACAGCTCTACCATAAGGAAGCAACTAGTCAAAAATGCCCCTTCATGGCAGAGTTACAACACAAAAACCACTGCTGAGCAAAAGGGACATCTCAGTTTTACCAGAAAACATCTTGATGAGAAATATGGAAAATACTCTGTGGACTGATGAGACAAAAGCTGACCTTTTTTGGAAGATGTGTGCTCTGTTACATCTGGCATAAAATTAACAGCATCTAAGAAAAGGAACATCGTACCAGCAGTAAAGTATGGTGGTGCTAGTGTGATTAGTGTTAGATTAGTGTTTAGGGGGCAATAACTTTTTCCTACAGGGCCATGTAGGTTTGGATATTTTTTCCCTTCATTTAGAAACTGCACTTTGTGTTTTAGTTGTGTTATTTTTGTCTAATATTTAAATTTGTTTGATTTGAAACATTTAAGTGTGACAAACATACAGAAAAAATGAAATCAGGAAGGGAGCAAACACTTTTCACACCACCTTATGTGCTGAGCTTACCACTGACTGTCAGGTGGATGCTCTTGCTTGTTGCTTTCTCTCTGGACTCACACCAGTAAACCCCGCTGTCCAGCGGGTCAATGTAGCTGATGTTACAGGACGAGCCAGCTGGTTTTCCCCACCCAGCTCCACACTGAGTCCTGGTTTCAAAGGTTGTGTTTCTCCTCAGAGTCCATCCAGCAGAGCTGTCGTCCTCCTCACAGCTCAGAGACACAAAGTCTCCGTAGAACAGCTGAGAGCTGCTGGGACTCACAGTCAGACGAGCTGAGAAACATGAGCGAGTCTGGGTTTTAAATAAATATCAGGGACTTTGATTTTGGTCTATTTGAGGTGCAGAAGAAAAAAACAATACAAGAGTGTAGCAATGGATTAATGAGTTGGAAGGTTTATCGGATGGTAAAACACCACCCAGTTAACATATTTTATTTATTTAAGCCTGACAGATGCTTGCAGGTTTAGTTAACCAGCTGCTGGCTGTGCAGATATAATTCTGAAGGTCTGTCTTAATGAAACTAAAGAGGATTTTCTTTTCTTTTTTTAAGCTTTTACCATAATTTTTGGGTATTTCTGTTGAATTCAGGGTGCTGATTATGAAGAAGTGTTGATAAATGTATTTCATTCTGCAGGTTATTCTGCTCATTATTGGATCCACTTCATTCTGTTGTGACTTGATTTTGTTTTAGAATAGCACAATATTCAGCACCAAAAACTTCCCATTTCACCTTTAACCTTTCAACGTCAGTTTGTCCTATAACAGGTTCACTAACCTTGGTTTGTTGTGCAGCAGATCAGTGAGGTCAGAACTGCAAAGAGAGGCAAACTTTCAGTGAGCTTCAGTGAAGTTTTGCTTCAAACTCCAAATGTCAAGGAAAAAAAGTGCAGCAGTGACAAACAGAAAGTGTTTTTCAGGGACAGGATGTAGGTTATAGATGGAGGTGAGAAAGTAATTCAACACTTACTAAAACCTTATTTTTAAACCGTTTAATGAAGCAAAAGTTTAATTTAGAAACTTTCTGTGAGTCAAATTTTATTTAATTGTGCCGCTCTTTTTCATCAAGCTGTAAATGTAGGTAAAAAAAGCTTTTCGTACTTACAGAGGAGTCGTAGAGACATTTGACCCATTGTGCCGTGAGCAGAGATGTGAGCAGTCACACCCACCGCCTTCCTCGGGTCTAGCTGCTTTGTGGGGGTTTTTAAAAGCAGTGACAGGAAACCTGACCTTCTTACTGTAATTCTTCAGACGAGTTATGAAACATCCAGTGAATTTAGGCCACAAACACACTCAGATTTTTAAAATCACTCACTCATCACATTTCATGCTGGCATGACAGACGTCACATATGAGTACAAACAAAGTCCAGAGCAGATGGGCTGATGTGAGTTAGAGAGATTTCCCTCACGTCACTGCGACTAAAAAGAGATCATTCACAAGCTTGTGCAGTTATCTTTAAGGGATGATGTCACTAGAAAATAGCAAAATAAATGAAGACTTCCTCAAGAAATTCTGTAGTCACAGAGTTTGTCTCATAATGTAGTAATTAGGGCTAAATTTATCTTTGCAAACAATTATGCATGTTGCTTTGGATTGAAGGAGACGGTTTAGCACAAAATTAGTTGCATAGCCTGTAAAGTTGGCCCAATTTAAGGTTATCAATTATTATATGGCATCTTGCAGTCAGTGTTCTCAGGTGTAACAGGTTCCCTCCACTAAGCCTTAATGAATAACGTTAGGTTTTCAGATGTACAAAATGTGGGCTCATATCTGATGGCATGAATATAAACCTCGGTTTCCTTTGTGAAACAGCAAAGTAGGAGGAGCCGAACAACCAAATGTTAAAGCTGGCTACCTGTTCAAGTGTTCTCTTATCTGTGGTGCACAAATCCGGGGATGGTTAGTTCATAAAGCTAACTTACAAAGAAATGTGAAATTGTCCAACTCGGGTACCAAATAAGTGAGTTTAGATAAATTTGGTGATTTTATCTCATCAAGATACACCCTCATAATCTTTTAAATGTTACAGTCCCATCTAAAGATATCCTCAGGAGTATGTCTGTGAAGGTTCTCAGTCATCCAGGCCATCGTAGTCAAAGGAGATTGGAAAGATCCTTTGAGTCAGTCAGAACAAATTGATTCAGAATTAACTGATTAGCACATTTCACATGCATATGCCATTAATCAGATTTTAAAAATACACCAATTTGGCTTCTCATATACAAACTCAGCATGCATCAAGAGGTCTCTCAAATATTTGCCCACATTTACATACAATAAAAGTGAATATTCAAAAATATCCTATACTGGGGAATTTGATTTCAATAAATCTCAGTACTTCAAAAAAACTGATGTCACAATATGTCACTGAATCCATCTGTTGTGCAAACTTCTTTACATTATACATTAAGTTTTTGGGAATAATATAATTATCTATCAACCAAATGCCGGCCAAATTGGAGTCTTTGGACAGACCAATATTTTTCAGTCACTAGGGTCTGCGGATGAGTTTCAATTGGACCTCGCAATTTGTTCCTTACCAGTTAGCATGTATTACCTGCCTTATTTAAGAATATTAAAATCACTCTTGTCTTGAAGAATATTGAATTTGAATGCAGAGAGCACTTTGACCACACAAATATGTACACAGTGTGGATATTTGTGTTTTTAAAGTTTTTGTTTTCTTATTGAAAAGGTTTAAGAAATATTACCGTGTTTGTGCTGATTTTGTATTTGGAGATTTTTCCCTAATCTGTAAAATGCTTTACATTGTTTGACCCATCGGACCCAGTTATTCCCAGCGCCAACATTTGTACCACTAGCCACCACTGGTCACAGTGTTAAAGATGTGTTGCCAGCTTTTTATGTGATGTCATCTGCTTCCCTATTCATAATGGGTCGCCGCTGCAAGTAAATTTGCGTGTTTGAGTTTGGAAGATGTGCCAGATACCTTTCCTGACATGACTCCAAAAGATTAGGATTTGAATGATTCCAATCATTTACATTTCTTTAAATTCTTTAAATCCTTGGTGAATGCAGAGGTGCCACCAAGTAAGGCAGGTAACTACTAGGTGCCCCAGGGCAGTAGGGTCAGCAGAGGGCCCCTGAGGACTGACAAACTGCAGCAGAAGCCATGTACAAAGTCTGCAGTGACATTGGCTGTGTCGCAATCCAGCGACTGCACGCTTTGGAGTACACGCAGTTCACATGCTATGTACAGCGTGTACTAGGAAGTAGGAGAAGTGCGGAAGTGAGATGCTTGTGAAATAGGACAGTCGCGCTGCTCAGGTTGCATTTTTTGGATCTAACCGTGAGAAACGTTTCATACAGCATTGTTTGACAGAAATGAAGGAGAAAAAATGTTTCTTTGTTCATTAATTTGTTTTATGACATCAATTTGATTAGTTGGGTATCTGAGGCCGAGACCACGGGACTGTAAAACATGATTGTTGGGCTTCACTTCTGTGCTGAACAGTCATTTAAGATTAGTTAGTAAATAACAATTAGCTAATGTTGTTCATGAGACTAAAGTCATCTCACTGTGGTAATGTAAATATAATATGGCCAATATTATATTTATTGTCAGATTATTATGATATATTACAGCAGTGAGCTTAAACTCTGTGTCAAATGAGCTTCAGTAAAGATTCAAGTTGCAGTTATTTACATTTCCAATCACTTAAATCTTCACTCAAAGACAAGTATCTTTGACAGTGTATATATAGATGTGTTATATATAAGAGACAAATATTGTTCGTTTAATATGTTGGCATTTTTACATTTGGCTCAATGCTTACATATATGTGTAAAAAGAAAATGTAAGAGCTGTGATAACTTGAAGACCCTGAGTACTTTCTCCCACACTGAAAACACTGGAATGATAAAATTATTTGAACATTACCTAATAAGACTGATTCAGGACAGACAATTAGTTATTTTAAACTTTTCTAGCAGTCCTTCACAAACAGGGAACAGTCTGTCTATTCTCTCCATCTGTCAGCTGCTGCTGGCTCTTCCTCCTCCTCTTCCTCACACACTGCTGAGTTTGTCCTGGTGGATCATCAGGGGTGCAAAGCCTCACAGATGATGTGCAGCAGTGGGTCCCTCAGTCTGTCCTCACTCTGGACACTTGCAGTCGTCACACATGGAAATCAAATGTGTGATAAGCTTCAAACACAAGTGTAACTTATAAATGAATGTTCATACTTTTATTACACAATCAGAGAGAAAGAAAAAGAGAGAGAGTGCAGGACAGACAGACAGGTGACAGTCTCAGGTGTATACACTGCTACAAAACAGCACAGGAGGATTTAGTGTTTGTGTTATTACGAGTGCTAAACAAGAAGAGTTCCCAGATGGTGCAGTGGACACATGTGTGACTCCTGTGATTAAAGCATCTTTCTTTCAGCTTAACAAGTGAACCGTCAGCTCGTTCAAACACACGTTAAAGTCCGTTTGGCTCAACACCACCACATTCTCTGTAAGATTAAAGTCAACTATTGAACGGCGTATATTTTAAAGTAAAGACTTTGTACTAAAGTACAGACATCGCTAATGTTTGTAACTTTGCCGACATGTGGCCAACAGTCATGTTTTAATGTTCTTCGTTATTTAAACATTTGCACATAAATAAGTGACATAGATGTCTCCTTCCTCAACGAGCTCAACAACTTTTATGCTCATTTTGAGCGAGGGAACCCCACAACCACAACCAAAACAGACATGACGCCAGACCACCAACCTCTGACTCTCCCCCACCGATGTAGGAGCGGTGCTGAGCAGGATCAATGTCCACAAGACTGCAGGTCCTGATGGCATCCCCGGGCGTGTTCTCAGAGCGTGTTCTGGGGAGCTTGCAGGAGTGCTCACAGACATATTCAATCTGTCCTTGGCCCACGCTGTGGTACCGGCCTGCTTCAAATCCACCTCCATCGTCCCGATACCCAAAAACTCCAACCCATCTAGCCTCAATGACTACCGCCCAGTAGCACTCACCCCCATCATCACTAAGTGCTTAGAGCAGCTGGTCCTAGCACACTTCAAATCCTATCTCCCCCCCAACCTGGACCCCCACCAATTCGCATACCCCTAGAACAGGAGCCCAGAGGATGCAGTCTCCATCGCACTGCACTCTGTCCTCTCACACCTGGTCAACAACAACACCTACGCCAGAATGCTGTTTATAGACTTCAGTTCAGCATTCAATACAATCCACCCCTCACAACTCATCAGGAAACTGACAGACCTGGGCATCAGTTCCCTCATGTGCAAATGTTTACTGGACTTCCTGACCAACCGCCCCCAACATGTCCGGTTGGATAACCGCTGCTCATCTACAATCACAATGAACACCGATGTACCACAAGGCTGTGTGATGAGCCCTTTCCTCTACTCCCTCTTCACCCACGACTGCAGACCTGCTGATGGTTCCAACACCATCATTAAGTTTGCAGATGACACCACGGTGATTGGCCTCATCAATGACAACGATGAGGCCGCCTACAGGGAGGAGGTGGATCGTCTGGCTGAGTGGTGCGACACAAACAACCTGCTGCTTAACACCGAGAAGACCAAGGAGCTCATCGTGGACTACAGGAGGAATGCTGACCCACATCCACCCATCCACATTAAGGGGACGGCTGTGGAGCGTGTGAGCAGCTTCAAGTTCCTGGGAGTCCACATCTCCGAGGACCTGGACGACCAACTGCTCCAAGCTGGTCAAGAAGGCTCACCAGCACCTCTTCTTCTTGAGGACTCTGAGGAAGAACCACCTGTCCTCAGACATCCTGGTGAACTTCTATCGTTGCACCATCGAGAGCATCCTGACCAACTGTATAACAGTCTGGTACGGGAACTGCTCTGCCTCGGAGCGGAAGGCGTTGCAGAGGGTCGTGAAAAGTGCCCAGCGCATCGCCGGAGCACCACTTCCTGCCATAAAAGACATCTTCAGGAAGCGGTGTCTGAAAAGGGCTGGGAAAATCATCAAAGACCCCAGTCACCCATCACATGGACTCTTCACCCTCCTGCCCTCTGGGAGGCGCTACAGGAGCCTCCGGACTAAGACCACCAGGTACCGGAACAGCTTCTTCCCCACAGCTGTCAGACTCCTGAACTCTGCCTCCTGACATCTGACCCACGTTAAAACATCGACTGAACACACACACACCCACAATGGACAACTGTACCCTCAAACACACAATAATAACATGGACTGAACCACCACTCACAACCACTAGCACTTTATATAGCCTCTGTAGAAATTATCCACATATCTCACTTATCTTAACTGCACTACTGTATAGTTCTGTGTAAATAATCATTCTGTACATACGATAATTTTTAATCCTACAACTGTTTACAACTTGCATAGTTCACGTTTCTGTATAGCTGTATATCTCAGATTCTGTAAAGTTATTTATTTCATATTCTGTATAGTTTTTCATATTTATATCCTGTTCATAGCCTGTACATACTTATAGTTATAGAATATTCATAACATACTTCATACCGTGTACATTATAACATACCATAATAGACCCATTTCTGTAATATACTTACATATCTATATTATTGCTAATATATATTGTAATATATCTATATCATGGCTAAAGCACTTCTGGATGGATGCAAACTGCATTTCGTTGCCCTGTACCTGTGTATGTGCAATGACAATAAAGTTGAATTCTATTCTATTCTATTCTAATATTCAGTACTTACTTTTGAAAGTTTACTCTTCAGCCGCCCCGCTTCAGCCGTCTGCCGCTTTTTTCAGCAAAA
This sequence comes from Aulonocara sp. 'chitande type north' Nkhata Bay, assembly GCF_057382095.1. Lineage (NCBI taxonomy): Eukaryota > Metazoa > Chordata > Actinopteri > Cichliformes > Cichlidae > Aulonocara > Aulonocara sp. 'chitande type north' Nkhata Bay. Next base: position 21,009,968 of record NC_141346.1, on the reverse strand, counting down.
TTATCCACACCCACCGCTACGCTATGAATTGTGGGATATATGGGACCACGAAGTGTACACCGGACCACAATTCAAATCTGGGGAAATTGACTGCGCATTTGGAGTACACTTCGGATTGGGACAGCCATCGTCACGTCGCTGTGACGTGATAGGTCTCAAAATACGTGCTCCGAAGTGTGTGGTTGCTGGATTGGGACGCAGCTATTCACAGAGACATGACCTCCTTAAGAGGCCCAATACTGTGGCCCTGAGAGGCCAAAGAGACTGCAACTTAAGAAAACACCAGCAATAAGAAAAACGCTGCAAAAGCACACAAAACACAACGGGAATAGGAAAACCGACAACGGAAATAGGAAAAAACAGATTTCCAAAAGCACAAGGGAAGTGTTTCTGGGGAGATAATAACCTGACGGACCAGTTGCAGGAAATAAAATGTGCGAAGAACTGCACTGGGAGACACTTAAAAGAAGTGGAGAATCTATTGGTTTTGTGAGGGAAAAAAAGATGAGAGATTAGCCTAACTGTTAGTCTAAAAATCCGTCATCAGTATTAAATGAATCATGATAAAACACACCTAGCATGTTTTGGATTCCTGCATCTGGTCCGCCGGGTTATTGTCTTTTCTTGTTGTTCTATATAAATCAAATATAAAGAGCGAGTTGTATATACCTTATCAGTAAACCATTAATAAACAAACAAGACTGCTTATTTTGCTTCATATTCCTAATGTCCTTCATCCTGTATCCTACAATAGCTGGTGTGTTCTGTTGTTCTCATTTTTTTTTTCATTTTTTCTCTCTTTTTGCAGGTTTCTCAGTTGGAAGTTGGAACAAAGCAAGATCATTTTGGCTATTGCTGTGACCACAAGCTGGGACTGCAGTTAAGGTCAGAGCTAAGGCTATGGTCATTATTGTGGTTCAGGCTGTGTCCAAGAAGTATGGCTTGATGTGAAGGATAAGGAGAATTTTCAAAATCCTTCATAACACCCTCCAGCGCACTGCTTCTACTTCAGTAATATATCTATTAAGTATTAAAACCAATCATCCTGCACATTCTACAGAAGAATGTATTTGAGTGATAATTCGCTGCTGTTCACTTCTAATGAGGATGATCTTAAAAATGTAAGGGTGGTGCTCCATTGTGTGCTGGAGTAAATAAAGTGATAATTCTATGAATATCTCTGTATACCTTTGATTATTTATAAATGTTTTACCTTCTAAACATGACTGAAGTAATAATTCTTTAGTCATATTGCTTACTGGTACTTGGTAGCTGTGAGGATAAATTCCATGTAACCTAAACAAAACAGCTGATATATCAGTCCTGTGTTAGCTACTTTCTAAATTGTAGAACATACACTGTGTTTATCATGGTAAGAAGGTGGTCATACTATATAACATTAACAATATCCTGAGAAAATCTTCTGTTTTGACTACAAACGCTGACTGTGACAAATGAAGATGTGCTGTGACTAAAAGTCAAGTAGTAATCAGAATCAGAAAAGGGTTTATTGCCAGATGTTGAGCAGATTTACAACATTAGGAAATTGCTGCGGTACTTAGTGCGAAACATACTATAAGAGAAACAAAAAACAAATAAAACAAAAATAAGAAAAGCAGATTGATATATACATAAACGCAGGTGATCAGTGCAAAAATGGAACAGATGCAGAGAACAAAATATACAGTTCATATGTTTGTGGTGGGAACAGTCTTATGGTTATTGCTCATGAGTCCAACAGCAGAGGGGAAGAAACTGCTCTTGGTGAGAGGTTCTGGTCCGGAGCCTCCTGCCTGAGGGGAGCAGGTCAAACAGACTGTGTCCAGGGTGAGAAGGTCAGCTGTGATCTGAGCTGCACGCCACAGTGTCCTGGAGGTGTACAGGTACAGGATCAAGACATTCCTTTGTCTCTGACTACCTCTCCAGCCACTCTGTGCTGGGGGAGGTTTTATTGCAGATACATCCTATCTGAAAGATCTGTTTCTTGTGTGGTAAGCTTCCTGCCCTTTTGTGGCTTCACTGTGTTGTGCATGCTGAACCAATACAGGAATTGAACCATATATTGGGTGTGGGGGAGATTACCATTTTATGACTAAGGATGTTGTTAAAAACAGTTGGAAGTCACGCACACAGAGAGACACACATTCTCACACACTCAATCAAGCACACACACACATACACACACTATCTCACATGCATACACACAGTGTTGGGGAGTAAGGGAATACATGTACCGCCGTTACGTATTTAAAATACAAAATATGAGTAACTGTATTCCGTTACAGTTACCGTTTAAAAAGGTGGTATTCAGAATACAGTTACTTTGTTGAAATAAATGGATTACACTGCGGTACTTTCCTGTTTCATTTTGTCGCGGGTCAGGACTGTTTGGGTTTTGTTTGACAGCTACGTTCTGTTGTTCCAGGCGGCAGCGTTATGGTTGCCATGGTTACAGGGCGACGCTCTCTCTCTCTCTCTGCGACTGTGTGTTTTGAGAGAGCGCCTTTTCGTTGTTGTTGTTGTGCTAAGCTAACAGGCAGAATGCTACAAGCATAGCTCTAAAGAATGTAGCATCATGGGCAGTGTAGTCCGTGTTGCAGGGAGAATGAACTGCCATACACGTTATGTGTCCGTGAGCGAGGAGGGAGAAAAAGGCGAGTGGAAAGGTACGAGTTGTCGTCGAGGAAAAACGGGAGCTGGAAGCATGTAAATATAATAATAACCACTGCAGCCAAGAAGAGTGCCTGACGAGCCCAGTTGTAAGTAAGCTATTAAGACTCGACTGTACACCGTGTTTTCCTCCGAAAACAATAAGTTCCGTTGGAGCAGTCTTTCAACGCCTCTCTCTGTCTCTCACAATAAAAGTTGACCCACACAACAAAGTAAAGCTATTTTTCGGCTATGAGCCGACAGGGACCCCGCCGTATTAGTCAGAGGTCCCTTTACTACAGTTCAGAGTCGCGGACCTTCAGTAATAGTAATAAATCACACAGCAATAGTACATTCACGTTGTTGTAAAAAGCATGATAATATATTAAGTAATCCAAAGTATTCAGAATACGTTACTGTCATTGAGTAACGTAACGGAATATGTTACAGAATACATTTTGGGGCATGTATTCTGTATTCTGTAATGGAATACATTTTAAAAGTAACCTTCGCAACACTGCATACACACACACACACACACACACACACACACACACACACACACACACACACACACACACACACGTTCTTACACATGCATATACGTGCTTACACATACACACACATAGTGCCTTGTCTTAGAACCATTGCGGGGTTTTACAGAGGGAGGTGCTTGTGCTGTGATGTGTATTGTAACAGTTTGTCAATAAGTATCTGTGAGGGAAGCTGCTCTTGGAAGGATTTTGGACATGAGACAGGTGAGCTCCAAGAGCTGGTTCTTGACCAAAAACTTCCCTCGTTAGCGAGTGAAAAACCGGTTGAAGATGTTCTGTTATGTCTTAGAAAATAATAGAAAATTATGTTTTCTTTTCCTTTTGTCTTCAGGGGCAGAGGGGACTGGAGAGAATGACACTGTTCAGTCTTCACTACCCAGAGATGAGGCCATCATACAAGTGAATTCTGAAAATCGGGATGTTGAGCACCCAGCCCACCATGATCAAGTGGAGCTGCAAGATCAAGAGATGATGGACAGAGATCCCTCGACCAAAGGAGAAGCCATGAGGAAAGGTGAGAACAGGTGAGTTTACAGTCATGACGATTCAGGTGCAAATTCTGATTCTTAACATCTTTTTTCCCTACAGGCCTCCCAATTGGAAGCTGGATGAGCAGCACAAAGCAGTCGTGGCTATTGGTTGAGGCCAGGGGCAAGATGAAGGCTTGTTTACCAAGCCAACAATTCCCTCACATTATTCCACTTTAATTCCATGTATTTCTCTAATTTGAGGATGATAAAGTGTACTTGTGACCAGAAAGCAAATCAATTTACCTGATGTATGTAATACAAAATGTAATGTTTTACCAACCATAAAAGAAGCATCAAACAACACTGTTCTTGTTTAGAAAAGTTCCCCCTTTGGAGGATATAGAACCTTTTGGCTCCACTCTGTATCCCAAAAGTAAGGTGAATAAAGACAAGTCTGGATATAAAAATCTCTGCCTACCTTTGATTCCTTTTTCATTTTTTACCTTCTAAATATCACTGAGAAAACACTTCTGCTACAAAATTAACCTGATTATAAAGAAACCAGTGTTTCACAGTGTGTGACTGGACAGTGTGTGACTGGAGCACAGTGGCTGTGGTTTCATGGTCAGAGTTGGGTTACATCAAGTGTAGCAGAGATTCATATAAATTTTAGTTGATGCCCAGATTTATTCACTGAATTCCACCTTTATATAAATTGTATACCATCTAGAAAACACAGCATAAACAGTCTACTATCGGTGTTGGAAATCAGCCAGAACAACTCATAAAACATCTGCTTAGATCTTATGAATTCAGTTGTGTACATCCACAAAAAGCAGCAGCTCAGCTGCTAAGAAAATCTACTGGAGCTCCCAATAGAAATTAGAGGCAACCTGTCTCTGAGCAGACTCCTCTGGTTGTTTATGACCACATGCAGAGGATGTATGTATTTATTATTATACTACAGGGTGGGCCATTTATATGGATACACCGTAATAACATGGGAATGGTTGGTGATATTAACCCTTTAAGACCTACCATAGAACCAAGTCCGCCAGAGCTTATATTATATTTTTACATGCTGTGGAGCCATTTTTGGGAGCATTTCAAGTTGCTATACATCAATACAACCATTATAGCCCAAACTTTAATAATATGTCTGCATTAGGTGCATAGTAATTACATAAATTGCAAAAAAGTGCAATAAACAAAAAAAAAAATGAAAATCGTTTTTGTTTTTTTAACATATATTTCTAGTTAGAGAAATTTAAGAGGCTTATCCCTCAAAACTGTAAATACAAAAAAGTTGCACAAACTAGTTTCCCACCACAGGAAATTGATTTTAAGTGTCTTCATAGTTTTATTTTTGAAATACACCAATTTTTATATACTGCAGGAAAAACGAAAATAAATATTATAGTGCAAATTTGCAAAATAACAGCATATGCATCACAATAAACTATTTCCAGCAGTGCAATATGAGTCCTAAGCATCCCAGAAACGACACAGAAAGTCATGAAGTCAAACATAACTTTTAAAAACACAAGTATAAGCTCATGAGGCCACGATGGTAAAAAAAACCTACATTTCCGCAAAATGACGTCACTTCCGGTTTCGGGCAGGTCATGCGGTCATGTGATAGTTCACGCTGATGAACGTAGGAAGTGTTACAAACAGCTGATTGGATCGGCGAAGCGTGTTTCTGGAATATCATGTTTTTGTTGCTGCAAGTGATTTTTATGCAGTTTTTGCAAAGCTATATGTGGAAGGAAACTGTGACCTAGGACAAGCTGATGGCATAAGATGTAAGTACAACTCCTCCAGTTTCATATGCAAAAAAAATTATTGCGCTAGCTTACGTGGTTGCAGAGCTACCGGGATTTAAAAATAGCTACGCAAAACAGAGCGTGCCCGCTCCGATCGGCTGTAAAGGGTTAAAGTCCTGTTTGTGGCACATTAGTATATGTGAGGGGGCAAACTCCTCAAGATGGGTGGTGACCATGGTGGCCATTTAGAAGTCGGCCATCTTGGATACAACTTTAGTTTTTTTCAATAGGAAGAGGGCCATGTGACACATCAAACTTATTGGTAATGTCACAAGAAAAACAATGGTGGGCTTGGTTTCAACGTAACTTTATTCTTTCATGAGTTATTTACAAGTTTCTCTTTGTTCACAGCCATTGACATGTCGAAGAGGTTAACACGTGATGAGCGGATCGAAATTGTGTTGATATCTGGTGAAGGCAGTAACCGGGTCATTGCAGCAGATTTCAATGCAAGACACCCTACGAGACCACCCATCTCCCATGCTACAGTCAGCAAACTGCTTGCTAAGTTTCGTGAAACTGGTTCAGTGTTGGATTTGCCAAAATATGGATGCAAGAAAACTGTGACTAATGAAGAAACATCAGTGGCTGTCCTAGCTTCATTCAGCAAGAGCCCACAGCGTAGCACTCGCCGCATGTCACTGGAGAGTGGCATTAGTCGAACATCCCTTCGGCAGATATTAGCTACTCACAAATTGCACCCTTACAAACTCCAGCTACTGCAGCATCTCAATGAGGATGACCCAGATCGGCGCACAGAATTTGCAGAATGGGCAAAACAAAAATTGGAACAGGACCCTCAGTTCATGCAGAAGATTTTGTTCAGTGATGAGGCAAACTTTTATGTGAATGGTGAAGTTAACAAACAAAACCACCGCTATTGGTCTGACACTAACCCACATTGGATGGATCCCTCCAAGACTGTTGGAACACCAAAAGTGATGGTTTGGTGTGGTATATGGGGTACAACGATAGTGGGTCCATTCTTCATCAGACTTTTATCTTTGGGGTCATCTGAAGGCAATTGTCTATGGTGTGAAGATTCGAGATGTGCAGCACCTGAAACTACGGATACTGGATGCCTGTGCTGGGGGTCCATAGGGACTAAGTAAAAGCGCTATACAAATACAGCCAATTTACCATTATAGAATGGTTAATATTTTTTTTTAAATCTCAAAATTAAAAAGTTTAGTTTTGCTTCATTACACTTCTGCTACACATCCTTTAAAAACCAGCTTCATTAACAGCTCCTCTCACAGCAACCCCAATTCAGAGTGTTGTTAATCTATCTTAAACTATGTTAAGCCAAGAAAAACATACGTTTAATTCTACTGTTGTAATAATTTGGCACAGTCATGGTAAACGGTCTGCCAAGCAACACACACCACAAATCTCTGAATAAATCTCTGCTATTATTTCAATTTGTCCTTGTTTAACCTTATTGGCATTACTGCACATCGTTGTTTGGTTCATCACGAGGTTAAGTTACAGCCTAATCTGTCCAGATTAAAAAAGCAACATCTTCCTGAAATTCTTACTTTAGGCTCATCATGTAAATTGGTAACTTAGTTATAACACCCTCCAAACACATATTTGTTTTGATTGCTAAAATCTGGGTTCTCTCCAGATGCCCTTCAACAACCCCTCCCCCTTGCTCTTCATCATCAGCTGGATCAATCATTTTGTGTACTTATGTGTCCACACAGACAAGTGGATGATTGATTGGGGACGACATCAGTGGGCAGAAGAGACCCGTTGCTCCCTAACAGAGAGAATAACTCTCTGTAGCTGCAACTTATTTCGAGAGATTTATGCCTTACAAATTGCCTGTTTAAACATTTCTGAGGGACCAAAACGAGAGGATTTTTACCGTTTCATCATTATCATTACATTTGCCAGGATGATATCTGCCAGAGTTTCTGTTTCCTTGTTATTTAATTTCTTCATTAACTTTGAAATGGTGAGTTAGCCTCTCTTTTATCAGTTTTGTTGATCTGTTGATCAGAGTTGCACTGCATGGCTAATGAGGCCAGTATTCAGTACTGTGTTGTCTAATAACTGTAACTGAGATTTAGCAAATTTACAGAATTTACAGTTGCTATACTTTTACTTCTGTTTTAAATGGGCTATTATAAAAACTGTTGAACAGTTTTGTAAAATCACTTAGATCTGAATGCAAATTTATAAAAATAACATTTGAGGTTGGGCTTTGGGGGAATTGGAGGCTTCACTGTGGCAAATGTAATCAGTCAGCGTGACTGAGTTTGAAAAACCTGGACGCTTACGGCAGGAATCCAACAGGCAAGCCTACCAAGTGATATGAACCATATGCCCATGTATGATTTATTTACCTTACTCACCAACAGTATCCTGAAGTTCTAGACACAAAAAGTGCTCAAATTTGGTTAAAATCATGGAGTGATCAGGTAGCCTGGTTAGCGAGTTGTTGTTTTGACCTTCTGCCCACCTGAAGCAACATACTTCCACCAATGCAGCTGCGTGTGTTGCTTTAAAAAGCTGCAGAACATGTTTAACCTCCTAAGACCCGAACTCTTCCACGGCATGCATTTTTAATTATTCTTTGATATTTGGGCTGATTGGGACCTGATGAATGTAAAAACAAACACCAGATTTTTTTTTTTATCTAATTTTTGTTTCTTAGAAAAATGAGAGCCACAAATGAGGATATTCGTTTAAAATTTCGATAGAACAGTAGCAGTATAATGTCCTCGTAAGTGGATATCAGGCCCTTGTAGAGCAAAATTGAGTATTTTGGTCTAAATAACCCAAAATGTGATGTCCACATATGTGGACGCCAGGTCCTAGGAGGTTAAGCTTTATAACAGAGGTCACAGGCCAATATTAACAATAGATGTAAATAAATAAAGCGATTCAATGTGAAATGTGACTAAAATTACATAACTAAATTGAATATCTTCTTTAATTTTATAATTATATTCATTAATACCAAACAGACAGTTTAATGAACTTTACACCTAGCAGCTCTAAACATATGGAGTCTTACCTGGGATTAATGAAATTGTTACAGGCCTTCGATGGGGTCTGTTTTTAAACTGTTTTTTAACAGAAAAGCAGAGACAGGAGACATCAGTTGCGTTTGGTCTGCAGGCTCTTCCTCGTCTGATATATTAACAGAATTTAACAACGCCCTTTTCTTTTCATTTAGATGCACACCTTTCTCTTTTAACATCACAAACACATTCAATTAGGTCCATAGCTCAAACCCTTTTGGTTACCTTGCACTCTCGCAAGAATAAACTTAGAAAATAATCATTGTATATGAGTGTCCTTTACAGTAAATCTGTAACCAATTCTACTGCTGTTCAGCATCAAAAACATTTCTGTGCAGCATCACTAACACTGCAATTAACCTGCTTATATACCATTATACATTCCTTATACTTCAACAGATTCAAACAATATATTACATTTGTAACAAATAAACAAAAATATTCTTCCATTGCTCACAAACAGTTCACAATCATCCACAAACAGTATACATCAGACTATTTACATTTGACATATAAGAACTGGGTAGGTCCTAATCAACTGTAACTTCCAATAATGCCAGGATAAAAGAAGCGTCTTAAGAGCTGCGTTTGTCACAAAATAAAACAGGTAATAAAACGAGCTGCCTATTTAGACTACGAGTGAAATGGCGGCTGCCATTACAAATGGCGGTATAGTTAGCTTTCTCTCAATCGGTGAAAACACACTCTCTCACAAATTCGCGGTCTTTAAACTAAGACAGAAAAAGGTTTTCTTGGTTTATATGTACATTGCAGTGAGCAAACTTGAACTACTGACCTGTTTTTTAACAGAAAAGCAGAGACAGGAGACATCGGATGCGTTCGGTCTGCAGGCTCTTCTTTCTTTCGTTCATTCTTTCTTTCTTTCTTACAGTTATATTGGCGGTTGGCACTGCAGGCTCTTCCTCGTCTGAGGCAGAGAAGCGTTGCAACGGCCTATCGCACTCGCCTCTATCTCCCCCTTGTGGCAATGCCACGCAATTACATTGTCCATAACTCTAAATGAAAAGTGCAATACCACCATAAAATCAGGTCTTTTACATCAAAAATTATTCACAAAAAAATTACAATTGTGACCATACACTTGTGGGCGTCACAAAATTCTAATTATAAGTAGGCTACTTTAGCTTTAAAACTGTAATAAAATAAATAACAGAGAATTTACAAATGAATAAACCATTTGTTTTATGAATTTTGACTAAAATCTATTTCCAGACTAAGCATTAAGCAAAAAAAATCTGTTTGCATACTGTTAAATTGATCCAGTTTCCATCCTGTTCTTGGTGAAGTCTAGACAAAGCTTTCATCAAATTAAAAGGTTAAGTGGTAGATAGGCCATAGGGAGCTACTGGTGATTAACAGGACAGCGAAAGGTTTGCCATCTTTACTGATTTCTACTCTCAGGTCTAGTAACAGCTGACTGTTATCAGTGAAACGACCTCAGAAATATGGATAAGACTTCAGGTTTGGAAAATTTGTGTGTGTTTAAGGGGCCAAACCAAATGAACCTTTATTGGCAGTCATCCAGTAGCAGCATAACCAAACAACATAAAGGGGGTTATAGTCCACAAAAGAAGGGCATGGATTAGTTACTGTGGGTTGTAGTGCGGGAGAAAACATTGAGATTAGCATAAAAAGTCTTATTTTATTTGACTTGTTACTTTTTAAAAAATAATTGATTTCAATGGATCATGCCACCACTGGAGCTACCGGTAACTCTTTCACCAATCAGACGTAGCCATGCAGTCACATGACCAGATATAAAATGGCGGGCCGAGCAGCCCAAGCCTTTCAAACTTACAAAGATGGATAGAAGAAACACATAAAAAAATGGCAGAAGCAACCGTCTCCGCTAACACTGAACAGGACAAACACCCTTGGCCGCATATGCAAAGCATGTTTCGCTTTAAAGGAGTACAAAAGGACAGCTATATAATGCGATGTCTTCTGTGTGAGCCAGAGCAAAGTGACATTTCAGCGTACAAAAACTCAACATCTAACCTGAGGAAACATTTTGCGGTAAGTTTGCTCTAAATTTTTTTTAGCTGTGGTTAAGTGGATGTCAGTCTTACAGCCGCTGTGTCGAGCTTGATTCCTTGAGAGTCGGTGTACTGCAACTTTTTGATGTGTCCATAATCCAACACACATGAATTAAATGGCTGAATTGCCACTTCAGCATGCAGTCAAGTACTTTAGAGTCTTGCTAATGACCTAATAATTTTATTTGGTCTGTCGCGGTGAGGACAATTTTAATAGTTTCAGGACACTGGCCCTCGAGGACTGGAGCTTGACACCCGTGGGTTATAGAATCACAGTCTTAGGCTTTGCCCATATTAGAAATGAGATGATTTAAAAAAAAATGCGCATATCCAGAATCACTCCCTTTCTCCTAGAAACTACATTAGTAATTAAGCCGCTTTAATATTTTTCTTTTCTCCACAAGTGACTTTTTGTCCTTACTCTTGCTTCAGAGAAGTACAGTTATAAGGTGTAGAAGTTTATAAATAAGAAAAGCTAAACATTTTTTTTTGAAGGAGAATCTATTGACTAGCACTGCTAAGCCTTTCGTACGTTCTTGTTTTGAACTTTATCTGGAATTTGTTTTTTTCTTTTTAGCACAAACACATGTAATGCAGGCACGACTTTGTTTCTCTTCCCTTCCTGTCGTCTTTGGGTCAACACAACTTAAAGCACTGATAAATATTGTGTTTTACACCTGATGCCTAATGATATCCTCCACACTATGCACTTGAACATGCACTTGAAGTGATGATCACCTTGTTCATTGAATTTTGAGTGTTTTAATCAACATTGTTACACCTGTGGTGTTTCTGGACAAAAGTGACTGCCATAGGAAATGAGTTGGTATCTACTCACTGAACGGCCCACTTAACTAATTTGGTGGTGAAAAATGTTTTTTTTTTTTGTGCTAGTTTAACCCTCCGGTCATGTTCATCACCCACCCCAAATAGTTGAACATGACAGCATGACAGGAGGGTTAAGAATATGGGAACATTGTTTTTTATTTTTTTAAACTGTATAGACATTGCTTAGTCACATGTCATTTCATGCTCTTTTTTTTTTCTGCAAACAGAGGGGTTCACTCCAACAAAATGAGGATGTATACAGAATTAATGGACAGCCACAGAAAACGAAAGTCGTTTTGCAAAACTTACAGATTCTTTTACTGGCTCTAGGTGGATAACACAAGCAACGTTTGACAAGCTTCTGCTTACGTTTGATGTGAGGCCAACCAACCATTTTCTATAGTTGAGACATCTTCCTTCAAGACTATTTTAAAGTAATGCTACTCTTACTTGAGTACAATTTTTGGATACCAAGTTTGGTTGTTCGAGCCCTGCCTGCTCCAGTCTGCAAGTATCCTCTTGCAAGATACTGAACCCCAAAACTGCTTTTCAACATGTTCATCAGATTGTTAATCTGTGTGATTCACTTCAACAAGTGTAATATAATAAATGAATTAATGGATTTGTAGTAGGTTTTCCATACATTCATTACAGCTACATCCCAAAGCACAAGAAATATCAAATGAAGGATAGTTCACTATCCTCCTAGATATAATAAGAAAAAAAAATTTTTTTCCTGAGTTTTCTGGCTTTCTTGCTTACTGTGCATCACGGTATGACCAGATCCTGGATTCACGGCTTTGCCCAGGGAAGCCCCTGGCTAAGGACTTAATGGACTTAGTGAACTCTTTTAATCTTGTTCAATCTGTTAAGGGTGCCACTCAAGAACAAGGTCACACATTGGACTGTGCTATCATATGAGTTATGTGTCTGTAACTTACATGTCGAGGATACTGTATTCTCTGACCATATGCCCATTTTATTTGACATTGTTCCTCTTAGTCCTGTGATTAAACAGGTTGCACCTGTCCCACACTGTCGTGCCTTCGGCTCAGATACTGCCGAGCATTTTTCTACACTGTTTGACCAACTTTTGTCCCGTCGTCTGAGTCGTCCACCTCAGATGGATTACTCGTTTATCTGGACTTTTTACAGTGTAAACGCAAGACCAGTCCTTGGCTAACTGGTTTTACTCGACTAGAGTCAGCAACATTGTCCATAAAGACTAGATGATGTGAAAAATGACGGGCTGCACTTCTCTCTGGAAGCTCTTAATCAATACCAGCCTCTTGTCTGGTCAAGTACCAAAGGAGTTTAAGAATGCAGTGTCCATCTTTTACTTAAGAAACCAGGCTCAGACACTTCAATTATGACAAACTTCAGACCCATCTCTAAGCTTCCTTTTCTGAGTAAGATCCTGCAAAAGATTGCTCACACTCATCTGATTGACTATCTAAACGATTTTCAAATCCCAGAAGCTCTTCAGGCTGGCTTTAAGCCATTTCACAGCATGAAGACAACCCTTATAAGGGTTATAAATGACATTTTGTTAGCAACATACTGTGGTAAACATGTATTGCTTGTTTTGCTGGATATGACACAGTGGATCATGACCTACTGATCTCCTGACTACAGTGTTGTGTAGAAATTTCCAGCTTAAAATAATAAAATCATATCTCTCTAACAGGAGCTTTTGTGTTATATTAGGTTCGGCTTCATCCTCTGTAGCCCCTCTGCCATGTGGTGTACCACAGGGATCTATTCTTGGGCCATTACTGTTTTCATTGTATCTCCTGCCACTAGGTGCGATCTTCAAAATTTCATTTCGTCTATATGCTCCTGATTGCCAGCTTTATCTACCTTTTAGTCACTCTGATAGCTCCTCGATTGGACTCTGCTTGATTGTCTTAGTGATGTTAGATCATGGATGACTATAAATTTTTAAAATTTTAATGAACGTAAAATGGAAGCAATTTTATTCGGTTCCAGTTGTCCCTCTGGTACCCCAGAAGTTGACTTTGCTGCTCTCACTCATTACCTGAAGAGCTTGGTTACATATCTTGCGGTAAAAATCGATTCTGCACTTACCGGTAGTTTCGATGGTCATGTTAATGGGGTGGTGAAATCTTCATTCTATCACCTCAGACGTCTGTTGAAGGTTAAGCCTTTTCTTTTCAGGCGTGACTTGGAAACTGTCATCCATGCTTTATAACCTCAGGCAACTCCCTTTTAATAGGGGTTGGCCAGGGTGCTATGTTAGTCCTGCAACTGGTGTAGAATGCTGCTGCACCGTTTTTAACTGTTAAAAGAAAATTTGAGCATATTACTCCAGTTCTGGCCTCCTAATACTGGCTTCCAGTTGAATTTAGGATCAATTTTTAAAAGTAAGTACTGAATATTATGTCACTTATTTATGTGCTAATGTTTAATAATGAAGAACATTAAGACATTACTGTTGGCCACATGTCGGCAAAGTTATGTGACATTAACGATGTTTGTACTTTCAGCGTTAACTTGGTTTTAAAGCCTTTACTTTAAAATATACGCTGTTTACTAGTTAACCTTAATCTTACAGAGAATGTGATGATTTTATGGATAATTAAAGTCAGTCATATATCCACAAACACAACAGGCTGAAAGTCAGTGATGCTGCTCGGTTTGCAGTCCTGAATATCACGGCACAAGCAGGATTCACTGCACTGTTAATGTTAGCTATGTTATATTGCTGCCTCTGTTCGGTGGTGTCGAGCCAAACGGACTTTAAAGTGTGTTGAGAGTGAATGAATACTGGAATTGTAAAGTGCTTTGAGGGTCTCGAAAAGCGCTATATAAATGCAATCCATTATTATGGTGTTACATGATATTCTATGAGGATGTTATGTGTTTGTATACCTTCTGCCCAGTTTGACCCATTTAGCAGAAGTCAGCCTGTTTAAGGCTCTGATATCTATTCTGTATGACTTAAAGCAGTTATGACATGGTCTGATTTTCTCACCCAATAAAGGAATATTTAATATATCAGTCTACTCTTCATTTTATCAGAAACGGTTATCACAGCTCGTACGTTTCCTTTTTACACATATATGTAAGCATTGAGCCAAATTTAGTAATGCCAACATATTAAATGAACAATATTTGTCTCTTATATATAATACATATATGCTTACATATATGTAAGCATTGAGCCAAATTTAGTAATGCCAACATATTAAATGAACAATATTTGTCTCTTATATATAATACATCTATATATACACTGTCAAAGATACTTTTCTTTGAGTGAAGATTTAAGGTGATAGGTGATAAGGTGATAACTTGAATCTTTTTTTTAAGCTCAGTATTTGACAGAGTTCAAACTCACTGCTGTAATATATCATAATAATCTAATAATAACTTTAATATTGGCCATATTATATTTACATTACCAAAGTGAGATGACTTTAGTTTCATGAACAACATAAGCTAATTGTTATTTACTAACTAATCTTAATAATGACTGCTCAGTACAGAAATGAAGCCCAACTACGTACTACGGAGCGTGCGGTCGCTGGATTGGGACACAGCTATAGTGAGACAAGGGGAAAGCAAAACTAGATACACTGCACATGGGACAGTGACTATCAAAATAAAACAGAAAGCATGACATTCATAAAGACGCAGACTAGACACTGAGACGTGGAAACATGGAAGACTTGGGAACAGAGGAAACATGAAGTACAGAGACAAAAATAACTGGAACACAGAGGTGTAGTGACCGAGAACAAAGACAAGCATACAACACAGAGAGAAATAATGATATAAAAAGACTACAGAACAAAACCTTCACTAGCGAGACGACAACAGGATCACAGGGGAGACACAGAAACAGAACAGCAAACCCGAAACTAAATACAACACAAACAGAAAACAATTATTCAAAGAAAACAATTTAAATCAAAAACACAGACCCAGTGCCGTGAAACATTCTAGAAAACGGTTTTAGGTTGAATGTGTTTAGATGAATAATAATAAATAAATAATATTGTCAGGTAAAACAACTATGACTATTAACAAGAAATGCTGTTTATATACTGAATATGCTGTTTTACAATGAATTCAGAATGACATGCTCTGGTATTTTATTTTAAAAATTATCCAAATGTATGATACTAGTAGTCTTCTTGGATAATTTTGACAAATAATAATTTTTTCCAGACATCTGTATTTTCTGAAATGTCAAAGTGATGCAACTAAATATGTGGTACTTTTATGATGAAGTAAAACAGTAATAATGGTGAAAATGGTGAAAATATTTCATAAAACAGAGGGCCCCATGATCTTTATGGCTAGTCATTTTGTTTATTGTTTTGTTTCTCTTAAATCTCATGATGTCACGTTGGTTACAAATATCTCTTTTTCTTCCTCCCCCAACTGCTCTTCCACCTTTTTAAATCGGTTCACTCTCAGGAAAACCACTCTTTTTTTCCCCCCTCCCCCCTTTTTAAATGTACTTTTTTGACCTATCATACATACAACGAAAAATAGTTTTCACCCAGACCACCTGGTAGGACGCCTACAGACTCACTAACTATCCGGCCCCCATTTACACATCCTGGTGCGTCGTAAGATGGCCACACCGACGAGAGCTCATACACATCACACGTACGTGCATGCATGCACATGCATGTACGTGCATGCATATCTATATGCGTATATGGGCATATGCATATACACACATAAAAAATGTGGAATAAAGTACAAAAAACATATTATTGTCAAGGCGAGTGGAGTGAGCCGTGTGGAGATGATAAAGGAGGATCCAATCGCAGGCACTTGAAAAGGTGTGAAGGTGGTTTATTGAACACAAAACACAAATAGAAAAATGGCAAACAGAACGGCAGACTATCTAAACTGAGAACAACTAAACCACTAAACACGAACCAGAACACGAACATGAAGGACGATAGACAGCAGGGAGAACACACGAACAGAACATGGTAGATACACAGCCTACAATGTGACTACAGTGACTACAATGACAGAAGACACGACTTAAATACACCCAGAGAAACACAGGGAGATTACACACAGGTGGTGGACACAGCTGGAAGTAATTAACGAGATGGGACAAGGGAGATAAAATTGAACACACTCACATGAGACGCAGACCTTCACAATAAAACAGGAAACAAGAGATCACTACACAAGGACGCAGACTAGACACAAAACTAAACCCACACAAAACATGAGAACACAAAACCTGTGAACAAAACCCTAAAACAGAACCACAGTAATATAATATAAGTTCGATTCCTGCCTGGGGCGTCTGTATCCAGTAAGGGTCCTAAGGCTAGACCCCCTATGCTAAGCAAGCCTACCGCAGACATGAGCGAGACAGATAAATATGAAGGCATGCCGGCTCGGACGTCGCCCGGATCAACAAGGTCCGCGTCAGGTGTTGAGGAACCAGGGCACCCTGACGAAAAGTGGGCTACTGGAACAAGAAGGCATCGGTGGGCAAGAGACGAAAACAGGGCATTGTTGGAATGCTACTACGCAAGTAACCCTGGCGGAAGGGGCTACATGAATAGGATGAGGGACCTATGGATTCTTCGATACCCAACATCCACAATGACGGCGAAACAACTAGTAGCTCAGTGTTCCAACATTCGAAAGAAGGGACTGCTCTCACAGCTAGAGATTGACGAGGTACAACACAAATGCTACGGCAAGGAGGAGTCAGGACGCCAGGTCAGGGGGGAGATATCATCACCCGAGATTGGGTACATAGCCCCAAGTGCGATAGGAGAAGGATCGTTGAGTGCGAGAGGAACTGACCTGAAAAATAGGATCATGGCCAAGCTTGAAACCTGGATCCCCCGTAGCCGGTTACCAAGATTACGTGAAGTACCCTCAGAAGGTCTGCTAGATGATGTTAATGCAGCACTACGGGCAATACCTACAACCACGATTACCGACACTAACAAGCTCATCTACAATACGGCAACAGTGATCAGTGAGATGCTTGGCTACAAGTTGAACAGCGACAAGGGGCAGTACCCTCCATGGAGAAGGAGGCTAGAGGGCAAGATCAAAGTAGCACGGAGGGAGGTTAGCCAACTAACGGAGTTGCAGAAAGGTGCGACAAATAAGGTGCCTAAGAAATACAGCAAGCTGTCCATACCTGAGGCCTTGGAAACTGCCAAGCAAAGACTCACAGCCTTGGCCAGCCGCTTGAGGAGGTACACCAGAGAGATAGAAGGCAGGAGAATAAACCAGCTGTTCTCCACAGAACCAGCAAAGGTGTACTCTCAGTGGCAAGGGAACAATAAGAGAACAGCACCACCAAGGCTGGAGACGGAGCAATACTGGAAGAGCATATGGGAGAAGGATGCAACCCATAACGGCAATGCTCAGTGGCTAGAGGATCTGAGGGCAGACCACAGCGACCTCCGTGAACAGGGTCCAGTAACCATCACAGTGGCAGATATCCAAGAAAGGGTCTCCAGTATGAAGAGTTGGACAGCACCAGGGCCCGACATGGTTCACGCCTACTGGCTGAAGAAGCTGACTGCACTCCACGAGCGTCTGGCAGCACAAATGAACCAGCTGCTAGTTAACGAGAGACACCCGGAATGGCTAACTGAAGGCTGGACGGTCCTGATCCCCAATGACCCCAAGAGCTTGAAGGATAAACCGCCCGCAGGGGCGTGCTGGGTGTTTTTATATATATATATATATATAAAACACCCAGCACGCTCCTTCAAGCTCGGGTCCTCTACCAGAGGCCTGGGAGCTTGAGGGTCCTGCGCAGTATCTTAGCTGTTCCCAGGACTGCGCTCTTCTGGACAGAGATCTCCGATGTTGTTCCCGGGATCTGCTGGAGCCACTCGCCTAGCTTGGGAGTCACCGCACCTAGTGCTCCGATTACCACAGGGACCACCGTTACCTTCACCCTCCACATCCTCTCGAGCTCTTCTCTGAGCCCTTGGTATTTCTCCAGCTTCTCGTGTTCCTTCTTCCTGATATTGCTGTCATTCGGAACCGCTACATCGATCACTACGGCCGTCTTCTTCTGTTTGTCTACCACCACTATGTCCGGTTGGTTAGCCACCACCATTTTGTCCGTCTGTATCTGGAAGTCCCACAGGATCTTAGCTCGGTCATTCTCCACCACCCTTGGGGGCATCTCCCATTTTGACCTCGGGACTTCCAGGTTATACTCGGCACAGATGTTCCTGTACACTATGCGGGCCACTTGGTTATGGCGTTCCATGTATGCCTTGCCTGCAAGCATCTTGCACCCTGCTGTTATGTGCTGGATTGTCTCTGGGGCATCTTTACACAGCCTGCACCTGGGGTCTTGCCTGGTGTGATAGACCCCAGCCTCTATGGATCTTGTGCTCAGAGCTTGTTCTTGTGCTGCCATGATTAGTGCCTCTGTGCTGTCTTTCAGTCCAGCTTTGTCCAGCCACTGGTAGGATTTCTGGATATCAGCCACCTCCTCTATCTGCCGGTGGTACATACCGTGCAGGGGCCTGTCCTTCCATGATGGTTCCTCGTCTCCCTCCTCTTTCTTGGGTTTCTGCTGCCTGAGGTATTCACTGAGCACTCGGTCAGTTGGGGCCATCTTCCCAATGTATTCTTGGATGTTCGTTGTCTCATCCTGGACTGTGGTGCTGACACTCACCAGTCCCCGGCCCCCTTCCTTCCGCTTAGCGTACAGCCTCAGGGTGCTGGACTTGGGGTGAAACCCTCCATGCATGGTAAGGAGCTTTCTTGTCTTTATGTCAGTGGCTTCTATCTCCTCCTTTGGCCAGCCTATTACCCCAGCAGGGTACCTGATCACGGGCAGGGCGTACGTGTTGATGGCCCGGATCTTGTTCTTACCATTCAGCTGATTCCTCAGGACTTGCCTGACCCTCTGCAGGTACTTGGTGGTTGCAGCTTTTCTAGTGGCCTCTTCATGGTTCCCATTCGCCTGCGGGATCCCCAAGTACTTGTAACTGTCCTCTATGTCTGCAATGTTGCCTTCTGGTAGTTCAATCCCCTCAGTTCTGACTACCTTCCCTCTCTTTGTTACCATCCGACTACACTTCTCCAGTCCGAACGACATTCCAATGTCATTGCTGTATAGCCTGGTAGTGTGGATCAGTGAATCGATGTCTCGTTCACTCTTGGCATACAGCTTGATGTCATCCATGTACAGGAGGTGGCTGACAACTGCTCCGTTCCGTAGTCGGTATCCGTAGCCAGTCTTGTTAATGATCTCACTGAGGGGGTTCAGGCCTATGCAGAACAGCAGTGGGGACAGAGCATCTCCTTGGTAGATCCCGCACTTGATGGTGACTTGTGCTATGGGCTTGGAGTTGGCCTCTAGTGTTGTACGCCACATCCCCATTGAGTTCCTGATGAAGGCTCTTAGGGTCCCATTGATCTTGTACAATTCTAGGCATTCCAGTATCCAGCTGTGGGGCATTGAGTCATAGGCCTTCTTGTAATCAATCCAGGCAGTGCACAGGTTGGTCAGTCTGGTCTTGCAGTCTCGGCTGATTGTTCTGTCTACCAGTAGCTGGTGTTTTGCGCCTCTGGTATTTTTGCCAATTCCTTTCTGTGTCCCGCTCATGTATTGACCCATGTGCCTGTTCATCTTAGCCGATATGATGCCTGACAGGAGCTTCCATGTAGTACTGAGGCAGGTTATTGGTCGGTAGTTGGAGGGGACCGGTCCCTTCTTGGGGTCCTTGGGGATCAGGACCGTCCGGCCTTCAGTTAGCCATTCCGGGTGTCTCTCGTTAACTAGCAGCTGGTTCATTTGTGCTGCCAGACGCTCGTGGAGTGCAGTCAGCTTCTTCAGCCAGTAGGCGTGAACCATGTCGGGCCCTGGTGCTGTCCAACTCTTCATACTGGAGACCCTTTCTTGGATATCTGCCACTGTGATGGTTACTGGACCCTGTTCAGGGAGGTCGCTGTGGTCTGCCCTCAGATCCTCTAGCCACTGAGCATTGCCGTTATGGGTTGCATCCTTCTCCCATATGCTCTTCCAGTATTGCTCCGTCTCCAGCCTTGGTGGTGCTGTTCTCTTATTGTTCCCTTGCCACTGAGAGTACACCTTTGCTGGTTCTGTGGAGAACAGCTGGTTTATTCTCCTGCCTTCTATCTCTCTGGTGTACCTCCTCAAGCGGCTGGCCAAGGCTGTATTTTGTGTGTGTGTGTGTGTGTGTGTGTGTGTGTGTGTGTGTGTGTGTGTGTATATATATATATATATATATATATATATATATATATATATATATATATATATATATATATATATATATATATATATATATATATATTACTATTGTCAGAACATGTGATCAATATATAAGCGTAAAAGAAATTTCCATCACAATATATTACAAGTAGTAATTTAATAATTCAATCACTGTATTGAATAAAGAGCTAGATTAGATTAGATAAAACTTTATTAAGCCCTCGGGTGGGTTCCTTTGGGAAATTCAGCTGACATGCATTATACATTGCAAGTAAGATAGTGAAAGCAGGAAATGTCACGTCCAGAGGAATCATTCATTATGTTGTGTTTAAAACTAAACACAGACTTCTTTTGTTTGAAGCGTTTATATAACTGCCATGCTCTCTCCCTTTTACAGTTTCAGAAGAAAATAAACACCACCTACATCATCCCTTACCCAAGACCTGCCATTGTAACTCAACCTGTTGACATACATTACAACTTCTGCAAGTTAAAACCACTGTCCCCTGAGGAGACTCTTGAAGAACAACTTCTGCTGGAGTCCTTTGCTTGGCCTGAAACCCCATCTTTACCATCACCTCTTTTTATGAATAGCAGCAGTGATCCAGCCCACAGCACCTTCACCATTCTCCCCAGGAAGAGAGAGGGACAGTGGCAAATAGGGGATAAACTGGAGGCCCTGATCAAAATATATGACTTCATGGGCCGTCCAAAGAAGTATGGGGCAGACGTCTTACTTGCCCGGCTGCACAACCCCACCCTTGGTGCTGGTGTTGCAGGACAAGTGGTGGATCATCTCAATGGTTCCTACTCTGCTGTATTCTCTTTACTCTGGGAAGGAAGCGCACAGGTTGAGGTGATGATAAAACTTTTAATTTTTATTGTTACTGGAGTTGTTGCTGGAGTCATTAAGAGTTTATCTATGTATTTGTAGTTGCTAGCAGATTTAAGATAGGAATGCTTAATTTATCCCATATTCGTGAAGTTTATTGTTGCATCAACTGAAATGATAATGAAATAAAAAGAAAAAAATAATAACAAAAAACAATAAGACTAGCAATAATAAAATAGAAATAAAAACTAAAAATAAAATAAAATAAAATGTGTGTATCTTAGTGGTCAAGGGCCATTCTTTATGTTGATAGCTAGAGAATAAAATAAGTGTATGAGCAAAGATAAGTGATTAAGAAAATAGCACATCACTCTGTGATGACTAATATTTCTGTAGTAGCAATATTTAACTGGATAATGAGGCACTTAGCTTTGAGGGACACTTAATGACTACATACTTAATGCTGTGCTAAAGCACCAATGCCAAACATTCTTATTGTAGACAGTATCTTAGCTGTTCCCTGCACCTAGTGCTCCACTTACCACAGGAACCACTGTTACCTTCCCCCTCCACATCTTCTCAAGCTGTTCTCTGAGCTCTGAGCCCTTGGTATTTCTCCAGCTTCTCATATTCCTTCCTGATGTGGCTGTCATTCGGAATCGCTACATCTATCACTACGGCCTTCTTCTTCAGTTTGTCTACCAGCGCTATGTCCTGTTGGTTAGTGTTAAGCCTTCTCCTGGGCAGGGGGGGATTTTACAATACAACAACTCAATGATGGAGGAGGCAAGACAGAATCCCTTCACATAAGTAAGATACTTACTTAATCCCTAAGGAAATTATGTGGCATTGGAACCTTGGCAGATGATGAGCAGTGGAGGTGGACAGTCTCAGGCTCAAAAGATATGAGAGGCTTGAACTCATCTGGAATGGGAAATAGGCTCGGGCTCACCTTCAGGGTCAAGGCGCACAGGACCCACAGGTGTGTGCAAGTGGCTCAGGTTGTGTGTGGATTCATGGACGTGTGGTCTCCCCAGGATGTGGGAAGCCTCAGAGTAAAGAAAGCTAATGGTCACAGGAATAAGAGGTGACACATCAGGAGACGCGGTGCTTCCTGGTGCCAGATCAAAGGTTCAGACCTATCCTGGCGTGCAGGGACTATTTATATCAACAACTTCACATTTACTGTAGCACAATGAAGTTCTGTCTTGCTTAATAATATTTAACAGTTCCATGTGCCAGATACATGTTATATATACTTCTGTGAGACCCAAATTTCCAAACTTTGATTAATTGTCCTACCAGGTGACACTGGTTCATCCCAGTGAGGCAGTCACAGAGCTGCGCAGGGTGAACATAGAAGAACCCGACAGGATCTACTTCAAGAGTCAGCTCCGCTCGAGCTTGCTCACTAGAACAACCACCTGTAACGTATGTTTACGTCCAACCCAGCCTGTGTGCAACTACACAGATTTACGTACAGGTGAGCCATGGTTCTGCTATAAGCCAGAAAATATGAGTTGTGACACCAGGATCAGCAACTACAATGGAGGATATAAAGAAAGCCTGACAACCATGGAGAAGCTTTTTCAGAGGTGAGCATTACCTGTGGTGTTCAATTTTTAGAGTTACTAAAATTAAAAATTAATACAAGGGAAAATAAGTGCTACTCTGCAAATGCTTTCAAAACACATGAAATAAATTCCCTCACTTTTTAATATTTGCTAGAGAGGGAATTATGTAGCTTGCTACCTGGAAAAATGTTCCATATTTTCTCAATCTTGTCTGAAGCTCAATGATTGGTAGTTTATAACTCGAGCTATTTTTGCTGCCTACTGAGCCTAAAATTTTCATTGTCAGTAGTTGTGTACCATTGTTACCTAAATATGACAATGATAAAAATTTGAATTTGATTGACAGTATTTAATACGTCTCTCTAGTTTAAAAATCATTTTAATATTTTCCAATTTTTTTGAAAAGATTTTATTGTGTGTACTTTCCTCAGCGGCGTAAACATGAAAGTCTCCATTCCAGCTTCAGGTCCTGCCAATGTCACTGTTTTTCCAAAGCAGAAAGGTAAAAATACAAATCTTACTGCTAACATCTATATCTTAATCTCCATCTCTATATCTTCCCTGGCCTCTCTGTGGGGATGGTTTTCGCTCTGTGTCGTAGTGCGATGACACACAGTTTGTGCTCCAATGGTCAAACTTTAAATACGTATTTGTATTCGTTAGTTTATGGTACACATCAACTTTTAAATGTCCCTCATTACTCGTGGAAGCCTCACAAGAAGGCTAACCTGCCACCTTTTTCCTTGGTGAACATGATGTATTGTTCCACTGAGTAAATGTGATCAGTGTTTCGTGGTAAGTCTTGAGAGTTGATTTTCACCAACATGCCTGAACGAGGCAGCATGGTGGTGCGATGATTAGCAAGAAGGTAAAAAGGTCCTGAGTTCGATTCCAACACCTGGCTGTGGCCTTTCTGTCTGGACTTGAATAAACACCAGTACTTGAAGTTTGGATCCCTCTATGCTTATGGATCTATGACAGAAGTATGAGCTCAAACTGACATAGCCTACCTTGTGCACAGAGACAGCAAAAGCCAGATGTGTTTTGTATTCATACCATCAGTGTGCAGTTGGCGCATTGTGTGCTTAGTAGATGATGGCTTGTGTGTACTGTTTGATACGGAAAGACCATTTTTACGAAGGTGTGAAGAGTTAATCTAGCTGTGTTCGCGTTTGCAAGAGAACTACAATGTTTTGATTATTGGGTGACAGGTTTTCTTATTTGTGTGAAGAGTTTTGCAAAATTAGCCAATAGTTACAAAAAATGTGCTTAAGCAATCAGAAAAAACTGTAAGAAGTTAAAGAATTGAGAACAAGGAGGGAGGGTGCGGCACATAAACAAGAATGAACAGCTTGCAGAACTGGGGGAACCTATATAGATGACAAACGGAAGGAGCGTGTTTGGAGGCGTGGTCCCCTGAAATTCCGACACATAATCTCCAATAGATGTGTTTCAGTACTCCATTTATAAACATATTCGATTCTCATCTAATCTATCTACTTCACTCTTCACAGTGCAGTTTATGAAGACATTACTCCAGTTTTCACAGTTCCAATGTGATGTTAACTCTTGCATTCTCTTAGACTTCAATTGGGGCTTTTTTTCTATTAGTGCTTTTATATTTACAATTCAAAAATTCTGCTATCCCTTTTATATTTTCTGTTTCTTTCAATATTCATAATATTAAATCAAAACCCATTTAAAAAAGCCAGTTTTACTTTTTAGTTATTATACCAAACATAAAATAGTAACATGAGGGGTTAAAAATGAAAAACAACCAGCAAAGCTGACATGTTCTAGTGTGTTCCTAAGATGGGAAGAACCTGAAATATTATGCTTTCTCTAAATGTGATTTTCAAATTCAAATTCAAATTTTATTTGTCACGTACACAGTCATACACAGTACGATATGTAGTGAAATGCTTGGACAACTGCTCGTGACAAAGAGAACAAAAAAGGAAAAGGCTATGAATAAGATAGGAAATAAATATGAAAAATTAAAAAGGGTAAATTTAACTAGGAAGGAATAAAATATAAATTAAGGTTAAAAATGAAATAACTGTACAACACAAATTAGAATGAAGGGTAAATTTAACTGGGAAGAATAAGATAAAGATAAATATATAAATTAAAGTTGAAAATAAAATAACTGTACAACAAAATACACAATACACAATATAGAACTATATAAGAATGTATGAAGAAATCTAAATATAAATAAATATATACACAATAACAGCAGCTGTACAAGTATTAACCGGAAATGAAGAATATAGTGACCAGTGTTGTGCAAAACCAAAGTCCAGAAAGTCCAGTGTGTGTGTAAGAACCATATGTGTGGGTCAGTACTGTGTGGTGGTGTGATTGAGAGACCGTATCGCCTGCGGGAAGAAGCTCCTCCTCAGTCTCTCTGTGTTGGTCTTCAGGGAGCGGAATCGCTTTCCTGACCTCAACAGAGAGAACAGTCTGTTGTTGGGATGGCTGAGGTCCTTCACGATCTTCCTGGCCTTGGTCCAGCACCGCCTGCTGTAGACTGAGTGCAGGTCAGGGAGCTCGGAGCGGATGGTGCGCTCAGCTGACCGCACAACCCTCTGTAGATTTTATATAATTATGTGTTTCCATCATGCGGGTCAACAAATTACATCACTTGGATTTGGTGCTTCACTGAAGGTTCAACCCATTATGTTCTTTTTATAATAGGCCTAGTTGTCAGTGTGGAGAGAGGCCGGTAAGGAAGCAGACCAAAGTTATCCTCCAAATCTGTGTCACAGCTTACGTCCATCCAGCTGGTTATTATGGTTGACTGCCAGCCCTGAATTTGTTTCTTGATTTTGCAAAATTTTGTAATTCTGTGTCTGAGAATGCCTCACACACTTTCTTCTTTTGTTTCCACATTGCAGTCTGTTTGGAAACCAAAGTGGGGTTTTTTTTCCTATTCACTGAACTTAGCTGGAGTGGACTGGTGATTACTAAACAATATTATTTTTTTCTAAATAAACTGAAGTATCTCAGACATGATTTGTTGAGACTTGACTTGAGTCTGAAGTAGTTTTTCCTTTCTTCTTGCATTGTGCTTGCTAATTTGTGTCTGAAAGGTGTTTGGAAAATGTCATGTGACTATGTGGTGTATGAATTATTTGGAAAGGTTGTTCAGAGTTGATTATTTGGTTGTTTTTTTTAATATCATTTTCACAATATACAGACAGATAGATATTGTTACATTAGCTTGCCAATTATGTCCAGAAGTGAAGTTAAATAAATAAAACTGCTTTGAAAAAACAAAATTCTCTTTGTTTTTGCGAGTTACCACACAGGAGCACCATTTTTGGAGTTATAGTAACAACAAATGTACATACTACGCAATCAAGGGAATACTTTGCGCAGCATGTCATGTGTTTTTTCTGTTGTAAAGTACATGTTAAATTATAATAAAATAATACAAAATAAGCATTTAATTAAAATAGAATTAATGCCATATGTTTTCTTTCACTTTTTTTTCCAAATGCCAACAGCACCGTCACCCTTGTTCTTGATCCTACCAGTGACTCCCATTCATAAAAATCTCCAGCTCTGGCTACTCGAGATACTAGAGCTACAGATGCCGACAGAATAAATGTCCTCTCAGTGTTGACTGCAATAATTCAATACGTCCTAGTTGAAAGCACTAGACGCTGCAAGCATTTTTTGACTTTTTTCTTTGTTCATGTTAGTCCAAGTAAGTAAAGTTCTTCTTTAGGACCTTAGGATAAATCATATTACGATAAATAGTAGGATTGTAAAATTTTAGATTTTCAGAAAAAAAATAACTAGATCAGAAAAGCATCTATGAAGTGAAACAGTTGGTGTAACAAACCTGGAAGCAGTTTTACATCAAATGAACAACCTAAAATATTACCTGTTTGCTGCACTCTGCACATTTCTGATTTTGGTCCAGTACAGTTTTTATGCCTTAATTATAAAATCAATTTTTTCCACCTGAAATTAAAACTTTAGTCACCATCTTTGCAATTAAATAACTTAACATTTCTGTTCAGGATATTTATAAAATCCACTTATTTTACAATAATAATTTATAATTATATGATAATATCTACCGCCTGGGAGCTTGAGGGTCCTGCGCAGTCGCTTAGCTGGTCCTGTTACCTTCACCCTCCACATCTTCTCCAGCTCTTCACTGAGGCCTTTTTATTTCTCCAGCTTCTTGTGTTCCTTCTTCCTGATGTTGCTGTCGTTCGGAACCGCTCCGTCTATCACTACGGCCGTCTTCTTCTGTTAGTTGTGTAAATACACAACTCAGAGCCATGGGGGTCATTTCACCAGAGAAGTCTGATTATCATCAAAGTCAGACTGAAGACAAATTCAGACTAAAACTAAACCAGAGGAGAATAAAACTGTGGGAACTGAAGTCTTTCCCTGATTTCCGAGCAGCTTTATAAATGTTTGTTATGAAGTTCATGCAAGGCAGTGATATCCTCTGCTCTGAAATGAGTGAATCTGTCTGTGAGTCCACATTTAACAGAGTTGCAACACACTGACTAAGAGTCAGTCAACATCCTTTAGCATGATCTCTTTTTGCTTGTATGGTGTTCACCACAGAGGAAACAGATGCCCCCTGCTGTCTGTGTGTGCAGTTCAACACTCAACTATTTTTAAAAATCGTTATTATACATATGAATCTCATTTCCTAGCATATAAAGTCTATCTTGCTTACATTAAAGGGCGGTAAACCAATTCACAGTGCTGTAAAAAGTATTTAGCCTCCTCTTGGTTTCTCAGTTTGCTGCATGTTCTACAAAGCAGAGTGGGTAAAATTCCTCCACAGTGATGTGAAAGACTCATTTACAGTTATTACAAATGGCTGATTGCCCCTGCCAGTAGTGACATAACCATATAGCAGGTTTGCGGGAGGATTACTTCTTCACGTGGCCCCAGGAAGATAGGATAATTTTTTTCCCCTTAGCAAATGAAATCATCATTTCAAAGCTGCATTTTCTATTTACTTGGATTATACTTGTCAATTTGATTGAGGATTTCAAACATGCAAGTGTCTCAAACAAATTTTAATATCTTATGTGTAGTCTCCTCCCCCATTTTGTGCACTTTCAGTGTTGATTTAATAATAACTGAATGTGGATTTAAGGCAGTTCACACATGAACAGTAGAGAGCAGCAAACCTCCAACTCTGCGTCCAGTCTGAAGGATGAGGCAGATGGGCTGAAGCAGAAAACCTGCGATTGAACAGTGGAGACTGTGTCCAGTTAGACAAGAGTACAAGTGCTCACAGCACCCCAACGCACCAAGAAGAAGCAGCTCTTCAACGCTACTGCTACTTCCGACGAAGATGAACGTGTCCAGAAGAGCCGTGCTGGGTTTGATTCTCCTTTGTCTGTCACCATCATCTTCTGGAGGTGAGGTTTTTCATTAGAATGATGTAAATCAGCTCTTTTGGCTGAATGTCTGATGTCAGACTTGCAGCCAGCAGCGACACATGTATATACAGAGATGCGTATTTCTCCTACTTTGTACTATGTTAGATACTTCGTGTGCTGCACTTAGTGTTTGGATTTTGACAGAGCGTGTTTGTCTTAGTGGTGAATATCAACAGGTGGAGGACAGACAGGTGTTAAGTTCACACGTGTGAGTAATGAAAACCATCTGAAGGATCTATCAGGAATCACCACGACAAAAATATCTAATCAGCAGAGCCTCAATTTGAATCAAATGCAGAAGAAAAATCAGAATGCTTTTCAATGTGGAGCACAATGCTGATCTTTTTCATCAAAACTCATTGATTCAAGATCAATTTTCCTTAATAGGCATTAAAGGGGGAATCATGAAATATTTTTTTTATTTTTTATCATGAAAAAAATATCAAAAGCGATGAGACACATGTTTCTGTTGGATCTGTGAAGATTCTCTCAGCTCGGAAGGCTTTTAATTCAAGTGATTTTTGAGATTGAAATGTTTCATTTTTGGAATCTTTCCATATCAGTTCGTTAAATACCTCTCACCTGATCATCCCAGATTTGCCGGGAAAAAATTAAGGCAAATATAAACTTCTCAATGTAAATTATGCAAACTTTTAGGTCCCTGTTGTAATAATTTTTTGTTTGAGAAAATTGAATGTTCGATTACATATGAGCAGGTATCAGGGTGTTGTTGGAAATTTTGCTGATACTCTTTGTAGAGGATATTTTAAAATTCTTTTATCTAAAAAAAGCACTTTAAGGGACATCGCATGGCTGTATGAATGTGAACTCTCAATGTGAACAATTGAAATCACAGTGTAGCGGGGATTGATATTTTATGCACAAATTTCCATATTTAAGGCATAAACTTCTACTGTGCAAATCGTTGTTAATGGTTTTACAGATATTAAAGCTTAAAAGTACAAAGGTCCAGCTTCAGTGTGATATTCCCCAGGTGTTCACAGAAATTGAAATCATTCTAGTTTCTGTTAATATAATATAGTGTCTGAAAATTGATTTTTGACATTTTGGCATTTATTTATACATTTTCTATTAGTGTTGTAAGAGTGTTTTTTTCTGTGTAATTTTTTTTCAGGCAAATTGATGATGGGAGAGGAGAGGCTTTTTCTTTTTTTAAATTAAATTGATGCCTTTGTCTTTGAATTATCTCCATACTTTCAACTACTAGTCTTTACCTGATTGTGTCTAAAGCTCACATGTGATTTTCATTTAAACTATGTTTACTGCAGTCCAGCTCAGGTACAGGTAACTCTAATGGTACCTGTAGATTTGGGGTGAAGTGGGTGACTCATCCTATCTGAGACACATCATGTTGGGTCTAAAAGCTTTTGACAGGAGACTGCTGGAACCAGACATTTCAGGGTTTTTTTTGCTGCAATGTGTACAAAAACAACTGAGCAGGAAGTTTCTGTTTGAGGGAGGGAGACATATTTTCCAGTGTTACTTGATCTAATGGATTCTTACATGTAAAAGGTTTAAATTTATATTTCATTTCTATCTGTGTCGTGGGCAACCGATTCTCTCTAAATGTTTCTCCTCATGTGATTCTCAGTAATTGTATTAATATTCAGCATGCAGTGTATTCTGGTTTGTTTGGTATCAGCTGTAACTCCAGCTTACTAGTCTGTGTTGTATTTTTTGTCTCTTTCAGACTCCACAACCCTCAAGATTTTTCCTGGAGATAATGTCATTCTGCCATGTCACGTTCCAAATGATATATCAATTGGGGCTGTGATGTGGACCAGGTCTTACTTGGATTCAAAATATGTATTTTTTTACCAAAGCAATGCGTCTGATCCAGACACTCAGAAGTCAGCTTCTCTGAGTCGCATATATCTGCTGCATACAGACATGTGGAATGGTCAATTGTCTTTGTATATAGTGGAGGCGACATTTGCTGAGATTGGAACGTATGAGTGTCATGTCGCCCAGACAGGAACAAACAACTCTAAGGCGGCCATTTTGAAGACCAAGCCAATCAACACTCTCAATCTGACAATGGGTGAGTTTGTAGAAGAAATTAATCTTCTTCCTGGAAAACAAGTTCAACATATCCAGATGATCTTTTCCTTTATTTGGCTTCACATGAAGGTGGTTATTATATCAGTAAGTCTACACTGTATTTATTAAACTAGCTGCTTTAAACAATCAGAAATATTAACATGACCAAATTGATGTCACCAGTAATTCAATTCAAATCAACTTTATTTATATAGTCACAACAACAGTTGCATTGAGGCACTTTATACTGCAAGGTAAAGACCCTACAATAATAAAAAGACAAGAGAGAAAATATGATATATGACCCCCTATGAGCGAGCACTTCGGTGACAGTGGGAAGAAAAAAATATTAACAGGAAGAAACCTCCAGCAGAATCAAATTCAAATTCAAATTCAAATTTTATTTGTCACGTACACAGTCATACACAGTACGATATGTAGTGAAATGCTTGGACAACTGCTCGTGACCTAAAGAAAACAAAAAAGGAAAAGGCTATGAATAAGATAGGAAATAAATATGAAAAATTAAAAAGGGTAAATTTAACTAAGAAGGAATAAAATATAAATTAAGGTTAAAAATGAAATAACTGTACAACACAAATTAGAATGAAGGGTAAATTTAACTGGGAAAGAACAAGATAAAATATATAAATTAAAGTTGAAAATAAAATAACTGTACAACAAAATACACAATATAGAACTATATAAGAATGTATGAAGAAATCTAAATATAAATAAATAAATACACAATAACAGCAGCTGTACAAGTATTAACTGGAAATGAAGAATATAGTGACCAGTGCTGTGCAATCCACATTATGTCTTCTGCAGTGCAAATATGCTTAAAGTGATTTAAGTGATAACAATGTCCAGAATGCCCAGTGTGTGTGTTTAAGAACTATATGTGTGGGTCAGTACTGTGTGGTGGTGTGATTGAGAGACCGTATCGCCTGCGGGAAGAAGCTCCTCCTCAGTCTCTCTGTGTTGGTCTTCAGGGAGCGGAATCGCTTTCCTGACCTCAACAGAGAGAACAGTCTGTTGTTGGGATGGCTGAGGTCCTTCACGATCTTCCTGGCCTTGGTCCAGCACCGCCTGCTGTAGATTGAGTGCAGGTCAGGGAGCTCGGAGCGGATGGTGCGAGCTCCCCCCTAACTCAGGGAGGGGCGGCCACATGCCATGACCAGTTCTGGGTGAGGGGGCTAACATGCTGCGAAAGACAGCCAGAGATTAATAATAACTAATAATTAAATGGAGAAAGGTGTTTAAAAACATCCAGCATAAATAAGAGAGGATTCAGGGTTACCTGATCCAAACTGGGAGCTGATTCCACAGAAGAGGGGCATAAAGGCTGGCTCCCATTCTACTTTTAAATACTCTAGGAACAACAAGTAGGCCTGCAGAGCGAGAGCGAAGTGCTCTAATAGGGTGATATGGTACTACAAGGTCATTAAGATAAGATGGGGCCTGATTATTTACGACCTTGTAGGTGAGCAGCAGTACTCAGGATGTACTTTTTAGGACATCCTGATAATAATGAATTACAGTCGTCCAGCCTGGAAGTAATAAATGCATGAACTAGTTTTTCAGCGTCACTCTGAGACAGGACATTTCTAATTTTAGAGATGTTGCGCAAATGGAAGAAAGCAGTCTTACATATTTGTTTATTATGTGCACCGAAGGACATGTCTTGGTGAAAAATGACTCCAGGGTTCCTCACAGTGTTACTGGAGGTCAAGGTAATGCCATCCAGAGTAAGAATCTTGTTAGATGTCATATTTCTAACATCTTTAGGGCCGAGTAGATTAACCTGTTTTATTGGAATTTACACAGCCTTTACCACAGAGCCTCACTTCCCTCCATCACAGACATTGATCACACCTGCTGCATCTGCAAAGCAACCACAGTTGTGGAAGACCCTACACACCCCTCCTACACACTCTTTACCCTGCTGCCTTCTGGTAAGAGGTGCCAGAGGTACCGGGCCCTCATTGCCAGACTGCAAAACAGTTTCTTCCCCATGTCAGACTCCTGAACACTCAATGAGTGGACTGACACACACACACAAACACACACACGTTCATACAGGTCACTACTTCAAGCACTTATCTGCCCAGTCTCATACACACACAGTGATCAGTCTTTTGCACAACCCACTGTCATTGTTGCAGTGTCTGCACTGTCTTGTGACTGTATCAGTCTGTTGTGCCTGTGTCGCTGTCTTTGTTTTGTTTTTTTGCGATTTTTGCATACGGTGGTCGCTCGTTCATCAAAGGAGGTACGTTCTAAAAATAACCCGCGATAGGTGAAATCTGCATAGTCAGCTTGATTTTTTTTTTTTTAACAATTTTATAGATGTTTTAAGGCTGTAAAACCCCTAACTACACACTTTATACACTTTTCTCAGACAACCTTGAACATTTTCACACTTTTCTGTCTTGTTTAAACTCTCTCAAAGTTCAAACCTTGGTAGAAAAGTAAGTCCAGTATTATAGAATGAAACCAAAGATCAAACTCTGTTTTCAGGTCCAGAACATGAGAATAGAGCAGCTGCCAGAGAACTCAACATTAATGAATCAATGGTATGGAAGTAGAAGAAGCAAGAAGAATGAGTTGAGTAAAGTTTGACTTATCTGACTGTTTTGTTTTGCATAATGCGCCTCACAATACGGAAAATACGGTAACTTCTACCTTCCTTTAGCATGTCCAGAAGTCCAACTTTTTGTGCAATGGTTAGCATCTTCCTCTGCCTTTTGGGTGCTAGCGCAGGTGCCTTTGACGGTGCAAAATGTTTCGTCTACATTGTTGTGTTTGTTGGGGAGAAAACTTACAAACATACTGTACAGCACTTGAGTGCGACACTGCCAGATTATTGACAAGCTGAACGCATTCTGTACTGTACTGGAGACACGGCATGGAGGAGATTGATTGACAATGGTCTACAGCCAATCAGGACACAGAACAAATTGCACTGGTAAAAAAATTTTTTTTTAAAAAAGCATGCAAAATGACACCCCAAAAAAATCTGCGAAACAGCGAGGCCGCGAAAGGTGAACCACGTTATAGCGAGGGACCACTGTATTGCACTTTATGTAGTCCTTTGTGAAAACCACTGGAGCGCACTACCTGCAATACCTACATTATCCTCTAATCACCCTAATAGAATATTACAGTCAACAGTACTGAACACTAGGGATGGGTATCGTTTAGGTTTTATCCGATACCAGTACCAAACCGGTACTTTGGAAACGGTGCCAGTGCTTAAAC
The DNA here is from genome assembly GCF_057382095.1 of Aulonocara sp. 'chitande type north' Nkhata Bay. NCBI lineage: Eukaryota > Metazoa > Chordata > Actinopteri > Cichliformes > Cichlidae > Aulonocara > Aulonocara sp. 'chitande type north' Nkhata Bay. The sequence continues at coordinate 20,976,157 of NC_141346.1, read as the reverse complement.
GGTGCTCGAACCGGTGCTTAAAGAATCAAGAACACAAACTTTGTCCAAAAACCTCTCATGTTCAGCTGTTTTTTGTAAAAAGATAACAATGTTAGCCTTTTCTGCAGCTAGAGGGCATATATGGCATCACTCTTGGCTGGAAGCAGTGCTTAAACAATGGAAAAAAAACACCAACTTTGTCCAAAAACCTCTCATGTTTAGCTGTTTTCCTCTTTTTCTTTGGTCATTTTAGCCTTTTTGGCCAAGGTGAAGGGAGTATCTGCCATCAAACAAGAAGACAGCTGCATGTAACTACGACGGTGTTTGCTAGTTCACCTTACATGCATTAATGTAATAACGTGGTTAGCCTACTCAACGTAAATTACACACGAACAACATTAAGCTACTCACGCAGAGAAGAACGGCTGCTGCTGCCATCATCATCCTCATCATTTCTGCTACACTGGCAGGGCTAGGGGCCAGGACTCTCCTCTTCGGGTTCATGTTGCTAACTCCGGGTCGATAACAGGCACCACACAGTAGATGTGCTCGGTGTGAGGTCTCGCAGCAAGCTATCAAATACGGTGCATTTCTCGGGTTTTAAAAAAACGCTATGCCAGGTGTTTCATCAGATTCGAGGTGTTACCTCCTTTGACAGTATCACAGTATCAGCATAATAGCACTTGTTGCAGGCTGCTGAGTTTGCATCTTTTGCTGTGAAGTACAGACAGACTTTTGACCGCTCCGCCTTGGGCATTTTTAATCTGTAGCTCTGCTCTAAATGAACGTACGTACCTGGACCCGCCTACTACGCTTGCAAATGTAAAATGATTGGCTAGAATCTAAAGTGTATGACATCTCAGGAAAAAAAGAAAGCACCGAAATGATGCACCGGAATGTGCGCTGCTTTTCGGTCTGCCATAATGGCACTGGATACTGGTAGCCATCTCTACTGAATACTGCATTTAGTTCCAGTAGGTCAAGCACAGAGATGAATCCACTGTCAGAGGCCATACGAACCTTAAACCTTTTTAAACCTTCACTAAAGCTGTTTCTGTACTGTGAGCTCTGAAATCTCTTCAGATGATCAGTTTATTATTTTACAACTACTCTTTTAGTCATTTTTAAGATAAAAGGACATGATGAATGTAGAAATTAATATAACAAAAGAGAAATGTTAAGCAACAATGAACCATAATCCAATAAATAGGAACCTGAGTGACATTTGACCACTCTGGAGTGTCAGGTTTCAGTTAACGGACTCAGGCGCAGACCGGGACTCCTTACAGGATTTACAGATTTTATTTACACAACGACACCAGGTGATGCTATTTACAAAGTGCTGGAGGGAGGGGAGGGGGGTCCAGGGTTCCGGGGTATGTGAGGGAAAAGACGGGAATCTGACGTCCTCCAAAGGCTCTCTCTCTTCACTCCCCACACTGGGGAAACACCATCCACTCACTCGTCCACGGGATGACAGGCAGGCAGGGAAAGGTCCGGGATAGATCTGTACACAGAGATTATAGTTAGAGGCGAACAGACGGAACGAACTCACAGATCCTTATTTACAATCTACTGAGCGACTGACGCTGATAACTCAACGATCCAGCGACGAGTGACACAGTGCTGCTGTCTTAAATCGGCCTTGTGATTATCCCGATCGGCAGCAGGTGCGTGGGCCAGGGGCGGGAGCCCATAATGAGCATCGCCCCGGCAGGAGAGAGAGAGAGAGAGAGAGAAAACACATGTTGCCTAATACAGAATCAGCTGGTGAGGCACAGGGACCATGACATGGAGCATGTTAGTGTAATTCTGTAATGTAAGTTTCTGTTTGAGGGAGAGCGACATTTTTTCCAGTGTTACTTGATCTAATAGACGATCCTTAGATTGTGACAGGTTTATATTTATAGTTGATTTCTATTTGTGTTGTGGGGAATCTAAATTATTCTCCTCATGTGATTCTCAGTAATTTTTAAATATTTAGCATGCAGTGTATTCTGGTTTGTTTGGTATCATATTAGCGCTAAACTGTTTTGTGTTGTTTCCTCTCCGTTTCAGAACCAATGAAAGTCTTCGCTGCACCTGGAGAAATTGCCATTCTGCCATGCGAGGTTCCAAATAAGGAGTCCATTGGAGCTGTGATGTGGACCAGAGCTGTCTTGAATCTAGAAAAAGAACTTTTTTACCAGAGCAATGCATCTGATCCAAGCACTCAGCCGCCACATTATGCGAACCGAGTACGTCTCATGTATACAGACATGCAAAAAGGGAAATTGACATTGTTTCTGTATGGCACGACATTTGATGATGATGGAACGTACGAGTGTCATGTCACCCAGGTAGGAACAAACAACTCTAAGGCAGCCATTTTAAAGACTACGCCCATCACAATCATCAAGCTGACAATAGGTGAGTTTGTAGAAGAAATGAATCTTCTTCCTGGAGCCTGTACTACAAAACAAGTTCAACATATCCAGATTATCTTTTCTTCATTTGGTTTCACATCAGGGTGTTTATTAGATCAGTAAGTCAACACTGGGTTTATTAATCTAGCTGCTTTAAACAATCAGAAGTTCAGTTTCTGTCCAATGTCAGCAGAGTGACTTACAAACACAGTGAAAACTGTCACATTATCTGTTAAAAGGGCTGGGTATCGTCACTGATTGTAATAAAATACAATTCTGATTCAAAAGTCCTGAATCGATTTGATTCGACTCAATTCAATTTAGACTCTGTCAGAACTATTATGCTTCTGGTCATTTCTCAGTGCATACCCATATTTTTATATCTGTGTAGAAAAACAAAGCTGACACTTGTGAGACTTCATCAGAGGTGTAACCATCACAGCAGCATACCTTTGTATCAATGTTACTGAGGATAAAACACAGAATAGCAAATTACCTCCTTAAAAATATTCTGCAGTAGAACAAAAACGGAAGAAAACCCAGAATCAACATATGAACATTACCTGATGCTGCTGAAGTGAAGCAGAGGGCGTAATTTGTAAAAGATGCTGTCGAACCCCGACTTACGAATACCCCATTTAACGAAAAATTCAAGTTACGAAGGCACTGAATGGCAATATTTCTGCCCGTGTTACGGCAAAATGACCGTGTAACGAAATCCACTGGCTCTGATTGGCTGAGCCTACAATGCCTACCGGATCATGTTACAACCCCTTGAACGACCTATTGTTGTTAGCAATTAGCCTATAGCTTATCATTCAGCATCACCTCACTCACTGGGTGCTTCGACTTACGAAAAGTTTCGACTTACGAAAGACCCTCGGGAACAAATTAATTTCGTAAGTTGGGGTTCCACTGTATTAGGCTTTTTTGTCATTAAAAGAAGAAACAAACAAAAAAATAGTGGTGGAGAGCACTGAACAGCAGAGTCGTAAGCGAATCGTGTAATAAACAGAGATTTCTGATGGTAAACGGCTCTGAGTACACTGAGAGAGAGCACTGTGCAGGAAGTAAAGATTTAAACACAAAGATGTAAACATAAAGTGTTTACATCTTTGTGTTTACAACTTTGTGTGGAACAAAATCAATCAATCAAAAATTAATCAATATCGCATTATTCAAACTAAAAATGATTTGAATCTGGAAATTGATTTTTAAACCCACCCCCAATTGTTGGCTTCTGTCCTGAGTCTAAAGACTTGCTTGCTTTGTTGACTATTGATTCTAAATTGGCTGTAGGTGTGAATGTGAGAATGAATGTTTTTTGTGGTTCTGTGTGCCGCCCTGTGATAGGCTGCCTACCTGTCCAAAGTGTACTGATGCTCAAAAGAAGCCAACATGTAAAAACTGCTGTTCCTCTAGGTGTCACTTGAGGGTGGATATCCTCGGTAAATCTTAGATATGGTTGTGTTGAAATATTCCAGCAGATCAGCAGTTTCTGAAAAACTGAAATAACCCAATTGCTGTTGGTGCCACATTAACAGTCACTCATATCACCTTTCTCCCCCATGCCTAGTTTCATTCAGTTAAAACTATGAAAATGGGTGACTAGATGCCTGAACTGATGAGCAGCTGAACATCCTGTACCTAATGAAGTCAGTAATAAAGTGAATGTGAATTTCTTACTGATGCTGTTTTCCAGATAACTGACTGATCAGCCTTAGGTCTGCAATTGAGTTTCACGTGGTGTTGTAGCCCAATAAGAAGTGAACCGCTTTTCTAAAGCTGCATCCAAACTGGAATTGATTAAGTCGTTGCACATTGCTTTGAAGACGACCGGTCACATGCACACATCCCATAATTCCATTGCCTAGGTAACCTCAACTGTATTTACTTCCAGGTCAAACGTCACTCGGTGGTACACTGCATACTGCATTCTCATTGGTAGTAGCTTCAAGCACTCACCGCTCACACTCACCTGTGTTGAAGGTTACTTTGCCTATACTCATCTGAAGTCATCCAATGCCATTAACTTTTCATTGAACCAGAATCCACTGTGAATGTAGCTCAACGCTGAAAACCCAGAGCTGACTCTTTGAGATCCAAAGCTTGCTTTGTAGTACAGGTGTCAGATTGTTGTTGTGAGAAAGGAACATGCATTTATTTATCTTTTAATTTAATTTTATGTATTCTTCTGTAAACATGTTGTTGATGAGACTGCATAAAGCAATAATAGTACAGGGTGGGCCATTTATATGGATACACCGTAATAACATGGGAATGGTTGGTGATATTAAAGTCCTGTTTGTGGCACATTAGTATGTGTGAGGGGGCAAACTCCTCAAGATGGGTGGTGACCATGGTGGCCATTTAGAAGTCGGCCATCTTGGATACAACTTTTGTTTTTTCAATAGGAAGAGGGTCATGTGACACTTCAAACTTATTGGTAATGTCACAAGAAAAACAATGGTGTGGTGTGAGGAGTTTGCCCCCTCACATATACTGATGTGCCACAAACAGGACTTTAATATCACCAACCATTCCCATGTTATTATGGTGTATCCATATAAACGGCCCACCCTGTAGATCATGTCTGACACCTCTCTTCTAATTCTCACCAACAGTACCAGTACCAGAAGGGTTTGAGATTGACCAGAGATTGGAAGCGTGTGATCCAGCTACATTTTTTCAGCCACTTGTTTTTGCTATGGGAGCTACTGTTGTCATCATAGGTATTTTGAAATATTGTGTTTGCTGGCATAAGGCAGCTCCATGCATAGCCAAACTGCTTATTAAAGAATAATTTTTTTCTTCAAACATTTTGAACTTCTTCAGTGTTAGGTTTAGTTATTAATGTATTTCTGTTCATGTAATATTGTTTAACAGTTTGTTAAAATTAACTGTAAAGAGCCCAGGTGGTATGTTATATGTTTTGTGAGGGTTTTTTTGGTCAAACATTGAGGGTTGGCTGTGATGTAGGATTTAGGATGGTGGGAAAGAAAGACAGCAGGCTGAGCTGAAGGTCAGAGAGTTGGAGATGTTAAGATTTTGATTATGAGAGACCAGAATTAAAAAAATAAAAAATAGAAATTAGTACATTAGAGGAACAGGCAAGGCAGAGCAGTTCAGAGACAAAAAACAGTGGAGATACAATCTTTATACTGGACAAATGCTTTTGAAGATGGAGGAAGACCACAAAGAAGATTTGTGGATTGAGTGAAGAAGGATAGCAAGAGTGCTAGTGTAATGAGAAGCAGGTAGATGATCCCAAAATAAATTTGCCTTGCCACATGTAGTGTTTCCTGTCTACGTTAGCATTAGTTTTATTGTTTCATGTGCAGCTTCTGAGCTTTCTGAGAAAAAAAAACATGTTGCTTTTAAAAAAAAAGGAAAACTTTATGTGGTTTTAATACTACACATGATAGCAGTGTGACTAATGCAGACAGCAATCGTAGCAATGGTGGATGAATTTTCTGGTTCTCCAACATCCAAAAAAACCTAAAAATAAATGTAGCTTAGAGTAGTTTTCAAATCCAGGCTGCAGACAATCCAAGTGCACTCTTATTGTTTTTCATGTTGAAATATGTGTAAATGTTCAAATGTAGTCATTAAATGTTTAAATGTCCAGTGTATGTATAAGTGTTGGAAATCACAAAACTGTTTTCACTGGATATATAATGTGTCTTTTCTGTTTGATTGATATTTGTATCTTTATTTGATTAATTAGATGTAAACATTAAATGCATCATTTGGCCAGAGTCTAGGTTTGTCAGCATGAAGTAAAAATGAAGTTGGGTAAAATGAGGAGTAAACAACCCTGAACAGGAAAAAATAGTTTTTTCCCTTTTTTATGAAAGATAAATATAAATAATGGTCTACAATGAAGTAGAGATGGACCGATCCGATATTACGTATCGGTATCGGTCCGATACTGACCTAAATGACTGGATCGGATATCGGAGAAAAATAAAAAATGTAATCCGATCCATTAAATATCACGAAAGCACCTCACAAAACTTGCAACACGCCGTAACTCACCTCAGAACGTTAGCATGTCGGAGCAGTATGCATCACGTGATAGAGCGGCTGTGGCATGCCGGACCTGTCGGTGGTCTGGATAGCATTTGGAGCTTCGCTAGCAACCTGGCATTTCATCTCCGACAAAGTTATCCCCGAGAGAAGTAAAGCAAGTGTGTAAGTCCATCTCTGAATGTTTGTAAAGCATTCCTGCGTTAAGCTTAACGAGCGACTGCCTCTCGCTCTCCTGCTGCTACTTCAATCGTGAAACTGCTTAAATGATCAGCTGATCGGCTTTTCTGTCGCGAGTCCGTCTTTGTTTTTGGCCCACTTTGCACCAGAAAGAGGAAACCAGCGGCTGAACAACAGCAGCACGTTTAAGCTTGATAAGCTGTTGTTAGAATTTATTTAATATTACTTTCTACTCGAGGATCTTTTTCTACGTAGCTGACGCTGGTAACTGTGCAGGGGCGGATCTAGCAAAGTTTAGCCAGGGGGGCCGATAGGGCATTAACTGGGAAAAGGGGGCACAAAGACATACTTTTCTTTCTTATTCTCATTTAAAATGTCTAGCTTTTAATAAATAATTATCTGACACACAAAGTTTTAATTTGATGTAAAATGAATAAAAGTCAATTACTGTATATAGTGACTATTAAGTCTAATATATATACCCTAGTAAGCTATAGTACATTTTCCTTTGGGAAGGTACCATCTGTGCAGTCTGCAATTTTGTTGAAGAAAGATGTTGAATCTATTTAATATTTCTTGAAAAATAATTGATTTCTGTGCATTTTTTTTCACACTGCATCAAATTAAGGTTGATTACGTCGATTAAGCATCATGAGGTGGCGCGTGAGGGGTGGTTCCCTATTTTTTATTTATTTATTTTTGTTGTTGCTGGGAGTTGGAACCCTATTAGTTAGGTTGCTTAATATTTACGCTAAGTACTCTTTAAAATACCAGAATAGGGAGGATGGTGTAGGTCTAAGTTTATTAGATTGATCAGTATTGCTGAACTATGAAATATTTTTTTTGTATACAGGTATAACAGAATAGCTTTAGTGTAGTTGTTGTTTTAAACTTGAGTATGAACTTGCAGACTTGCAAAATGCAGCAAGATATTTAAAAAACAGTTTTGTTGATTAAAAAACACTATATCGGATTCATATCGGTATCGGCAGATATCCAAATTTATGATATCGGTATCGGTATCGGACATAAAAAAGTGGTATCGTGCCATCTCTACAATGAAGCACAGTCCTCAACCCACTGCACTCAAGTAGAGTATTTACCTGTTGCCATGGTGAATCTATTTATGACTATCCGTCGAAGCACTCAGCTTTGAGTGAATCAGCCTTAATCATCCTTCCTAGAACTGCAAACTGTTACATTTTTTTCTAACGTCATCATATTTACACTGATTCTTTCATGAATTTTATGTTTTAGAAAGTTTATTTTGACATACTGTATTAACACAATTGATCTAAAATCAGACAAAAAAACATAAAATCAAAGTAGAAAAAGTTAAATTTTTTTATTGTAACAACCACAAACATGTTTAATGAATCATATTTCATAACTTTAAATGCAAATATAAATTGTCAATTTTAAAATCATATGCACAAGTTTTGCAAACAACAAAGTTATTTGCATCCATTTAACTTTTACCTTGATTTTTTAAATAACCATTTCAAACTATTTACAGAACAATCAGCTGTTCTGCATTCAATAAGATGCCACTCCAAAAAAATAATTTCTGTCCACTATAAAGGAGAACATCGCAGCCTGATACCTGCAGGTCTGACAGCAGCAGGTGTAACACTCCTCTTTTATACTTGGAGACAGCAGTCACCTCATTGTTCTGACACACAACACAAAACTATCCACAACACTACACACTAACTACACAAGACAACACATTAACTACACACTCCAAACACGCTAAACGTCACAAATCTCTCACATCTCAAAACTCGCTTTCTCTCTCTCCCAAGAGAGAGACCAATATAATTAACAATATCACGATGATATATGTGACTATAACAGTAAATACTAAATATTAAACATTATTGTGCAGCATGTAAGATCGACAGCGCACAGTGTGCTTTGAGGTAGGAGCCAAAAAGGGTGTAGTTTGTGTGTGTGATCACCCGTGTGTACACCTGTGAGCATGGACGCGCTTGTATTTAAAAGGTTCCTTCATGTAATGATCTGCTAGAGGGTGTGGGGGGGCCACAGCCCCGTCCTCCAGGGCATGAAGCAGGTATGGAGGAGATCAAAACTCCAGACATCCAGAGGCCCCCAGAACACAAGAGACCAAGGAAGACCAACAGGGGGGCAGCCGCGCCACTGTCCCAGAAAGAGCTGAGGAGAGTCCCAGATGAGGGCTCACTCAGCAGCCACGGAGCAGAAGCCAGGGGGGGTTGCAGTGACGCGCCCGTGAGCTCCGCCGACAGCCAGCTGTGCCTGAGTGACCAAGCCCCAGGCCGAGAGGCCGAGGGCACCCCACCTCCGAAGAGGCCCTAGCGAGCCCCAGGCTCCAGGCCCCGATAAGCGGCCACCAAGGAGTGAGCCGGTGTGTACCTGGACGCCCATCCCCGGACACAAACAAACCAACAACGCACCGATGTCTGAGGGCGTCTGCCACTGGCAGGGGAAGTGGTGGTGGGAGATAGGCCATCTCGTGCCAAAACTTCTGTACTGGTGGACAGAACCAAAGAGCGTGGATATAATTGTTCGGTGAATTGGTTTGGCAGTGTGAGCAGTTATTGGTAGACGTAAAGCCCATCTTGAACATCCGATGACCTGTATAGTGCACTCTATGTAATATTTTGTATTGAATTAATTGAAGACTGGGATTTCTAATTAAATGAAAGGTTTTTAAGCAAATCTGAGACCAGAAGTTTTGGTCTAAGTTAACTGATAAATCCGCTTCCCATTTTGCAATAGGAAGTGATATTGATTCATCTGTTTTAGAAAGCATTCTGTATATTTTGGATAGTAATTTTGGGGTTTTAAGAGTAAGAAATTGAACTACACTTGGTGGTGTTTGTAGTTCAACTTGACCCGGTTTAAATTTCTTTTTTACTATGGATTTAATTTGTTGATATTCTAAAAATCTTTTCTTGTTGATCCCATATTGTGTAACTAGTCCGTCAAATGAAATAAATTCTGTTCCTTCTAGTATATGTTCTAAATATGTGATTCCTTTACCACTCCAATCTGAAAAGTTTATCATATTATTGTTTTGTAATATGTCAGGGTTGTTCCAGATAGGTGTACGTTTGCATGAAGAAACCCCCCCCCCCCCCCGGAAACATTCCAATTAAATCACTGACGGAGAGTGACGGTGTTAATTCTGCTATGAAATCACACTTAAGATGTGATTTGATACTCATAAGTTAAACAGATGTTAATGCAAGTTAGTGTGAGTGGATAGGGAAAGGGTGTAGCGGATTCTTATCTGGTCTGAAGTTAGTACAGCCGTGATGATTTAACATATTATTTACCAACTTATTTTATACATCTACTCAACTAATTACATATTTGAACACGTTAAAAATATGAAATTTCTGAATTTAGAATAGATTGCAGAATTCAATATTAATGAAGTAGCTCATGAGCACTTTGAGCTCAATAGTCATCAATTTCCTTAGGGATTAATACAATACTCTGATTCAGATTGCGATTGAAATAGATGCCAACACTATCTTGCTAGCTGTAGGCCACTCAAGTGAAGGCTTCACTATTACCTTCTAAAACAGATTAATGATGTAGAGTGCATATTTTTTTCTGTTTAATGGAGTAATTAATGTTATAAATAAAAATGGCAGTAATGTTACATTCTTCATTTTCCATGGACATAATGACCTGAGGTTGTTTATTATGAATCATGAGTGTTTCAGAGAGACAGCCACAGAGAGGCTTTCTGTAACCATGGTTACTCACTCCAGTACAAGGGTCTGAGTAAGCTTTGAGAGCAGAAAAGAAAAAGACAACGCCGTACTTTAGCCCCGAGTATACCTGAGCATCATGATCAATTATCCTGCACTCTCTGAACAGCGTCATCTAAACAATGAGTTTGATTTAAAGTTGTGTCTCATGTCCAGTCTCTTCTGCAGCAGCAACAACAGGACACAACTCCTCCTTATCCCTTCTTATCTCTCCTTTTCTCGCCTTGCTCTGTTTCTTCACTTTCTCATTTTTCTTTTAAACAAAGCATGTCTCCAATTTTGAAAAACTGTTTATTTATTTAGTCACCACCAGCCCAACTTGCTTTACAACACAGGGCACTTACAAGCATTGACCCTGGGACCTGACAAACTGATGCTGATGATATGTGCTACTAAAAACATCCAGGCCTCTAATTAGGTTTCATTCTATGTTATTTCTGCATCATCATGCATTGCGAAGACAACTGAAAATAGTGTTCACAAGTTGAGACAGAAGTTTAATCAATGTCCATCATCTACTCCAATCAAAGGAGAAGTAGACAGGAGAACTGGACAGGTCTTTCAGGAACTGTACTAAACTGGTTCAAAACATACGTAGAAAACAGGAAATACTTTGTATCAATAGGTAACTTCACATCTGAGCAGACAAGTATCACATGTGGAGTTCCCCAAGGTTCCATCTTGGGACCCTTTCTGTTTAACATCTACATGCTCCCACTGGCACAGATTATAAACAACAACAAAATAAACTATCACAGCTATGCAGATGACACACAAATATATATCACAATGTCACCAGGAGACCGAGGCCCTGTACAGGCTCTTGGTAAATGCATTGAGGAAATCAATGACTGGTTGTCCCACAATTTTCTCCAGCTAAACAAAAACAAAACTGAGGTAATAGTCTTTGGCGCCAAAGAAAAACGATTACAGGTCACCAGAGAACTTCAATCTATACATCTAAAAACCACAAACCAGGCGAGAAATTTGGGTGTAGTGATGGATGCAGACCTAAACTTAGAAAAACACATTAAGACAATAACAAAGTCAGCTTACTATCACCTCAAGAATATATCAAGGATAAAAGATCTGATGTCTCAACAGGACCTGGAAAAACTAGTCCATGCATTCATCTTTAGTAGGCTTGATTACTGTAACAGCATCTTTACAGGTCTACCTAAAAAATCAGTCAGACAACTACAGCTCATTCAGAACTCTGCTGCTCGAGTCCTCACTAAGACCAAAAAAGTGGACCACATCAGTCCAGCTCTGAGGTCCTTACACTGGCTGCCTGTCCGTCAGAGGATAGACTTTAAAGTTCTGATGCTGGCCTATAAAGCTCTGAATGGTTTAGGACCAAAATACATCAATGACCTCCTGACCCAGTATGAACCATCCAGATCCCTCAGGTCATCTGGATCCGGTCTTTTATCAGTTCCCAGAGTCAGAACCAGACACGGAGAAGCTGCATTCAGCTTTTATGCTCCTTATATCTGGAACAAACTCCCAGAAAGCCTCAGATCAGCTGAAACACTCAGTTTATTTAAATCCAGGTTGAAGACTCACCTGTTCTCAGCTGCATTTGAATAAAGCACCAAATCCACACTTTTAAGCTTAAATTTCAAAACTTACATTTAACTACTGATTTTATCTACTGTTCTGATTTTATCTGTTTTGATTTTATATACTGTTGTTTGTTTGTTTGTTTGTTTGTTAACTAGTTAGTTAGTTTATTTGCTTGTTTTATTCAATTTTAAATCATGCTTTTTATTTGTTCTTGTTTCTAATGTCTCTGTAAAGCACTTTGAATCACCTTGTTGTTGAATTGTGCTATACAAATAAACTTGCCTTGCCTTGCCTTGCCTAGTGTAATTTTAGAGCAAACCATTAGTGTTTGAATCTGTTAAAGCCTGTATGTTGTGAAGTTTCTATTTAATTTACTAATTGTGTGTTTTGACAGTTACTCCTATTTTGAATAGCATTAGTCTGAAAGGATATAGCCAGCGATCAGATCTGAAATATAAATGATATGATGGTGACTATAAGTCAGAGGCTGAACAGGCACTGGGCTGCATCTATGTGTAATACCCCTTTGGACCACCAGATGACTCAGTGAAACATTTATTTACCCAGACGAGTCACTGAAAATGTGTTTTTAACCTCTAGGGATAGAATTAAGACAAAATACCAGAATGTAAAAATTTATAAAATGAAACTGTTGGTGTAGTCAGTCTGTTTGGAAAGTGTTGAATGAAAATTAAGAAAATAGAAGGGAAGCCAACAAAAAGTCTCACACGGGATTTATAGCTCTGTGTGAAAACTACAATGTAGATATGTCATACCTATAGCCCCTGCACCATAACTTACACCATGACCTGATATGTACCACTCTGGTAATGTAGCTACGTTTTGCTGACGTGTAGCATATCTCTCTCTTAATAGGCCTGTTAAGTAGTGTCAGGCGCCACCTCTCTGGGGACATCTCAGGCCCTCCAAGGTTTGGAGGCCTATCTCCCCCTACCACCACTTCCCCTGCCAGTGGCGGACCCCCTCAGACATCGGTGCGTTGGTGGTTCTTTGTGTCCGGGGATGGGCGTCCAGGTACACACCGGCTCACTCCTTGGCGGCCGCTTATCGGGGCCTGGAGCCTGGGGCTCGCTCAGGCCACTTCGGAGGTGGGGTGCCCCCGGCCTCTCGGCCTGGGGCTCGGTCACTCAGGCGCAGCTGGCTGCCGGCGGAGCTCACGGGCGTGTCACTGCAACTCCCCCTGGCTTCTGCTCCGCGGCTGCTGAGTGAGCCCTCATCTGGGACTCTCCTCAGCTCTTTCTGGGACAGTGGCGCAGCTGCCCCTCTGTTGGTCTTCCTTGGTCTCTTGTGTTCTGGGGGCCTCTGGATGTCTGGAGTTTTGATCTCCTCCACACCTGCTTCACGCCCTGGAGGACGGGGCTGTGGCCCCCCCACACCCTCTAGCAGATTATTACATGAAGGAACCTTTTAAAAAACAAAAAACAAGCGCGTCCATGCTCACAGGTGTACACACGGGTGATCACACCCACAAACTACACCCTCTTTGGCTCCTACCTCAAAGCACACTGTGTTCTGTTGATCTTATGTGCTGCACAATAATGTTTAACATTTAGTATTTACTGTCATATTCCCATATATCATTGTGATGTTGTTTATTCTATTACTCTTGTTCTCTTCTGCTTGCTTTCTTTTTTCTTTCTCAGCAGGTGATCCAGGTGATTGATATATGCATTTTTTTTTTCTCTGCCCGTTCTGTTGGTTTTTGTCTTTTGCCCTTCTCCCCCGTCCCTCTTCTCAGCTGTTTCTCTTTCCCTCTTTCTTTCTCCCCTTCTTTCCCCCAGTCAAGTCTGTCCCGTATTCAAGAATACTTCATGGGGAAACAACTGAGGAAGTTCAGCAGTGCGGGATCCAATGACAAAATCATGTCTTTATTCTGTCTTCTTCCACTCACCCCAACCAGTCACAGCAGATGGCTCCGCCCCTCCCTGAGCCTGGTTCTATTTTCTTCCTGTTAAACGGGATTTTTTTCCTTCCCACTCTCAACAAATTGCTTGCTTACAGTGGGTCATTTCATTGTTGGGGTTTTCTGTGTTTTCTTTGTATTATTGTAGAGTCTTTATCCTAAAATGTAAAATGCCTTGAGCTGTTGTTGTGATTTGGTTCTCTATGAATAAAACCGAATTGAACTGAAAAAAAAAAAAAAAAAAAAAAAAAAGTAGTGTCGGTACCTTCTATGCATTTCTCCCTTCTTTTTTGGACAGAATAATGTAGCTTCAGCATAAGTGTTCACATACGCCAGCAAATTCCTGGATGGAGATTGCCAAAAATATGAGCAAGAAAGTGAGAAAATGTAGCATAGCTGATGCTGCATATAAAACACTGGGACATGAGCATTAAGTACAGGAAACACCAAGCAAGTAAGAAAGTCCTAACGACCGTGTCACCGTGCTGGCAGTGCAGTGATTAGCACTAAGTGATTCTAGTAGTAGTGATTCTAAATTGCCCACAGGTGTGAATTTGAGAGTGAATGGTGTTGTGTCTCTTTTTGTTACCCCTGTGACGGGACTGGTGGCTCCTGAGTGTACCCGGCCTCTTGCATTATGGTAGCTGAAATAGGCTCCAGCTCCCCCTCCTACTCTGATAAGGAGAAGAGGATGTATGGATGGACAAATAAGAAACTTTGGACCGATATCATTTACATGTCTGTAAATGATATCAGTTCCCTTTTGCTGTATTATTATGATATAGCCATATTATATGGCTATATCTATCAATAAACCAGAAGACATTAATCAATTACTGAAACTAGCCTTTGCAAAAACTAGTCTTTATTTATTTGTCTTTTAGCCTTTCAGAAGTAGATTTGCTTTGTGTTTTATGAGTTTCGGGGATGAACTGATAGCTGAACATTCTCCACCAGGATTTTATTGGTACAGAGCAGAATTCATGGATCCAAAAGCTACAGCAAGTCGTACTTGAGGCCTGCAGTTCTTTAGAAGTTGTTTTGTTTTGTGACCTCCTGGATGACTCTTCTCTTGCACTCTTTGAATAGCTTTGGTAGGCCCGCCGCTCCTGGATGTCATGGTCTTGTGTCCTTGATCCAGTGTTTTGTGTTTGTTTTTATTTCTGGATTTCCTATGTATTAAGTTTTAGTTTTATATTGTTTACTCATTTGGCCCTCTCTTATTTCACAGTGCTCCCAAGTTTAATTGTTTTAATTCCTGATCTGTTCAACAGGTCTGGATGTAATCATGCTTCTAATCTTTCAGCTTGAGAAGATCAAGAAACATCATAAGAGCAGGGTCCCTGGACATAATGAAAGTGAAGTAAAATCAGCTTAAAATGTTAGATTGGAAAAAAAAACTCGGATAAATGAAAGCGCTTGCAGGCCATGGAGAAACTCTTTACTGACATCTAGTGGTTCAAATGACAACTGTTTTAAATAAGAGTGACATTTGTGAATGATCGGAAGTATACAATTGCAAGGTCCACTACTTTTTCGTGCTCCTTATAATGCCACTTGTTACATGCACAGTATCATGCTCCTTATTTCTATATGATTTAGTCTTTAATATGAAATGAAAGTCAGTCAATATAATGGTAGATATGCTTATACTGTGTAACAGCTCTAACTCTGTGAAAGCTAATCTCTTCCAGGCTGTGGATACAAAACTGCTACAACTGTGTTAAACCAGCTGTCTGCATCTCTGCTATTGTTTTATTTGGTTTTAAAAAGTAAATGATAAATTTTTTTCAAAGCATTAACATTTAACAATGACTGTATATTTCGCACAATCTACAGTTTTCTTACTTGTGAAACATGTTAATTAAGCAAAACGTGGGTCTATGTCATAAAAATGCAGCTATCAGAACTACCAACTAACTGAGTTAGCATAAAGTGAGATTAAAATGTTACAGTGCACAGTGTGATCTACAGCTCGGCATTTAACACAATCATCCCCTCAAAACTTGCCCCGAAGTTTGTCGACCTTGGGTTGGGAACACCAATCTGCTGATGGATTCTGAACTTCCCCACAAACGGGCCTCAGGTGGTGAGAGTTGGTAAGCACACCTCCTCATCACTCATCCTAAACACAAGAATGCCACAGGCATCTGTGCTTAGCCCCCTCCTATATTCCCTGTTCACGCACGACTGCGTTGCTAAACATAAGTCCAACTCCATCATCAAGTTTGTGAATGACACAACCATCATAGGCCTCATCACAGACAACAACGAGACGGCCTATAGAGAGGAGGTGATGGCGCTGTACAAGTCATGCCTGGAAAATAACCTGACTCTCAACATCAGCAAAACAAGAGAAATGATAGTGGACTACCGGAAACAACCAGTCGGGGAACACCAGCCTACCTACGTCAATGGTGTCAAGGTCGAAAGGGTCAGCAACTTCAAATTCCTTGGAGTCAACATCAACGAGGACCCTTCACACAGGCACTGAAATCAAGATGGATTAAGAAATTAAGATGGCGCCGGTGAGGTCGGCTGCCGTCACGACTGCTCCGACCACTTTTTCTTTGTCTTTGTTTTTTAAGTTAGTTTTCAGCGTTTCTAAATTGGCAAAATCATCACCATTGGGTACATTAGGTATGACAGTGACACTCTTGTTTCTATTGGTATACAATGTACTCACAATTCGAAGTTTTTAACTCCGGATCCGAGCTGGCCGAGTGAGATCTCGAGGGAGAACAAAGGGAAGCGGCGGCGGCCTAGAGGGAAGCGAGCCGGCGTCAGGAACAGGCTGAGAGCTCGTGCACACCGCACACCTCTGCCTAGCATCCTGCTCGCCAACGTCCAGTCACTGGAGAACAAGCTTGACGACCTCAGGGCCAGGATAAAGTTCCAGAGAGACATTCGGGACTGCAATCTCCTCTGCTTCACCGAGACATGGCTGAACCCAGCGGTGCCGGACCACGCCATCCAGCCGGCCGAGTTCTTCTCGGTTCACCGCATGGAGAGGACACGGGACTCGGGGAAGTCAAGGGGAGGCGGCGTGTGTTTAATGGTGAACAACAACTGGTGCAACAGTGCGAACGTTGTTCCTCTCACACGCTCCTGCACACCAAATCTGGAACTACTGTCCATCATGTGTCGTCCTTTTTATCTACCTCGGGAATTTACATCGGTCATTGTAAGTGCCGTTTATATTCCACCACAAGCGGACACGGTCACCGCCTTATGCGAGCTGCATGAGGCACTCACACAGCACCAGACACAACACCGGGACGCTGCGCTTATTGTGACGGGGGACTTTAATAGCGCCAACCTCAAACGCGCAGCGCCGAACTTTTATCAACACATCACCTGCCCCACCAGAGGTGAAAGGACACTGGACCACTGCTACACTACGGTCAAGGACGGCTACAAGGCACAATCCCGCCCTCCGTTTGGCAAATCTGATCACGCCGCCATCTTCCTCATGCCAAAATACAAACAAAGGCTGAAACAGGAAGTTCCGGTTCAGAGGAAGGTCGCGCGCTGGACGGATCAATCGGTGGCCGCATTACAGGACGCACTCGATGACGCAGACTGGGGCATGTTCAGAAACAGCTCCGACGATGACGTCAACGTGTTTACGGAAGCGGTTGTGGGATTCATCGGGAAACTAGCGGATGATACCGTGGAGACAAAGACTATCACAACGTTTCCCAACCAGAAGCCGTGGGTGGATAAAACCATCCGCGACGCTCTGAGATCCCGCACCGCTGCCTACAACACGGGACTCATGACGGGGGACATGGACCCGTACAAAGCCGCGTCATATAACGTGCGGAGGGCGGTGAAAGAGGCGAAGCAGCGCTACGGGAGGAAACTAGAGTCACAACTCCAACAGAGTGACTCTAGGAGCCTGTGGCGGGGACTAAGGACAATAACGGACTAGCTGCAGCTGCAGCTGCAGCTAAGGTCTCCAACAATGCTAGTGTTAGCGGCGCTAACGGCTGCAGACAGGAAGATACTGCCAGCACCGGAAACGTGCTCGTCATCTCCGAGCATGAAGTAAGGAGAGCCTTCAAGAGAGTGAACACCAGGAAAGCAGCAGGACCAGACGGCATCCCAGGTCGTATCCTAAGAGACTGCGCATACCAGCTAGCTCCTGTGTTCACTGAGATATTCAACATCTCTTTATCTCAGTCGGTGATCCCCACATGCTTCAAAGAGTCCATCATTGTTCCTGTCCCGAAGAAACCCCACCCTGCTTCTCTCAATGACTATCACCCTGTAGCCCTCACCTCAGTAGTGATGAAGTGCTTTGAACGCCTGGTCAGAGACTTCATCATTTCTTCACTACCAGACACACTGGACCCACTACAGTTCGCTTACCGTCCAAATCGTTCCACAGACGATGCCATCTCTCATCTCCTCCACACATCACTCACTCACTTGGACACTAGAAGGGGGAATTATGTTAAAATGCTCTTCATAGACTACAGCTCTGCATTTAACACCATAATTCCCTCCACACTCACCACTAAGCTGGAGCATCTGGGACTCAGCTCATCTATGTGTCAGTGGATCTCCAACTTCCTAACTGGCAGACCACAGGCAGTAAGGATGGGCGGACATGTCTCAGCCTCCACCACTCTCAGCACTGGAGCCCCCCAGGGGTGTGTTCTGAGCCCCCTGCTGTACTCTTTGTACACATATGACTGTGTGGCCACTACCAGCTCCACCACCATCATCAAGTTTGCTGACGACACCGTCGTGGTGGGCCTGATCTCTGATAACAACGAGACGGCCTACGTGAAGGAGATTAGGAATCTGGAGAACTGGTGCCAGAGGAACAACCTCCTTCTAAACGTCAGTAAGACAAAGGAGCTGATAGTGGACTTCAGCACTAAGCAGGAGAGGAACTACCAGACCCCCGTCATCAACGAGTGCCCAGTGGAGAGAGTGGACAGCTTCAAATACCTCGGAGTTCACATCACGCAGGACCTGTCATGGTCCTGTCACATCAACACCGTGGTGAAAAAGGCCCGACAGCGTCTCTACCACCTCAGACGCTTGAGAGACTTCCAACTGCCCTCCAAGGTGCTCAGGAACTTTTACTCGTGCACCATAGAGAGCATCCTGGCGGGAAACATCTTAACCTGGTTCGGGAACAGCACCATGCAGGGCAGACGAGCTCTACAGAGGGTTGTGCGGTCAGCTGAGCGCACCATCCGCTCCGAGCTCCCTGACCTGCACTCAATCTACAGCAGGCGGTGCTGGACCAAGGCCAGGAAGATCGTGAAGGACCTCAGCCATCCCAACAACAGACTGTTCTCTCTGTTGAGGTCAGGAAAGCGATTCCGCTCCCTGAAGACCAACACAGAGAGACTGAGGAGGAGCTTCTTCCCGCAGGCGATACGGTCTCTTAATCACACCACCACACAGTACTGACCCACACATACAGTTCTTACACACACACTGGACTTTCTGGACATTGTTTTTGCACAACACTGGTCACTATATTCTTCATTTCCAGTTAATACTTGTACAGCTGCTGTTATTGTGTATATATTTATTTATATTTAGATTTCTTCATACATTCTTATATAGTTCTATATTGTGTATTTTGTTGTACAGTTATTTTATTTTCAACTTTAATTTATATATTTTATCTTATTCTTCCCAGTTAAATTTACCCTTCATTCTAATTTGTGTTGTACAGTTATTTCATTTTTAACCTTAATTTATATTTTATTCCTTCCTAGTTAAATTTACCCTTTTTAATTTTTCATATTTATTTCCTATCTTATTCATAGCCTTTTCCTTTTTTTGTTTTCTTTAGGTCACGAGCAGTTGTCCAAGCATTTCACTACATATCGTACTGTGTATGACTGTGTACGTGACAAATAAAATTTGAATTTGAATTTGAATCAGGAAAGCTCACCAGGGACTCTACTTTCTGAAGAGGCTGAAGAGGTTTGGCATGAATGCCAGCATCACCTCAAATGTCTACAGGAGCTTACTGACAAGCTGCATTACAGTTTGGTATGGAAGCTGGTCTGCCAGCAGCCTGAGATCACTACAGAGGGTGGGGAAGGCAGCAGAGCTCATCACAAGCATGAGGCTTCCAGCCGTGCCTCTGTAAAGCACACAGCATCAGAAAGGACCACAGCCACCCAGCACATCAGCTGTTTTCCTTGCTATCATCTGGCAGACATTACAGGAGTCTGCCTGCTTGGCCTACAAGACTTAAAAACAGTTTTTACCATCAAGCCATTTGACACCTCAACCACTCACTTCACTTTTATCAGTATTAAAATAACCTCAATAAATGTCAAAGGTGAGATTTCTATTTTCTCTCTTATGTCATATATATATATATATATATATATATATATATATATATATATATATATGTGTGTGTGTGTGTGTGTGTGTGTGTGTGTGTGTGTGTGTGTGTGTGTGTGTGTGTGTGTGTGCTTGTGTACGTGTGCATGCAATGAACGGCCTAACTGCTGGATGTGGAGCTGAATCCATGCAGGCAGGGGTGGGACTTTATTCATGGGCACACAATGCAGCCAATCACATGCAAAGACAAACTGGGATCATACCATTATGTGAAAGAAGGAAGGAGGCAGATGGAAGACAGCAAGTGTGGTGTTACAAGCCAAATACACAGAATGTGCATGTCAGGAAAAAGTGAAGAAAACGCAAAATGAGATGCATCAGGCTGCATTTCAATGATATTGGAGGCTGCAAGGCTGAGTGCAGAATCTATAAAACTATGAGCTGACTAGAGTGTTACCTTTTTTTATTTTCAGCCATTTTCCATTGTTGAGGAACCAAAGTTTCAAACTTGTCCAGGCCTGAAAACCTGTTACATGTTCTCACTAGTAAATCCTTAAAATAAGTGATAATTGATGATAAGCTGAGCTGGAAGTCTCATATAAACCATGTGAAAACAAAAATGTCAAAAAACATTGCTATTCTCTACAAAACAAAGCATGCCCTGAACAAGAAATCATTATACACACTTTATTGTTCTTTGTTGCTTCCATGGAAGCAACAGTCATATATGCATATATGACTTATTGTCTAGAGATATGAGGTAATGCACATAAAACAAATACTCTTCCTATTTTCAAGTTACAAAAAAGAGCTATAAGAATTAGCCCTTGAGACTATGCTAGAAAATAAATCTTCAAATGGCACACATCGATGTGGCATCCTGGAGGAGTAGGACTACCTGTGCAACCTCTGCAGGGTCCAAGTATCAACTCATATCACCAGTAGTGACAATGAGCCTAATCAAATGCAAAACTAGTGAAAGAAACAAACAGTCAAACCAAAAGTATCAGTAGCCTCCACTGAAAGCTAAAAACCATTTGGTGTTGCCAAAAAGGATTAAGAACCTTCTCTGCTGCTTAACATATCAGAACCAGTTTAAGTTTAACTGATTTGATGCTGTACTCGGATTATTGTTTTATTATTAATTTGTTGAGAGTGGATGTTCAAATGAAATTAGGTGGATACAGACAGACTGTAGAACAGTAAATAGGTTAAAACACAAGGATGAACGAGTCACTAGTTTATTCAGTAACCATAATGTCATCTTACTTATCCTCCAGTCCCTGCTCAGCAGGTTGGGCTGAGTCAAGACCTGTGGCTCTGCATCGATATAAAGACACCAGGAGGAGGGTGGAGATGAAATATGGAAAGAACACCAGCAGATGGAGGGCCAGTCTGATCACTAGTTGCAGGGTAGAGGAGTCAGGCGATGCAGCAGGGGTGGGAGTTAAGGCAGGGAGCCAGGTTGTAGACATGGTGGGTGGAGGTGTGGTTG
The DNA here is from genome assembly GCF_057382095.1 of Aulonocara sp. 'chitande type north' Nkhata Bay. Classification (NCBI taxonomy): domain Eukaryota; kingdom Metazoa; phylum Chordata; class Actinopteri; order Cichliformes; family Cichlidae; genus Aulonocara; species Aulonocara sp. 'chitande type north' Nkhata Bay. The sequence goes on along the minus strand of NC_141346.1, from coordinate 20,954,485 downwards.
TATGTTTTCCTGCAGAGAGAATCCCACATGTTCAGGTGAATATGTGGATGAAATAAGAGGTGAAATCAGAGTGAAGCTCCTCACCTGTGACAGTGATCCAGCTGGATGGAGACTCTCCATGACCGCTGATGTCACACTTGTAGAGGCCTTCATCAGACCTGGAAACATGCTGGATGGTCATGTGACCTGTAGGCTGCTTCCTGATGAGGGAGCCATCTTTATAGAAAGCAGCTGGGAGCTTGGAGGGAGTGGTCTTTGTTTTACAGAGCAGAGTGACGTCATCTCCCTCCATCACAGGGAGGACAGGACTCTGCAGGATCACTGATCCACCTCAACACAGAGACAAACTACAGCATTTCATCCATTTACACACAGCTTCATCAACACTAACTCCACACACTCAGCTTACCAGTGACTGTCAGGTTAACCATGTTACTGATGGGACCCTCTCTGGACTCACACCAGTAAACTCCACTGTCCAGTGTTAAGATGTAGCTGAAGCTACAGGATGAACCAGACCATCTTCCCCATTCATTGCACTCAGTCCTGGTTTCTCTGTTTGTGTTTCTCCTCAGAGTCCATCCAGCAGAGCTGTCGTCCTCCTCACATCTCAGAGACACAAAGTCTCCTTCAAAGAACTGAGAGCTGCTGGGACTCACAGTCAGACGAGCTGGAAGGAAATATTCACGATGCTGCAGTTTAGTTTAGTGTAGAATAAACGCTGACATGCTTTAGGTTGTTCACTCCAAATAAATTGAAACAGGGTATTTTTTGGTAAGTTGACTATTGAAACTAAGACACATTTGGCTTACGAGATGTACGCACCATGAGTCAGTCTGCAGCACAGTACTGAGTTCAGCCCTGAGGGGAAATTTAAAAAAATCTTTCACAACCAGAGAAAACATTCACACATAATTCAAACATGAGAATCTTTTTAGATTTTAAATGAGAAAACTAGAACATCTCTGCTGGGTACAAGGTGGTTTACACCTGCTTGAAAGCAAAGAAAAAGCACTAACTGCTTACGTTCAATAATCAAGTTGATAATTTACAAATTTTACTTACAGAAAAGCTGCTGCAGACAAGTTTGCTTCATTCTGTGTTTGGCGTCAGGTTTAACCCTCCTCCTTCTCTTTCCACTGTAATGATCTGGTGTCTCTACACCAATAGAGCAGCGAATGGGATTATTATCTACAGAAATATCGGGATGGATTCAAAGGTTCTGGCAACAGTCTGGGAGCGAACAGCAAAAAACACTATTATAACCTCAAGGAGCGAAATGAGCTTGAAATGAGGTTTTCACACAAACTAACACAGATGGAGGAAGTGAAAACTATGATCTCGTTAAAGGTCTTAAAAACCACAGCAGAGGGGAAATTATGCTAACATGAAGTGTTGAAACCAAACTTCCTCCTTATAAGATGCAGGGTGAATTCCTTCATACTCACCCAGCAGCTTGCACAACATCCATCTCAGAATAGCAAAAAAGGAAGCCAACAAAACGGAGCATGCTGATCTGCAGATGGACAGAGGAAACAGCAAACTACGCTAACAGGTTATGTATCTCCTTTGAGGCTCCGCGGCTTTGTTGATTACAATCTGTAAGGCTAATAGTAAAGTGAATCTGTCTCCATGCACAGCATTTAATCTGTTCAGCTGGTTTCATACTGCTTTAATGAACATTAGAGTAATTTGTGACAGAGAGTGCAACCAGAGAATCACACGGGTTTTTTTTTTTTTGTTTAATTGTAGTTTAGCAGACATTTCCAGCAGGCGAGTGAACAGACTGAACACAAACTGATCAAAAATGTTAAAGGACATTAAACTTTCATAAACATCAAGCAGGTGAACTGAAACTGAACTTTAGATTATTGGAGCGTGGTGGTTCTAAGCTTCCCAAACCCACTTTAAATAAACTTCTCTCTACATATTCTTCTACAATATAAAGAAAATGCTATTACATTATACATCAGTGTATATGTGAGATCAATCATCAATGAGTAGCATGTAATACTATCAAATGACAAGAATCAAAAACAAACTTATTTAACTATTAGAGAAAATAGTAATTGAATAATGTTAGCAGTTCAAAAACATCACTTTATCATCACATATTAAAGAGAAGAAACTTATGAAATGTTGAGGTTTCTTAACAAATTACTGAGACAATCACAAAAAAAAATTGTCCTCTACTCATTAAACTGACTAATCACATGAAAACCCAATGCAACAGTAACCACAAGTATATAATAGTTTCGCTTATCAAACTATCTAACTGTGTAATATGTGTTGAACATGAAGAGTAGAGTAAATACAAGATCTGTCAATTGTAAAGTACCAGTTTTATCACTTTAACATTACTGCACTATTATTAAAGCACTTTTCTCCTTTCTCTGTCATATCAAATCATTTTGTTCTACTTTTTATGTTTTTTTTGTTTTTTTTTGATTTTCACACATGTAGTTTTCAATATCTCTTTATAATACAGCCTTTGATTTATGGAGTAATTTACCAACACATATCAGGTAATCTTCAGAACACAAGTTTCAGTACCTAAAAATACTTAGAACTGGGTAGCAAATATTATATAATTCAAGATTTATTGTAAAGTAATAAGTAACTTTGTACAGATGTATTAGAAGTGTGGGCTTCATCGCAGATTATCCTAACATACTAGACAACATGTTTATCCTACCCTCAGGGTACCCAGTACTTAAAAAAATTACTTACAGTGTAATTATCTTTTTCCTTTAAAATATGCATCACTCACTGGTTCTGATCTACTGCCTTTAAATATTTTAGGTACTAAAAATGTGGGAATATGGCATTAGAAATGTTGCAGAGTCACAGCTAAAGAGCGACCCAGCTAGAGTTTGTATTTGTGTTTGCATTTAATGAATTCATGAGCTTCTCTCCCTGCTCCTTTTCATGCATGGATTAGTGCCACATTAACTGAATGCAAGGTTTTTAGTGTAGGAAATGAATTAATGCTGTACCATGTATGAAATAAAAAATTTAAATGAAGATGTAGAAACTGCTTTAGATCATAACAAAAGTACACTGATACTCAAGAACATGCCCTCTATGTGTGTTTGACTTTACTGAACTCAGCACTGACTTCAAAACCCAAAAGACACAGTCCAGCGTGGAGCGGCTGAGTGAATGTGGTCTGGACTCTGTGGAGGAGAGTCATGGTTTCAGAGACGCTGTAGAAAGACAGAATACCTGCTCTGTGATCCAGGTACACTCCAACTCTGGAGGACCGAGGACCTGAGAGGAGAGTTTGGATTTTGTTGTTCAAGTAAGTGTAGCCGGTTGTGTCACAGAATAAAGCCCAAGATTTGTCATTGTATCCAAAACCACATTCAGTGGGGCACACAGCTCTTCCGATAGTCTTGTATGCGACTGCCACACAAACTCCTCTTCCTCTCCACTCCACCTCCCAGTAACAACGTCCAGTCAGGGTCTCCCTGCTCAGGACCTGCCTGCATGAAGTGAATCTGTCTGGATGATGAGGGTAAGGCCTGTATCGTTTTATTAGCATTGCTTTCCTGTTCCCCTCTGATAAGAGCAGGTGAGTGTAAGCTGTGTTTGGATCCAGTGTCATTTCATGTGAATATTTTAAGAATCCAGCTCTGGTCTTTGGCTCCGTTGGTGACAGTAAAACATCCACTTCAGTGACTGTCAGTGAGATGTTTGTCCATTCCTCTCTCAGAGTGTCCTGTAGTTTATCTCTGGTCTCTGACACAGCTGCTGTCACATCCTCAAAGTACCTCAGAGGACGAATATTGATGCTGGATGAGTGTGTAGACTCACTGAGTGCTGACAGTGAGGGGTAGTTGTGTAGAAACTGGTTGTGATCCTCTGTGTGTGAGAGCTGCTCCAGCTCGCCGTCTTTCCTCTTCAGCTCAGCGATCTCCTGCTCCAGCTTCTCCTGAAGCTCTTTGACTCGACTCACTTCAGTTTCCTGCTGGGATCTGACCTGCTGCTTCACATCAGAGCTTCTTTTCTGCATGAGACGGATCAGCTCAGTGAACATCTTCTCACTGTCCTCCACTGCTTTATCAGCAGAGCCATTGATGGCCTCCACCTCCTGTTGAAGCAGCTTCACATCTTTCTCTCGCTCCTGGATTCTCTGCTGGATGTTTAGTCGTCTCACCTCGAGCTCCTTCTGCTTCTCAGTCCTTTCTACTGCAGCTGGGACTGTTATGTGCATCCATTGTGCAGAGATAACAGATACTCTGCTGATCAGTACGACAGAAAATCTTCATCCCCTCATCATGACGAGAGCAGATCTCACAATTAGATGATGACACTTCTTGGAGCTTCCTGGAAGGCGAAACCAACCTGTGTTTCTGTAATCGATTTGTATTGTAGTGACGCTGGACGTGTTTCTCACAATAGGAGTCCTGGCAGACCAAACAGGATTTGACAGCTTTCAGCTTCCTCCCAGTGCAGACATCACAGGCCACATCTTCAGGTCCAGCATAGCATTGCTCACCTGCAGCAGCTTGGAGTCCAGTGTGCTTCAGCTGCTCCACTAAAGTTGCAAACATGACGTTTTTCTCCAGGACAGGCCTCGGTGTGAAAGTCTTCCTGCACTGAGGGCAGCTGTGGATTCCCTTCCTGTCCTCTTCATCCCAGAAACTTTTAATACAGTTCATGCAGTAGCTGTGTCCACAGGCTGTAGTCACTGGATCCTTCAGTAGATCCAAACAGATGGAACAAAAGAAGGTTTCTCGGTCCAGCTGATCTCCTTTCTGTGCCATTTCACCTCTCAGTTTAAGCGCTTTCGTGAGTTTCTCTTCCTTATAAACTAGTTTGAGGTCTGATCTGAACAACGTGTTCCTGCAGTGACTCGAGTCTAACATGTCACCACATGTTGGCTACACCCAACTTCAACTTGAGATAAGATAAGATAAAACTTTATTAATCCCTCGGGTGGGTTCCTCTGGGAAATTCGGTTTCCAAAAGCACAGCACCGACAGAAGTTACAGAGTTACAGAATATTATATATATATATACACACACACATATATAAATACAGAGACATATATATACGAAGGGGATAAATAGAATAAATAGGAATAAAAATAAAAATACAAGTGAATTGCACATTTCAAGTATGGAGTCTATTGCACCGTTGACTATTAACAAGAGTATTGCACAAAAGGTATTGCACAGTGAAGTGAAGAGGCGCTACAGCTTAGTTGTTGTGAAGTGATGGTGTGGAAATGAGCAAACATGTGGGCAGAGAGGTGCTATGTTTACGAGGAGGAAGAAGAGGGAGGGTTATCAGCCTGTGCTTCATTCCTGGAAGAGGAGCGGTTTGAGAACGATGCTGTTCATTTCAACTGTTTCTCTCCCGTAAACACCATCAAGGGTGAGAGGGTGCAGCAGGTGTAGTAGTTGGTACATGATGGAGTAAACAAATTAACGGGTTTTCAAACATATTCACAGCTCCACAAAAATGTGATGACAGGAATAATACAAAGAAACCTTGACTGCTTTTTTAAAAGTATTTTTCTGTTATTATGGTTGAGTTGATCACAACTTCTACAATCATCTTGATTCGGGGACGTGACTAAATAAGAACCAGTAAATATTAAGGTCTCCAGTGACTAGAGCTGTACGATATGACCAAAATCGCATATCCCGAAATAAGACATTTCTCATCCTGATAACAATATATATCACGAAATAGTGCTTTTCTGAAAATTCTGTGAATCTCGGGCAACTCAACTTGTGTGAAGTGTTTTCAGCTGGGTGTCGTGTACCTGGAGTGAAGTGTTCCCTTCGAGGCATGAAGCTATACCTTTTTAGACATAAATTGTAATGGCCACCAGGGCCGGTTCTAGACAGGGCCAATGGTGTGTGGTGGCAGATTTCTTTTCTCATGTATTAACCACATATTTTAACCATATCACTTTAGCATAGTAAGAGCACTCCTGTCACCAGTTTGTATGCATGTTGAATGTGATCACTAGTGGGGCCCACGATTTATTGCACCTTCACAGCATTTTCCTCCTGAGGGCTCTGGACATCCTGTTGCAGACGAGGTGATGGTTGGTTGGAGCTTTTCTTAGACTGAACAGTTAATGGTCTATAATAATTGATCTGTTGTGGAATGTTCTTTGTTGGAGAGTGTCTGTGTCTGCATATAAGATGTAAGGGCAACAATTCAGAGATGGTCCTGGTGTTTCACTGGGATGTTCTCTCCACATTGCAATGTGTTTATTAAACCCACTTCAAATCAAGATCACTGGGTGTGTGGCAGGTTATTGTTAAATTTTCACAACAGGTGGCAACAAAGAAAGGAAAGGGGTGGGTGGTGTGTTAGTTCATTACCAGGCCTCTGGAGAACTTCATGACATGTTGAGGAGCTAGTTTAGCCATTTAAATCAGCTGTGTTGGATCAAGGACGCATCTAAAACCTGCAGGACACCGGCTCTCGAGGCCTGGAGTTCCCTACCACTGTTCTATAGCAAATATAACAATTTCCAGTAATAACAAAACTAAGAAGGGTAGGCCATTCACCAAATCTTGAAATCTAAAACTAAAAAATAGAATACAAATAAAATAAAGAATAAAATAAAATATCCATTCATCTCTTTACAACCAACAACATAAAGTTTGTTTTAATTGAATGTAATGAAAGTAATTAGTTACTTAGTTTTAAAAATGTGATTTACACCCTGAATAGGTAATGAAGTGATAGATCTTCAGTCGCTCCAATCCCAATTCTACTTTTTCTGCATAATCCATCATATAAAATGTAATCAAATGGAAAAGTCTATTTTAAAAACTTGTTTTATCAGTTTTAATCTTTTAACTTTAAGCATCAAGCAAAAATTAAATTATATGCAACATTCTCTGAGTGGAAGAAATTTGTTCAACATTTAAACCTATTTTCTGCACATTCCAGCACATAAAATGAAATATTTTTTGTGTTTACACTCACTCTTTCAAATAGATGCAAACACGGCAGAAAATAAATAAAATCAAAGACTCAGCGGTCCTGTTGCTCTATTTTCACCTGTTTAGCAGGAGTGGGGCAGCTGGAGGTTTGCCCTGGTGCAGGTGTGTCGAGGCCGTCATGTCAGTGGAAGGATCCGGCAGTTTCTCTGTGAATTTCACATTCCCGTGGAAGTGTGTCCTACTCAGTGCTTGTGGAGAAGTTTAGGGGGTTTTTTTCGCTGTAAAAAGAAGTTTTCTTCGAACAGCAGACACTAATGTTTTACTAATGCGTTATATTTCCTTCTGCTGCTTTCACTTTATGAAGCTAACATATGACAGGATACATTGAGCAGGAATGTTTGATTTGTTGGCATCAAATGAAAATAAGATCAGCTTTGTGTCCATATTTGTGACCAAGTTCTGCCAATGACATGCCTTCATCTCCACCCTTTGACAGAATGATTTGAACAATAATCCCCCACCCCACCACACCCACCCCATTCTGTATCATCTCCACCCTTTGCTGAAACCAGAGGAGGGAAGTTTTTGAACTATATGAACATGCAGATTGTCTCATGCCCTTGTTTGCTTGATGTCATGACACTACTTCTTATCATGCTGTAAGTTTAAATAGTTTATTTTGTCCATATATAAAAAAATTATATATGGACATTATTATATATAATATTATATATTATATACATTATAAATCTTATGCCTGGTCGGTGTATATGTATAAACTCTTTCCCAAGAAACCTGAATTCAAAGGTTTCAGAGCGACATCTGTTTGTATTAAAGCGCCCTCTGGTGGAACTCATTTGCCTGACCTACAAACTTTAAATCAGGAAGTCCCTCATATATTAATCAGTTTCTGCAGCTCTGAGAAAGTTTTACAAATATAAATCTTATATAAATATAAAAAAGGGTAACACTACCTGGGTCTAGGTGGAGTTTCCCCCTCCAGGGGCAAGGGTACCTAGACCCGGGGCTTAGAATACGCTTGGGGAGTGTGATCGTGTGTACAGCGTCTCTTTATGTCTGTCTCCACGTTGGTTGAGTGTGGAGTAAGTGCATATGAGAGCATGAGGGTGGGAATGGATGTTTGTATCTGTGTGTGCCTGTATGTCTGTGTCTATATGTCAGGTTGGGTGTCAGACGCCACCTCTCTGGGGACATCTCAGGCCCTCCAAGGTTTGGAGGCCTATCTCACCCCACCACTTCCCCTGCCAGTGGCGGACTCCCTCAGACATCGGTGCGTTGGTGGTTCTTTGTTTCCGGGGGTGAGCATCCAGGTACACACCGGCTCACTCCTTGGCGGCCGCTTATCGGGGCCTGGAGCCTGGGGCTCGCTCAGGCCACTTCGGAGGTGGGGTGCCCTCGGCCTCTCGGCCTGGGGCTCGGTCACTCAGGCACAGCTGGCTGCCAGCGGAGCTCACGGGCGCGTCATTGCAACCCCCCCTGGCTTCTGCTCCGCGGCTGCTGAGTGAGCCCTCATCTGGGACTCTCCTCAGCTCTTACTGGGACAGTGGCGCGGCTGCCCCTCTGTTGGTCTTTCTTGGTCTCTTGTGTTCTGGGGGCCTCTGGATGTCTGGAGTTTTGATCTCCTCCACACCTGCTTCATGCCCTGGAGGACGGGGCTGTGGCCCCCCCACACCCTCTAGCAGATCATTACATGAAGGAACCTTTTAAAAAAACAAGCACGTCCATGCTCACAGGTGTACACACGGGTGATCACACCCACAAACTACACCCTTTTTGGCTCCTACCTCAAAGCACACTGTGTTCTGTTGATCTTATGTGCTGCACAATAATGTTTAACATTTAGTATTTACTGTCATATTCCCATATATCATTGTGATGTTGTTTATCCCTTGTTAAATGCTTGTTTTCTTTTTTCTTTCTCAACAGGTGATCCAGGTTATTGATATTTGTATTTTTGTCTGCTTATTTTGTTGGTTTTTGTTTTTTTCCCCTCTTTCTTTCTCCCTTTTCTTTTCCCCAGTCAAGTCTGTCCCGTATTTAGCAAGTGAAAATAGAATAAAATAAACAATAAAAGGTGAATTCAATAGACCATTACGGCAAGGTTGGGATGGTCCATTTGGTAAAGTAAATCCGCTGGGCATCTTTCTTTGCCTTTAGACAACAATTCTGATGGCAAAAGAGCCAAACGGGACAGGCAAAAAAAAAAACCAAGAAAACAAACAAATATAAATCCTCCATGGATTAGAAATTCATAATTCTGAGTCTGATATTTGGAGGTGTTCTTTAACGGTCAATCAGTCTATGAATGAAGTTTTTACTTGTTTTTGAAGCACCCCCCAAATGAATCAAAGCACCCCCAAAGATTTCTTACTTTTTTTTGACAATATTTGCTGTTTGTGTGACACACTACTAAAAATATAAAAAGCATACAGTACTGTATTTGTTTGAGACACCATTTTAACAACAAAAGTATAGATAACCCCCCCTCCCAAAATGGTTTGTTCCAGCTCGCCTCTCCCCTGCTCTGGCTCTAGCGCTCTTGCTGCCAGAGCGATGGTGGCTGAGACACAGCGGAGAGGAGGTGTAAGTGCCTGGCTTAAAACAGGACATATTAGCTGCATTTAACCTTCAGTTACTCTTTATATAGTTGGTAGGAGTCAGACCATGTTTCTTTTTAGGTGAAAAACATTACACCAGGTAACCTGCAGTGTTGAAAACGTGTTTTCCGACGATGTTTGCTACCCTACAATCCGTCCTGCTCTGTAGTAAAATCAGCGACATATCGTTAGCTTCATAGCATAAGTGCCTAAGTCATTGACTTAGTCAAATGACTTAGGCAATTATGCTATGAAGCTAACGATATGACCGTCCTGTTGCTCCCATTGAAATGTATACAGCCTATTTAAAATCTAAAACTTTAAATTGTTGGCAGCCTACTGTTGTTGCCACTGTCCTGTTTGAAATGGATACTAACTAGCTAACTGACTGGATGCCTATTAACCTTATAACTCCTGTTGTGTGCGTGTGTGTGTGTGTGTGTGTGTGTGTGTGTGTGTGTGTGTGTGTGTGTGTGTGTGTGTGTGTACAGAGAGACAGCCAGGTTCATAATGGATATAAGGAAGTTTTTTTCAAAAAAGGAGCCACATTCAGGTAAAAGTGTAAAATCAAATGATCCGTCAAACAAGAGTAATGTTGGATCAGTGTTTCAATATTTATATTTTTAATTAGATATACATACGGTTTGGTTATTTGCCTTTTGGTTGAAAGTACACTGAGAGGGGACTTTTGTTAGCGATCTTAATAGAATTTTCTTCATATTAATGTAATTTTTCATCTAATTGAATACAATCTATTTGTGTATGATTGTCAGTCCAAAGAGGGAGAGAGGAAAGAGAGGAGAGAAAGTACAAGGTCAGGAAGAACCAGGTAAGAAAACAGACAGGGAACAGTGACGGGCACAACAGAAACTGTTAAACTGACAAAGAAAAAAAACTGATTTTACTCACACAATCTGGAAGTTGTGTTCTCCCTATATTAAAGCTGCTATACAGAATCTGCAAAACAAACTGGGTTGAAACATTTTGACCCTCTTTAACAACATTCCAACATGACATTATCATTGATTGGGGAGATTAAAATTAAAATTAATGATATATTTTTATGTGGTTCAGCCACAACTCTACTAAAACAGCCAGTAATAGGTAGGCCAACTTTTGGACCGTTCAGTTATCTGTATGACTGCTGCAGTACGTACACCACATTTTCACACTATCAGAAAGTGCCAAACAGCCCTGGTGGAGTGAGCAGCTGTAAAGAGAAGCAGATGCTCGGTTTATATTCTAAAAATGTTTTAAGCTTGTTTCAAAGATTCTGTACTGCAGCTTTAAATGTTTTTAAAAAGCACACATACACTTAACTTATCAGTGTTTCTCAAACTTTTTACGGTGTGTACCACCCAATGGCTGCGTCCCAATTCAGGGTCTGCACGCTTGAAGTACGCACACTACGCGTACTACGTACGGTGCGTACTATAAGTACGAGAAGTGCGGAAGTGAGAGGCTTGTGAAATGGGACGGTATACGCTTCGTTGCGCTGTTCAGGTTGCCTAGCAACCATGATACTAACCGCGAGACACGTTACATACAGCTTTGTTTGACAGAAATGAAGGAGAAAAATGTTCTGTTGGTCATTCATTTTTGTCATGACATCACTTTGATTAGTTGAGTATCTGAGGCTGAGACCACGGGACTGTAAAACATGATTGTTGGGCTTCATTTCTGTGCTGAACAGTCATTTAAGATTAGTTAGTAAATAACAATTAGTTAATGTTGTTCATGAGACTAAAGTCATCTCACTGTGGTAATGTAAATATAATATGGCCAATATTATAATATGGCCAATATTATAGTATTGTCAGATTATTATGATATATATATATATATATATATATATATATATATATATATATATATATATATATATATCACTGACTTTCAGCTTGTTGTGTTTGTGGATATATGACTGACTTTAATTATTAAACATTCGCACATAAATAAGTGGCGTCATATTCAGTACTTTTGACAGTTCACTCTTCGGCCGCTCCATCTTATTAGGGAAATCCACATACATAAATGTAAATTTCAAAACTCAACCCCATCATTTAATTTGTTTTTGATTGAAATTGAATATTACTTAAACTCTCTTAAATTAACTTCCAATAAAAAAGGTTTATCATTGATTGAAATTCATTCAGAAATGTTTAACGAATGAGCTGTCACAACTTTCAAGTACAAAGTTGTTATGAAGTCTGTCACATTCCCCCCTTTTTTTCTTTTCTATCCTTTATTTATTTATCCTTCTTATTTCATTGTACTGTATATTGTTACTCTTGTTTGCCTTGTATGTCTACTGTACAAACTGAACTGGAATGACTGACTGTTCGCTTTATAAGTTCAATAAAGTTTGAAAAAAAAAAACCTCTTCGGCCGCTCCCTTCTGCCGTATTTTGCGGCAAAATTATCCACACCCACCGGCGCGCTATGAATTGTGGGATATATGGGACCACGAAGCGTGCACCGGACCACGCTTGATATTTGGGGAAATCGACAGCGCATTTGGAGTATGCATTTGAAGTACACTTCGAATTGGGACAGCCGTCGTCGCGTGGCGGTGACGTAACCGCACTTAAAATGCGTACTTCAAGCGTGTAGACCCTGAATTGGGACACTGCCACCGACTGTATAAAACAGGGGTGTCAAACTCAAATATAAAGTGGGCCAAAATTCAAAACTGGAACAAAGTCGCGGGCTAACATTAATATTTATTGAAAAAAATCTTCCTCCAGATATAACAAGGAACTTTTTCTTACAGACTCAAATAAGTTTTGCTGAAAAACTGAATATGGAATAAGCAACGCTTAATACTGAACGATATATAACTTATATAAACATATATAACTTAATATTGCACACATGCAAAATTAAAATTCCAATTAAATAACATATCACTGGAATGCATTTCTTAAATAAAAATTGTATTTGCAGCCTTCTGATTTAAATTTTAGCAGTAAACTTTTTCCCCAGGCTAATAATAAATGTAAAAATAAAATAACAATAATAAACCAATAAAAATATCATTAAACGTGAAACCATTCAAGCCCATGTCTGGGAGTAGCAAGACAAATTGCACAAAGAAAATGGTAATTATAGCTCAGTTTGCTACACACTGATCTACTCTGATGCGTCCAAGCCAGATACCTGGCATCTCTTCTTGGATGCTAGTTCCTCAATGTCTGGGCTCAGGCTCTGAGCTGAGGAAATCCTCAGGATCGAGTGAAGGTGTTCATCGGTCAGACGTCTCCTGTGAGATGTTTTGGCCATCTTCATTGAGGAGAATAGTTGCTCACATAGGTAAGTGCTGCCGAACATGGAGAGCATCTGAGCAGCGTGGGTGCGGAGCCCAGGCATTGTGTCAGGGATGAAATGTGGAAATTGTGAAGCGCCCACAGCATCATACTTTGATTTCAGCGTGTCACTACACTGGAGTTCAATCAGCTCCATTTGGAGGTTTGTTGGTGCTTTTACCACGTCAACTGCAAAAGGATTACTGAGCAGTTCAAATCGACATTTCTGGGCGTCAAAGTCGGCAAACCACCGGGTAAACTCAGTACTGAGTACACAGAGTTTTTCAGCAAACTGTACACATGGGAACACAGCAGTAGAGATTTGCATGTTCATCGTTTGGCAGCAGGGAAAATGGCCCAGGTTTCCTTGTAGCATCTGATTCTGCCACAGGCACAATTTCATTTTAAAAGCCCTCACTGCAGCGTACATATCTGTGATGATACGCCCCCGTCCCTGAAGCTGCAGGTTCAGCGCATCGAGATGGCTCGTGATATCACACATAAAGGCCAGCTCACACAGAAACTCTTGCTCCCTGAGCTCAGCTGTGTCTTGCCCTTTGCTTTCCAGAAACTGAAATATTTCCTCGCGTAGCTCGAAACATCTGTTCAGTACTTTCCCTCGGCTTAACCACCTCACCTCCGTGTGATACGGCACGTCTCCGTATTCCGAACCACACTCCTCAAGAAAAGATTTGAATTGGCGGTGATTCAGACCTTTGGCTCTTATAAAGTTAATTACTCGTGTTACTGCGGTCATAACATGTTCCATCTTTAGGGCTTTGCCACAAAGTGATTCTTGATGTATGATGCAGTGATAAACAGTCAGCTCACCTGCACAGTTCTCCGCTCGCATCTTCTCCCGTACCCTGCCCACCAGTCCGCTCCTTTGACCACACATCGCTGGTGCACCATCTGTCGTTAACCCCACAAGTTTTTCCCATGGCAACTTCATTTCAGTTAGACATTTGGAAACCTCTTCAAATATTTCCTTCCCTGTGGTTGTGCCACGCATTGATTTTAATCCTAAAAGTTCTTCCGTAACACAGAGTTGAGTCCACACCACGGATGAAGACTGAAAGCTGGGCAGTATCAGAGGTGTCTCTGCTCTCATCCACAGTGAGGGAGAATGCAACGAAACTGTTTCCCTTCTCCATCAGCTGGTTATTTAGATTGTTGGCAAGTTCACGTGTGATCAGCTACTCTGTTTCTGCTCAGGCTAACATTTGAAAATGCTTGCTTTTTCTCTGGGCACACAACGTCGCAAACTTTCATCATACAACTTTTCACAAACTCTCCCTCACTGAAGGGCCGGGCTGATTTTGCGATCTCTGCTGCCACAACAAAACTAGCCTTTACAGCAGCCTCACTTTGTGATATGGCTTTTTTTGAACATAGTCTGTTGTGAAACAAAACTTCTTTTCATCTCTTCTGCTTTCCGGCGCCTTTGAGTCATGTCCAGGTCCTTGTACTTCTCTTGGTGTTTCGTTTCATAGTGTGGTCTAATGTTGTACTCCTTGGTTAAAGCCACATGAGCTCCACATACAAGACAAACAGGTCTGTTTTTTACATAGGTAAACAGATATTCTGTCTCCCACATGTCCAGAAAGCTCCTGTTTTCGTTCTTTCTTTTCGCCATTTTGGGAGAGGTAGCGCGGCAGTATTCGCGCGGTTGCTATGACTACAGTCAACAGAGGAGAGGGCGTTAATGGGTCCTGTCCTGACTGACGCGCCAAAATGCCAACAGAGCATTCTGGGATTTGTAGTATTAGCAGTACATGCACTGTATAAGACCGGCAGGCCAGCTCTAATAGTAATTTGGTATGGCCTCGCGGGCCAAATGTAATTAGGCTGCAGGCCAAATTTGGCCCACGGGCCAGAGTTTGACACCTATGTTCTAAGTGGATCTGTGCAGTGTAGCCGTCAAAGAAGACAGAGATGGTAGAGTATGAGAGCGACACCTTGGCAGTGACTCCAGTTCGGTCTTTAGAGAGCTCCACATTGTGAACCAGCTGAGGCAAACTATTGAGGGTCAGGATTGAGTTGTCCAGCTGGATAACAAGCAAAGTGTAGAAAATAGTAAGTGAAACATCTGAAACACACAACCGGTTGATTTCGCAGCAACTATCATTAGACTGCACTGACTAAACTGTGGGTGGAGGTAGCTTACCCGAACTGTCCCACCTTGTTCCAGATGAATTTTAATGCTGGGCCTGTCCAGAACCAGTGTCACACTGTCGAAAAAAGGTCACGTCTTTACGTCGACGTTCCCGGAAGTTCCCCAGAACATGGAAGTCTGGTACTGATGGAGTCAAGACCAGAGAGTATGAACACCAATCCTCAACAGAGTTAACCTGGCCATGGAAGTCAATGACAGTGGGGCCAGTCACAGTGCATGTGGAGTACAACATGCAGCTGGTAGAAAGAAAGGAAACAAACAAGAATGAAAAAAATATCACGAGGTGCTGCTGAACGCCAAACCAGTGGGGAAGAGACATTTTATACATATTCATTAATTGAATACAATTAAATTTTCTTTATATAGCACCAAATCACAAACACAGACTCAGGCAGGAGTATCCCTCTGTGGGGACCAGTAAGAAAGTGATCACAGACGTTTCTTTGAAATACAAATACAGATATATTTACATGCCGTTGCCTTCACAACGGTCCAGAGGGCCACAGCCAGAAATCTGCAGTGCAGCAGTGTCAGAACAGGTGAGACTAGAGCAGGTTTCCAGATCTGAGCTCAGCACTGCACCGTATTCATGCAAACCACCTGAAATGAGGGTTTAGTTTAGTTTAAAAACTCAAAGATCGCTGACTAGTTTAATAACAACTGACAGAAACATCATGGTAACATTGAAATACAGAACACATGGGTCAAGTTTTGAAGCCTGAGATTCACCAACCATCATATCTGCATCCACTGATGTCAAAGAATCTTTGATACTGACGATTGCTGGGACCGAACAAAACAGCCATTATATCAGTTGTGATACCACCAACCTGAGCCTCAAATGCCTAGACAGCAATAAACACAAACAATGTTACAATCACAGAGTAAAGACAACTGATTTCAGACAGAAGAATGGATAAAAATCTACTTGTGAAATAAACATGTCTGAATGATCCTTACTGATATGGAAACTGTCTGTCTACTACAGATTTTTTTTGAATGTGTGTGTGTTTGGGGTTTTTCTGTTGATGTTCTTGTTGTTTTTTGTTTTTGTCAATATCTTAACATATTATTTATTATCTGTCACATGCAGAGACTCACCACTGAACCAAATGCCAATATTTCCACAATCAAAACAGTTTGTGTCCCAAAATTAACTGGAACCAAACCATACTGTAAAGTAAACAGAGAAGATTCAGACACTATTAGGAATTCTGAAAGTGTTCACCAATGTTTAATATGATAAAAAAAAATCATGTCAAATTTTATTTTTTGTTCTTACACAGTTAATTTAGTCTAAAACAACTCACATTTTCCCATTGAGCTCCATGATAAACAACACATAGCATTCCATCCTGTTCTGAATGGTTGCTACATTGTCATAAATCAGCTTTTGGATTTCAGCCTTGGGTTCATTTATCCAAAACTCAATGCTGTCTGAGTCCGGTGCAGTCCCCACAAGACAGTCACCTCCAGTTCCAGGGTTAAAAAAGTTGTCGAAGCAGAATGCAATGTTTTCACTCATGAAGGCGACCTGTTAGAAGTCAAAGACACAACTAATCAGTGATACTACGTCTTTTCTACAAACCCACTAGTTGCCTCCTCTAGCTCAGCATGACGCACAGCTCTTGTCAGGTCCTGGCATCGTACTTAATTAGGGGAGGCATGATTAGATGATGAAGACAGTGTGTGAATGTGTGTGTGAATGGGTGAATGACTGAATGTAGTGTAAAGCGCTTTGGGGTCCTATGGATTAGAAAAGCGCTATACAAATGCAGGCCATTTACCATTTATTTAAGACTTGCTGTGCTGGTCAGCCTCTCCAGTAATCACACCCTGAACCCACTGCTCCACCCCTCCGGTCCAGCCCAGCTACAACCTACACCCTGCCATACTAGCAAACATGGTTATCTCTCTGATAACGGCAAAAACTGCAGCATAGATGGACGGATGTTGATGTGCCTTCGCTGTACCATAGATCCAGTCAGACCCAGAGGATCAATCTTAATATATTGATTCCACTGTTACAAAGATGAAAACATTTTTTATATATTTAATTGAAAGCCAAATTGGCTGCTTAATATTAAGATAGAAAGAAATAAAATATAGAAAGACAAGCATAAAATACATATTTAACACTTAAACCCCCGCGAGCCATCATTTTAGGGATTCCTACCTATAAAACCCGGAGAGCAGTCAAATGGTGGAAGTGGAAGCTAAATTGGCTAGTCATTCATATGTATATTAGGCTGTTAAGTAGGAATTCTGGAGGGAGGGGAGTGGGGGTGGGGGAGTGGAGTGTTTCAGTTTGCCATCTTGGGGAGAAATCAACACACATGGGTGTATGTCCTTTGTTGCTGACATTTATTGATAAAAACAGTACAAAAAACCAACCATTTGTACACATATTTACAAATAATTCAACATTGTCAGCAATCACTCACAATCCTGGCACTGCCATGGTACCTGTAGTCTGCATTTACCACATGTGTATCTTTTGCAGTGAACACATCGCACAGTGGCCTGATTTTTCTTGCATTTGTGTTTGACCTGACACGTGGCTCTTTTTCCAGGGCTAGGTGTGGAGGGTTCTGCCCGAAGCAACTGATCTTTTCTTGCCTTCTTCGCAGCTACATGAGAGTGAGCCAACTCTGTTGCAAGCGCCACCAGGAAGTCCACCCGTCTTTCCTTCGTCCCGGTGCATGCTTGATACAGCACATGTGCATTCAGTGCTGCCATGTCAATCATGTTATAAAACACGGCGACTGGCCAGCGCCGTGTTCCTTTGCGGACAGTGTACTCCCGAACCATCTGGTCCATCACATCCACGCCACACTTTGTTTTGTTGTAAAGGGTGACAGTGTTTGGCTTCCTTTTGGTGGTGTTATCAGTCTGAACCACGCTGTGCATGCTGCTAAGAATATAGACTGTCTTCTTCCGTTTGGCCGCATAAAATATAGAAAGACAAGCATAAAATACATATTTAACCCATTAATAATCATCTACACGAACGATGCATGGGGTTTCTCTCACAGGCATCACATCAAAACGGCCGCCTCAATGAGATAAGAAAGAGTCAAGAGTTTAGGTCTCCTTCATGAGGTTTAATTTTTTCTTCACATTTGAGCTCCTTTTTCTGTGAGAAGTTTTTGTTTCATTATTTTCTCATTCATAAAAGAATTCTTGAACAAAAATGTCCTCCTGCTAGAAAATCTCAGGAGGTATATCGAGGCGATACTCATCAGCACAGGTGGGGATGACAGAATTGTTTAAAACATAAAAACATCAGGATACTCACATAGATTTGCTCGTACTTCTGTCCATAATAAGTGATTGGACATGAGCTGATGTCCAACACTGAAGAACCAGTGATTATCTGCCAAGCTCCTGAAGATATGGAGGCACATGAGTGCTGTGAGCTTTAGTCTTAGTTGTTTGGACAAACAGGGAGTGCAGCAGGTTCAAACAGTAACATCATGAGTGGATAAAACAGTGTTTGTTACTAAAGAATCAACATCATGAATTTACAGTTTATACTATAAGTTAGCAAACCTTAAAAACAAAGATGCACAATATTTGTTAGGTTATTAAAGCGTCATTCCCTTTAACACTTTAAATCTTTCTGCTCTTTTTTGCTCAGGGTGTTTGTGCTATGTTTATGTTGCTTCCACTAAAGTAGGGGTGTCCAACTCCAGGCCTCAAGGGCCAGTGACCTGCAGGTTTTAGATATCACCCTGGGTCAACACACCTGATTAGTTCATTACCAGGCCTCTGGAGAACTTCAAGATATGTTGAGGAAGGCCGGTGTCCTGCTAAAACAAGCAGGACACCGGCCCCCGAGGAGTGGAATTGGATACCCCTGCACTAAAGTGATGGGAGGAAACACTTAAAATGGCTTCCAGGTGTGTGTTTACCTGACACTCCAATCAGAACAGACAGGACAAACAGGAGGTGGAGCATCTTAAAGGAGGCCAATCAGCTGACAGAGACCTGAAAGCCACACAGTTGCGACATTTCTGAATGGACAGAAAATTAGTGAAAAATACATTGTGAAAATCTTGTACACCAACTCACTCCCTCTAAAAGTCTTGCTCCATGACCTCGACAAACTCAAACTTCTGTTTTTTAGCAACCACTGGTGCTGCACTCTGCTTAGTCTGTGGGTAACTGTGGGCTGCCTTCAGACTCATACAGGCTACTAGAGGACTTTTTCATCTTGATGACCACTTTTACCTTTGGTGCTTAGCATCTTTTTCAGGGAGCTGCTACTGTGACATCAACAGCCTTACAGCCTTACAGCTCCATGCAGAACCTGTATGTGACAGATATGACCAGGAGCTGTGCAGAGTTGGGACTGAAAATGCTCTGATTTTGACATTTACAGAGAGCTTCACTGGAAATCAAGTTAAGTGTTCACAAAAATATGGTTATTTCACAAGTTAGTCCAGGATGAAAGTGGTGGTGCTGGCAGCATGTGACCAATCACAGACATGGAAATGTCTCTAATGCCTGAACCTCTTCCAGGAATAAAAACATAATATTCCAGAGAACTGATTGGTCAGTAGGCAGTGATTTCATCACACCTTTTAATCTCTAATCTGTAATTTAGTACAAGATTACATCTTTGCCATTGTGCTTTAGCTCTCGTAAGTCATGAACTGCCTTTGGTACAACATCCCAGGTGATCATTGTTGTTTACTGTAGGTAACGTGGGGGAAAATAGCGACAGACACAGAGTTTGTGTGTTAATACTGAGGCTGTTAAACAAACAGAAATGGATTTAAGTTGTTGTTCGAACATCTTGCTGCTCCTGTACTCATCTGTCAAATCTGATTCTTCACATAGACATTTGACAGATTTAATCTCCAAACTAGAAGTTTATTTTTATAATCCAACACCAAGGTTTGAAACCTTCACCCTCAGAGAATAAAGACAAGCAGAAATATGTCCTTTTTTTAAAATACGCACACTAATGAATATCATAACTGAAATACAGTGCTACAGATCCCCATGTGGAAATCAGCCTATTTATAATTATTTATCATCCTTCGTGTTATGTGTTTATTAGTCTTCCTTTGTCTCTCAGAGCTCTGAATTGTGGATGTATCCACTGAGCGGTGCTGCTGTTTGGTCCAAAAGCTAAAATGAGAGTAGAGGTGTGCAGCGTGTCCAGCTTCTCTTACCTTCTGCAGCTCTGATGGAGGATGAGGAGGAAGGAGGAGGTAGCAGATGGGCAGATTCATCTGTTGGTGTCTCTGTATGAGACAAACTGCTGCTCTCTCTGTCTCTCTCTCTTTATTTGCATCCTTCAGGCGGTCCACACCCCAGAGGAGAGAAGAGGTGGAGTCCACAGTGGAGCTACCCGATGTGAAGTGCTCGCTACTGATTCAGCACTGTGTGGGTCAGCACCACAGAGGAACAATGAACTGTGTGAAGAAAAAAAAATCAATAACAATGACACATCTGAAATCACTGTTTCTAATTTAAAGCAGTGAAAAGCAAAAAGTGAAAAAAGTACAAAAAAATGTTGATTTTAGAAAAAATACAGAAAGAAACAGAACATGTGATCAGACAGACTGCGACAGGCCTACTCTCATACTCTCAGATATTTCATAAACTCTGTCCTACGTCAACTTTCCAGATAAGAAACAAATATCTCTGCACTATCAAGAAACAGCTGGGCTGTCCTTGGCCCTACAACCAGCACATCCAGGCAGAGCTTATTGTACCTACAAAGGCTCCACGGAGACTAAAGTTTATTTAGGTGTTACCAGAAAAATGGGTTAACCCCCCACCAACAAAAACAGTGGATTATTATTCCAGTAATCCATTTGTTGGTAATAAATACAGTCTAAATGGAAAATGAATCTAAACTTTTACCTTTGGAAAATATATGCAAGAAATCTCTTAAATCTATTCATCTGAAACAGGGTCACTTTCAATTCTGCAATCATCAATACCTGAAGGTTTCTCCAGTAAA
This sequence comes from Aulonocara sp. 'chitande type north' Nkhata Bay, assembly GCF_057382095.1. NCBI lineage: Eukaryota > Metazoa > Chordata > Actinopteri > Cichliformes > Cichlidae > Aulonocara > Aulonocara sp. 'chitande type north' Nkhata Bay. The sequence continues at coordinate 20,933,488 of NC_141346.1, read as the reverse complement.
ACTATGGTAGAAAGAACTACAATGAAACATCACCATGAAATAAGTCAAAACCCATCAAACTCTGTTTCGATTGGAGTTTGTTCCCATTGCAAAAACACACATTACATGTTAATGTTAGCATTCGAGGATAGTATTACGAGCAACTTTAGGAAATTCACAGACACAGAGTTTGTAGAAGGCAACATCGCATTCAGCGCATGTTGAATTGAATATGAATTTTCATTGTTTATTTAATTTGATAGAACAACAAGAATCCTGCATGACTTCAGAAATCATGTTTCCACTAAGTATTTACATCGTAATGCAAATGAAAAACACATAGCAAAAAATGGTTATCATTAACAGATGAAAGGCTTTAGTTATTACTGGTATTAAACATGAGATATTTAGTTAGAAAATTGTAGGATTTTCATTTGTAACTTAGGTTTCAACCTCAGTTTTTACGTCACTCCACGCTTTTTTGTTTTTGTTCTTTTTTCAGTCGTTTTTGTTATCTTCATAAAGGGTCTTCTTCTGTTTCTTCCTTCTTTGCCTTTTGCCTGTTCCTGGTCTGGATGACTGTATTTCTTACGCTACCAGCTTTTGTGTGTAACAGCTGCTAGCTTAAAGATAACTATTTTAATTTTTGGATTTTACTCTGCGGCCAAGCATCCTTCACTTGGTTGGCTATTGTCATCACTTGAGCCCTTAAAATGTAAATCAGCTCTGAGATGCTTCTTTTAGAATAATCTGAACAGAGGAAAACTACAAGGATATTCATATTACAGATTTAAAAGGGAACTCTGGAGTAGAGTGGGTTTGAGAGTATCTCAGGGTCTTGTTCATTAGTGAGCGGAGAGTGGATCAAGAGACTAACTGATGGTTTGGTGTGGTGTCTGCAGTGATGCTGAACAGTTGGATCAGGATGAAAGAGGAGGAAGGGGAAAAGCTTGAAAAGCTTTCTATAGTCAGTTTATCCATTATTTGAATATCATATGATGCATTTGAGTACACAGTGTATTTGCACATTATCATATTTGTGTTATATGTGTGGTATCTTGTTACTTTGACAAAAATATTGTGTTGGAATCAGTATACGTCACTGTGGGGGTTTGTATAAAGCAGTGAAAGCCTGGCGTAAACATAACGTTAAAGAACATTTTCTAAAAAGCAGAAAAGCAACTCGAGTTGTTGTATCTATGTCATAAACACATCTACATACTTATGCATATAGATATAATAACAAACAGCAGCACACAATCAGCGTGAACCCCATGTACCTTCATAATTATATTGAATACTGTACCTTAAGGACCTGACAATATTAAAGAGAAAACCCCAACAATTAGATGAAGCCCCTATCAGCAAGCACTTGCAAAAGTGATGTGAAAACACATAGTGAATGAAAGGGGCTGAGTGATGAAGAAATGCTCAGTGCATTATGGGAATCCCCCAGCACCCTGGGCCTAGTGCAGTGTAACTAAGGGAGGAATCCTAACTACACACGTTATCAAAAAGGAAAGTTTTAAGCCTAATCTTAACAGTGGATGCCTGTCTCCCAAATCCAAACGGTCTCCCTTTCGATTGTTAATTATCATAGGAACCCAATATCATAGCAAAGTGTATATTAGACATGTTTCAGTACTACATACAGAAATTTCAGTACTAGCAGGGGGAGATAATATATTTAAAGACAAGAAGTTGCTAGTGAGCATGTAAGGGATGAAGTACATGCCAGGATAGCCAAATAATAGTGATTTACACTAGTTGATCTTAAAAGTAATAAATAAACCAAGTATTTTTTCAGGATGACTCTAATTATATTGCGCAAATGGAAGAAAACAGTCCTACATATTTGTTTAATATGTCCATTGAAGGACATATCCTGGTCAAAAATGACACCAAGGTTCCTCACAGTGTGACTGGAGGCCAAGGTAATGCCATCCAGATTGAAAATCTGATTACATAGATTTTCAATCTGGGGCAATAATTTCAGTTTATCTGAGATTAGAAGCAGAAAATTTGAGGCCATCCAGGTCTTTATGTCTTTAACCTCCTAGGACCCTGCGTCCACATATGTGGACATCACATTTTGGGTTATTTACACCAAAATACTCAATTTTGCTCTGCAAGGGCCTGATATCCACTTACAAGGACATTATACTGCTACTGTTCTATCGAAATGTTAAATGAATATCCTCATATGTGGCTCTCATGTTTCTTAGAAACAAAGATTAGGTTTAAAAAAATCTAGTAATTCTTTGTTTTTACATTCATCAGGTCCCAATCAGCCCAAATATCAAAGAGAAATTAAAAATGCTGTGGAAGAGTTCGGGTCTTAGGAGGTTAAGACATTCCTGCAGCTTACTGAATGAGCGTGGTCACATGAAAGAGGTGGTGCTGGCAGCATCTGACCAATCACAGACATGGAAATGTTTACTGGCAGTGTCTTTGATACAAGAATTAAAAAATTGTCTGTGATTCAGTGCTTTTGCCCTAATGACGTTGACTTTTTCTTCATTACTATATCAACAATATAGTCATGTTTTAGCAGTGACCTACAGAAAACTTCCTGCTGTACAATACAATGCAAAAATACCCATTTTATTTCTCTTACATGCAGTGTTATCTAAATAAATTCAATTACACACAAAACGTTCTCTTTGTGAGGTTTTAATTTGCCATTGAAAAAAGGAGCAACCAGCAGTACAGAGTATGGCAGCAGTATGCATGGCATTTGACAAAGAAGGATAACAGGCATAGTTATCTTTCTGCCAAGGTCACAGAGTACAGTCAGAATGTTGCATGCAAACGATAGGTTGTACAGTTGAGTATGTCTTGTATTGTAAGATTATATGAACACAGAACATTAATATGGAGCCTGAAGCACTAAATTCTTTTAACTGTCATCATGTTGCTGGTTTGCATATCAGTAATATACAAGCTGGCTCATTTAATACTTTCTTTGTCTGCATGCGGAATCATCCAGGTAGGGAAATCCCAAAAAGTTAATTCTGTTCATCTGGACGTAGCGTTTTAGGTGGCAGAGACGTTTTGTCACTCATCCAAGTGACGTATTCAGTCTGCAAGACTTCTCCAAGACTGAAGATGTGTGCAGTGTTATAGCAATCTGAAATAAATTTACACACAAACAGGTTCACTTTGTGTTTCTCTCACTGAAAACGCTACGTCGAGATGAAGAAAATAAACTTTTTGAGACTTCCTTTGTTGTCAATCAAGGTGATGCTCTTTCTCTTACGCTGTTTGCAATATGTTTAAACAATTTAGGTAATACGTTGTATGACACACTCCAGTGTTTTGTTGTATGCCAGTGATATTCCCCTCCGAGTACAGGAGTTATCTGCAAAGCAAGGTGAATTTGCTTTGCAAGTTATTCTTGTTAAAGATCAGTTAATGTTAGCCGTGAAAAATGATGTTATTACCTGAACGGCATTCTCTGTGTCTTAACAATTACAGGAAAGTTACTCAACAGTTTTCAGTAGCTGTTGAAAGATATATTTTTAAGTAAAAAGCCAGAATTCACACTAAAATCAGAATCAGAATACTTTATTGACCCCTAGGGGAAATTATTTGAAGCCAATCAAAACAAAAGTCCCATTCAACTACTATCTGTGAAACCTCCCTGTGATAATCAAACTTTATAACACCTCTTATCACATCTGTAACATTTTCTCTGAAATTAAATTTATAAAGACATCAGATGTATTTAGCTGTACCATTGGCCTTCGAGTTTAACAGATTTTAAAAAAGAAAATAAAAACTATCAGCTTCTGAGTATTGAGAGTGCCACTTGGAGAATGTTCTTTAACATTTGCAGCTTGGTCTGTTATTCGACACAGTAACATGAAGGATTATAACAACACACTTACAGTTCAGCTGTGAAGAGATTTTAGGTATCTCTTAAATAATCATCTCAGGGCTATCACAGTGAGGTTTCTCCAAGCCCCCTGCCTCTACTTTTCGCATTTTGTTTTGAAAAAAAAAAAAAACCCAACCCCAAGTGTAATAACAGCAGCAACACCAAAAACTATAACAAAACTGACAATGACAATCCATCCATCCTCTGTGTCTCCTCCTGGCGGGCCTGCAGGTGAGAAACAGGTGTGAGGTGTCAGCTGTCAGGTAGGTGATGAGTGAAGAACAGAACAGAATCCATTTCCTCTTCAAACTGCTGTCAGACATTATCTACTGCACTCTGATCACATCACTCAGACCAGCTGCTTTCTACAAAGTCTCATCAACAACATCTTTAGAAACAAACATCAACAACCAGGAAGCAGCTTCACCTCTGATCACACACACACTCAATTCTGCTCACTCACCTGGAGGATCAACATGAAGGTAGATGATACTGATGGGATCGGTCTCCAGATGAGCTCTCCTCTTGCGATTTGTTCCTGTCGCAACGCGACACTCGTATGTTCCAGTGTCATTAATGTTCACATCGGTCAGAATCAAAGACACGTCTCCATCCTTCATCTGTTTGTCCTGCAGATCCACCCTGTCTATAAAGTATGGATGCTGCTTGCCTCTATCGGAATGACCATCCAGGATCAAAAACACATACTCATCCTGCAGGTCAGCTCTGCTCCATTCTACTACTGTGATCAGCTTCTTGTTTGGAGCTCGACACTGCAGAGTGACGTTCTGCCCGACGGTTGCTGTGGTGGCTGTGAGGTTCACGTGGACTGAAGGAACGAGAAAGTTACAGTTAACAGAGAGGATGGATTCACGGCTTTGATGATATGAAAGGAGAAGTAAAAATGAGTCAAAGACACATGAAGGGGAAGACAAATGTGCATTTTCTTTTCAGGAAGGGGGCGAGTTACATTACTGCTTCATTAGACATTCAAACATAGGTCACTTATAAGTCAATGTTCCTTACAACTTTGTTCAAGCATTACGTTTGATGTACTGTTGCGTTAGCATAGATCAAAAGTGAGATTTTTCCAGTACATTCAATCACACGTAATCCCTGAGGTGAGCGTTTTCTCTCTTGGTCGCCTGTGTTTTTGTTGTTATTGTTGTTGTTTGTTGTTGTTGCCTTAAAAAAAGGGAATCTTTTGAAAAGTTTTACTATTTTGAAGTGACTTGTGAAAGTAACTAATAGAGACATGTTACTGTCTTTTGTTCCAAATGTTATAGTTTTTTACACAATCCTGTGCAATAATATACACATATGATTATAACCCTAGTTTTATTATCAAAGGTAATGCAAAGATATGCAGATGGATTAAGGACTGATCACTGGAACAAGCCGCTGCAGTTCTACAAGGTCGAGAGCTCTGCAGCAGGATGAGCTTGCAACTCGATGAGCTTGCTGGACTTTTTCTTATGTTTGCAATGATGTGATCATTGCAAACATGCACACACACACAACACGGAGGAATCACCACCCGGAAGACCGTTCCACTATGGGCTCAAATTGTGGTCATAAATATTTTGTATTTGTAAATCAGAATGTGTAGTTGTGAACTGAGTTTTGTAACCTTGTAAACCAAAATATCTGAAAACTTTTATCTTTGTGCATCTATAAATGAGAATTTGTGTGTTTGCAAAAAAAATATTTATACAAGTTATAAATAGTTTTTGTTTAGGTCTGGTTACAGATACAAAGCAAAAAACTATGTGCAAAACTGTGCTCAAGTTTCCTGGATGTGTGTGAGTTGTTTTGTTTTTTTTTTGGTCCTATTTTGGCCCGTTTGGTACTTTAGTGATCAGAATTATTGTCTGAAGGCCAATACAGCTTTGCCGTATAGTAATTACAGACAAGACAGACGGGACTGGAGGATAGGAAAGAGAAAAAGAAATAAAGAAAGGGAGGGAGGAAGAGAAAAACAGAGCGGACAAGGGACAGTATGAGAAGTAATACTGTAAAAACGCTGGATCACCTGTTGAAAGAAAAAAATGAAAATGAAAACAAGCATCAAAGAGCAACACAATATGGGGACCACAGCAACAACCTAGATAATTAACAGTAAATAGTAAATATTGACAGTTGTTTTGCAGCATGCAAGACCGACAGCGCACAATGTGCTTTGAGGTAGCAGCCAAGGAATATATAGTTTGTATCTGTGATCACCCATGTGTACACCGTTGTGTACACCCTTGTGTGTGAGTGCACTTCTATTCAAAAGGTTTCTCCATGTAACGATCTGATAGAGGGTATAGGGAGCAATAGCCCATAGTCATGGGGGAGTTCCAGGTCCCAGACATCCAGAGGTCCCCAGTGCATCAGAACCCAAAGAGGACCATTGGAGGGGTAACCTTTCCTCCCAGAAAGACCTGAGGACAGCCCCAGGAGTAGGGTAACCCAGCAGCCATGGTGCAGAAGTCACAGGGGACTGCAATGATGTGCCCGTGGGCTCCGCCGGCAGCCAGCCGCGTCAGAGCAGACCAGGACCCAGCAGCCCGAGGTCTGAGGGGTCCCCCACCTCCTGGAATGGGCCCAAGTCAGCCACGGGCGCCAGGCCCCGCCAAACAGCTACTTGGAGTGTGCCGGTACATGAGCGCCCAGCCCCGGATACCAAGAACCACCAACTCACTAACGTTTGGGGCCGTCACTGAGGAACACTCAGCCACCTGCAGGGAGTGAGGTGAGGGGAGATGTTCCCAGAGAGGTGGAGTCTCTGACCCAACCTGACATATAAACACAGACAAACAGGCACACACAGACACAAAGATGCATTCCCACCCTCATGCACACATATACAAATACTCACACACTCGTCCAACATGGAGACAAACAGAAATAGACACTACGCACACACTCCCCAAACATCCTCTATACCCCAGGACCAGGTACCCTTGCCCCCAGAGGGACAATCCACCTTTAGACCCAGATGTTTACCTGCTGTGTGAGTTTCAGCTTCCAAGTACAAATTTTGATCCAATTTTTTTTCCTTTCAGCTAATTGGTCAATGCCATGTCAATCACAAATTTTACAATCCAATCAGAGAACAGATAGATATGGCTGTCGTAGTGGCGCAGTACTGAGCTTCAGGTCGTGAAAGGGTAATACATTTTGAAGCTGGAGAACGGTGACAGCGCTCTATCTAAATATCCCATAATCTAAGCTCGGTCCCTTAACTTTGGGTAGCTGTTAAAAGGATAAAGTTGCCGTATACCAGAAACACTGACATGAGACACGGACCTTCAAAGTAAAACAGGAAACACACTGACTGAACTCTAGACATGTAAACTTAACAGCAACTGGGGAGACAGAACATAAGAACCTGAAACATGGTACAAAAACGTCACAGTAGACATAACATGGAACACAGGGAAGCCATATTACAGAGCCAAAGAACTAAACCTATGATAACCATAACTGAGACCTAGGGAAACAAGAAACAGTACAACAAAGGACTCAAAACATAATCCATAATATAAAAACACAAGATCTCTTCAAAATAAAATAGGAAACATAATGAGACGCAGACATGACAACCAGAACTTGACAACGTAAGACACAGACATGAAACACATGAAGAGCAGGGGAGACTTAACATGGGTTGGAAACACAAGGGGGAACTAATAAGCAAATGAACATAGGAGGCCTAATGAGCTTAAACATACTATAAACATCAAAATGAACTAAAACTCAAAACACTGGGTCATAAGACCCAGGATTGTGACAGAGGGCACAAACACATTGCTCTTATTGTAGCTTTCCTTTAATGACTTCCATTGAAATTCAGAGTTTACACTGAATTTCTATTATTAACTGTAGAGCTGTACATTGCTTATATAGGAAGGCTGCTAAGACCTTATAACAGCAGTTAGCCTCTCTGACCACCTAATCCTGTAAAGTTAATTTAATCTGTGGTTTGTTTTAATTGACTCCTGACAACTCCTATGTATAGGTTAAGTTTAACACCAGCCAGGGAGGAAGGGAGACCATGACAATGGACAGGAGACACAGACAATATATACACCACAGGGAATCAGGGCAGAGAGGAAACACCTGGGAAACACGGCTGCACATAATTTAACTGACGAGCCAGGGAAAGCAAAACTGAACAAGATGCACACAGGACAAGAGACTGTCAGAATAAAACGGGAAACAAGAGAAACTCACATCGAGACGCAGACTGACTAAATACAGGGAACAGAGGGAGAAGACAGAGACAAGGATGAGAGGGCACGGGACAGAGAGAGTGAGAGAAATCACACCGAGACACGATTGGGAGAACAGGCGAAGAAACATTGAGAGACAAACTTCACAGTGAGGCACAGAAAACTAACAAAGGAGATACTGGAGAAGACACACAGAAACAAGACTAAGACAAACTGGACATGGAAGGAACCAACACTCAGTGAACTAAGAACAAGAGCAAACAAATTCAAAACACGGGGTCAAAACCCAGGATGATGGTATTACCATCGGCCAAGCTGAGAGAAAGTAATGTAGAGGATTTCAATGTAGAGAGCTGGTTTAATGACTTTCTGAATTTGTTATCAGTGGAACAGACCTTTGCAGTTCTATTACAAACAGAGACACACAAAGACACTGGGACACAGAGAGAATGAGACCAGCTCCAAGTGGACATTTCTTACAGATGTCCTGATGACAGAATCCCCAGAGAGCATAGAAGCTGCTCGTTTCAGATTACAAGCATTCAGCATAATGAGAAGTGTACACGCTCAGCAAACTTGCACAGGCTGCATTGCATAATGGATTGTTTCTGGGTGCTGTGAGACTCATCAGCTCTACAGTACAAAACCTTCCTTCAAACTAGACATTACTGTATTGCAAACACTACCCTAAATGCCATTGCTATTTAAAATCTGTGAAATTTGCCACTTTTTAGATTAGTTTTATTATCTTATTTCTTTCATCTGCTTACTGTTTTATTTCACTGGTATTATTATCTTGATAGATATCTTATCTATTATCTTTCACTCTTTCATTATCTTTCCACCATCTAAATACAACCAGCACACAGGGCTGTTTTTCTTCTCAACACATTTTACATGTGGAAATGACAATAAAGCATCTTTCATCTTTAACCTGTGTGTTACAACCCGAAGAGGAGTTTGACAGAGAAATAGCTGACACACTTAACTCACGTCAATATTCTGATTCCCTTAAAAGGAAAAACAAACACAATTTTCATTGACTCTATCACAGCACTGACAGTAACACAGACTGCAGCTCGCCTCTGACAGTGAATCAGTCCTCCTGACACACTGAGCTGGACACACAGTTAAGAAAATGATGGGTGGAATATATGTGCCAAGTCAAGTAGTAACAGAATAAACACTCACCAGATTGCGATACCTCTGCAATACTGTAAAATAATACGATTAGGGCTCCCACTGTTCCAGACATTTTTCCTTATCATCAGGGACAAAAATGTCTCTTGGACACTTTCACTTTCATTTTGATGACGCACAGAATTTAAACGAGTCCTTGAGAGTACTCTAATTTAGCCTCCTTTCTCTCTTCTGTGTCCACCTGCTGTGGCTTCTCAACTTTCACATTTCAGTACAGCTCATGAATCACACACTGCTTTCCGCTGTATAAGCTGCCTCTATATGTTAAAAGCATCTTTATCAGTATTGGAAATACTGGCCCCGTATTTACTTGGTGTCAAATCTATATCGGGATTTGAAGTATGGCACAGCACTAGTGTGTAAATCTGGTTTTAACAGCTTATCAATGAAGTGTTTCAAAATGTAGTTTTAAAATTCAAATATGTGCACATTTTTATTTAATTTTTTTAATGGAAAGTTATGGCCACACATCCTATCATATCAAATTAATAAGACCCATCCAAACAAAGAACATAGAAACATATTTATTAAGTGACATTAAGTCATTCTTAGCAGATAAATCTCATATTTACTGAGAATCTATTCATTCAAGTAAGTAAAACCAGTTTTACAAATCAAGCATTTTTCTTTTAATTACATTTTTGGTATATATATTTTTTTTAATTTAAGCAATATATAGTGGACCTAAATCTGCACATTAATATCATTTCATTTTAAAGCTGTTTTTTCCTAGAATTCAACACAACTTCTAAATATTAATTTGATATTTTTGCCACCATCTAAATACAGTTTATATTTTGCAAATTACCAATTAATACATTAGTTCAATGCAAGAGATCCAGATTTCTTTCTAACATGTGTCAGCATTGACGACCGCCCAGAGTCGTCTTCACATGACAGCATCAGATTAAACATGAAGTCAACTTTGTGGGTCATCACTCAAAAGTTACCGAAAGAATGTTTTGGTCAGTTGATACAGTTTATGCTGAGAAATGTTTTGCACTCATATTAACTGTGAAGCATTACAAACAGTTTAGTCACAATTAAGAAGAGTTTAAAAAGTATTGTTTGTGCTGTATCGTAATCAGGTAGGTTATGAGTAAAAAACAGAATTTCTACAAAGTCTAATCAACAACATCTTTTGAAGCAAGCTGTTGTCTTCTTTCTCACACTAAATGCTACAAACATGGTTTTACATTTAAACATACTACAATAGTGTCTCCATGTGGTCACTTGCATAACTACAGTTCTGTAAAGCTCTCCTGCTTTACTCCTGCCTGCTCCCAATAGACACCAGTAATATGCCCATGCTGGGTGTGCTGTCATGCCTGTGCATGGACAAAAATTGACAGAAGGCCAAGGAAGTTCAGGTCTCCTGTTTTTTGTTTTTTTTCTGGGGAGTTATGTGCCTTTTATTGCTTGAATGATTCATAGGTCAGTGGTTTAACAAACAACAAATGTTCCTCTGAAAATAGTCAGCTACAAAGAGTGAAAAAGTAGCCAATGTTCAAAGAAAACTTCTTTGGACATTGGTTAATAGTCTTCCAGAAAGCCTGGAACAGATGCTGCCACAAATTGTCGACTGTCTGATTCTCTTGAGTACCACTTTAAAATGTCTTTAGCCTCTGCAGCTTGATGCTTGTCTGTCATTCAACACAAAAGCATAAAGAAATTCAGCACAAGACTCACAGTTCAGCTGTCTCGTAAACTTCTCCCCAGAGCTGTCAGAGTGGTTCAGTCCCCTGCACCCTGAGTTTGGGGTTTGACAAGAAAAATAGCAGCAACAACACCAAAGATAAAACAGTACAAAAACATTCCCTTTGTTGACCTCTCCAACTTCTGTGTGTTCTCCTGGACTTGCAGGTGTGAAACGGCTGTGAGGCAAACAGTCTCCAACAGCATGAGTAGAAAGTCCTAGTGGATGATGCAGGAGACTCCTGAATAGTTTATACCACCAGCTTGGGACACCCCAGGGCAAGGAACCATTCCCACTCATATAAATATATATAAAATTGTTTTTTCTTGCTGTTGGGATCTTGAAGGAATTCACACACAGATCAAATTATAAAGAGGAATCCTGTTTCTCTGGATATGATGTCGCTTCCAGCAGAGGCAAAAACCCAATGACAGTGCAGTCAGAGTTATTTAGCTTCACTTCACTCTCCTAAGTCCAGTTTCAGTTTAACTTTAGCTCACGTTTCAGAATTACTTTAAAAAAAATCAAAAAACTAATTTAAGAAAATAATACAAAAGATATAAAACTGACAGAACAAAAGTTTAATGAAGCTGTTAAATGATGTAATTTAATATTTGTGTTACAATGATACATCCAGAGGAGTGTGAACATTAGATCAGAAGTACTAAGAAAAAAGTGCTTGGGTGAATGAGACAATTGTGCAAAGTACTTTGAGGACTCAGGTAAAGTAGTGCTGTATAAGAACCAGTCCATTCACCATGCTTTATGTGCATGAGCACTTTTAAGAAAAAAAGTGTTGCCTGGTAGCCACTACAGAGAAAAGCACACGGACCCTCTGACACATACAGAAAGAGGAAGTAGGACTATTTTAATTTCTGTCAAACTGCTGCTGATCTCATTTCAGCCAGCTGCAGGATGGAGGGAACATCTGTACAGATGCTGCTGGGTGAGTCCGACCTGCTGGATCTGTGTTGGTGTCTGAATTCTGAGAGATGATCACAGTTATTAAAGTTCATTTCTCTTTTAGTTTTGCTCTCACTGCTGGGCTGCACAGCAAACCAAGGTCAGTCAGCATCTTTTATCAAATGTTATATTTTTGAAATCCTGAAGACTGTAAGTAATAATTATAAGTAACTTCTTTCTTAAGGAGTGATGACTAAGGAGGATGTAGAAAGCATTTCATTTGTAGATGATCATGCAGTTCTTACAGACATCTTGCTGGTCTAGTTTTCATTAACAAGTAGAGGAAAAGAATATGACTAAATATTTTATTTAAGCCCTCACAGCTCGTCTGACTGTGAATCCCAGCAGCTCTCAAATCTTTGAAGGAGACTTTGTGTCTCTGAGCTGTGAAGAAGATGACAGCTCTGCTGTATGGACTCTGAGGAGAAACACAAGCAAAGAAACCAGGACCCAATGTGGAGTTAAATGGGGGAAATCTACTGGGAATTCCTGCAAAATCAGCTATATCTTTCCATGGCACACTGGCGTTTACTGGTGTGAGTCCAGAGAGGGTCCCATCAGTAACATGGTTAACCTGACAGTCACTGGTAAGCTGAGTGTGTGGAGTTAGTGTTGATGAAGCTGTGTGTAAATGGATGAAATGCTGTAGTTTGTCTCTGTGTTGAGGTGGATCAGTGATCCTGCAGAGTCCTGTCCTCCCTGTGATGGAGGGAGATGACGTCACTCTGCTCTGTAAAACAAAGACCACTCCCTCCAACCTCCCAGCTGCTTTCTATAAAGATGGCTCCCTCATCAGGAAGCAGCCTACAGGTCACATGACCATCCAGCATGTTTCCAGGTCTGATGAAGGCCTCTACAAGTGTGACATCAGCGGTCATGGAGAGTCTCCATCCAGCTGGATCACTGTCACAGGTGAGCAGCTTCACTCCTTTTTTTAACCAATAATTGCCCTATTCCACTAGCACCTACTCAGTTCTGCTCGACTTGCTCAACTCGAATTTTAGGGTTTTAGTTTCTGGTACCCTGTGGTTTTTTTAGTACCTGCTTGGCTGGGGTTCCAAGTGACCTGAGTCACATGCAGTCTGTGAGGTCAACAGACTGCATGCCACCTGAGTCTGCAAGAATCCATTGACCGAGCAGCAGGTATATGATCACCCATTTTTTAGTATTGTGTCTGTGTTGCATACAAATGTCATCATAGCCTTGTTGCTGTATCGATATCACACACATTAGGTGATACTCAGTTGTAATGGAAAATGATGGCAGCTGAGTAGAGAAGAGTTGAGTGAGGATGAGTAGGTACTAGTGGAAAAGAAGCTATAATAACCTGAACAGGTCAGA